>NC_085046.1:6522213-7122213 GCF_963662255.1 Cinclus cinclus
GACACCTCTGTTCTTTTGGTACTTGAGTGTTTCTTCAATGCCTCCGTTTATCTGCAGCCAAATTAGAACTATCTAATTTTATTGGGATTTTCTAATTCTGGTATCTATTCTGACATTTTTCTTTCCACTGGTGTAAAAGTTGGTGTGTTCTACCCTGAAAAGCATCCCAGACAACAGTGTTTGAATTCTGATATTAGAATCATGCATACAGAGTGATTCTTTTCTATTTGTGATGTTTCTTCTTCAGTGATCTGTTTCTAGTTCATCTGCAGACTTGCAGATTCGGTGCAAAGCTTTTTATCATGTTTGCATGAAGGTTTACTGCTGGTTTCAGATCATTATCTGCTCTTGAAAGTGTTTGTGGTATTACTAATGGGACCCAAGCTGAACCTTAATTGCGATTAAGTATTCCATATTTGCAAATTCCTCTTTGGTGGTATCTGTGAGTTTCTCTTTTGGGTCTTACAGACAGTGCTCATTGATTAGTTTCTGCTTTGAAACTGCAACTCCAGGGGAAGCTTGAAAATGTTATTCATAGATACTTGCTTGGGTCAATACAGCAAGTGCACCATCTATTTCACTTTGTGTACACATCCTCAAGTATCTCCCAAACCTGTGGGTGTGTAAGAGGCTAATAAACAGCCTGCTCTGTGATTTTACAGCAGTTCTGCTCCCAGCCCACCCTGCTGCTTCTGTAAGGAGAGTTAGATTTATTTCAAGAGGTCAAAACTTGGTGCTTTCTGCTGATGTCGGAAGGTTTTTCTTTTTTGGTCTCCTCTTGTGCAGTAGGGTCCATGGCACTTTGCTAATCCAGCACAGGTTCTGCAGGCTTTGCAGGGAGTTTACATTTTTCTGATTTTTGAACAATTTTATATTGGAGTTTTGGCACATGCAATATTATTTGAAGATGAGGTCGTGGGGTAAGGCTGTTTTGCACTTAAAATAATGTGGCTCTTGCTTGAGAAAAAAGTCTGGTCTTTTATTAAGGATTAAGGCCCTTTGCTTCAGTCATTCTTAGTGTTTGCTGCAGCTCATATCCCAGGCCATTAGCATGCCCTTTCACATTTTCAGATGACTTGTCTGGCTTGCTGGCCAGTGAAATTTTTAATATTTAATATAATGTTTAAATTCTACTTTACCTTAGTGAGCTGGAAACAGATGTAAGGGTTTCAGCTCTGCTCATAAATTAGCACCCTGCTTAACCAGTTTCCTCTGACATGGCACAGATGGTACGAAAGTGTCATTTTGGATCCTTTGCTACATCTCCTGACATTGTCATGAGAAAAGAGACTGCTCAGCTTCTCATGCCATTTAACTTGACACTTCTGCATGATGCACAGCTGCATCTCAGGACCAGAAATTGTGCAATCCAAGATAATGGCCCATTTTTTTCCAAGGTGAAGAGGGTGGTTCCTACTGCAGTAGAAAATGAAGGGAAAATGTCCAAGAAGGCCTCTTCCCTCTGAAGGTGGTGTGCAGGCACACCCAGGCTATCCACATGTGACACCTCTCCAGCCTGCCCTCAAAAACTTCTGTATGAGGAGGGTTCAGTAGGTTCTCTAGGGGGTATGGAAAAGAATTTAGTATAATCTGGTATAATGTTACCTTTTTCCTTGCTTTACTGGTAACCAAGGAGAAATCGGATCCATTAATTGGGTTTTTCTCTGAATGTTGTTTCCTGTTTTTGGATGGCAGATACCACACGTTCTGTGTCTTTTCTGAACTCCTGTGATTTTACTGGCACGTGTTGTTTGGCCATATTTTTATTCTGGGCTCTGTATAGGATACTCTTTTAGTGAAATTTAGTGGTTCCCTGGGTTAATTTGGTGATTTTCTTAAGCTACACTTGCTCCTCACTCTCTATCTTGTGTGTGTTATTAGAATAGTATTTAATGAACAAGATCTCTTAAGAACAATAATTAAAAGTTCTTTACTGTGTTTAAAACACACAATCTTACTGACTTTTTGGTTCACTGTTTTGCACATCAATACAGCTTTTTTTTTTTCATTGCCTGTGTAGTTGCTTGAACTTATTTTTCTGTAATATTTTTTCCCTGTAGTTGTGCTGATGGCTATGTTGTGGCATTGCTTCCTGCTTTGCACCATTGGCAAAATTCATCTCTGTTGCAGTTGCTTCCTGATTTTGCTTACAGATTCTCATCAGTATATCTTCTTGGCCTTTCTCTAGGATTCTGTGTAGCCATTTCTTTTGCTGTTTGATATATGCACATCTGTATATATCTTGACTATAGTGCTGTGAAACCCATCCCTACAGCTCACAGACTTGCTTTTTAATAGTTATAACCTGTCAGGTTTTTAATAAGAAAGTCTTTTATGACCTCATCTTCAGAGGAAAGGGTCCTTAAATTTGCCTCTTCATTTTGTCTCTTTCTTGTTGCAGTTTTTTAATAAGTAATGGGCAGCGCTCTAGACTTGCTGTGAACTTGTAAATGCATTTCCATCTTTGCTGAGTTTTTGCATTAATAGTCACAAAATACATAGCATTTAGGATGAAGGAAAAAGGAGTAGGTGAGACTTTCTTCAAGCAACAGGCAGAAACCTCATGTTCACAAGCCCTGAACCTCATGGTGAACTTAAGCCACCATGATATGTGCTGGAAAGGCCCAGCAGGACAGGCAGTGCAGCAAGTTTCTGACCACAGCACTAATCAGAGCTTCTCGACACAGGTGACTGAGAAGCTGATGAGTGGGGAGACACTGCTGAATCTCATGCTTACAGTGCTGGGCCATGTGAAGTTTGGCAGAAACCTTGATGACACTGACTGCATGTGGTAAAAGTCAGGATTATGAAAGGAGGACAAAAAGCAGGATCACAGTCCCAGACTTCAGTAGAACAGGCTTTGAGCCTTCAGGGACCTGGGTTTTGTTCTGTCCAGTTTGAAAATCTCCAAAGCCAGTGATTCTCTGAGCATAATTTTTTCTGTGAAAGTCTTTTTCCCTCCTCCATTGTCCTGTCTTCTGTCTTTTTATGGTGCAAGTGCTGGATCATCCTGTCTCTGTCCAGCTGTTAAACTCCTTTCACTGAACTGTTGAAGTGGATTGATCTGCTATGGCCAGCCATGTACACACAGTTTTCTGTTTCACTGACCTGTTCTGGTTTCCTGTCTTGTGTGGTCTTATTCTCTTCAGTGAACATTTCAGTACTGCAGGTCAAAGTGGTCATAAGACTGCTAAGAAGGGGCAAGGATGAGAGAAGGGCACAGCTGGTGCTATTTTCAGCCCATTCAGTCTGAGATCAGTGCACAGGGAGTGACAACACACATCTTGGAAGTAAATGCATGGCTACATACCTGGAGGTCTTTGTTTTCCTCACCTAAGAATGATGCTTGACAAGGAGGATGAGCATAAATGGAAACCATGAAGATCTTTGACTTGGAACTAATCAGTCCAGAAGTAGCATAAAAGATGGTGACTTAGGTGGACATAAAAACCAGGCTGGGTTGTTCTTCACAAAGTCAAAGGAGTGGAGAGCACTCAATGTAATGCAAGAAGGATGATGAACAAGCAAAAGGGGCTGTAAATCTTAATGCAGGTTCTTAGTTACCCACATATCTGTTGCAAATGAAATATATTTCAGAGAAAGCCTGTTCTGCAAGTGCTTTGAATGTGTTTCTGATGGATTTTGGTAAAGTTAATTGAGATAAATAGAATAGGGTGAACGTTGATTAAATACTGACTGATAGAAAAAAAAATCTGTTTGACAATATTTAGACAAAGATCATGTTAGATGAGAGTGATAATGAAATGATGCATTTATGATTCACAGGACTTGAAGGAACATAAACAACAAAACAGTAACAATGGATTTCAAGTTGGAAGGCTTCAATACTCACAAAATTGGTAGGTGTTGCCTGGGAGGCAAGCCTGATGGAACAGGGAATTTAAGAAAGCTGGCTTTTTCTTAAAGAAGAATATTAATAAGGCTCTCTCCTTGTGGAGGAGAGATAGGAAGCCAGTAAGAGATCAACTTGGCTAAATTATGAGCCTCTCATTGACTTCAAACGCAGGAGAGAAGGATACAGAAAGTAGAAATAAGGTCAGGTTACTAAGAAGGAGAATGAAGGCATTGTGAGAGCTCTCAGTGACCTAATCAAAAAGGTTGAGACATGAAGTGAGGTGAAATAGCAAGGCACATTACTCAGGAGAGCTCCACATGTTGACACTTAATAGACTGAAGATTTGGAGAAGCCTAAACTGATGAGTGCTTTATTCTGTGCTGATCTTCACTTGCCAGCAGGTAGACAGCACTATTAATACCTCTACACAAAGGAGTAAAATGACAGCCAAAGCAGCAGAGCAAAAGAGCAGAGGGAGTTCTCAAACTGATCATGTAAAGATTTTCTGCCAAAGGAATTTTAGCAGCTCTTAGCAACTTTTTTTTTCGCATGGAAGTGCCAGGAGGTAAGTGAGGTACCCAGTGAGTGTGGAATGTGGATGGACACTAGGGAAATGTGGTCTAGAGGAAATGACAGTAGACTGATTAGTTCTCTCAGAAAAACATAACACACAAGAATTTCACCTTGAAATGAAGGATATAGTCAGAGAAGTCCTTCAAGTTTTCCTCAGGGTTTGGTTGTGACCAGTGTTTTTGTTGAAACCTGTACAATGGAGATGATCCTGAGATGAGAATCCCCTTCAGAGTGATACAGACCATAATTCAAAATGGTCTTGACAGAATGGAGGTATGACCTGAAAAACAAGAACATTATTTAATAGGGAATGATTACACTTATGTAGTAATAATGAAGTAGATGAGAATAGGATGAGAAGAAAGCTCTCTACACATTCTGAGATGGGTGAAGAGGCTACAGAGAAATGCAAAATAGACAGAGATGGATGATGGCAAGCTTTCCAAAGTACTTTGTGTCACAGGGAATGTGTGAACAGGAGCACAGGCTGCTCTGTGATGTAATTACTTCTGTGTGGCAAAAGGATGGCCTTAGACAGAGAGTTGTGCCATTTTTAGTGCTGTCTTTCGAGACAGAGATGATCTACTCTCTAGCTGAGAACAGTTTGAAACATGACCTACAAGAAAATATTGAAAGAATTTGGCTTGTTCAAGATGAAAAAAGAATGCTGATAAGAAAATACTATCATCCTAATTTAATTTTCATATTACTTATTTTTCTCCTATTTTCTCTAGTTAAAGAGAAAAGGAAAGTATCTTCTCTGAAGGCATTTTTAAAATGGAAAAAGGAGAGGACTTGACCTTCAGCAAGGAAGTTTCAGTTTGAGCTGCAGAGATTCTGTCACTGGGGCTGACTTCTTTGACAAGTACTCGTCAGGAATGCCTTGGGCAGGGAGATGGTAATGCCATCTTGGATTTCTTCCAGTCTGTTTTTCTCCAGTGAAAGTGAATGAGGTTTTTATTTGCATTGCTATTTGGAGGCAGCGACCCTTCTCCCTACTAATGCCACACTGGCTTGTGAGCAGAATGACATGAGAATGAACAGGAATACTGCAGTATTCACTTCTTGTTGCCCTATCTTTACTTTCAAACCTCTAGTCACCAAAAAGAGGGATATTACCCCATGGCAAAGCTGATTTTTCACTTTATACAGACAGAGAGTGAAATTCATATATAAGCCTTTGATTGAAAACTGTTTATTTCTGTGTGATGTGTAAATAACACATTATCACTTCACAGTTGATGAGTGAGCAGAAAAATAAACATCTTTGTGATCATTTGTTTGTAATACAGGCAAATCTGTTCACATTATGAAATGAAATAATTTTACCAGCTTCTAAATAACTTTTTTTCATTTTCATTGTTTGTCATGCTTCAGAATAAATCTGCAAGAACGTTGTAGAACAGCAAAATATAATTGCTGAAGAGAAATTGGAAAGGAGTTAGGACTTGTCTATCATTTGTCATCTATCAGTTGCAGAGGAGGCATAAATGACTTTTGTTAGACTCTGAGATGGTTTGTATTAAGACATAGTTTTTTGTGTTTAATGGCATTTAAACCTTCCATAAGACAATATGTTTCAGCCTTGTGTACTATCAGTTTTAGAAAATAGTTGTCCACAGAATTTCCTAGAAATAAGTGATGCTGTGGGTTGATTGATACATATGAACCCAAAGCCCCCAAAGACTGTTTGGCAGCTAAAAAAAATCACTGAGGAACCAAGGATAAGAGTAAGACTTTTCTTCTTAATAAACCTGTCCTTGTGAGCCATAAATAATTTTGATATCTAGGACAATTTTTTCAGGACAGAGAGCATCATGTTTTGGTGTTTGATATGGTTACACTTACATGTCATTTTTTCCATAAGAAATAGCTGTACTCTGTTGGGGGATCTGGTTTTTATACTGTCAGAATGCATGATCAATGGAGTTTTCAATATTCCTTTTTTTTTTTTTTAACTTGTGGGAAGTTATGCATAATGCAACACGTGAGAATACCTTTAGCACTGCTGCTAATGAAAATCCATTTTTTGAAAATCTCAGGCTTTAATGAATGCAGGAATGTGTTATTCCTTGCAGACATTATTTTGAAGATTATCCCAGGTTATTAGATTTGATTAAAGGATTTTATGCTTGGCTTGCTTGAGAGCTCAGGATTAAGCAATAAGGAGCTTTCTCCTGTGCTGTATCTTTGGGCTTATCATTTCAGTACCACAGGGCTTTGATTACTCACCCAATTTTGTAAAACATACAGATTTTGTTAATTTACAGCTTTTCAGATCAGTCAGAGCTATTAAGCCTGCTGGGTGATATCCTGCCTGACAAGCCCTGTTACAGGCCAGGTTTGCTTCTGCTGGCCTGACCAGTGCATGCCCTTTGTCAATACAGAGCACTCAGCCCTTGTGGGGACTCCAATCCCTCCATACAGGGATTTCAGTGTCCTTGGGGATTTGCAAAGGTTTGGGGATCAGAAGCTTTTTTTTAAACTTATGTGGAGAATGTGAGGTTCTTCAGCTTCATTCAGAGACAAGGACAGGTACTGAGATGGTTCAGGGGATGCCTGTCTGGAGAGTTTGTCTACTTTACTGCAGAGCTATCCCTGATCTGCCTTTGCACAAGACCAGGCTTCATCTGGTGCTTTCTTCCAGAGTCTTTGGAGGGAAAGGTAGGGAATCCAGATGCTCACTTCACTGTTGCATTGCTTTACAGACAGGAGGACAAAGCCCCATGGATGCTGCAGACAGCAACATCTGTATATCCTCTTCTGAAGGCAGTGCAGAGGTGGGCAGAAGTGCATGAGCAGGGTCAGAAGATCACTGTGAATTACTCTCCTGAGGATAAAACCCCACTCTGTTCATGGTTCTGCCTCCCATGTACCAGGAGTTAGGACTATAAGAAATCATCTTCATACCAGTGAGTGTGCCTGGCTGTTGTGCTGTGTCTGTGCTCACCCACAGCCTGTGCACTGGGGATGTCCAGGTGGGAATGCTGTCACTCACATCCTCCAGCCAAACTTGCAGCAGTTTCAGCAGATCATGTGCTGCAGGTGCCTTTGTAGTCCAGTTCTTCCCTGTCAAAGAGCAGGTCAAATTCAAGGATGTGTGTTTGTGTTTTGAGTTGATCTTCAATAACAGTAGATGCACCTCACGTAAATATGGTCTTTGTTCATGGCAAAAGACTTTCCCTGCCCCTAAACAGCTGACTGAAAGATACAGCTTGTGTTTCTAAAACTGTTTAGCTGGTTCTTCAGCTCATTTTCAGTGTGGGATGAAGAACATTGGAATTTAGAACAAAACAAGATCTCTACTTCTTCAACTCAGATTTCCACAGAGAGATTGCCAACAGAATGAGTCCAGCAGACTGCTCAGTGTACTTCGTGATATTTCACGACCTTACATGTGAATAGATGCTTCAGATGTTCTTTGAAATATGTAGGCTGGTGGTCACTTTAGTGTTAAACTTCAGTGTACAGCAGTAGATAAACACAGTTACTGAGCTTTCACAGCCTTTAATGCATTTAATTGTTACCGCCCCATCTGAGTTGATGTTCCCACTTTGGTCTGTGATTTTGATCTTTTTTTTCCAGCCTTGAACTCTTTTCCATTATCAAAGAGCTGAAAAACAGACACCATTCCTTTACTTTTTATTCCCTGGGGTCAGTTAATAACTTATTCAGCGTATTAATTGCATGTTTCACCGTGCTTGGCTTATCTTTCTTCAAACAACTCATTTTCAGAGCTGCAGTTCAATCTGGTTCCAGTTCTTGTTTGAAAGAAATTAGATTGAGCAGAAATCAGAGTCTCTAGCTGTTAACCCATGGGAGTTCAGGGAAAGCTCTGGACTGCACAACTGTTGTCAACTTTTCATATGTAAGGTGGTCTGGGTGGTGATGGGACACAGAATTCAGTTACAGCAGTGCCAGAGGAGAGGTATGAAAGGGAGCCAAGACATTTCTAATGCTCTTGATGATATATTCCTTTGCTTTCCTTATTTGCTGTTTCTTGGCAGGACCCTCTTTTTCTAAAGACTGTCCTGGAGAGAAGCATTTTGGCAGGTGGGATAGCACAAGGGTGAATGTCTCAGAGTAGTCTGCTCAGCTAATTTCTTCCCGGTTGTCCCTTTGAAAGTCTGAGAGGTGTGGACCACACAACCTTAGGGAACAGTAAAATAATTCCAGTGACTAATAATTCAGAAACCTTTGCTGAATGAAACACACCATTTTTGTTTCTGTTTTGGTGTTGTTCTAATCAATCAACAGAACTTACTATAATGTGCTCCATATTCAGACATTAAAAGATTTTCACCTAAATTAACTTTTGATAGAACCATTTTATTAGTGTTCTTAGACATCCAACAAGGAGTAATGATGGTAAATCATTAATATATATGCTGCCATTTTAAAAATTAAATTTTTGCCCTGATGTGTTTTACTGTTTTACAGCTATTATATGAAGCCCCTTGGGATGTTCTCATAAAAGGTGCCCCATAAATTTTATATAGCCTTGTACTGCATTATATTTTATTGCAATATTCCAGCTTTTCATAAAACCTCCAAGGCATCATTTTTTTTAGGCCTTCATGAGAGAAAGACATCAAAATTTGTGTTGGCAATTTCTAGTGAGAACACCTACCATTTGCAATTGTCATCTCTGTTCTCAGTGACATATTGCCTTCTGTCATTTTCAATGGAAAAAGCTTAGGTGTAAAAGATACAAATGGAGATGGATCTGTAGGAATAAGAGGGATCTATTTTGTATGTACTTTTTCTGTCTATGATTACACACCAGTTGGTTTCTCTCTGCTTGTTTTACCCTCCTGCTGAGCTTTCACAGGCTTTCCTGCAGTTTGGCTACTTCTGTAAAAACAGCCAGGGCCACATCCTTCAGGAAATGACAGAGGCAGATGCTGGGTGGGGTCCATATGCTCCCAGCTCCTAATGATGGCCCCTGGAGATAAAGAAATGAGCCCTGGGGCAGCATCCAAGCTTGGGGACATTGCCCTGTGATGCCCATTGGCAGGAACAGAGAGAGATGTTGATTTTGTCAGCCCTCTGGAGATCTGTAGTCCCTACAGAGGAGAGAAGGAATGGTCTCCTGGATGGCAGCCTGAAATTTAGTACACAACCTTAATTCCCATATATGCCACAACACACTGTCAATGCATTGGCATGATATTAGAAGAGAGCAGGTTTTTAAAGTTACTTTGGAGGCCTTAAGATGCAAATATTCTTCGTGTGTGGGGATCTGAAATATTCTGGGATGCTTAAATGATTAAAAGCTGGAGATGGGGGTGTGGAGAAGACTCTGGGAGAGATGTCATCTCACTCTCAGTGTGCAGTGCCTGAGGCTGTGGTGCCTGAAGGGAAGGAGTCCTTCAGGAAAGTCGAAATGCAGTTCCAGAAACAGTAGTTGCTCCATGTCCAAACTCCAGTGAGGAGGGAATGCAGAAACCTAGCAGCTCAAAATAGAGTGTTGCAGACATTGGGGAACACAGAGGAACTTCTTTCACACTGTGGATGTTCTTCAAAATCACATCAATTGTTTCTTAATGTGGAAATGATTTTGCTGCTACTCCTTTGCTCAAGGATTGAATTTAGTTCTTGCCTGAATTGCTTTGGGGCATGCAGAAAGGAGGTACTTTCTATGTCTTTGAATTTCTTCACGGGCCATCAATACTTTTCCTTGAAGCCTTACTTGCAATGTTTCTCAGTTATCAAATAAAATGCTCTCCTAGATTCCAAATTAAGATAAGAAATACTTAAAACAGAGTGCTTAAAGCAAAAGATAATTTCAAAGATGTCCCATGGGTTCTCAGCTCATGATGTTTCTGAGTATTTGTCATCCTCTTCAGTTATTTTTGACAGAAGCAGTGATGTGCCAACAAATTCTGCCAATCAACAGATCTGACAGCACAGGACATATTAGAGTTGTTGCCTCTGAGCAAATTACTTGAGAGCTAATACCTCCAAACTTGTGCCTTTTGAATGATGCATGTATCTTCTACCCCCCTTGACCCCCTCTTCCTCTATGATCTAAGTAAAAGAATGAACTTAAGTGAGAAAAGGAAAGAAAGTTTTGAAACATGGTCACTTATAATTTTGCCTACTGAGTTTTCCTTTTGGGATCTGGTTTTGTTCTTGCATTAGGTGTGCGCTGGTCCTAATGCCTCTGTCTCGCTCCTTGCTGTTTGATTCTGTTCATCACTATTATCCAGCTTTGTCTGCAATTTTAATCACAGTGATGAAACCAGATTAAAACTATTTAAATATGCTAATATGGTGACAGGCAGTTGAAGGGCTTCTTATAAATGACTCAAAATCAAACATAACTTCCTGTGCTTTGCTGCACCTTGTTAGCTGTCAAATACATTATACTGCCACTTACTTTCTTTGTGGTCTGACTTACCCTTTCAGTTTCTCTCAGTTTATTTCAAATCCTTCCCAAACTGCATTTGTGCATTTCTCTCCTCACTAAGGTGGGTTTGTAAAACTGCACCACAAATTGCACCCTGTTTGCAATGGACCTACCAGAAAAGCAGGTAACCAGCCAGGAACAGTTAAACAATCACTGGAGAACTTCAGAGTCTGAATCAGGAATTCTTTTCATCTATTTTGCAGCTATGAAGGCAGGAGGTTAAGTGTAAGCTTTAGAAACCACTGACCAGCACAAGGTAGGAATACAAAGGTATCACAGAGTTGTCAATTCTCCTGGTGGGGGGCTTTCAGCACTACATCAAGATACTTTCTGCATGTCAGATAGTGATAGGGCAAGGGGGAATGGTTTTAAACTAAAAAGAAGAAATTCTTTATTCAGAGGGTGATGAGACACAGGCACAGGTTGCCCAGGGATGTTGTGGACACCCCTTATATGGACAAGTTCAAGGTTGGGTTGGACAGAGCTACCTGCTCTAGTGGAAGTGGAAGGTGTTCCTGCCCACGGCAGGGGAGTTGGAATTAGATGATCTTTTGGGTCCCTTCCAACTCATACCCTTCTATGATTCTATGGTTGTTACAGGACTGAATTTATTGCCAAGCTTGATTTGGTCAGCTAGAAGTATAACTTCATTTCATGCTTCTGTCTAATCTAATTATGTTAGCAAAACACTGAGATTAGCAGTCTCCAGTGTGACCCTAAATGAAAAAGACAGCCCAGATCCCAGTAGAGATCCTGGCCTGTGTTATAATTCTGGCAGAGTGGGAGGCAGTGGGAATAAAGGAGCAGCGTGTCTGTTTTGTGGTTGCAGCAGAAGTGCTTGTCCTACACAGACTTACATGGGAGATAAAGATTTTTTAGAGGATGGGGTCTCTAGACAGCTTTCCTCAGGAACATGTGGGTTTTTTCAATGTTTACAAACCAAGCTATTCAAGAAAGAGTTTGCAAATTTGTAAGAGAAAAATTGAATATATTGACTTTTTTTTGGAGGGGTGTCTTAATTGCATATTAATGAAAACTAATTTATGGCATTCTAGAGGGAAAGTTTTCCCAGATATTAGCATTTCAGAAAAAGTTAGAAAACCCAATTTTATGCATTGTCTTTTTCTCAGATCTTCATGACCCTTAGTGTACTGTGTTATTGTGCTCTCATATGTAGGGCTGGGAGATGTATGTGCAGGTGATTATTTGGGGGAGACTGGAGGTCCATGTACATCGTAGCCAGCAGTGGTGAGATCTCAGCTGGGTGTTATAGGCACATATATTTATAATTTATATTATAATTTATTGTGAGATGTTTAAAGCAAATCCTGAGCAGTTGTAGAGACCCTGAAAAAT
Source organism: Cinclus cinclus (assembly GCF_963662255.1). Classification (NCBI taxonomy): domain Eukaryota; kingdom Metazoa; phylum Chordata; class Aves; order Passeriformes; family Cinclidae; genus Cinclus; species Cinclus cinclus. The sequence continues at coordinate 6,534,411 of NC_085046.1, forward strand.
GAACTCCAGAAGGAGAGGACTAGAAGATGTAGCCTAAGTCTTCAATTTGCTGAAAGCAGAGAATATGAATTTTACAGTGCCCTAGGAGTTGGACGAGAAGTAGTGAGCTTAACCCCTAGGGAGGGAGGTTCAGGTTAGAATGACATTGAAGCTAGGAAAAGTCTTTTTGGAAGATCTGTGAAGCAGTATGGGAGATGTACAATTTCCACCACTGGAGGTCTTTCACTGAGGATCAGCACTGCTTGGGATGATTAAGGCATGGCAAATCCTCAGCTGGGACATAGCTTATAAATCCGCTGGTGCCACTTCCCTTCTATTTGCTGCATCAAAAGGAGTAATAAGGAAGTATAAACCCACAAAATGCCGTGATAATTTATAATTTTGAATAAAATAATTTAAAAAATAGAATATCTAAAAGGCTAGAAACTTCTACTAAATGAATTCTCAATTCTAGACTCTGAGTAAATGAACGTTACATGTATTCCAAGATAAATTCGGAAAATCCTAGAGCGATTAAATCACATACATGTCATTCTTTTCAAAGAAGGATGTCATTTGCATGTTTTACATCAAAACAAATACTATAAAACTGCAGTGGTTTGCAAAGCTTGTCTTCCCTCAGACAAAAATGTCTCTTACTGTCATGTATTCCTAAGCAAACTCCTTGAGAGGGAGCTGGGAGAGAGTGGGTGACCTTCAGCAGAAGAACAAGGTCATGTGTTGAGGATACTTTGGGATGCCTTTTCTGTTTGGGATGCCTTACATCACTATTGCAGGCAACAAAGAAAGCTTTTCAAGAGGTAACAAAAATTCAGCTCTTACAAGGATTTACAGTCTAACATGATAATTCACGTTTGCTACCCAGGCATGAGAATAGTCTTGATGCTGTTTCTACTACTCATAAAATCAGAACTTGCTTTATGTAGGAGCAGGCACTAAAACTGGGCTGATAATTCTGCCCTGTTATGCATAAATATAGCAAAAAATATCTCTATGTCCAAGAATGCCAGATTTGTCACTGAGTTGAAAAAGCCAATGGAAATAAATCGGTGTGTATAAAACCAGGAGAGAAATGTAATTAATGCCTCTCAGTGCACTCTCCTCCAAATAAGAATCCCCTGGCAAAAACTGCACCTGCAAGCAAGTGGGTAAAGTGTCACTTAAAGCCATCACTAATGGAGCTCTCAGTATGTAAAATGATGAGCTCCCAGCTACAGGGTTTATTGAAGATGTTAAATAGTTCAGAGCACATAAGCACAGGCTGAGCTGAACTCTCAGCTCAGCTTTGCAAGAGATCTGAAAGAGGAAGATTGAAATGGGAGACAGCAGAAAGCTTTTGCCCTGGATCCTCTTACCCACCCCAGCCAGGGCAAGGATCTTCTTTAGAGTCTGTTTTCTAGTGGTTGTCTGTAATCTGTGATTGAAAAGGAGAGATCTGAAGTTAATTAAGTGTTGTTGAGTGCTGAAATGTTGTTTTTTCCTTTGTTGAATTATTGTTGTCATACTGAGCAGGGGCAGCCAGAGGTTTATTTCTTTTTGTCACGCAGATTTATTCTGCAGTATTCTGTGATTAGAGCAGGGGTGAAGAAGCATTTCAAAATTTGCCAGAAATTTTAATGTGGATGGACTTTAAAAACATCATGCATTTTTTCATAGTTTTACTGAACTCCCCTGAAATTATCAACTTAACATCAAATTTTTCTACTTCATTTCCACCTATTGATGTTCCAACGTGTAGCCTGAGTGAAACAAACCGCAAAAAACCCAAAAAAGCAGTGATATTATTTTTCCTTTTTGTTCTTCTCATTTTGTGCGTCTCAAAAATTTATTGCCAGGGCCCAGCTAGGGAATGTGGCCATTGATTTAAGTTCAGTTCCCTGAAAGGTGGAAGGTTGCTGTGATCTTAGAAGATCTGCTTCCCTGAGGTTTGGTTTCATATGTTGGAGGAAGCTCTTACATCTCCAAGAATGGACAGCACTAGCCACAACAGAGTCTTCAGGATTTTTGTAATAGTAAATAATAATTAAAAAATGCTAAGAAGAACATAATTGCAGAGCTATTAATCACCATCCACAATCAACTACTTTCCCTTGCATCATTGTTAACAATGTTCAGCTAATCCCTTGCAAGAGTTTTTACTTATACTCAATACAATTTATTTTCCATTTTCACTTCTATTTATCTGTTTTTATGATAATTAATGCTTAATCCACCATTCATCACTAGTCTTACTATTATCCATCTTTGAATATTTAAATCTGATTATATCAGTGATGTATCTCAGGGAATTAGCACAGCAAAGCGTGAGCAGCAGGACATTATCTGGCTTTTCATTTTTGTGTGGGTAACATTTTTCAGGTGGTGTTTCTAAATTTTTGTAACAAAAATAAACGAAATGGCTGCTGAAGGGGAATGTAGGAGAGGGGAGGATTAGACTTAAGGTTAAAATGGGTTAATAACAGCCAGGAAGAGTAGTTTTGTTAAAAATTATCAGCATCACTCTCTCCCTGGATGTAAGAAGAAGCCTGGAAGGAGCCTGGATACTGCAGCAATTCAGTTGAGGATGGCTCCCCAGTGCTCTGGTGATTAATTTTTACTGGTACTGTATAAAACCACAGAATTCAGAGAAACTTAAGAAGATATGAGTAATGCTGTCAAAAGTGATAAGCAACAGAAGAGACCAGACCTGTTTTTGATGTTACACTGACAATCCGAAGCAAACATGTTGACTTCCAAGAGTAAAACCTGAAGTCTGGTGGTTGTTGGCCATGGTGATGATTGGTATTTGCAGGCAACATATATTGGGGAGGAGAGGTTTTTCCTGCCACAGCTTATTCCTTCCCCTTACCAGCATAGCAGCAGTGTCACATGTGCAACACAACCACACTGCAAAGCTTTTGTCAGCACAGCTGTTGGTCACAAATCACAGCTTACCCAGCTGCTGGGTGAAACAAGAATTGTAGCAACAGCTGGTGGCAAAGGTCTCTGCTCCAGGCCCCATCCCTCAAAAAAACCTCTCCTGCTTTAGCAATTCTGGCAAGATGATAAACCCTTTGCTTACACCAGGTTGTTGCTCCTAGAAGTTGTTAGGTAATTACAGAGCTATTTCTTTATAAAGTTGCTCCATTAAGTTGGTTCCTTTGGACATAGTTGGGTCAGTTCCCACCAGAAATTTTTAAACCTTGCCCAAGCCTTTCTTTGTTGTTTATTTTTGATAGTGATATGCTATTAAGGTGTCAAGCAGTAGAGGTTTATGAGAATAGTATTGCACAATACAAGAACAACACAGGTTATTTATTACCCTAATAATACTAACAAGATGAGAATAATTACTTGTGATGTGTGGAAATTAAAATAATGGCCATTTCCCTGTGAAGCATTATAGTTTTCTGCTGCACAACCCAGTTCAAATGCTGCAGGCCTTAAGGAGAAATCTGGGATGGGTGCAAGTTGTGTGGACTGTAGGATCATGCGAGAAATAGTGGGGAAAGAGATCACCTTGTAGGCTGATTTATGTAGGACATTTAAAGAAAAAGGTGGAAGGTCTGGACTTATCTATTAGAAAAGAATAGCTGGATTCTACTCTTGGACAAACAGTAGGAGAAGAGGTTTATAGACCTCTGTGGGGAATGCTCAAGACTGTGTCTTGTTGTGTGTCACTCAACCATCCTGTTTCCCCTGCCCATTCTATACTGAAATATGGCCCTGCTGAAAAGGTAATGGAGAGTGGCCAGAGAGCCTACAGAGAAGGTGGAGGGCAGCCTGGGTGAGGCTGATGTGCGTGTGGGTAATGGAAGAGGCAATAACAGAGGTGCTGAGATCCTCAGTCAGCTAATCAACACTGTTTAGTAAAGCTAAAAGACTCTTCAAGAACAGTCTTCATTTTGTAGGCAAGAAGAAAGAATCCTGCAAACTGATTATTTTTTCCAGAAAGAGGACTAACAGCTCATACAAAGGCAGAATTATGTCCCAGCTCTTCTGCCGTGAGCCATTGAACTTCTAGTGAAATATGAAGGTGCCATTTTTGGCCAGATTGGATTAGTAAAACAACCACATCTATTAGCAAAACTTAAGGCACTGTGAGATACAGTTATCCTATAGAAAAAAATGTGCTGCAATATAAAAGGTAGGTTCATTTGGTATTCTTGAGAAGTGAAGTCATTGAAATGGCTTTTGTTAGAAGAGCACAGGGGGAGGGAGCTTATGAATAGGAACAAAAATGCTTTTGTGCTTATATTAACTGTGAAGTGACTTAGGTATCATACAGAACACAGTTTTTCCTTCCTTTCCTTTATTTTATTTTTTCTGGTTTTTTTTTCCATCCTTCTATGTGAGCTTCTTCCTTTGTTGTGATGTTGAGATAAATAGAATGCAAAATAAATGTTAGGTGAATGGACAACTTGTATTCCAGCTCTGTCTCATTTAATTTTACAATGACCATATACCCACCAGGGGCAGAGAACACAGATACCTCAACTCAAATTTTCAGAGTAATTTGGTAAAAATTGAAAAAACTTTTAAAAAAATAACACTATTACAATCCCGTATTTTTACATGAACAGGAAAAAAAGCATTTTCATCCATCCATTAGAGATGGGTACCCAGCTCTGACTGAATTTACTACAGCAGGTGACTTGCTGGGGTAGGGCAAGGAGAGCTGCCTTGAGCAGGTGGAAAGTCTGGGACTGCTGGAGAGCTCCATGGGGAGCCCCAGTAACAGCATTCCCTGTCAGCACATGCCAATGGATCCTCAGATCAATACTCCTTTGGTTTGCATACTTGTAAAGTTGAATGATTAATTGAGCAAACAAATTTAGCAGAACAACAATTCCCTACTGGAGATTGTTAGAGGAGCAGCATGATTCCCTTTCCAGTAAATACAGAGGCTTGTGTGTGTTGTTACCTCTCATTTTCAGAGAATGCTGCTTAGGTCTCTGCTTGATCAGCTGAACAAGAGCTGATGGAAGAGGGACTCATGGTGCTCACACGTGAGGGATTGTGTGATCTCTCCAGTCTTGTGTTTCCACTGGATAAGAAAATGGGACAGGGCTTAGCATCTCAGTGCTCTGCCTGTTGAACCCTTCTCTGGATGGCTGAAAGATGACCTTGCTTAGAAATTCCTGTGCCATATTCATGCTTTGGGCTGATTTTCTTTTTTTGCACAGCTTTCAGCACATTAGTCATTGTTCAGCTATCTCTTGAGATGGAGAATCCGGAATTGTAGGAACATTTTGTACTCCCCATTTTAAATGTGCTTCGTATTTATAGTCTGAAATTCACAGAATCATAGAATATTTTGAGTTGGAAGGGTCTTTTAAATCCCATCTAGTCCAACCTCCCTGCAATAAGCAGGGTTGCCCTCAAATAGATGGGGAACCCCATCCAGCCTGACCTTGAATGTTTCCAGGGATGGGGCATCCAACACCTCTCTGGGCAACTGATGTTTCACCATTCTCACTGAAAAAATCTCTTCCTGTTTTCTAGCCTGAATCGATCCTCTTTTAATTTCAAACCATTACCCCTTGTCCTATCACAACAGGCCCTGCTAAAAAGTTAGTTTTTCTTGTAGACCCTTCAGGTACTGGAAGGTGCTCTAAGGTCTCTCCAGAGCTTTTTCTTCCCCTGGCTGATCAAGCCCAGCTCTCTCAACTTTTCCTCACAGCAGAGGTGCTCCATTCCTCCAGACTCACTCCAGCCTGTCCATGTCTTGCTTCCTTCTGTCTCAAAGGGATTTCAGAAATCCCTTTTCTTTATGGGACACAAGGCTGACCCAGCCACTCTCAGCCAAAAGTAAACCCACACCAGGCTCCCTGAACTAAGTAATTTTAGCTGTGCCCACTGAACTTCTCACAAACAGCCTTGTGCCTGCAGCTGATTTTGTGAACCTTGGTTCTCAGAGTTGGAAGCTTTGACTTCCAGTAGCTTTCAGGTGACAAGGTTGAGCCTTGCCCTAGAAACCAATTTAGAAGCATTTTCCCTTGTCAGTCTTTTCCATGGGGCATTGTCTCCCATAACATCCCCTTCCTGGAGATGCTGTCCATCTGTCAGAAGCTGCTATCACTCCTTCCCACCACACCTTCCCCTGGACTGCTCCTCAGCATCTTTGCTGTCAAACCCAGCTGCCCTCAACCCTGCTGTGGACTTTGGAAGTACAGACTGAATACTGCCACACAAAGGCTGTCTGACACTGAGGTGCATAATGAAATTATGATGAGGGATTTGCATTTGTTGTTGGTTTCATCCTCTGCTCAGGGTGACTGCAACCCTTAGAAAATGCTGAAGAAATTGTAAATACTTCAGTGGCATTCAGTTTTCAAGAGGAGAAAGGAAAATGGTGGCACTTGTTATGGTAAGTTCTGCACTGTGCACAGAAATGAGGACACAGTGACATGCATGTGTATTTATTACCTCTGGAGGCTGGGTGGAGCTTGTATTTTGGCAGAAACAGGTTCAAATCCCAGCTTTGCCAAGCTGATAACAGTGCTTCCTGTCCTTGTCATCCTGGATCTGATAGAATGAGAGCTGAATTTATCTCTTCAGCCATCTAACTCTACTAACATCTGTATTTTCCACTCCCAGCCTCTGGTGTGAGCTGCAGGAAATAACAGAACCCATGGCAAAGTTTCCTTCTGATCAGTTCTATACAGAAGAAATATTACAAAGAGTTCATTTCCAAGGCATGTGGAGAAGTGGAAATAGTACTTTCTACTAAAAGATTAAATTGCCACTTTAGTCAGACAGGTGTTAAGCCAAGGAAAAGGCTCCATGTCAGTAAAAAGGTATAAATCACCTGAGAATATGAGCTTGAAGTGACTTGGTGGATTGGTATATAGAGAACAGCTTTTCTAGCTGTATTTGGTCAAAAAACCAACAACAATTACTGAAGGGATATGCTTAAGACAAACACTATTCAGCTTGATGCAGCAGTGCCTTCAATAAAGGCAAGAAAATCTGTGTGCAGGTGACGTAGGAGGTAAGAGCTGATGTTATAACTGGTCTCAGGGGATGTCACTGCCAGGGAGGGGGAAAAGAATCTATATGAAATTTGTTTTGGGAGACACCAATCCATGCATGTCAAAACTTAAGGCAAAAAACCAAGAGTTAAATTTAAAACAGGAATATCATTTGCATTTGAAATATTGTTCCTTTCTGTACTTCTCTTTCTCCAGTTAACTGCCATAACTTTGTTGAAAGATTCAGAAATACTTACCTCAGGTCACATCTCTCTCACTTTGCTACTAAAAAGACTATTTATTCCAGAAATGCTGCTATCACAAGTCACTGCCTAGTGATCTGCTCTATGGATAAGTCCTAGAGAAATCACAATATACCAGTGGAGGAAAGTAGGAACAGAAATGTCTATAAAATTGGTCTCAAATAGCTGAGGATTGAGGTAGACTTCTAATCAGAGGGATTATATCACTCATGACCTTAACTCCCTCACCTTATCCTTGGTGGGTAGGGCCTCCTGTAGGTATCTCCCCAATAAAACCAAAGGTGGTTTGTTTTCTCTTGGTGTAGGCTGTGTGGAGGACAATGGCATCTGAGGGTTGAAACAGCTCCTGGGCTGTCCCATGATCAGAGAGAGCCTACCTGTATTATTTTCATGCTCAGTGGAAGAAAATACCTTTCTGCAGTTGTCCAGAGACATTTCAGTTGTATTAGTACTTCCTTCATGCATGCGATCACAGCCATTGCCACTGCTCCTCTTAGACTTGGTGAGAGGAAGAAATTATCAAAGGGAGAAAGGAGACCTCAAGGTCAGGATCGCAGGATTATACCTGAGTGCTTTGTATTTCAGACACCAGCAGTGTCACCAGCCCTGAGAGTCTGCCCCACCTAAACCAAATGTTGTGTTGGTGGAGCATGACTACAGGTGTCCTTCATATAAGTGGAGGAAGTTTAGACATCTTCCTTGTTTCTGGACTTCCAGAGAGTTCCACTGGGGTGAAACAAACCCTTCCTTCAGTGACTAAAAGGAATTTTCTCTGCTCTTCAAACAAATGTGTCTTTCAAGGAATTGGTGGGTTTTCTGCCAGTGGGGTTTCACTATGCCCTATACAGATCAACAAGACTAAATCTTGTAGTTTTATATGTATTTCTGTAATTTAAAAGTAATTATCAGGTAAGTAAAATAATTTGACAGTTGTCTTGATTTTCCTGTATGGGGCTTTGCTTGATTGTTTGAATCTCTGGAAAGTGGAAACAAACTTCGTTATTCTAAGAAGCACTTGGCTCTCACTTGTCAACTGTAGAAAAATGATGTATAGAGGAGGAGAAAATTTATAGCATTGAACCTAATATATGGTCATGAAATAGTCTCACTTCCTTCTATGACTGCTGCACAAAAGGGTGTGACAGCCTGTTTTTCTGTCACCATTAAAACCTCCTCCTTTTTCTATAATGCTTCAGGCTGGACCTTCCCTGGGTGGTTGCCTGTCAATTGATGTGCCCATTGCCTTTTAGTACACATTTTTATATGTCAGTCAGACAGATGGGAATTTTCAGAAGAAGCAAATGCTGGAGGAATCTTTGGTAACTTTTTCTGGACTTTTCCAAGCCAAAGTCTTTCCTTTTTCCCTTCATCTGAGAATTAGTGAAGGTTGCCTTGAAGATCTGTTGTTGTTTATGGTAACCCTGTGGAATAACAAGGCTTGAAACTTCACTGGTTTTGCTATCACTGTGCTCCAGGAGATGTGCTGTGAGGATAGGGACTTGACATAACATTTCTTCTCCTGTCATCTCTGATGATGCAGATGCACAAACGAGGTTCTAGTTGTTTATTTGCATGTTAATTTTAAGCTTAATTAGTAACACAAGGGGTGCAGGGAATTAATATTTGACAAATAGAAGAAGACACATTTGGAAGAAGAATGAAGCAATGTTTGTTTTTAAGCTCCTAAGGGGCTCTCGCAAACTATGAAGAGAAAAGGAAAACAAAGTTGAACAACAGGAAAAGCACTTAAGAGTGTGCTTTTTCAAGTTCTCCTTCCTCTAATTTAAAAGGGCAATGACTGCAAATATAAAGAGCAGAGCAAAATTTGTCCTCTACTTAATTTTCTAGAGGAATAAGAGCCAGTATAAATCTGGCTATTCATTCCCCAGGGAAGACATGGGATTAAGTTACAAAGGAAACTTCGGGTATAGCCCATTTAGTTTTATCCACTGGTCCCTCTGTGATTCCTACAGTTCATTAATAGCTTTATTCCAGCCTTGTGTTGGTTAAACAACCAACAGAAGAGATTGTTGCCTCATCACTATCTAGCCATTGCTGAGGCACAGGGAGAATGGCTTTAAGGACCCCTGCCAATTTGCTTTGCCCCTAATATTTCCCCTTCCCAGGTGAATAGCAGCCTTTGTGGAGGATCTCACCTTCTGATATTTCTAAACCCTTTCTTAGATGGCAGAATGGCACCAAGGGTCACATAAAAACTGATGGAGAGTCAGGACCAGGTCTGAGGGGTGTGACCTCTATTACAAGCAACAGCACCAGTGCTTCAGGAGGGAAGATTCACCACTGGCTCATGCTGTACTGCTGTTCCTGATGTGTTCAGAGGTCCTATCTCCTTTCCTGCTGTGCATGCCATCACTCACCTGGAGACACAGAGCAGCAAGGTCAAAGCACATGAAGCAGCTACATTGCACTTGCAAGGTACTTTAAAGTCTTGTGCCTCCATTCTTGGTGTCAGCTGAACAATCTCAGCACAGCGTCCTGGGCTCCACAGCTTTTGATTCTGAGAGTCTCTAGAGGAGAAGCACTCTATTTAGAATTGGAGGAATATCAGTAAGAGCAGGTGGAGGGTGGGAATTACTGGTCACGGATCCTGCAGCATATCAGCTTTGAATGATTATCTCTCCAGAACTGTGCTTTGCACAAGAAACTTGTCTCAGGTCCTCTCAGCAGCTGGAGACCCTTCTGGTTTTGTTTAGTTTAAAACGCCATTTCAGCAGTGCTGATGAGCAAGGGCATTTGGAGAGGGCACAACGCTGTCACCCATGCTGCAGATCATGAGAAACAGATCAGCACTTCTGACCCCCAGGGAGGCTCCATCCAGCCCTGTCCCCCAAGGGGTTCTCTCAGTGCATCTGTGCTGTGGTGGGGGCACCCTCTAGAGTTGCTCTGTTTTACCTATTTTGCTGTTTTACCTAGACTATAGGTTTTTTCTCTGTAACTGTGCCAACTGTGCAGTGAGGGAGAAGCAGAGCACCTCCTTGCTTTGATAGTACCATGGAGAGTTCTTGTAGAGACATTGGGTCCTGCTTCCATTTCCCCCACTCCACAGATCTGCCATCAAAACTTCAGTGGCCATTTATTTTCAACATTGACTAAAAACTCTGGCATTTGGCATGTTTCTGCTTGCATGAAGAGTTGAAGGGTAAAGTGTGAGCCTCTGCCAGATATGTTTGTGTCTTGTAATTGCTTTTTTTTGTTTGGTTGGTTTTTTTTGTTTAATTTAGTTTAGTTTTCTTTTTCTCCCCTAGAAAATTACAGCTCTGGCATAAGGTTCTCTTCTGTTCCCTTCTAAACTGGTGAGCATTTAGAAAAATTTCAGTGTGACTGGTAGTAAACTGAATTTACTCTGGGACTTCTGAGCAGAGCAGCTGGCCCTGCATAGATCTGTCTTCAGTGCCCTGCATGAGCTGGTCTATACAATTTAAATTGTGCTTCTTTACACATCCCATGAGAAACCATTTGCTGTTCCTTGAAATAATGAGTGATGTGGAAATTGGATTGGTTCCCAAATGCTATAAATCTTTTTCCTGGTTTTAGGAGAGACTTCCAAAATCATTGACTAAACTACAAGCAGAATTAAATATGTATTATACACTTACAAGAAATCTACCTTTAATATTTACGCTATGCCATCTATCTTTATTTCTTCTTTTTGTTTTTTTGAACAAAAAATCTATTACATTTCTCAGAGTTTTGAGTTGTTAGTACATTCTGTAGTTATTTATGCATAAATGGGAGATGTAGGGGAATAGCAACCTTCAACAGCCCTGTGTTCAGTCGCTTAAAAAGAAAAGGCCTGTTTCACATTTTAAATTTCCCAGATTTGATAAAAGTAAAAGGCATAGAGAGGTTTCCTCCTCCTTCAGACTGAGTTGAAGCCAAGTATTTTCTGTCTTCCACCAAGGACTAGGTGAAAGATGCTTAGAGCTTCCTCAGCAAGGTTTTCTAAAATCACAGGAGAGGCTCTCCTTGTCAGGAATTACATTCAAGGCATCAGCAAAAACCCTGGTTCTTAAATCAGCACACAATAATACTTTCCTTTTTGTAAAAGGTCAGCTTTCTCTAGATCACAGAGGGATTTTTCTCAAACTAAGAGGCATACATGTTCTGGTTGTATTCTCTATGCACAGATTATCTTAAGTTTTTCCAAAATATTTCTGGACTACCGTTGCAATATTTTTATTGCAGTCTTCTATTTTTCCTTTTCTTAGTGTTATCAATCGACCTGATTTGTTCAACAAAATGTTGAGATTAAAATTATAAACCTGTTTTCTTCTTCTGCAAAAAAACAAAAAACAAACCAAAACAAAAAACAAACAAACAAAAAAGGTGGAGTTTGACATTGAGTTAATCAATTATTTAAAAAAAATATTATGTACCTGGATATAACTTCTACTCTGCTAGCAAAGTTTTGAGTCGCATTCATTTTTTGAGTCCATGGCTATCACAACTGAGTTGAACCTGACAACTTTTTGGCAGTCTTCTGCATCTGAATAATAATTCCATTGAGGTTTATGTAATAATTCAGTCCTGTTTCACTTGCATTTTCCAGTCACTCAAAATAAATCTTATTAATAGGACATAATACTCCAGATATGTGCTGACTTTAATCCTGTTCTTCTTTAAGGAAAACTCCTGCCCCTTTCCCTGTGATATCAGTTTCCTGTTCTTTGTGCTGCTACAAATAATATACTTCACACTTCTAAGTTTAGTTCTGTTTGCTGTACTTTGTGTATGTGCTGATTTTGTAAAACTGTTCTGCCCACATGATTGAAATTATTCTTGCAAAATTTCTCTGGTTGAGCCTCCTTGCATTTTCATGAAAGTTTGTACAATCATTTTCCTGTGTGCTTAAATTTTTCTCCTAGAAAAGGAATTAGTATCTTCTCTTGGCCTATGTGTTAAGATTTTTGTTTTGTTTAATCCATTTTAATTTGGAGAATGAAAAGAAACATAATTTAACTTGACCCAGATGGAAAAACTTTTTGAAATCCAGAGGACATTTCTGTTAAATTGTTACCAAAAGTCATCTTTATTAATGATCTTCTAGTACCTGGGTACTCATTTAGGGACTGTGTTTTGTCCCCATATTTTATAACATATGTGGAAACAACTATTAATTCCCTCATTGGTGAATGCAGTGCTATATTTAATTTTGTGCATTTATGCCTATTCTTTAGCATCTTTTAAAGTTATTTATGGAACAGAATTTCTACCCACTTTACATAAGCAAAAGTGCTACTTTCTTCTTTCTTTGACAGACTGCTTTGCCACTTGATGGAAACCTAGCTGTTGGCACTATTCTTCACGCAGGAATTGTTTCCTTTCTCAGTTCTTATTTTAAGAGAGATTTGCTGGTTCTGTTGTCTAATCCAATAGTTTGGGTAATTCTTGTTAGGCTGTTTGGCTGCATTCCTGTCTCCATATATGATGTTACAGCAGTGCTTATCAAGATGAGGAATGAAAATCCTGGCCCTATGGGATTTAATGCAAAATAGTAATGCATGGAAGAGAGGATGAATGAACAAAATTCAAATAAAGACATAACTTCCAGAATACTGATATTTCCTGGTCTGCATTCTCTATGATATTCCCCTAACAGAGAAGACATTACCCTCCCATATTTCCCTTTTCTCCCCCAGTATCCTTACTTTTCCTCTTCCCATTGAAGTGCTACGTGTCTTTTTCCTGTGTGGCACCACACAGAAAGGACCAGGAGCAGTGGGTGGTTCAGACTACACAGAGTTTTGCCTTGCAGAAGGTTGTGGATGGGCTGAATTTCTCTGACTCTTTGGAGAGGCTGTGTGTGTGTGAGAAAGGGCTGGAACTAGGGTGGGATAGCAGAGCCTTTCCTTGGGGTGTGGTCTTTTGGGAGGGAACGACCAAAAGAGAGCAGTGCCATGCAGCTGGAATTTTAATCCCCTCGGGGTAGAAGCTGGTCAGAAAGAATCAGCAGTTCTTTGTTAAACAGTCCATAGAACATAGAGCAGCCTGGTCCTTCTATTTACCCCTGCCCTGAACCACTGCAACATACTCACTGATTTCTGGACCTACACATTTTATAGGTAATGATCCTGCTTTATCCTTTGGCATCATGCCTTCCCTGGGGTAATCTTAATTTCCATTCACTTTTGCTCTCCTGCACTGCTGTTTTTCCTGATCATGGAGCAGACGTGGTACTTCTCCAGTGTCTTTTATCTGGGTGTGTTGAGGAGAGCTAAACAATGCCTCCTCTTCCTAAATCTTCTGCTATCACAGGTAGTGCTCCTGAGGCAGGCATAAATCAGGCCTGATGGCTTTTCCTTCTCTGCTGTAATACATATAGCTCCATTAACTTCTGAATATGAGGCCCCATCTTTCAGAAACCATCACTGCTTTGACATGCTCAGGGGCTGGAGTGAAGAGCCTGGTGCTGAGGAAGGAGGGGAGCCACATCCCACCCAACCTTCACGCTCTGTTTTCTTCCCTGAAAAACACTTGTGTTCACTGATGCTGGTCATGAGCACAGGGAACTCCAAACAAGGAGCTCAGCATGAGCTGGAAGAGAAGCAGTTTCAAGCAGGAGACAATTTAGAGCAATGAGCAGCAGCCCTAACATGTAACTCCTGGAGTCAGTGCTCCCTTCCCATGCCATTAACACCAAGGGCAGCCACCATGTGGAGAGAGACACGATATCACTGTGCTTTCCAGTCTCCCTCTGTGGATGAGGGCTCTTTCCTGCTTGTCCCCATTTCATAACCATGACCAGTCCCAAGAAGGCTGGGAAGTGAACACAGACCTCCTTGTTCAAAAGCTGCTACTGAAAAGGCTGCTACTGAAAGAACTGCTGTCATTTGTGTGTCTTTCTCCAAACATTGGGTTTGATTATTTTCTAGGAAATGCTGACTAAGTAAACATTAAAGAATGAAAAATGCATAAATAACTTACTTTTACTATTTAAAAGAAATACCTTAGCACACTAGTTCTTCCCCCTGCTGTCCCACCTCTGTTATCTCAGGATGTTGTTGTAAGGCAGTTCAGAGGCTGACACACACTTTGCAAATATAGATTGTCTTTCCCTGCAGTGCTGCAGTGTTTTTGGGAGGAATCTCTTGGTTTTCCCTGTGACCTCTCATTTTAATCTTCCCACTCCTCAGCTTTTGTTGACAATACCTCTAAGCTTCAGGGAGGACTCAATGGCTGCCAGTACCTGCTCACATACTCTAAAGTCTTTAGACAGATATCAGAATTCATGTTGAGCATTCCAACATAAAAACTGTTTGCATTTCTGTGCTTTCTCTCAATATTCTTTTGGTATTGGGACACAAATAAATGTTTTTAATTCATCTGAGGACTTTCAACTATCATTTGCTGATGAACGCATCTATGAATAATAGCAGTAGGGCACTTGTATCTGTGCCTTCTTCACTGCATTCCTGTGCCTGAGCTACAGCAGCTGAATGAATAGTGACATAACACAGATGGAGCAATGTGATCAGGGCACACTAATTTGGAAGCAAAGCTGTTCCATGGGGCTGATGTGATGTGGTGTTGTGCAAGGACAAGAAACTGTCTGGTAAACCCTCAAATGCCTCTTGTTTACTAAAATGCCTCCAGTTTTCAGGCCTGGAAGAAACATCTCCAAGTCTTTCCAGGCTCACTGATGACTGAATCATCTCATTACAGGAGATGACCACAAGCACATCTCCAGCAGTACTCTCAGCACTTATGACAGCAAAAGAACAGCAGTTTCACAGTATGAACAATTCGCTAACACAAAAAAAAATTGCTACGAAAATGAGAGGTTAAAAATGACAGCTTAAAAAAGAGAATCTCTTAAAAGTAAATTGAGCTTAGACAAATGAAATAGGATAGTCTTTTAGTTTGTGGCTTCCCCAAATCCTGTTAATTTTGGGTCGTGGTCACTTAAGTGTTTTACTTAATGAGATCACTGAAAATAATGAAGTACATGTTGCCAATGTAAAGGAAATTCCAGCAGTGATTGTACAGAAACTGATAAGGACTTGCTGCTGGTGGAGTTCTTGGAAAAAAGAGTTGAAAAGAAGATAATTATTGTAGAAATTTTATTGACATTAATCAGTGGTTACATAAAACTATCCTAATATTTTCCCAACAGGTGTATGGTTTGGCATTGCTGATGCTATCCATCTAAGAAAAGCCACATTCCCTTCATGGAAGGAGAAATTTGACAGGCTTCCTCTGTACATATGGAGCTATAATTTGGATAGGACTCTGTGTCAGATAAGACAAAAGGCACCTACCTAAATAATCAAACTGGGCTCATGATTGTATGCAAATTCTTAAATTTTCCTGCACATATCAATAATATGAAAATTGCATCTCAATTCATGTCATTTACAATATTGTAAGGGGCTGGTGGCAGATCTGTGGGGAGCTCTAGGGTGTGGCCCTGCACAGACAAAAGGCCAATTCTCCATAATGCCCAACTTGGAGGGCACCAAGTCCAAAAAAACCCCAAAAGAAGATAGATTGGATTTTCTCTGTTAATGTTCTCTCTAACAGCTGTCCCAGAGGGTGATTTACCATTAGCCTGGACTTTTCTGGGGCCAAGGATGGTCCAGCATCATCCCTGCACAAGGCTTTGTATCTGTCAGGTGAGCCTCTCCATTCCTCCTTGTGCTGAGATGTCATGAGGGCTGCAGGCTTGAGTGTGTCCTTCTTAGATGCACAAAGAGATGAGCAGTTTTCCCAGTATTTTTGGCGGATTTTCAAGTAAGGCCCAGCTGTTCTGCCTGTGCTGAGGAGCTGGGCAGTGACAGCTCTGTGAAGGAGACACCTGGAGACTCCATGGACCAGGAAAATCCTCATGGCAAGTGTTGTCTCCATGAAAGAGTTCTTCCCCCTGCTCTTGGCTGCTGCCAGCTTCTGATCTTGGTGTGATCCAGAGAGCTCTCAGCCCTTAGAACTGGACAAAGGGCTTTCAATCCTGCAGTCTGCTGCAGTTTTCTTGTGCTGTCAGCTTTCACACAGACTGATAACTTCTTGCTGCTTTGAATGATACTTTAGAAGTCTTAGGTTCACCTTGTAGCAGATAATTGAGTCTCAGTGTCACTGAACTTCAGATTCTTAGGACGATTCAGTTTGATTCAGTGTTCATCCATGCATTCAATACCATGCTTTTGTTTGTTTCACCTTTGCCCTAAAAGCTTGCACACCTTCAGAAGTAAACTCCAGGTAAAACACTGCAGTTGGAGTGGCAAAATGTTCAGTGTGGGTGTTAAAAAGATATTGCAAGCAATTCCACTAGCACTAATAAAGTTAATTGGAATTGACTTAGAAGAAGCATGGTGGGTTTAAAAGCCTAAAAGGTAAAAAATTCTGTAAGTAGAGCAATCCTTCTCAATAGGGAATGATTTAATTTATTATAAAGATATAAACTCCTATTCTGGACAATAAGTGCTGAGAACAGCAGAGTTAGGAGTGTTATGGCTTTTAGAATAACTGGCCCAATTATCTGAGTCATAGAGGAGGCTGGACTTGTTGAAGCTTGGTCTTCAGAAAAGCTTTGTGCAAATCTGTAAAAAAAATTCTGTTAATTGTCCAGTTACACTGAGCTCAAGCTTGAAAGGAAAAGAGAAGCATGAACTGAAATCCTGATTTCAGAAGTAGCAATTTTATTTGCTTAAATGAGAGAAATTGCTTCTGAGACTTGTTTTTGGAGAAGGGTGATGTGGTTTACAGTTATTCTAAAAAGAGATTTTATGTGTAAAATTAATACAAACTGTCAAAAATATCTTCCTAAAAACCAGGGAGAAAGCTGTTGGAAATTGGTCTAAATGTTAGTTCATAACTGTGGCATAAAATATTACTCTGTTTATCTGGAAAGACAAGAGAAGAATATCAGAAATAACTGTATTAGGAGCAGTCTAAGTCCTGGTAACAGTGAGATAATGAGGTTTAAGCATCTTCCACTGAGATTAAAATAAATTGTATTACAATGGACTTTCTGTGGGCAGCAGTGCCTGTGGATGGTTATCAAAGCTCAGTTAACCCATGGTTCCTGTTTCTTGATCACCTGGATGTACAGGCTGAAAGAAAAATTTAAAAAAAAAGGAAAAAAAAAAAAACAAAGAAAAAACCCAGGTCTGAACATTTCATAAAGCACCAGAGGTAATGGGGCTATGATTTTACTTTACCATTATCTGGAAGATCAAAGCTGCTGGCTGTCTAGTTTGTCTTCCCCTCTCATACCATGGCAAGCAGCCCATTTACCCCATAGGTACCTAACAGATGATCAAGAGCTTTTTATGCTTTTTCTGACTACATCAGCCAGTCTAATAAAAATAAAGTCATCTTTCCTCATATTTCTTTGGATCCTTACAAGCTTACAGCTTTATCACCACCATATCCTTAACACATTCAAAATGGGAGGGAAAACAGATGAGAAATGGGGAGTTAACCCTGTATCTTTTGTGTCTGATGATAACCCTGTACCAGGAAATACCCTGTACCAATTCCTGCCCAGTCATTTAGAACAGTCATCCAAGAATACTGCATCTACTTCAGTGTTAGGAGTAGCCAGGTTTAACTGGGTGAAGTATTGCCTTTTTTCATATAATTTCCTTTGCTCTGCTGTGATCCACAGAAGTCTGAAGCTGACTTTAGCAAGACCCAGCTGCTCAGAATTGTCTGCAGTTCAGGTAGGAGACACTCATGTCTGTAAATATTGACTTTCTCCTTCAAACCCTGCTGTGGCTGACATATGCTGTTCTCTGTTCCTTCTTTAAAGCACAATTTATAATACTAAGGAGCTCAACATAATCCTGACTCCTTTTGTATTACTGGGCCACTGACTCCTTTTCTAATATTGAGCCAGTTAACCTCTGATCTATTAACATTAAACTGTAAAATTAAATAAGTAAGGGCTGGGCTTTAAATAATTGAGAACAGGCTACAGGGTAATTAGATATTATGAACTGGGGTTGAAGAAGATCTAATAATCAGAGGAGAGATGCAAATCCATAGTGAAAACTTCTCTGGAGGATTACTCCCTTTTCATTTAGGGGCTGGCAGGGAGGCTGGGCAATGCATATACTTGCAAACTAGTTTGTCAATACTGAATGGGTTCAGGAAGAAAGTAAGTATAATGCTGACATGACCAATATGGAATATGTGACAGAGTCTGAGTAAGTTGGATGAATATTTCTTAATTAGTGTAGGAAACATGTTGTAATTCAGATATATGAACACTCATAAGCATCTTCATGATTTATCCATGGCTATTCCTAGCTGCTATGGAAGCAAACCATGGCATACTGCAGGCTTCTGTTGATAATAAAAACAAATCCTCTGTTAAATAACTCTGTAGGAAGTCCTGGTGTCCCATAGGATTTATTTTCAAGGAGCACTGTGAGAAAAAGGTTCAGATCCCAATGGATCTGATAGAATTAGAAGACTTACTCAGATCTTATAGGATCACTGAAGCTGGAGGTCCTAAAATTTAGGGTAGGGACATAAGGTCCCTTAACAGCCACCAAAGAGCTCCTTTTGACACAACTGGTTTTAAAACTAAGCTTTTGTGTTCATGAAAGCCCCTGGTGTTTGAATCCGAACATTTTCAAGAAATCTTGAGAAATTTGGGAAGGAAGTGCTTCTTGCTATTCCCTCCTGATGTTTGCAAGCCTTGCAAGAGTTGAGTCAGATTGCCTGTGCTGTGGAAATTGCCTGTGATCATCCACCAGTTTGCAGCACTAACTCAAAATGTGACAGAACAATATTTCAGCATGACTAAGTCAAAACAGAATCTTTCTGGGCTAAGGCATTTTGAACTCAATGGGACTGCTCGTGTGGTTAGATTTAAGTTACAGCTCCAAAATTAGTCTAGACTTCACTATCAGTTTATTCACCACCATTTTAAGGGCAGGTGTACAAATTGCACCTCTCAATAAGGGCCCATGAAGGGCACGCTCAAATAGTAGCTTTGAATCTTTGTCAGCACTTCATTAAAAAAAATGATTTGAGAAAGGGCTGTTTACTGCTCCTGAAAGAGGCAATTCATCTTCCTGAGTACACACTGTTCCTAAAGTGTAGAGAATATCCTCCAGACAGTTGAATTATTGACATCTATCACTAAACCAGCCATCCTGTGCTCCTACCACAGTGTCTGAGCTGAGGTGCACTGAGTATCTCCACGATTCAGTCTGCTTCTTTGAGGGTTTGAGGTGCTACAAATACTCATCCCTATAGCCAGAAACATCCTGTGAACTGCTTGCAAGGGAAAACAAAGGAGAATTCAGGCTTATGTAATTTCCTGCTTTCCTATAAACCTCTTTCTGTCCAGAGTTCTACAAAACAAATGGGGAACTCTTAATTTTCAGCAGGGAAAGCACAGCTTTAATGCCAACATAGCAGCTAGTCTGGTTCATGTGGGTCATTTGGACAACATTTGTTCACATTCAGAGTGTATTCATGACTGCCTTGTGATCTCAATAACCATCCTGAGTCCCCTGGGTAGCACATAGGGCAGAATTTCTTGTCTTAAATTAATTCTATTTGAGTCTTCCTCTGGAGTCTCAAGTAAAATCAGAATGATGTCAATGTCCCTGGAAAGCATGAAGAGGCAGCTTTGGAGGTAAACTCAGGATCTCAGCTCAACTTTGGAATTTATTCATTATGTGGTAATTCCCAGTGAGAATCTTAAATTTTCTGCCGGAAATACATGCAAATGGAAATTCTCTGAAAGAGGGAAACATAGCTGCTGTTCATAGATTAAAAGTAGGTTATCAGGAAATTAAATTATTTTAGTAAAAATTTGGCTCAAAATCATCAAAGTCTCTTGGGTTGAGATAAAAATAGAAAAAAAAATTGCACTGAGTTATTTCTTTCAGTAGTTTCTGATAACTTCAGTGTCTGTAGAATTTTGCCCTCTCTGTCAACAGCATTGTTATAGAGATCCAAATGAAAATATAGTCCTCACTTTTTGAAAAGCAGACATAAATGTTGTAAAGAAAGAGCACAAATCATAAAAGAAATCTTCCTCTTTAATCCTCTTTATATCTAGGCTACAAGCTTTGCTGCAAGATGCTTCATAGTGATGAGTCTATACACTCCTTTCACAGCTAAAACAGAAAAATGAATAAATGATTCAGCTTTTACTCCCTCTCCAAATACAAAGTTCATCTGCTTGTTTGTGAATCCTTTCTTTGCTCCCTCTTAATTGCATCCATGTGTATCAGCAATCACTAATGTGTCTAATAATGAGGGAAAACTTGCAAAGGCTGAATGCTGAGAGTGGCAATTCTGAAGTGCGAGTCTGCTTGTGCACTGTGTTCTTGGTTTTTGTTACATGGAGGTAGGATTTTTTTTTTGCAGTGTGCTGCAGAAGTGGCATCCCTTGGGGATCAAGAAATTGCTTCTTGGAACCCTAGCCAAAAGAAGAATCAGGAGTAAACAAGAGGGTTTCTTCTTCTTTTTTTTTTTTCTAATTATTTTTAAAAATATTATTTCAAGAGTTGATTTTATTGGAAATAAGAAAACTTACAGTATATATTTAACGTTATATTTAAGCAGATAAACATGTCAAGCATTGCAGTTTGGGGTGATAATAGGTGACAATTTACTTGTTTATTCATCCCAAATTTCTACATGAACTTTAATGGAGCATCTCTTCCTGGATGTAGGCATCTTATCAGATACATAAAAATCCAACAAGATTAAGACAAGAAGTAACACTAACAAACTGGGAGAAGCATTTTTGGACACAAAATTAGCTGTCTGCAAAACTGATATCCTTCTGATCTATTCTTCTGTCTGATTCCTTCTTCCCACATTTCCTTCAGATCATCTCAATCCTTATGTGCAAACACTTCCTCTAAATCTCTGAAACCCTGTAAGGGCCATCCCCAGTGGGATTTTCATGTTCCCTCAAGAGCAGACCTGGGGTTGTTTGGAAGCAAAGATAATGAGGATTACAAGCTGCAGCATTCTTAGAAAGGATGTTCCAGCAGTATTGTCCTTTCTTATGGTCAAAGCAGAGTTCAGAACTTCTGTTGGTCTTATTTGTGGTAACATGGGGAGAGAGGGTGCATTGGATCAGAAAAGGTTGGGAAGAGAAAGTACACTGCTACAGAGATGTAGAAGTGGTGCCAAATTCTGAAATGAAATACTTCAGACTACGCATAATTGTAAAAATGCACCCAGGCATCCTAAAAGTCTTACTGGATGGACCTTTTTTTTTTCCCTTTTTTTAATAAGAAACCATGAAGAACTCGCATTTTATCTGTTTGCACACACATTTAAAGCTGCTCAATTTTAAAATTCAATGTCCCAAGAAGTTAAGACATGCCAGTGTAAAAGAATTATATTTAGTCTTCTTTTTATCACTTTGGGCATATGATGCTATGGTATGGACCTTAATAATTTGTAAACATAGTTGATATTTTAATTTCCACAGAGATTTTACTTCTGTGTTTCAAGACCAACAGTTTTCTCATTACTTTTTTTCCCCCCTTAGCTGTCACCTGGCTGAAGAAGGAGTAAAGAGAGGGAAAGTTTTGCTCAACTTCTGCAATCTTTGGACCCTTCTCAGTACAACCAGTATATTCAGAAATTCGATGCACATATATAGTTGCACACCAGCTCGTGTTCTGATCTCTTCCCAGATTCAACCTCTAAATTCTCATGACCATCTGAGCTGGAATGAGGTGAAAGTGAATTTTTCACTGACTGTGAGGGGAGGTTTTGGGAAATATGTGCCATCGATGGATATCCTTGGCTGATACCTGAATTTTTTCATGAGGGTGGTGATAAGTATACAATATGACCTGTATGGCTGCTTTCTGAGGCACACAGCCACTTCCAATTCAGGTGTGATTTACAGACTGCTCTTGCTTTGTTCCTGAGCAATTGCATGAACTCTGTAATATTTGAGTTGATGTGTTCTTACAAGGTAAAAGAATCCCCTGTATTCTTCATTTCACTTAGAGCATTTCACTTAAAACATTTCACATTTTCTGTGCAGCTCTTTAGTCACAGAGTGGGTGAGAAATCGGAATGTGACATGCAGACACATCTGGTGGCCCCATCACAGGGTGTGCTGGTGGCTGGACAGGGGATGTCCTGGTGTTGGGTGTGCAAAAAGCAGCCCCAGTCTGCAGTCACCTAATTCATGAGAGCAGAGCCCCATGAGAAGAGCCTGCAGTGAGATACAAACCTGCAGCTCTCAGCTGATGGGTGGGCTGCTCCTGGTGCTATCTACAAAATGTCAGCATCCTGCAGGGGTTAAAAACAGAATGGTTTTCATATTATGGACCTTAGATACGTCTTTGATAGATGGTCACTGAAGATGATGACCTTTGCACAGGGATTAACAGGGAAAGAAGGATTTAAGGAGAGCAAAAAAAAAAAAAAGTGAAGGTGTGGCAGATGGAATTGTATATCAAACAAAAGTTTTGGATGGTATTGTAAAAGTAGCTGGAAAATGTGTTGTGGTGGTAGCAATGTCACTATGAAGAATACAAAAGAAATTAATAAGAAATAGAAGCAAAAATATGAACTCACAAATTATCTATCCTGAAATACTCTGAGGTATATGAACAGCAGACTGTGAGAGTTGCCTCTTCACACACACACACACACACACAAAAAAAAATTCTTAAAGGACCACCTCTCCTACAGCTGGACCAGAAACAATATGTGTTAGAACATCCTAATCCAGTTTGGATTCACCTTGAACCTCTTGTTAAAAAGGTAATTTTGTTTCTAGTTCTCTGCCCTACTACAAGCCAACAACTTTCTTCCCCCATGATCAACAATTGGATCGTGCAGCTGGTGGACTGAGACACTTCATGTGGAGGCTGCTTCCTTTGTCCTGTAAAGACTTGCACTGGGCAAGAGCAGCAATCATGCAAATGACAACCTTAGCAAGTCTGTGCAACAGAAAAGGTGATTTTTTCCTGTCAACTTCACCTGTCTGACCTCCCCACATGTGCCCTGGATTTCCAGCACAACTCACAGGAGCAGACCTCAACCTACTATTTGGTTTTGTTCTCTTTTGTTTTTCTCTTTGTTCTATATGCTTTCTTCCATGCTTCAAGCCCACCTTCATTTTTTACAGCATCTTGAAGTGTTTCACAAATACAGGTTAATTAGCAATTTCAGACCAAACTTTACAAATAGTCAGGAGCCTTTATCTAACACAAGACTGGAGTGGTTTGCTCCGTCTGCTCTGGATCTGAGGGATGATGGCTCTGCTGGACAAAATGGGCATGTTCTTATTGAAGCTGAATGATGTTTTTTCTCTGGTGTAGGGTGAAGCTTAGCTACCATTTTATTAAAAATCTCTAATGATGACAGCCCAAACCCTTCCTTACCATCTATTCCAGCTTTTGAATATCTATCCCTAGCTACAGCAGGCATGAAGAAAACCTTATTACTGTCTTTTCGTTTTTAGTGTGTGCATCTCTTTTATGTTGTTGTTTGTTTTCTTGGTCTCCTTTTTCCAACTGAACTGAGCCCCGAGTTTTTCCCATAGGTCACATTTTCTAGAGCTCTTGTTTTTCTCTACTCTCTTTGATCCATGCGCTCCTTGAACTGTGGTGCTTAAAGCAGAATAGTCTTTTCTTAGTGATTTGGTCAACTTGGAGTTGCAAAGAAGAAATTCTGTTTGTATTTCAAATGTTATTTTATGTTTGTTTTTTTCCCTTTTTTTTTCTCTTTAAAGTAGTTTGGCATTGGCTTCTCTTTGCTTTGCGATCCTCTGAAAACCCCAAATCCTTGTTGTAGAAGAGCTGCATAATCAGTGCTTCTTATCTCTTATTCTGTGGATTATTCTGCAGAGTTTGTACTTGTGCTCTGCATCACATCCCTTAGAGGTTGCTTCTCCAAGGGGACAGACTTATCAATTCCTTCCACTGAAAGGCAGAACATGCTTAGTTTATAGATAGTTTAACCATATTCGCTGTAATTCTGGCTGGTTTAGTGTCCAGGGAGAGTTTGACTGTATCTGCAACAAATTAGGAAAATAGCATGTAATTTTTCTTTTCCTTGAGCATCTTTTATCCCAGTCATGGGTAGGACATGTACCTGCTGCTGAATACTATCACAGAACTACTTTGGAACAGAGCAAAGTTCAAATCTAAAAGGATAAGGGAGAATGTAGTTCATTGGAGCACATTTTTTTTTCTGGGAGAGTTTTATAAAAACATTTAGAATTTGATGTCCTGGTATTTCCTGTGGCTGAAGTCACAGACTGTATTATTTCCCACCAGCTCTCAATCAGAGCCGAGTTACAGCAGGGCTCCTTTCACATGCCAAGTTATATAGGAGATTTAGGAACTTCATGCTGCCTCTTTGCATGAGCCTAAAGATGCTAAATAGTGGTAATTAGTAACTAATGGAAATTAATACATGACTAATATGGGGGAATAATTTAGGTCCTACTTGCATTCTTCTGTAATGAGCAGCACTTGCACTTTCATGGTTGCTATTATCACAGTGTGAGCTCTGACAGAATAAGAGAGCTGGGAGTATAGATCAATTTGCAACAATAATACAAAAATTCAGTCTGGAGGAAACCAATTCAGTGATTGAATTAATGGAAATGCAGTACTGTTCAGTCAGTGACTAAGCCAAGTTGATGCTGTATAAGTCAAATGTCACAGTGATCATTGTCTGCAACTTTAGGACAAAAAAACCTTCAAATAAATTATCTTCTGCAATCTGCATGGTCTGTTTCTATCTGAATTTTCACTCGGTTGTGCCCCCTTTCTTGGATGTGGTTCTGTGCTCTGATGTACAGCAGCTGCCCTGAGCTGGTGGTTTCAGCCAGTACAAATCTCCTCTCTGAGCTCACAGGGTGCTCTGTGCTGTCTGCTGGCAAACAGCAGCATCAAATCGAGTCACTTCAGCTCTCGCTCAGGTGCCAGTTAAGAGTGATCCTGAAATGTGTTGTGGTGCATAGCCTGAGAGACCTGGCAGCTGTGTCATGGAAAGCAGGAAGATTAGCTTTTCCCCCTAAATCACTGGGAAATCCCCAGTGACACAGTATTTGTGAACAATGAATATAAAATAATATATGTGTTTTTATACGAACCATTTAGGAGCTGGAATTACATCTCTAAAATCTCTGTGAACTTTGCTTTACTTCTTCCCATCTCAGTAGCATAAATCTTGCCTTGGGGAACTATTTGCAAGCTCAAGCAGGGGATTTCAAGCCTATGTGAGCACCTCCTGCCCATATCACAGTGGATCAATCAATACCACAGCAGTGCAATAGTGCTCTGCATCAAAAATTCTGCAGAAGCCTTATCAAGACCTACCAGGGAATGAAACCAGAGAGTGTTATTTTGAGTGCAAAGGCTGACCACACATTTTGAGAGTGAGGTTGTTAATCTCAGCACTGTCAAAAAGTGTGGCACTTGGGGAAGAAATAAAAAAATAACATCTGCTTGCTTTTGTTTGTATATTTATGGCTGGGCAATGCAGTATTTCTTTTTCTTGTTCCTGCTTTTGCCTTCCTTGGCAGAATTTCCACCACTGTGATGTAACAGGTCAAGTTAATTAATAATGCCACTTAGTTTGACACGAAGTTGTTATTTTTCCCACTTTCTTTCTGTATACTTTTGCATGTCTGTCCGTTTGTGGTATTTATCTTTTGCAGATTATCCTGCAGGACTTGGTTCCTGAGGCAGAAGAAGGACAACATTGTCATGGAATATTCATATCAGCTATGCACATTTTGAAGCTGCCTCTCCAGCATCTTCTTGTGATGCAACCACTTCTCCCCTGCAAACCAGCTGTAAAATGCCTACTACAAATGCAAACAACTGTAAGAGCATGCAAGGCAATGCATTATCTGGCACTGTAGCACTAAAATTTTGAGGGGGAGGAAGAAAAATTATAATTTAACCCACAAAGCATGGCTTGCTCTTTCTTCTATTTGAGAAGATATCATCATAATCTCTTCCAAAACCACTTCTATTAATCTCACAGCATTTATGTTAATCACAACCATTCATGCAATTTGTGTAGAAATCAAGAACCTACGATTTCTCTTATCACAGCATCAGTGTGATGGGTAATTAAAAGCTAATCAAGTGGTCTCCAGGAGTTCTGGGCCATCATTTATTTACCACTGTAGCCAGCATGATGGATTAAAGCAGTAACTCAGCCTGAAAAGATAGAATCCATGTTATTTTTCCTCATTTTAATTCAAATGGTAGAATTTCATCCTTTTGGTAAAATATATGATGGCATTCCAGAATATTGTATATTCGTGGGTGGATTTAGGAGAGAAGGATTTAATAAGGAAAAAGGAGGATAGAATAACAGGAAGAAGAGAAACAAGTTGTTGATTGAGCAATAAAATACGGACAGCACAGCAAGGTGGGCAAAATTACAATCCTGGAGCTCAATCTCTTTGAACACAAGCTGCAGAATGGTGCAGTTCAGCCTATGGATCCTTATGGGTGCTCTGAGAGCTCTTTGCTTTTTTTTTTTTTTTTTCAGGAGGATTCCAGTATACCTTCTTTCTCTTCACCTCCTATATTCCTACTTCTTATTTCCTGCTTTTTTTCCTCTGGGAAAATCTTGCTCATTTGAGAAGCAAAAGGCCAAAGCTCAGAAACTACAGGCTAGTTGGTGTAAATCATTACAGCACCTCTGGAGATTTTGTTAGCCATTAATGTGCTCTGTGATGTGTCTGTGAATTGTAAAACTCTCTGGTTTGATGGTGGTACACATGAAGATTTGCACTAATTATTCTCTCAACTCAGTATTAATTTGGTACCCTGGGCTGTTCTCTATTAACACAATTGGAAAAATAGAACTAAACCCTTGAGGCTCTCACATTCCAGAATCCTCCCCATAAGGTAAAAAACCACACAGTGCAGGCCAATCATGGGAAAAGCAAATTTGTAAGAATCCTAGTCTCTTGAAGACCTTTGTGAAGTGAAATCTTTGACAAGAACATGTCTTTGTTGTCTCTCCATAAAGCTCTGTCGTTGGGCTGGTTGTGTCAGTGAAGGAAAAAACACTTTCTTTTCAGCAAACTGTCAGACTGTGCCAGTAAAAAAGATGCACAGCACTGACAAGTTCAGGGTGGTACCAGTGCTTGTTTTCAGTAAGTGGTGTGACCTTACATTTGCCTCCATGACATTTGTCATTAGTGATAATTAGGTGTGTTCTGCATCACATAGCTTCCAGCTTTTCCTTACCCACATTTTTCCTCTTCATTCTCCTTCACTGCTTGATTTTCTGGAGTTCTCCCTAGACCACATTTCACCAGACACACATTGTTATTTATACTCAAGCTTCTGCTTGTATCTGGTGAAAAATATGAGGCACATTTTTAGCTTAGATTAGCCTGAGAATGATCAACCATTAAACAGCTAGCAACAGTAGGTCAGAGCAGAGCTTCATCTTGCTCAGCGCTCTCTCTGAGACTGGGCAATAGTAGAGGCAAGAAATGCAGAGTGATATTTCCCAGCACATTCTTCCAGCCTCTGATGCGTTACTCTGATATGTGACTCCTTAGCCAGAGGTGATAGATTTTTGCATTTAGCACCCCTTTCTCCGCTAATTTGTATTTTTGCTTTGAAACATGTTTGTCACGTACAATGATTTGCAAAAATTCCAAAGGCTAAACAGCTCCAGGTAGTGTTGGGTGCTGACCCCTGTGCCCTGCATTACTCCAGGAGAAAAGACTGTCTCTTGTGGACTGACTATATTAGCTTTAATGTTTACAGTGAGGGAGTTGAGGACAGGCTTCTCCCTTCTCCAGTGCTGTGCCAGCTCTGGGCAGCCTTGCGAGGTGCTCTCCAAGGCATTGACTGTTCTCAAGCTTTCACCTGTGTGAAAAAGAGGTTTTAATGGTAAAGCTCTGTGTTGCTTCAACAAACTGCCCACTGGTTTCTCAAATAATTTATTTTCATTTGGTTTCAGTGCTGTACTGATTCTGCAGTACAGCTGATTTTATGTCCTTCTATAGCGGTGACCAGTCTCTTAACAGGCAGCAATAAAACCTGACCTATGGCTCATTTTTCCCCCCAAATACTCATTATATTTTAATGTGGAGGGAAATATGTTCTTGTGGAATGTTTTTGTCAAAAGGAGCAGTAATAAAAAAGATAAAAACAAAAAGGAGACCAGAAGGAATGGAAAGAAAATGGGACTTACTCTGCTTATTTGCTCCCTGTGACCTGACAATAATTTATGTGCAATATTAAGTAAAGGA
Source organism: Cinclus cinclus (assembly GCF_963662255.1). Taxonomy (NCBI): domain Eukaryota; kingdom Metazoa; phylum Chordata; class Aves; order Passeriformes; family Cinclidae; genus Cinclus; species Cinclus cinclus. The sequence goes on from NC_085046.1 coordinate 6,562,838, forward strand.
GAAGTTACCATAAAGTTTCATATCGTCTCTCTCTTGAGGGAATAATAGTTTTTAAATGGCAAAAACCTTTTTGCTGTTATAAATGGATTGAATCTATGAATAGCTTGTGGAGGTAAGTGTAACTTATGAAGGTGTTTATTTCATATTGCTTTTGTGTGCGGGGCAATCAGTCTCCACTTGTTTGTGATTTTTATTAAATATGATGCCCTCTCATGCTTTATGAGAAATGTTTATGCAAAGTAATCAATTTGATTCGTTGTCTGAAATTTACCTAATGAATATATATTGCATATGATTAATCTTCTTATATTTCACTGTTCCAAGCATTTAAAAAAAAAAGCAAATGTAACCAGAATGGGCAGCTTCATGCTATCCAATAAACTGCAAATTAATAGAGGCTTTTAGTAAAGGTGTTTGAACTTGCAGCTCATGGCTGGCTGGCAGTGTTTTGCTTTCAGACAAAATGAATTTTTTCAAAGAATCTTTCTCTTCTTCTTGTTCTGACCTAAACTGAACTGAAAGGCCTGACTTGAAGTTTATGTGATTTAAGAACTTGAACTATGCAATTGGACGGGGTCTGCAATTTGTTTCCATCCTTTGGTTGTGTTTGTCTCTTCTTGTTTCATCAGATGCTGCAGAGGGAAACAGTATACCTCTTCACAGTGAAACAGAAAACACTGAAAATGTTTACAAGTTTGGGCACTTCTAGCAAAGTTCTTTTGTTCTCTAATATATTCTTGTAACTAAATACATTCTTATAACTAAATATATTCTTATAAACTAAAATGTCCCAGAAGTTGCTTTTTTTTCTGTCTGTTTTATTAGGGAAAACGGTGAACTTCCTTTAATACATGCTGGGATTGTCTCCTAAAGACTTTGTCCCTGGAGGTTGAACCTTCATAAGCTCTACAGAAAAAGAGTGATATGTGACACTTCTTGTAACCCTTGTGCCTTGGAATCAAAGTTGTCTAATGGATCTTTTGGTCTGTCTGTTCCCCTTCTACAGCTTTTGGTGCAGGTGGCCATTGCCACTCAGTGATGGAGTGACTCTGTCCCTTCCAGCACTGATGAAATCATGCCTTGGACTTGGGGTCAGTTTTGTCCCTGCACTACCAGATGACATGGAGGTGCTGGAGAGTGTCTACAGAAGGTCAACGAGCTGGTGAGGGGTCTGGAGCACAAATCCTGTGAGGAGCAGCTGAGGGCTGGGGCTGTTTAGCCTGGAGGAAAAGAGGCTCAGGGGGGACCTTCTCACTCTCTACAACCACCTGAAAGGAGTCTGTAGCCAGGTGGGGGTCAGGCTCTTCTCCCAAGAAACAAATGAGAGCATAAGAGGAAATGGTCTCCAGTTCTGCCAGGGGAGGATTAAGTTGGATATCAGGAAAACTCTTCATCAAAAGGGTCGTCAAGCACTGGACCAGGATGACCAGGGAAATGGTGGAGTCACCATCCCTGCAGGTATTTAAAAGATGTGTAAATGTGGCATTTAAGGACATGGTTTTGTGGGGTCTTGGCAGTGCTGGGTTAACATTTGGACTTGATGATCTTAAAGGTCTTTTCTAAATGATTCTATGAGAATTAAAGACCTTAACGGTGTCTTTAAAACTTAGGCAAATAGAGGACTAAAGAAGAAGCAACCAAAGTGGACACCAAAGAAAGGGGAGACCAAAGGTAGACCAGGGCAGGAACAAGGGAACAAGCACTTAAACAGGCATTTATGGGTTCATATATCATTCACGGGCTCGTTTATCCTGGGTGCAGGAGCCCCCCAGCCAGTGCCCACTAACCATGTCACATAAGATCCAAATTGCTTTACTGGAAGGAACTGGAAATACTGATTGGGTGGATGGGAAAGAAGGCAGAAAACCTGACTTTTGGGAGAACTGCAAGAAAACAGTCTATTTTTTTAGCTTTACTATTCATGAAAAAGCTTTAGTATTTTGGAGCTGGATTGAGTTTCTGATATGGTTAAGGCCATGCTGTGAATCACTACTGACAAGCAGAACATTTATTTTTTCATGACCTACAGTCCCTATATTGCCAGGCAAGATGACAGCTTGGACAATGGAGTCTCTGGCAAAGTCAGGGTGATGGGGAAGCAGAGATGCTGATTAAGATATGGATATTATCCCAATGAGTAGGAAAGTGAGGGAAATAATCCCTTTTTCCATAGGCTGGAAATTCAGAGTAGAATATCCCATTATTTCCACACCTTCCCTAGTTTTCATAGAAATGTATGGCAGTTTGATCTTGTAGTTTTTTTTTTTCCCAAAGCAGGTAAGAATATTGGTATTAAAAATATGAGAATTCTGGGCTAGATTAAAAGCAGGTAGGGTTCAATCCTCGCTCTGCTTGTAATCAGAGATTCCCCTGGGTGAGGATTAACAGGTTGTATGGGAAGCTATTTTTATCTGGTATATCCTACCAGTTCCTGGCAAGCAGCAGTTTAAGGAATTTCTGAGCCACCATTAATCTGCAATGACATATTCTTTATCAGTGAGATTAAACATTTTTTGTAAACCAGATTTTGGTTTTGTCTTTACAATTTCCTGTGGCAATGGAAACACAATTTAATTATGAAGTGCATTCAAAATAATTTCTGTTGGTTTTGGGCTTTTTTACCTTCCTTCTGATCATTGCATTTCACACTGGCTCTTTCTTGGGCATAATGAATAATTACTTGCAGTCTTTCTTGTCTGCACAGTTCCTATACAGCCCTCTCCTATCCTTTTCTTCACACTCTCTAATTCCTATAACCTATAATTTTGTATGTGTGGTTACAGTTTTTTTCCCCCCACAAATGCATTACTTTGTATTCATTACTATTGAAATTTAACTGCAATCTTATCACCCTGCCATTCAACACTGTGAGCTCCTTTTGTGAGTCTTTGAAATCAGCACAGAATTGACTGTTCTGAATAGGTTTTTGTTATTTATTCTTTTCACTAAGCCATTTATTAATATGCTGAGCTGAACAAACTCTGGGACAGATCCTTGTGGGACTTCCCTGGTAACTTTACTTCCCTGTCTCTCTCCCCCCAGTTTTTTGTTATTCCTTTTGTTTCTTGTATTTTAATGTGTACATTAATGTGTAAGGACATATTTGTTTTGTTGGTCTGTCCATGCCTGTGGTTCACTACATTATTTCCCATCTGTATTCACATGCTCCTCGTCCAAATGAAGTTTTCTTTTCCACAAAGGCTGACCTTCCCCATTGATTGCACAGCAGTGAGCTGGGAGCAAAGCCAGCAAGGAGCAATGCAGCAAGCCTAGAAATCCCCCTGATAAAGGAGGCTGGGATGCCTTTCCCTTTCCTTCATCACCTCTGGAAGGGAAGAACTGCTCCAGCTACCACAGTAAATGCAGCTCAGTGCTGCCTCAAGAGAGGGCAAGGGGAGAGCAGCAGACCTGGTTGGCCATTAATTGAACCTGACAAGTGTTTACACGAGGAATCAGACTGGCAGTGCCCTAAATACACTGATTTATAAGGCTATTGATTAGCAGTGACCAGTCAGGAAAAGCAGTGGCAAACTGCTGCTTCAGCATTGCCCTTAAGAGCAAAGATCAGTGCAAGCAGCCCATGCCTGTGTATTTATGGCAGTATCCACACACTCATTGCCATCCCAGGCTTCCATTTACATATTTGTATATCACAACATCTGTGCATTCACCAGACCCAACCCGTGCTCTGTCATCCTTCATATTGATTAGGTTTTTACACACATATTGAGACAGATGTACTAGATGTACTTGTTTTTAGCTGATACATATTTATAAAGGAAGACAACTAAGTATGTGCCTGTGGTCACAGTTTATCTTTTGCTGCCTTGCTTTCTGAGGTATACAACACAGCTCTCTTCAAGATTACTTCCCTTTTTATTGGTATCTCATCTTCCACACTGAAACAGTCTCTAAAGTCCTTCAAATTATAAATATATCTTAACACTTCCTGATGTCATGCATCATATTTATGCATCTCACAACCTAAATATGAAATAGTATCTTAGTCTACTTGGACTGCTGTACATGGAATATTTTAACATTTTAAAAACCAGCTTTTCTCAGGCAAATATTTTTTTCATTGCCTTAATATTGGAGTATGCTTTTCAGATGTATGAATAAAATTTGGTGGCTTAAAATCCTCATTTATAGTAATTCTTTTGAACTTAAGATGCAAATACAATGCAAAATTAGGTGTATCATTTGCCCTTTCTCTGATAGTAGAGAGAAATATTATATATCAAGCCCAGTTTCAAGTCTAATGAGCTTTCTCACTCAAATCCCTTCTGTTCTGATGAACTTGCATCTCCTGAGAGGACAGAAGCCTCTAAACAGAAAATTCCCTACCAGTTCTCCTGACACACTCGGTGACTGAAGCCCTGCAATTTCTTTTTTCCATCTGTGCTGTATCTATCAATTTACCCACAAAATGATGAGAAATATTGTGGATGCAGGACCCAAATGCATTGGAGTCCTAGGGAGCCTTCTCAGTAATATCAACCCTCCTCATTTATCCAGTTTATTCATATCACTTGTTGTTAGTACTTTTTATTTTCCTTCCTCCCTTTGCATAGCTTGGCAATGCTCCACAGCCCTGGGGCTGGTGGCTGTGGAACCTGGAGTAGCCAAAGGGAGCACGAAGAGCTGTAACTTCCAGGTTACCCCTGACCATGCATTACACAGGAACTGCTGCTTCCCATCACTAAGTTAAGGAATTTTTTCTTTCTGCTGCTCAGGTGAATCAAATCTGACTTGGAGAGACCAGATTTCCATTGCCATTTTATTTCTTGGTCTCTCTTGGAGAGATTTAGCTGCTGGCAGGTGCTTCTGGGGAGATGGTGGCTGGAAGTGGTCTGAAATCTCAGAATGTTCCTTTGAGCAGCAGTGTTGTAGAGACTGAAGTCATCCAGAGGCAAGGGAATACCCAGTGCAGCATGGGCACACTTGGCTTCCTGGGCAGCTTTGGGAACATCTGAAACTGCAAGCAGCTCACATGTCTCCACACTGTCCTTTCAGGTTAGCTGCATCACCATGAAACTTTGCCAGAGGCACTCAGAGGGACCTGCTGGTTCTGTTTTCTATGGCACCAGGGAACTTTTGGGATGGGTGCTGTGAAGTGCAAAATGGACAATGACCTTCAACAAAGAGCTGAGAGTGCAAAGCAAGGCAGCAATCAGCACAGCACCGTGATTGCCATCTAGCAAAACCAGCCAAAATTTAGATCTCTCTGCTAAATAAATAACTTAGAGCTTTTGGCTACCAAAGGTCTCATCTGTACACAAATTGTTCTAGCCATCAGCATAATGTTTGCCTGGGACGTTGCAGAAATAAATAATTTAAAAGACTGAACTATGCAAATGATCTTTAGAAGCAATATTATCTGTATTTGTGGAGATCAATATTGTAGCAATACTTGTAGCTATACCTTCACTGGACTGGTCAGAGCCCCTGTAACAAAAACCCCTTTCTTTCTTTGCCCTGTTTTGGTCTGTTGTGGCAGCTCTCACAGCTCCAGATAATAACATCCATTAGCTAGGTTAGTCCCCCTGTGACCAAGTTAAGGCTGACCTGTGAGCTGTTCCTGGGTCCACATCCCTAATTCTCTTCCTCTGGAGAACTAAATGAGCTTTTTGGGGGACTGGCAGGAGCCAGAGTTGCTCATCCATGAGCACAGGGACCCTTTCTGCATTTCACACTTCTGCTACTTCTACAAGAATCTTTATAAGAAGTTGTGAGTTCTGCAACTCTATAAATTGTCCTGGCAAGAAATCAATAAAGACTAAAGCCTAATGAACTAGGTTTCCATGAATGATTTCATTAAAAGCCCCAAATCAGCCAGGTGCTTAGATAGACTTATCTTTAAGCATCTGATCAGTCTTACTTGCAGTCAGCTCTCTGCTGTCTTAGCTTCAGGCATGCAAGCAGTTCAAGTAAAGATCCTTTCATGGAATAAGTTTATGTGCATGATAAATCACAATAATGAAATATGTGCTTTCTGCTTTCCTGAGCATAAAAAAAAAATAAAAAGAGAATGGCAATTTCTGGGTTTTTTTTTTTTACTTTGAAAATCCTATGTATAATGATGTCTGCTCTCAACTTTAGCTGTTATTAAAATTCCCTGGGCTGTATGAGCAGAGTAGTAACTAGACGAATTTTCTAATCCAAATTAGCTTTACTACTGGGTAAAGTTTAGGGACTAAAGTGTGGCTCTTCAAGCATCTGTTGTGAATGCTGTTTTGAACAGTTTTGAACACTCTCTACTCCTCTGCTACCCCTCCATCTTGAGAGGATGATGGACAGCCATAACTTCTGGTCTTGGAGGTCATTTAACACTCACAATCCTTTCAACCTCCAATAATCTCTAGGAATCACAAATTATATTTCTTGTTAGTGTCCTTGGAGTGCCTCGGCTCCCTTGACTGAGACAGAGTGTTGAGAAGAGACAGGATTTAAAGGCACAAGATGAATGGAACTGGAATACAAAAGCTTTCCTGGTTTGCAAAGTACATTCAGCTGTGACTGTTGTTTTGCATATGTCATTCTTGGTTTGCAGATAAATAGCTGCACAAATGGACTCACATGTAAATTTGTCCCATGATGATGCTGTATAGCAGAAAGGAACATGGCTCTCCAGGGCTTATCTGCTTCAGTTCAAGGGGTAGCCAGTTCCTCTGTAAAGCTGGCTGATATGCACAGAGTGAGACCAGGGGAAGGAGTGAGAAATTCTTTTTTGCTATCAACTTTGTGCAATTACCAGCAGCAGACACAGCACACATCAGAGTGTGTGAAGGGGTACAGGAGCATATTTCTGTTAGGGATTTCCATCAGAGCACCTGCACTTCAGAACCAACACAGTCCCCACCACTGTTTAATTGCTGGGGCTCCTCCACCAGGGTGCAGAGGGCAGGCACTGTATGACTAATGGGAGCAAAAAGCAACCCAGTGTTTTTAAAACCACACTCAGCTCTCCTGGGCTGAGTGATGACACACTTCTGTCTGCAGGATCATTTAGTCAACTCCCCCTGAAACCAAACTGTTTGTAATGGAAATGCTGATATCTTATCTTCAGTGGCAATAATGGAGGAACCATGAAATATGCCCAGGGAACCTCTTCATTGGCTTTAAAGTGACAACGGAGGCACATTCACAACTGTAATCTGCTCAGGACAGAAATTTGCTCCTTGTTATCTGTGGGTCCAAATTTAATGTGTTTTTAATTGTCTATTCACTGCACCTACCAATTAAGGCAAAATGATATCTCTCCATTTTAAAAATGTATGAGCTTTACAATTAGAAGTAATTGTCCTCGTTAATTGAAAGTGCAGCTTTATTTTCTGTTGATTGTATTTTTATTTTTTTAATGGATTGTAAAAGCTTTTGAAATCCCATTAAAGGACAAATGTGTGCTTCCACTGCAGTCACAAAGGACAAACTAGGGGGTCACCTCAGCACTTGGGGACTCTTTAAGCACTGTGAATATTCAACATAAAGTTAGTGATGTTTAAATATGCTAAACTGTGCCAGAGGGTAACTTTCACACTGGACATCTTTTCCTCACTGCTATCAGCAGCACTCAGATTCTTGCCTCTTGGGACAATGGCCATCACTACATTATGTATAAGTGCTATTCCAAGGAAAATAGTGCTGAGCTTTTGTGTGCTGTGGTTTGATGAAGGGATGTTAAAGATATCTGCGCTGGGCGCAGAAGAAGACTCTTGGAGAACACCAAGAATTTTAGAAGGTCCAGAATATTGGACACAAGGTCAGCAAATCCATTGGTGGATCAGGGAACCAGGCAAAACAGAGCACACAGCACAGGAACCAAAGCTGGTGTTCACATCAAGGTTGCAGGAGGTTGGTCTGATCAATCTGTATTTCAAATAATTGTCTCATTCAGGGGACAAGGGAAGTCTGCTGCCTGTTGCTATCACATGTCATGCTGAAAATGTTCAGATTAAAAGAGAACAGACAAAGTGGTGAGCTCAGATGAAAATGCTGAAGAAAATTTTGGGAATGGAAACACCAGGGCAGTCCTTTTACATTCTGAACATCTTGTTCCATATAAAAAGTTATCTGGCTGCATCATGATTTTGATAGTGGCATCACACCTTCAGTAGTGGAACTGGGACATCTTCAACATCCAAGCTCCTTGCCTGTCAGCGGTGTCAGAATAAAACTTCAGTGCATGAAGTCAAGCTCACTGCTGTGCAAATATGCTGCCCAGGAGCCTCCGAGTCCCTATTTCCTCTTCAGCAGAGAGCTGGAGTCTGCAGAGATGCACTGACTGACATGCAAAGCATCTTTCATCTTTTCCTGTCCATGCTTTCGTAAATGGTAGCAAATGGACACAGCCAGCCTTTTTTCTTTTTTTCTTTTTCTTTTTTTTTTTTTTTTTTTTTTCCTGAAAACTCTCTGCCTTATTCTTCACATCACCTTTAAATTACTGGGTCCTGTGTTCCACAGAGCAGCTCACAAGAAAGACGCAAGGCAACTGGTTCATTTAACACTGCTTGACAAAATGATCTCTCGTGACCTCCCAGCAGCAACCTTCTCACTCATTTTAAGCACAGTATAATTGCTGGGTGTCTCACTCACCTCACTGTTTTTCAAGTGCACATCTATGGCTACATTTTTAGGCATGACTTCAAAATTCACAGTTAAATGCTATCTGTTCATATTTCTGTATTACTCTGGTGTTCTGGCTGAGATGTGTGTCAGTCAAATGGATATTTAACCTTTTCTTCAGAGGGAAGAAAATACTGTGGGATTGATTGGTTTGTGTGAAATGAGCACTTGAAAGCTGCATGCCTCTGTGAATGTGTTTGGGTGTAATCAGATTTAATGGGACAATGCTTGGATTGCTTCTCTCCAGACCTGGGAAACAGCTCAACCCTTTGATTTGTGGGTTTTTCAGTCAGGGATCAATTCAGTTGGAGTGATTCATTGCCTCTCTGACAGGGGACTGTGTATTCTCTGCAAGATACTGGAGATACAGCCCCACTGGCAAGAGGAAAGCTGAACCATGGTTGTATTCCACATTAAAGCACAAATATATCATTTGGGCTGTATTCATGTTCAGAAGTTCTCAAAATAATTGTCCTGCTTCCTGCTGAAGCTGGCAGCGAGTGAGAAGCATCCAGAGGTATTCCATCCTGTCTTAACAGCAGTGTCTGAGCAAGGGGCAGGTATTACCCTCAAGGTCCACCTCTCTTTCCTTTAATTTTAGTGGAAAGCCAGAACACCAGCAAAGTTAAATGGCTGGTATTAGCTAAAACCAATTCCCACAATTCTCTCTATATAATCACGGTGTGATTAATATGTTGGAAATACCACATGTAGACACATTTATTCTACAAAGGAAATTAATTCTGATTCTTCTGACATTTCTCTTAAGAAGGACTAAGGAGCTCTGCATGGGTCCCCCTCTCCCAGCCTTTTCAAGGAGCCCAAGAGTGGAATTCCAGATAGCCAGAGTAGTAAGAACAGCCTCAGTCCAACCTGGTGAGCCATACTTGGCCACTTATTCCTTAGTCTTCACATACAGTTTATTTTTCAAGTATTTTTGAGAATACAACTCGAATTTAAATATATTAGTGAAAAACCAGAATTTACTATAAAAAAGTTTAAAAACACATACATAATATTCCCTTGAACTTCAGGGTATTACAGCTTGTGCTACAGTTTTGCACTAAAAAGATTAGACTTTAAAATCCACTGTTACTTCTGGATTCTGTTGAGGAAACTGTGGAATTAATTTGGGCCTAAGGGACAGACTCTTGATGGGTGCAAATGGCTGCCTGATCCTGTCATCAAGTGTCTGTTATTCTGTCTTAATCTTGAAATTAAAATGCTTTTCAATGCCAAGAGTAAGTAGTCCAATGCACAGGGCACTCAGGAGAAGTATTTTCTTCTTGTTTTCACTGGTCTGCTGAGATTGCTTGGATGCTGCACTTTTCTTTTAAAGCTCTTCCAGGCAAAATAGATCCATTAAAGGCTTTTTCCCACAGAGTCCTGAAGCTTGTGGGGGTCGTGGAAACCAGACCCAGCTTCAGTGGTCCCCACAAGCACTGGGAGTGCTGAGTGCCCTCCAGCAGGGAGCTTTTAAAGAAGTCTTGGCTCCTTCCACAAGTCCTTGTTGATCTTGATTTCCCCAGTGCCCCCTCCTCGTATAAATAAGTTTTAATGCCTAAAATCAGAAGACAGTTTTGCAAGACAGTGGTTACCAAAGGTCTTGTTTGTCTTCAAAATTGTTCAAGTATGATAAGAATTTAGAGTGAAACACTTGTGCTACCTGGTAAGTCTTGAATGGTGTCTCAGGTGAATTTATATTAGCTCATTCCTGTATTCTATAATACATATGGATTTTTAATTAACCTTCAAGAAACATACTGAGATGTGTGTTTTTTATCTTATTTGTGTCTCCTGCCATTCCCAAGCTGGTTAGTGGGGAGAAGACCTCGTTGATCTGGCAATTGACTGGCAATTACCACACCTCTGTGTAATTCAGCCATGAGCAATAGGGTGAGTCTGACTCGGTGTGGACACTGCAACACAGAGGAACCACTTGACTGAAGCTGCCCAGGGTAATGGTGTGTGCTGGATTAATGTTCTTCACAGTAGCAACATGGGGCTGTGTTTTGGCTTTTAGAGACTGGGATAGAAATACCCCTGTTCTTGAGCCTTTCCTGGTAGAGTTGTGAGGACTAGGGCCAGGTTCATGTATTTTTTAAACTATTTTTAGAGAAAGTTTCTTCTTGTCTGCATTCTTGGTCATTCTCATTATCTTTTGCATGCTGAACTTCTCCCAGTCCTCTTGTACTTCCTTTCTCTGCACTGCTTTTCCCTGTGCTACACATCTGTTATTCTGCCTCTTCCTATTTATTTCCTCTTCCTACTTTATAAAATTACTAAAATCCCCCCTCTTTCCTCTTTCTTCTTTTCCAGAAACCCTCAGGCTTTCTGTCTATTGATTCGTTATCCTACAGTTTGTCTGGTTTTATTTTGTTGACTTAAAAGGGAAGCTTAGCTGTACAGGGGACTTGTTATCCAAGAAAACATTCCCAGTGTTTTCCACTGCAAAGCACAGGACAGTTAAAATGATATGAACACATTTTGCAGTAATAATCACCTATAATGTTTATGTTTGCATGGCAAAATATTAACTAGGGTCAAATTAGAGGCATAAATCCTGAAAATTGCAAAGATCTCTAATTATGCATCTACATCAAAGACTTAAATATATTGATGGCAGTTCTGTTCCTCTTGTGTATGATGTAAGAAAAGAGATAGCAGAGACCTACTAGAGGTTTTGCCTTTTACATGACTCTACCCTTACCAGCAGAAGCACCACCAGCCAATACAGCACCAATTGTTTTTATCACAAATTTCTGGCATCAGAGCTGTGCAGCATCTTACAAAGCATGAGTAGGTTTGTAGCCATAGTATCATGTAGCAGAATACCAATACAAAGGGTGGAGACAAGAATTCTTTCTATATACTTACCATGTAGAAAACCTGAGCTCTAAAGGTTTTAAACAAGCATTTTCTTTTAGAACAGGTGCAGGTTGAGCAGCAATGGGCAGATCCCATGTTCTCAGTGTGTAAATGGTGACACACATCACTAATGAGTTTTTTAAATGTGCCTCAGGAATAAATCTTTATGAAAAGCTGACTCATAAACATTCAGGCTCTGTTAACATCAAGTCCAAATGAAATTTGTGTGGGCACACATGAAAGCAAAAATCTTAATATTATAACAATGTGGGTTTTTTTATTGACACTTTCTATTGACACAAATCACTGAGGTACTTTTTGCTAACAAACTGTCTCAGCACCCCAGCACAAAAAATTCTGCTTACATACATGCATGAGTCATGTACACGTGTCTGCCTGCAATGCCATGAACACACACAGGAGGGAGGAGGGAGGAGGGAGGAGGGAGAGGATTCTTTTAGCACCATTACTCTCAAAGATGCTTTGGAGTAAATTCAGGGAGAAGCTAGGCTTTGTCTGCCACATTAAGTCAATGTGTATTAAAGGCACAATAAAGATGCAAAGACATCAATGAACATAACAGCTGATGCAGTCAGAACTGTCAGGCTGAGGTCTCTGGAATTCGTGATTTGTTCCTTTTAAAGGTTTTTTGAAAAGTAGCAGTGAGAATAATTAACTGTCCTAGCAAGATATAAATTGTTTGCTGGGAAAAACACTGAGCTTTTGCCTACATGTTTCATGCAGCTGTGATTATAGAAAAGGAGGTTTTAGGAGACTGGCCTCCTCTGATTGCATCCTTGTTATAAATGCATTCATTTCCATTTCTTTTATTCTGTTACAATTGCAGAGGCATTTTGTGATTTTGAAAAAATCAATTAATAACAATTTTAAAATAAAAACAAATATGTCATAAGAAAGCTATTTATTTTAAACAAGTTTCCTTACCCAAGTTTTAGCATTTTAACTCTTAATGTTCTCTCTCACCAATAAATCTTGCCCTGATGCTCATGATGGGGCCAGACATGTGTCTGCAACATAGAGTGAGTGGTAGGGGCTGCTGAAATATGTTCAGATATGGCCAGATAAGTCTGTCTTGTAGCCTTTGAGGACTGAATGTACCTTTCTGAGGGTAAAATTAGGCCTTCACTGTGTTGTGCATGTACTCAAGACTGGAAGTGGTCCAAGTGGCACGATGCAGAGAGCTTCAGCAAATGAAACACATATTTTCAGGTCACAGTGTCAAGGATCACAAGTTTACAGCTTACAGTGTGGATACATTAATTTCCTTCTATGGGCCATAAAGCTATCACAGCAGCCATTACAGTTTTGCAGTCCTCTGCATCCACAGCTTCTTCTTAGGCATGGCTAAAACCCTGCTCAAACCTTCTTTTTAAACTGATAGGTGTGATGTTACTATTTCCCTATATTCTTTATTATGATACCTTTTTGAGGATGTGGTATGCAGTTTGTTGCTGATACTGAAGTTGAAATGAAGACTCATGTTCTACTTAGTAACATTTTCATAACAGAGCCCTTGGATAAGTAATTTAGAGCATAGCTCCTCTGTCTTTTCCCAATGGGTTGGGTATTTAGTGACAGTACAGGTTCAGGGATCTTTTATTTTGAGGCAGCCAATGGGGAAGTCAAGGATATACTTTTTATTATACCCAAAAAATGGCAAATCTTGAAGCCTTGAAAATAAGTTCTTTCTAAAAGAAATATCTATGGTATAGATAGATAATCTGATTTCTTATTCTAATCTAATTTCTTAATCTGAATTCTTAGTAATGCCAGCATAATGCATCTATTGTGTAGGGAGAAATTATAAAAAAGCAAATCACACTTTTACTCCAGACAATAAAAAAAATCATTCACATTTCACTCTCTCTGGACAAATGAGTCATAAAATAAATTCCCAGCTTGCATGAGCTTCCTTAGAGGCAAGACATCATCTCAATAACAATATGGCCAATATGGTCTTTCTTCAAGACTTTTGCATTCAGAGAATTTATAAATACAGGTGTGAGAGAGTGTTTTAGAGCCTCTCACAGTAAGAGCAGAAAAAAGCTGTGTCCATGCCAGGTATGTAGGCAAAAAATTACCATTTTTCAACACTATGAAAATTAAAACAGACTGAACTTGGGGTTTTAGGGATGTTCTTGGCTACTTCCGGCTCTATTCAGTTGAGGAATAGCTGTCTTTCAGCTCCTTGATGGGAAAAGACAAGTCCTTTCTGGAAATGTTCCATAGTCTGAAGAGATTTGTCTGGTTTTTCTTACATAATGAATGGTAGTGGGGAGATCTGCACAGAGAAAAGAATGTCTGCTGAACTGTAGTAATTAAAGATTTTGTTCCTTTTAATTTTTTTTTTCTTTTAAGCTGAAAATTTCATTCATCACAAATACAAAGAAAATGTTACTAGAGGATGTAAGCCTCTGGCATATTTTTTAGTACACAACCATACCATGGGAAAATATTGTAAGGAAGGTCAATTTGTGTTCCAGTTACTGGTTTTTACTCCTTGGAAAGATCCTTTAATGATAAATGTGTTTAAAAATCCATTACAACTAGTACACTGGGTTGTTTTCAGTTGGAAAGGGAGAAAAAGCAGCATGAACAATTTTATATTTCAAATGCATTTTGTGCTGAAACATTCTGCTGTGGCAGAATTTAAACTGCAGACAGATTGGAACAAATAATGCAGAACTGTTTTGTTTTGAAATATTGGTACAGATAAAAATGTATTATTCAAGGGAGCTCTTTGGACTAGTTCTGAAATAGCAAAGAGTGAATGCAGATGGCCTTAAATACATATGCAAGAGAGAAATTTGAGGGAGACATAGCACATGGAACCCAGCTGTGATCCCATCCCAGCTCTGCAAGGATGCTCTGGCTTGTAAAGTTTGTTTTTCCTTCTTCCTCCTCCAAAAGCTGTGATAAATATTTTCCATCTTGTATCCTTTAATCTGTTCACCTTATTTAATCTTCCCTTGCCTCTTCCTTCTTAGCCATCCTTGATGAGAATATGATCACTGGTCAGCTTGCTTGTAATTTTGTTTCTTCTCTTCATTGATGCTTTCTTTGAGGTCTTCATCTGAAACCTGTCATGTATGGCCACATCTTCTCTATACCCTACTCTGGCCGTCTCTGTGCTTCATTGGAATGTTTTTTAATTGCTTGGAAGGTACTTGGGGCAGAGTCTGCTCAGAGTCTGCAACACGCTCATGCGGTTGCTTGGTGGGAAAGCATCCAATCTCCCTTGTAATACCACGTAATTCCAAGGTCTCCTTTGTAATACCATGGACATTGTTTAAATTTCTTGATGACCAGACAAGACAGGTGGCGGGAAGAGCTCTTGTGTAAGAAACAGCCTCAGGCATCTTGTGTTTGCTCCCCGTGAAAAGTCCATCAAGCGGGTGAGGAAGGTGGAGTTTCTCCATTTTCAGAGCGGTGGCTTTCAGAGCTGTGGGGATCGCTCCTATTGCTGTCACAGATTTCAAAAGTGGTAACTCTACAGCAATGACATGGTATATTTCTACCCTACAAGCAGCTGGACCTGTTGCACCCTGTGATTTTTAAAGCAGGGATCAATAACGTTTTGTTTTGCAGCACAAACGCTTCAAAGGGAAAGCAGCAGAGTGCAGGTCATACTTTGTGCCTACTCCCAGTAAATTTTTAGCCCAGAGCTCATGGAGAACATGTGTGAGTTGTTGTTGAGGAATGACTTGAGGTCGATTCTGTATGGTCAGAAAACAAGAGACAGTGTGTCTGAAGGGGTTTGCAGTGCTCATGTCCCACTTCAGGAGAGGCTTTCTGGCACTGCTGGCTGCCAGGGGAATGGCAGCATGGGGGTTGCGGGCTGCTGAAGCGTGCTGGTGGCTGCAGCCTGCAGCTTCCCTGCATGCCTGAATGCATTCCCTGCCTGGAGCCAGCCACAGCTGAGCCCCTTTCTCTGATGTCCATCACCAAGCACATTCCCCTTCTCATTCCCAGCACATACACAGTACTGAGGAGGCAGCTGGGGTTTAATCTTCTCCATCACAGGCAGCAGAACCAGTGCTAAGAAAGTGTCAGGGCTGCACTGGTGGCTGCCCATAAAGAAGTTGCGAGTCCCCAAGATGGCAGGACAGATGAGGGGGAGTCGGAGACATCCTCAACACTGGGCATCAGGTATCTCCATGGAGACAGGTTGAGGTCAATGCTTCTACAAAAAGTGCTGTGTTTTTGCATTCAGACTCCCTCTGGAAGGGATGGAAGGCATCGCCCCACATGGCTGGCAGGTATCTTTTCAACATTTTTCACGCCCAGCTGCTGTAGTTGAGCAAAATTATCTCAAAACCTACAGCTTTCTCTGCCCCCAGCCAATTATTGATCTGTTTGTGAGTAAAACAGGAAGAGGATACCCTTCAGCAAGTGCCCTAACTGCCCTCAGGCAAAAATTATAGAGACCCTCCAAGGGAAGTCTCAGTCATCGCCCTCTGTGGTAGTCTGAGTTCTAACGTTTTTATCTCCTGTCAATAAATAGCAACTAAGGTTTTCTGAACACTTGAGATGTTCAGGGCTAAATTAATCCACCTGCCATTACAGTCAATCTTGAGGTCAAAAATATAAGGCCAATGTTTTTGCCAGGATATGTATGGAACACGCTGCAGTTGTGACTCACACCTGCTGCCATGTGCATGGGATGAGGTTTAATTTATTCTGGGCTGGTGTGAATGAGGGGCTTGGCATTTTCAAATATGCCTGAAGGGAGCTGGTGCAAGGACTTACATACCTGGTAGGCACAGGAGGCGGGGGGTGTCTCTGTCTTCACAGTCAATATTGTAATATTTGTAGCCAGCTGAGGATCGTGTGATTGTACTGGTGTGAGAAAAAGAGATGATGTGGACTGAAGTACTGGTGATAAAAAAGTTCAGTAGGCAACAGCACATAAGGAAAGGACTATAGTAAACTTCTGCGCTTGAGAGAACTGAGGATGGGAGGGACACTTGAAAGCAAAGACTGGAAAAGGTATTAAACTATGTTATCTCCCTGCTAAGTTTTGCTGTACATTTTTCTTCCACCCTTTCAGCCAAGGAAGCTCCATGCCAGATGACATTTAATATAAAAGCAACTCTCAGTAAATAACCAGATAAGAATGAGGGATATCTTTAATATCAGCAGTGTGCCTAAGTACCTTTAATAGATATGACACTAGCTGCAGAAGTGACTGCTCCATATGAACACCTCAAATTGGCATATTCTGTAGGATCCTTTTGATGTGCAGATCTAATCTGTCTTTGAGCAGTAATTGTGCAGCTCACACAATGTATTAGCATGTAGACCATGCAGCTCGACTCCGTAAACGTGTTCTGCTGCAGCAGATGGAGTAGCAGCTTGTTTTTGAAATTGAGATAAAATATAAAAAAAACTAGAAGCAATTAATTTTTTTTTTATGGGAGGGGTGTATGTGTGCTGTAATTTTGGAAGATGTCAAGATAGCAAGATCAAACGCCTGGACCCTCTTTAGCTAGAACTTTTATCACCATGAGATACAAATGTTGATTTATTCTTCATAAATAAATATCAGCATTTTCATTTTCAAAAACAACGTTATTTCTGGTGCCCCAGTTTCTAGTTTCCTTTTTTTTTTTTTTCCCACTATATAGAGACCTATTTTTGCAAAGTGACACTTCAGAAATCAAGCCTCTTCTATGAGATTTAAATTGGATATACAATCTCCTTAGTTACGAGGAAATAATTTGAATCCAGATAGTTCTAATGTAAATATCCACCATTTATTCATATCTGAATCAGTTAAAATTTGATAAAGAGTTGAAGCTTGTATCAATTCATTAATGTTTTCTGCATATGTTAAAGGAAGGAGTGAACTATGCTTTCTGTTCACACTGGGCAGAAAGTGATGGGATTAAAAACAAAGGTTTAGTTTAAATCAGAAGAGCAGCTGCCTACTAGCAAGACAGTGGGCACTTGAATAGTTTATTTGGGAGGTTGAGCAATCTCTGTTGTTTGAAGATTTTGTGAAATGTTTAGATTCCTACCAAGACTGATCTATTAGGTCTGGTCCAGCTTTGCAGAAAAATATTCACTGGGTGAGAACACAAGGTCTTTTCCAGCCTCATATTTTTGTCACTATATGTATAATGATATATGACATACATATATATATTTATATTCACAACTTGACATATATGATTTAATAGATACTGCTGTTTCTGTCTCCACACGTACACAAACACAACATACTAGACCAATGTGTATTGATAGTTTACAGGCATGGCCTGATGATTTATGTTTAGATTTCTAATTTTTGACACTGTGGAATGAAAAGGCAATCAGTCTAATAGTAATGAAGGCTGGCAAGTGTAGAGCAGATGCAGAGGTTTTCCTGAGGAACTCATTCTTCCTTTCCAGCTCCAGGAAAACTCTGCACATGGGCCACAAGGTGGCAGATAAGCTGCAAAGATTACCGATTATTAGCTACAAAATAAAAAAATAAGATTACAAATGACAAGTTTTTTTAAAAAAGGCAACAATTAAGGATGGAGTTGCTGCTGTGCTTTTGGGTGCTTTCCCTGAAATTCAGCAATGCTTCTCATCTTCATCACATAACAAAGTAAACCAAATATCCTATTGTCATTGCAACAGGTCTAAGTTCTGATTATGCTTGATGGTAACAAAATCAACCGCAGTGATTTTTTTGGGCAGGCTCCTTGCCTGGGGCAATATTCCAAAAAATATTACAGATTTTAACCTTTCGTCAGTGTTTGTACTGAAACAGTGCAAACATGAATTATTTTACATCTGATGGTTTGGAACTGTAGTGAAGAAGTTTCCTTGAGACTGGAGAGTAGCAAATGCACAGTGTGTTTGTGCTGGAACCCTCACCTGCTTGTTTAAATACTTTTGTGTATCTGCTGAGTGTAGCAGAAGAGAGAGGAGTGATAAAACCTGGCAGCACCTGCTTTGAGTGAGTAGGGGATCCTGGCTTTGGTCTGTGGCTCATCCACTGTCTGGAGGATCATTCTCTTCCTGCTGCCTCACCAGCTTATTATTTTTTCTGAACTACAGACTCTGTAACAGTTACAACCAATATTTAAAAAAAAAATCCTCCTGAACTGCTATAATTATCCTTCTGGGATGGACTAAATTACAATTATTGTCTGAAACACTGCCCACCTCAACAAACATGCAGCAGACAGGAAACAAGTTCTAATTAATTTAATTCTTCATTTTAAGAAGACCGAGTTCTCCTTCAGCTTTGTCTCTGAGGCTGATCTGAATCTGTTCTTGTAAGAGCCACATGAAGCACAGGTTAGCCCTCAAGAGAGTGATAACCCCTCCCTAGCAGCAAAAAATCTAATTGGAGCAAAGACATGCTGCTTGCTAATGGAAACATTAATAATGGTTCCATTGCTTTTGTAGTTTTAAATATTTTTACTGAATAACTAAACAGAAATGTATTGTTTTTGTTTTGAAAGCAGTCCTCTCATTTTTCAGCTTGTGTTTGTTATGCTGTTGTTGATTTTCCTGTGTTTGGTCTTATGTTTGCTATAAGGATATATACTGGAGTACTTTTAAAATGTAATAAATGAATTTGCTGTCTGTGGTCTTATATAAGGCTTTGAAATTATATGAGTGAATGTTTTGTTATAAATAATTCAGCCAGTATTAATCAGAAATCCTTGTTTAATAATCACTTGGTTCCATCTCTTCTATTTATTAGTTTTCTTCTTATTAAAATAGTCTCTTGTAAGTTATATGAACTCCCTGAGTTTATCCCAGAGAGATCCAGTGACAGTCAGAGTAAGTGGCTTAAAAAAGATTCCTGTCAAAATTTTTTTTGGAGGCTTATTGTGTTTCTGACACTTTTCTTAACTCATTGTCCTGAGAGCAAGAATGGCCAGATTTTCACTTTTGGGTGGGAGAGAGTTAATTTCTTTTCTTTTCTAATGTCTGGTACAGCTCTGCATTTTGAACTTAGAATGACAACAGTGCTGATAGCACACTGATACTTTCACTGCTGCTGAACAGTGCCTACTTTAAATCAAGGTCTTTCCAGCTTCTCACACCAGAGGAGGCTCAAGGGGCACGAGAAGCTGGGAGGGGACACTGCCAGGACAGCTGACCCCAGCTGGCCAAAGGGATATTCCAGACCCCGTGGCATCACAATATATAAAGTGTGGAGAAAGCTGGCCAGGGGCTGCTGCTGCTTGGGAGCTGGCTGGGCATGAGTTGGTGGGTGGACTGTGCACCACTTTTGTACTATTACTGATCATTATTATTATTTCCCCTTCATTTTCTGTCCTATTAAACTGTCTTTATCTCAACTCAAGAATTCGACTTTTTTTTTCCCCAGTCCTGTCTCCCATCCCACTGTGTGAGGGAGGGAGGCAGCAGTGCCTGTGTGGTGTTTAACCAGGACAGATAGAGTTTTCTGGAATCTCTAAGCTGAACAACATGATTGGAAAATTCCTAGTCTCATGATGATGTGAGCACCCTTCACTTTGGCTGGCTTTGGGGGAGCCAAAGGCATTCAGAGCCTCTCAGGTGTGGGCACAAGTCCTGCAAGAATTAGCAGAAGGGTGTAAAAGGCTCCTTGCTGGAACTGGCACAGCTGATTTTCTGACTTGGAAGCAGTGATTTGCTCTCAGCCGTAGCATTTACACTTAATGAGATGAAATAATTTGGTTCAGGTAATATAGTTCACTCTTCTCCTTTGCATTTCCTGATTTGTCTTGGTTAGTTATTTCTATCCCTAAACAGTGCTTTCAGCAAAGCCTCATCACTGCAAAGAAAGTGCTTTTTTTACAGCTATCACAAACCTTATACAAAGTGTTCTTTTTTAATCAGGTTTTCTGGTATTTCTCATCAAAAAAGAACCCACTAGGGTTTGCCATTTAATAAACTCTTTTCTTAGGGGAGAATCATGTATGTTTTTAGCTGTACTGAAAAAAATTGAGTATTTAAAAGTTTAAGCAGAGAGAAATGGAAGTTAAGAAGTTATGAGAAAGGCATAGTTTGTTATGCCTGCTAGACATTTTCAGTCTTTTAAATCACGTTTCAAGTTTTATCTGATATCCTGAATAAAGTTTTTCTTTTGGAAAAACTTAAGTAGCAAGATTTTTTGCACAAAAGTTACTTGCATAGGTGACTCCAGCTGAATTCACCTTCCTTGGCTTCCTTTTCAGGTGCCAAAGTCAAAACAAGGGACTCATAGGGTGCTATTCTACTCATCCTAAAATAAGTTAATCACATGCTTGAATAATCTAATCCTTCCTGACGACCATAAAGAGACACTCAGGTATTTGTTTGGCAGCTGACATCCTTTCTGTGGATGTTTAAAGTGAGGTGAAATCCCACCCACAGAGACTTTGTGATATAAGGTGGGATGATTTTGTGTAATGTGGCACTCTAAGAGCCTAAATGTTTTAAAGCTGAATTCACTGCATGAGTCAATCATGCTGCTGTCGAGGTGTGCAAAATAGCTAAATCAATATAGTGATAACAGAATCTGACTTTTTGCATATTTTTAGTTACAATACCATTATTATCTAAGCTATTATGCCATAGTTACAATAGTAATAATATAATTGGGAGTTATTATGCTGTGATGTATTTCCTAGGCCAAGAAAAGGAGGAGAAGCTGTCTCTGGAAAATTGAACAGAAATCATTATTAACTTAAAAGTCTATGTCCTTTCTTTATGGATTAGGTTTAAACATAAAGTTTATAATTTAAAATGGGCAGTTATGAATTTTAACTCAGAGTCCTCTCTGGGGATGTCAGGTAGTTTGTACACTTTTTATAAAGTGCTAATATGAGAACTTGAGAACTAAATTGGAGAAGCTCTGGCTGTGTGGTAGCTGTGACTCAACATTATTTTATAACCTACTTTATGCTAGTTACACACCAGAGTAAATGGATATTGTACTTTGAAGGGAAGTTTTTTCCTACCATTATAGGCCTGAGTATATATGAAAACTTGTTTGGCTGATGGACAGTGGGATGGGGTGGAGAGAACACAGAAGATGGGATTGGAAATCATGGCTCTGACAATCTTGGTAGAAGACCTTGAATCTTGAAAATGAGGATATTGCTAAATCAAGGTAGCATCTGCATTGCTACATCTGCTTAGTTAGAAATGAAAGCTTGAGTGTAGGAATCTGTGAAAGGAATGGAAAATGTTACGAGAGACACTTAGTAAAAGGCAAGGTGGAGGTGATGATGGCCTGGGAATGTGTTCCCACTGATCCTGGCAACCTGTACCAGTCAGAATCTATCATTAGAGAGAATTTCTTCCCTCAAACACCCATTTATCTTTCATGTAAGGAGGCTGCAAGAGAATACTTACGGTATATTGCAGCAGATGAAAGACTGCCAGAGTTAATCCGCTGGAGTTAACCTTCTCCATACAGTTTTTATTGGAGTTCTGAGATTAATTTTATGTCCTCTGGTATTGTTATTTCTGTCTCTTCCAGTGACAGAAAATACAAGGGAGGGTGTTTTCAGAGATGTAGGATATGTATACTTTTTCTTTGTTATCTTCTTTCTGAATAGTTCCTCCTTGCAGTCAATAATTTTTCAGCCAGGTATGAGCTGGAAAAGCTCTACATGAGTCATTGTTGTACAACGCTGATAAGATGCTATCAAGAGCTGAAGCAGCAGCTTATTGGTTTTTCTTCTCACATCCTATGCTACAGATAGAAGATACATGTCAGTCAAAAATATCCATTTGGAGGAAATGTTCTTATATAAATCTTTATTATCTGTTCTGTTTTTTTTCCTTTTTTTTTTTCTTTTTAATTATCCTTGCAGCCAATCCGTTCACCGAAACCTCCTCAGACTAATGTTTATAATACAGGGAATATAGACCACCAATGCAGTATTCTTCGCTCTAGTGCACCTGGGCACTCTTCAAAATGCAGCAATGCTACTTGGAACTGACCTTTATAGCAGGAGTTTTCCTCTGGATTGGATGAAGGTGTGCTGGGAGACGGATTCAGATCCTTTGCCTCCAACAGTCTGGCACTGCCACAATGTCCACGTGACACAAACCAGTCCATGAGCATATTGTCAGGTTCTCTTGTGTTCCAAAGTAATCTACAGGGAATGGTCAAATCTGGCCAGGAATCTTGCTAGATTCTGGGACATATTGGTCAAATCTGCCCTTGGAAGCCCTCTGTCAGTGTACCAGGATGAAAAACATTTTGAAGTCTGGGGATATTGCCTGGCATCTTTCAGTTTAGTAGTAGAGATATGGCTTATGCAATAATCAGAGTTACATATATTTTGATATCACAAATGCCAGTACTCAAAAAACTATCTCTATCAGCAAACTTAGAGTTATGTGTCAGTTACATGTGCTGTCAATAAAACCCTGGGTTTATAGTCTCTGAAGAGAAGGATTAGAGGAAGAATTCATGATCTGAGAATTCAAAAACTATATTTCTCTATTAGATATTATTCCTTTTTGACAAATCCCTCTAAAAGCCAGAGTTTACTTCATTCCATGGCTGTCTCCATACACAGGTGCAGCTGCCTCCCTTCAAATATATTGGCTATTGTTAGGAAGTGAATCCCTGACTTTGTGACCATTGGTGGGAAGTGAATCCTTGATCTTCAACATCAAAAGAGTAAGATGTGAGCCAAAAGAGTAAACCTTTCAGCTGTAAGAAATCAGTAGATTATTGCAGACACTTAGACTTTCTCTTAGATGAGGACATGATTATACAGTAAGCCAGTGTATTATTACACTTTCATTTTCTCTGCTGAAAGGTCTATTACCCTCTCTGTAGCATGGTCTAGTATCTGTTGAAGTCAGTGTGAGCCTTCCACTGAGTTTAATCGGCTCTGATTCGTGATCTAAATGTGTAAGCCTGTTCATACCTGCTAGAATTAAGCAGGATATAAGAAGTGTGAAGAGGTAATCTTAAAAATCCATGTATTTATCTCTAGATCTGCCTCTCTGTATACATCTGTTTTCCATGTAAACACTTAGATGTAACAGATTATCTGTCTGAAGATGGTAACATAATGTATGAAGGAATCCAGTCTAAATTTAATCAAGTGGTTCTAAAGGGTAACTTAGGTAAAGCTGATAGAAAGAAAAAGGAGATTTGTGAGTGAAAGGAAAGGAAAAGATAGAAGTTACCACGAGTAACCTTCCCAAAGAAGGGAAACTGAGATGCAGTTTTATGGGGGATGGTTTTCCTTCTGCTACTCTGAAAAACTCAGCATATCCTAGATCTCATAAACACTTTCTCTTAGAACAAGGTTTTTATAATCAGGGCTTTTTTATCATCAGTGTATATTTGTTTTATTTGAAGTCCATGTCCTACTTTTTTTTTTTTTTTACTCTGTGACTGCAATAAATGTGGGTTTTTTTTTTTTCATTTTAATCTGAGTATTTTTCACTGATATTTTGGTCACTGTCATTAAAGGCTGGTTCTCTGAAGATAGAGTGGACCCAAGTCAAATCCATCAACAAGGAACCAGCCCTCTGAGACTGTGTAAATAATATGGAAAATGTTCCCATACTTTTAATCTTGAAGCATGTGAAATAGGCCCTAAAGTCCAAATTTTTAATTATTTGAAATGTTTACCAGAGGAAAATGGACAGGGACGTTTTGGATGAGGACAAGACTGGAGCTTTAGGACACTTTCATATTGCAGGAAATGGCTCTCAGTCATTTTCAAGTACTTGACCTGAATCTGTTAATTCTCCTTTTACTACTTGGTACATGAACGGCCACATTGATGAAAGCAAAAGGTTATCAAGCAGTTCATCCTGTGGCTGATATTCAGTGGGTGTTGGTACTCAGGAAATATTTAGGAGACCAGCATAAGTTGAACACAGAGCAGTGTGTAGCCCTCATCTTCTCTTAGTCAGCAGTTCAGCACCTCTCTGAGTTTCATAAGTACTGTTATGTTTTATGACTAGTCTCAGTCCTCCCCTCTGGTGTTCTAGAAAATTTTCCAGCAAAATAGGGGATTTTGTAATATATTTCTTTCTTGGCAACTCCAGCTAATTTGCTTATATTTTAATGGCAATTCATTCATGAGCAGCTAAGTTGGACTTCAAAAGGAACTCTATGTGCTACAGTTCTGCTCACATCTCCCCACTCTCACTAACTGGTACAGCTGCACAATGACAAATTTTCATTGTGGCAGCCAAAATTTCCACTAGTGGGAGCTACCTCTGTTGGAAAGCAAGCAAGGATATTATCCTGGAAATTGTGGTTGATTGCCATAAAGAGTCCATCCAAATGGAACTCTAGTTGCTTGGCTACAGCAGATGGATCACTTCAAATCTGTAGTATGGACAAGGGTAGATTACAAATCAGCAAAAATTCTCAGTGGACAAGCTATTTCAGCCACAATTATTTATTGTGGTGGAAATTAACATACATTTGATGTGTGCATATATAAGGTGACAGGATAGAAAGACTGGGAGAGCATTACATGGGATATGGTTGTGGGCTGCAGACTGCTGGGAGAAAATTCTGCTTTCATCAAGCTCAGGGAGAGACTAACACCACTCAAATCTTCCACAGTTTGTCACTGACAATAGTGAAATCACCTGGTATTATACTCTCTATAAGGAAAGGAAAACTATCATAAATCAGCCACCAATTTTTAATATAAAAAATATGTATTTTAGTAATAACACAGTGCTGACAACTTTGAGCTCTCTGAAGGGTTCACAGACACTTGCATCATAATAACCTAAGGATTTGGGGCCAGGCTTACTGAATTTCCCTATCTCCCCCTTTATCTTCCAGGCAACAGGCATCAACATCAATTACAGCGCATGCTGTAGGAAATGAGAATGCTTTTCATATTGTGTGATTGGTCTATAAATCATATTTTGATTCACTTAACCTACAAACTCAAAATGGAGGCTGAATCATGTGTTAGGTAGCAAGAAGGCAGGTGTAGAATGGGGAACACCATGGCTTGTGTCTCTATTTTCTCCTGCCAGAGGAAGGCAGTGGCCATGGCACAAACCCAGAAATCTTTCCCCCTGAGGTTCCCTACGTTTGAACAGGCCCTGCCAGAAAACACATTTGAGGATATGGCTCCATCCCACAAATTCCCTCTTTGCCATCCATCTCCCATCTCATGACTCTTCACCATTTGGTCCAAAGAGGTAGCAGAACAGAAAGCATTGAGAGGAAGCTGGAAAACACATTGTCTGAAGGTCTAGAGCATGTTTGTGTGACACAAACTGTGTGCCTTTTGGGCACCCTGAGCTGTAGGATCTATCCATGCTCTGGACTTTTTGATCTTGGATATCTTTTCCAACCTAAATGATTCTATGACTTCCTGCAGCATGTTCTGCTTGCCCCACAGGCAGCCAGAATAACTGTGATTGTGTCATGGCTAACACCAAACCTGTGGATGAACATTGCTTTTTTGAGAATACCGTGAAGTTTCTACTGTGGAGAACCAACTCATTAGTCAAACTTTCTCCTGTAACAACATGAGAACCCTGTCAGGTTCAGATAGGAAATGAGGAGAAAAAGGAAGGAGATAGAATTTAGGGCAACAGTAATTTTTTTTGACATTCCCATTTTGATGCACTTAGCAGGGGTAGGAAGGTTGATCAAAATTACATTGGACCTAATGACCTCAGTCTGTCTTAATATCAGTGGAGACAAGTAGGCACTGCAAAGACATGACTCACCTCCTGAAAGCAGACGTCTGAGTCAAGAGAAGCCCCCAGAAGTGCCTATTTCTTTCCACTGACTATATAGGTCAGATATAAGTGCTCACATTACAGTTCTATAAAGATGGGGGTGGTGAAGACACTGCAGAAAAGCACTTTCTACCTGTCCATCCCCCAAATATAAAATAAGCCAATCAATGACACGATTAAATCTTTTGGGCAGGAACCATCTTCCTGTCATGCTGGTGCAGGTAAAATTCTGGGAACAGCAGTAAAGGCTCTCAGAAATATCAGAAGACTAAAAAGAACCCTTTATATGTCTCATTTCACAGGGTGGAAACTCTACACTGAGATCTGTAATGGAATCTATGAAATATGACTGACATGAAAAGAAAGTTAAAAAAAGGGTAATTTGGTAACCTCATAAGTACTCTGGGTTAAATTAGTTTTTATCATTTTAGAGGATTAGGTTTCCACATAAACTTTTATTGGCTACAACATCTTTATTACGTGACTCAAATAGGGTTTAGTTTTCTGGATCTTATTTGGGTCTTGTAGAGATACTTAATTTTATTAGATTGTTTGATCTTGCCTAAGTGCAGCTGTTAATCAGTCCCTTCCTATATCCTCCTTTCTTCTTCTGCCTTTTCTGGTAAATTATTTCTGCCATTAAGACAAAAATCTGCTAGTCTTAGTAAAATCATTTTGCCCATTACTATAACAGGAAAACTTAACATGATTTCCAGATACCCAGGTGCTTTTCAAAGGGCATCTATCAGATATATCAAGGAAGAGCTTGGTTGTTTTGTGCAGCCTTGTTTTGCTTGCCTCTGTGTGTTTTCTAATATTGACTCATCAGTAGTCCCATATGTAATTTGCACTGGATTTCTGAGGATTTAGATCTTCTAGCTTTGCTTACATATATAAAAATATTGGGTCATCACTTTTTTTTTTCATACATTGCACTAAAACATATGTAAATGCTATCAACAGGGAAAGCTGTGAGATATTTTCTATTCTTCTCATATAAAGATTTTTTCTTTGTTAACGTTGTCTCAATCTTGTTGAATCTCAAAGATTTTCTAAATGTTTTTTTTCTGTCTTTTTAATGCAAAAGTAAAAATAGCCTGCTAAAAAAAGAAAAAAAAGAAGGAACAGATATTTGTTCTCTATAAATAGAAGAAATAGAAAGTTGTTGTTTTGTTGTTTTCCAGATTGCTGGCTATCCAATTCTACACTGCATAGAAAGATATTGCCAATTTATGCAGAAAATCAAGGAACAAAAATTAACAAGGAGAATGAAAAGAAAACTGGTGTTGGACTGATCTTTTCTTTCAGCATCTACAGTCCAATCTTACAGAAGTCCTAATTTATTTTTTTTTCACCACACAGGGCATAAAAAGTTAAAAATTGAGTTAAATTAGGTATAATATATTCTATAACACACTATATGCATGTATAATTTTTAAGAAAACACACATGTTCAGCATATACACAAAGACTGAAAGGTAGAGTTGAGAATCTGCTGTCCCAAACTGGACTATTTAAAGGAGATAATGAGGTGACAGGAAGGATGCTCTAAAGTTGCTTTTTTTTTATTTATTGTGGACCTCTAAGGACCCCCATAGGGCACTGTTAGTGGATAGGCAGTCAGTCCACATTGTCATCTGATTATAATTTTGTTCTTTGCATCAGTGAACCCAAGTTCCTTTTTTCTTTTTCTTTCTTTTCTTTTCTTTTCTTTTCTTTTCTTTTCTTTTCTTTTCTTTTCTTTTCTTTTCTTTTCTTTTCTTTTCTTTTCTTTTCTTTTCTTTTCTTTTTTCTCTTCTCTTCTCTTCTCTTCTCTTCTCTTCTCTTCTCTTCTCTTCTCTTCTCTTCTCTTCTCTTCTCTTCTCTTCTCTTCTCTCATTTCTCTTTTTTCTCTTTTTTTTTTTCTTTTTTTCTTTTCACTTTTTTTTTGTTGTGTTTATCTTATATGATGCAGTTTCGCCAGACAGGAGGTAAAATAGCCAGACTTTCTAGCTTGCCCCTCAAATAAATCAGTTTTTCTCTACCACCTCTCTATTGGCCTATGGGGGGGTACTGAAATCCTCTTTGTATACCTGGCCATTTCCATGCCTTGTTTGGGGAGGGTTGTGTTAATCCAAGTAACATTAACTGGGTTCACCAGCAACACCCATCCTCTTAACCTGACCCATTCACAGCTGTGCAGCTTGGGCCCCTGTGTGTCTGGGACAGGAATTTCCCCCTGATTTTGGTTGTTTGCAGCATGTTGACTTCTAGGATGCAAGAAGTGATGCTCAGCTGCAGTGACCCAGCACTGCGTGCTCCTCTCTCAGCACTCTGGCAAGTAAATCATCAGTGTCTCTCTCTTCCAGAGTGTTCATCAGCCCATGGGCTCTTGCAGCCCTGTGTCATATGGTTTGTGCACGTCATACACTCTTTGCAGCCAAGAATTGGTCCTGAAAGGAGAAATTGTTGCAGCAGCTCAGCGACATTTCTTCTGTAGCTATATTTTTCTTGTCCTTACCAGTTCATTCCCCTCCAGAAGTTTAATAGGCTGAGCAGGACTTTGAGTTAGAAAACCTCAGTTGTGCAAAATGTTTAAGAAACTCCCTACAGCACAGAAACAATATTAACAGTAGATGATAATTAGAGCCATTGGAGCCTGATTGTTAATTGGGTTGTTACAAATGAAACACATGGATCATTAAAAGGACACCTAACATGGTGGCTTGCAGTAGGGACATCAGGCTTTGGCAAAGACAAATTGTTCATTAAGGCCATATGATGACTGTAAGTAGCAGTTGTTAACACCAAATCTCACTCTAATGGGATGCTCTTTGATGCCTGGCTAATTTCCCTTCTTATCTTCTTGTGCTTCTTTAATGGGTTTTTTCTTTGCTGTGTGTTATCTTTGGCTTTGTCACTGTCAGCTGTGTGCACTGGCCCTGACAGTCTCCTGACAGGTTCTC
Organism: Cinclus cinclus; assembly: GCF_963662255.1. Taxonomy (NCBI): domain Eukaryota; kingdom Metazoa; phylum Chordata; class Aves; order Passeriformes; family Cinclidae; genus Cinclus; species Cinclus cinclus. The sequence continues at coordinate 6,591,976 of NC_085046.1, forward strand.
TGTTTGCCTGTTTGTTTGTGCAGCCACTTCTTAACTAAGTCACTGATGTACACCAGGCACATCACTCCTTTTTATCTTGGTGGGAGCACTCCAGTGCACATGAGAGTCTCCTAATTTCTCTTTATTATGCTGCTTGTTTCTCTTTTCTTTTCCACTATCATTACCAGCACAGCCAAAGTGGCAGATTTAGAAATGCCTGTTGCTCTACACCTAAACTGAGTGAGCAGAAGCAACCCCATGAAAATGGCAGAATATAATATCAACATAAGCAAAATCCAGAGCAAGGGCTCAGTAAAAAGATCCTCCATATGTGCCAAGGTGATATCATGGTGCTCAAAGAGAAAGCTGGTTCTGGGAAAACCTTTCAGCCAGGATATCTTAGGTGTTTTAGACTAAATTCAGGATAGATCTTTACTTTTCTAGTATTCAATTTCCACCGGAGTTCTGCACTCAGCAGCCTTTGTCATTAGTACTTTGATGGACAACAGGCAGCCTGCTCATTAATCCTGTATTTAATTTTTTTTTTTTGTGACACTCTCAAGCTTTCCATCTCTTTCAGTTGTGCAGATACTTTTATTGAATTTAACTTTTTTTTTTTTTGCAGGCCTTTTCAGAATTTTTTAGCCTTTGCTTGGAGAGAGGAAGCCTAAAAATAGTCTGAGGTCATGGGTTAAGAGGTGAGGGATGCTCTATTCTAGCTTTGTCCCAGATAAGTGAGGGAATACCTGAAAGTGCCTACAAGAAAACTGGAGTGACTTTTTTTCAGGGACAGGTAGAAATAGAACAATGGGAATGGATTTAAACAGACAGAGAGCAAGTTTAGATTGGATATTAGGAAGAAATTCTTTACTGTGAGGCACTGGATCAGGTTGCCCTGAGAAGTTTTGGATATCCCATCTCTGGAATTGTCCAAGGCCAGACTAGATGGGGCTCTGGGCAACCTGGGATAGTGGAAGGTGTCTCTGCATAGACAGGAAGGTTGAAACTAGATGACTTTTAAGGTCTCCTCCAACCCAGATATCTTTAGGAATCTATCCCATGATTTCTGGGGCTCATGGCAACATGCTTTCAGTTTCATTCGCCCTTGATCAATATCTTACGCTGTATTTTCACATCCGGTGGGATCTGGCTGGGTGCAGCCATGCCAGGAGATCACCTGCAGTGCAGGTAGCTCTGTGAATTGACCAAATGCTTATGTGCTTGTACAATCCATACGAAGTAAAATTAACCAGGTGCTGCTCTGGGGAGCAAGGCTGACAGTTTGTCATGCATCTCTTCCTGAAAAAATGAGGCTGAATAAAGCCATGCAGATACCCTGTCAATCAGTTGCTATAGCTGTGTGGTTCTGAGAAGTCTGAGGGTCATTTGTGTTCTTCAGAGACAAGGCTACAGCAGATACATGGTGTGATAATAGCCTACATCTCCACACAGACCTTGATTCTGCTGCTGATTTTGTCAGCAGAAGGCTTTTCCCGTGAGGAAACCCTCTGACATAAGGGTTCCCCAGGCTGGGCAGGGCCATCTGCAGACAGGTATTTCTACCATGGTGACCTATGCTCTATGGAGATAGATATCACACTTTGATAACTGACCTACTTTCAATAAAGTGTACTTCTCTCTTGTTGGTAAGATTAATACATCATATGTACTCTAAATACTGTCTCCGAAGATGTTTGGCTTGAATTTTGGGTAATGCAAATGCTGTTTTTTTTCTTCTTCTGCTTACAGTACCCTTCCATTGAAGAAATAGCTTTTCAAAGGGGAGATCATACTTTGCAATGCTTTAATCTTTGTAAATGTGGAAATCTGACCTTTATAATCACTTCCAATTATTTCTTATAGCAGACCTTTCTAACCCTAAGAGGTTATTGATGTAATTGTGTTTCCTTCTTGTTAGGCAAATGATATCCTGTAAAGTGTCCTGAGCAAAATTAATGGCTCCATTTTTTATTGATCTGTTTGGCTCATGCAATTGATTTACCTTTCAGTACTGATTGGCTGATGATGCTCACAGTCAGAGCTGATTAATAAATGCTGTTCTAGTGCAAAGCATCATTAAAGAAATTGCCCACTGTAATCTTTCTCTTTTCAATAGGTGTTTAACTGATGCAGAAAGGGGATTTGTCACAATGAATAAAAACTAAAAGTTTTTTTAAATAATGGGAGAAGATAATTCTTGACAATTGAATTTGCATTTTCTTGTCACAGGCAGGCTATTCCCTATGGAAAATACCTTTCGCTCTTGTAATTTTAACTGATCATCAAGCTCATTAAACCAGTCAAAGATGAAAGATGGGCAATGAATGCATAAGGATGCAGGATATGAAGCTTCTCTTTTCTATGGTGTTACCAGCAATACCTTGGTGTCATCCAGTCAGGAGTCCAGTATGGGACATCTCTAAATCAATCCTTACCCCCACTGAAAGGGATCTACCAGCCTGGAAATGCAAAGGCAAATCTTCTTTAGGACACTGGAGAACCACTTGCTCTTTCCTTTTCCTCTCTAATAATCTTCAGGACTACCTTTTAAATGCTGGAGATATCAAATGCATACAGATACATATAAAGTTTTTCCAAAAGTGTCAAAGACTTTAAAACACAAAAGAAAAGCCTGGGATGTCACTGTGCAACATGGGTTCAGTTTTGAAATGTGCTTGGATCCACTGGCCTGTTCCAGTCCTGTTTTGGGGGACAGGAAAGTTCTGGAGACCATTTCCTTATGTATATTTTAACTCTCTGGTTTCAAGTAGCAGGCTTGGATAGGGTGTTGACAATTTCTACCACCTCTAAACATAAACCAAATGGGTTTATGTTCAGTACTCAAGCTGTTGGCAGTTTTTACACTTGTACTGCATCACAGTGCTGGGGTCAGAATCCAAGAGCTGAAGAATTAGGTACCATTGACATGCTATTTTAGGGGGTGTTATTGTAAATCCAGACGGAGTTATGCTGTCCCTAGAAACATATTGGGACAATCAGGACCCCAAACTACCTTCCTCATGCTGAGGTTGATAGTATGACACCTTTTTTGCAGGAGCAGGACATGAGAAATCTGCTTCCACAAGAGCTACTGAAAGTCAGAAATGATGAGATAATCAGAATTGGGCCCTTTGATTTTTTCTCCTGTTCTGTTCTAACCTTCTAACCTGATGCTTCTTTTCATCAGAAAATGCAGAGCAATATTAATTTCTCTCAGACAAACCACATATTCTTGTTAAAAAGACTCCTACACCTGGTTTGTGGCTCCTCAAGAGCTCCTTTGCATATCCCACTCTAATTGCCAGCCACAGTGACCTTCAAGTGCTTTGTTCAAAATGCTGGAGAATGACCAAGAGCAACATTTTAATAACTTCACTAGCATGTTAAAATGTGTGTGTGGGGAAAAAAAATCGACTTTATTGTGTGGAACAGCTGGTATTCATTTCAATAGGATTTACCGAAAAACCTTTTTGCTTCTGGGTTTAGGATGACTCATAATTGATCCCAAGAGGAGAGCTCAACTAATCTCTGAACAAAACATAATTATGATAAGTATTTTGGAAAATTTAATTATTCTGCCCTTGGGAACTTACAGCCTTTAGAAGAGATCCGCTTCTTACCACATTTATTTGAAGTAGTGATTTGTAAAGGGACAAATAACATTTAACTTCCATCATAAAACAACCTTAATTTTGGCCTCATTAAAAAATTAATCAAGGCATATATTCTTTGCTCTCAATGGCATTGGTGTGGCCAAGTCCCAGGTCCTCAAAGGTATACAACTGTCCAGATAGGAATTAGCCATCTAAAATTCAGTGATTTTGATGGAATTATTTACTTAACAGCCATTGAAGGTCTGAGACTAAATCCTAGTGGGGAACTGGGTACCAGCTGGCATATGTGATGCTGCATAAATGCTGATGTTGCACAGCAGTGACTGAGATACTGAAAGAGCAGCTCTGACACTGTTTGCTGATAAATGTGGAACAGCAGAGGGAGAAAGCAGAGTAGTGTCAGTGCCATCAGGCAGAGATAGGAAGTTTCACACAAGGGGAGCAAAGACCCCACTGTTTCAAGCATTAGAAGAAATTTTCCATAATTACTACTGCTCTATTGCTCAAGAGTACTGACAAACATCCTCTAACTGGCATCATATTTTTTGGGTTCAGACATTCTCTGGGGCACCTAGAAAAAAATACTTGAGCTAAGGAGTTACACATCAAAGTAATAGTAAATTTTTCACAGTCAGGTAACATTTGTATTTTGGTTTCCACAACTCCTGCTGGGGATGTGATCTTACTAATTAAAATTTCATTTTTCCAGGAAATGGTGACTAGAACAGTATATTCCTGGGTGTTTTTTAAGAGTGACCACTCAGAGTTAAATATGGTTTCTGCTTCTTGACTCCAGGAAAGACAGTATAGAAATGTGTTAAGTTTAAATAATGATTACTTGATACAAAAAACCCACATTAAAATGAAAAAAACAAAACAAACTCAAAACCCAAAACTCAAATCCCATAACCAACCAAACCACCAAACAAAACAAAACAACAGCAAGGGGAAAATAAAGACATTTTCTTCTGACTTCGAATGAGCATTCATTCTTTCTGTCTGTGATAAAACAGTCAAAATAATTGAAAGAATCAATCTTGGTGTCCCACAAAAATAATGTTTCCTTTATTTAAACAGTGTAAATACATTTTTGCTGGCAGGAAAAAATAGATTATAAGTCTAGACTATTTTCTCAATTCCCTGAAATACCCTTAACAGGACCCTGAAGCTAAACAAATACTTACACTTATCAAATTCATTTTCACTACATACCTGGCACAGTAATGCTTGAGAATGGAAACAGGGTGGTGGATATCAGCTTGTGCAGTCTACTGAAAAGTGTGAATTTAAGTGTAGCATCACTAATTTCCATTATACAAAACCTCAGAGGCTTATATAAGTGATGACACTGACACTAAAAATAATTGGAGTCAAACTTGGATCCATTTGCATCACTGGTGCTGAAGAGGTGGTGCGTGTGAGGCATCAGCAGCCACCTGTGCACTAATGGCAGATCCAGTTTGGGGCTGCAGATGTGGGAAGGGACAATGTCTTGGTTTGAAAGACAGGCATCTGCTAACCAAGTCAGGAGCCTCTCTTGAAATGGAAAATGCAAACCCCCTCCCTCTAAATTATTATAATTTTGAAATTAAGGAGCTCTAAGACAAAGATATGGGAATAGGAATAACAGTTCTTTACCAGGAAAATAATAAAAATACAGTAATAAAAAAAAGCCCAGCACTGACAGAATCAGAATACAGGCTGACGCCTCGCCAGTCAGGGTGTTGGTAGCAGTCCCATTAAATGGTGTCTGCTGTCCTCCTGGTGTGACAGATGTGGTTCGGCTGAAGCAGTGCTCCTGTAGAAGGGTGCAGTTTTCCTCCAAAGGTCCAGTGATGATGTGGAAAGGTCTGTTTTTCCTCTGGAATCCAGTGGAAAATGGCTGCACTGATTCTCTAAATCTCAGGTTTTATTTAGGTAGGAAATGTTTGGCTCCTCCCCCTGGCTGGAGCATCCCCCAATGGCATGATGTAATTTTATCAGTCATGCAGTGGGACTCAATGGCCCATTAACAGGAGATATCTCCCTGGAGGGAGGATGGGTTGTAGAAAAGATAAAGAACACTACCCCACCTGGCTTCAACAGATGATGATAGAATATATATTTTGTTTACATCCTGCTTTGTAAGCCAAGACAGACAATCTGGAGCCACATGTAAGAATCTATCCTTGCTCACAGACACAAACTGTACCTAGGACAGACTTGGGCATCATCTGGAGGGTGGAGATGGAAACACCCTTCAGAAAACCAGGCAGAACTCCTGATTCCATAAAACATGGAGCCAACTCTTATGGATTCCCCTGGCCCAGGTTTGGGCAAAGCAACAACTGCATATGAGAGGCCCTGCAGTATCTATCAGGTGAGGTGCTGTTTGGGCAGCAGGTGTCCCAAGGAGTTTTCCCCATGAATGCCACTGCTCAGCGCATTTTAGAGATGGCTCACTAGTAAGGTGTGTATGTATAATATGCTTGTGTTGCTTTTATTTTGTTCTGGTATGAATATGCTTTACTGAGGAGGGCTAAACCTTCAAGAGGCTCTGGTAAGTACTACTTGCTGTGTTGTGGGCAATATTCACTTCATCAGGACTCTGGAGAGCTGGAGAGCTGCAAAATAGAAATCCATGTGTTGGTGTTCACAGACCTCTCAGTCAATTTATTTGTCTTGCAAGTTAAAGATTCTTCTTATAATTCCTGCCAAATATCAAATCCAAATTCAAACTCAAAACTGGAAGTCAGCTTGGAGACCCCTTTATCTTCATCATCACCAATAACAGGAGTTTTTGGGTCAAGATGGCCCTGTACAAATCCATTAACCTTTAGCTGGACTGAAGGATTTTTACAACTGAGTTCAGTTTACAGACTATAGTTATACAACAGCAAATGTACATTCATGCCTGTGACTTTTGCTTTTGATCTGCAAGATGATCTTTATTGATGAGCTACCTTTTTTCCTAATGTTTATTTTCTTCATTGTTTATGAACATTTAAAATAGCTTTCTTGCCTTTTCTTTCTTTTCTTTCTTTCTTTCTTTCTTTCTTTCTTTCTTTCTTTCTTTCTTTCTTTCTTTCTTTCTTTCTTTCTTTCTTTCTTTCTTTCTCTGTATTTTCTGGAGCTTCTTATTGACACTAATGTTCAGCAGTTGTTTAAATGAATAATTTAATATATTCAGGTTTAAATATTGATTAATTGTTAAGGAGTCTGGGTTCAAAGTGGGTGGCTATACAAAGGGCTGGCACACATGAGAAGGGAAATACACGAGGAAGGAAAAATCATACTTATTGTGTGGTTTTGTCATAAATTACTAAAAAGCTTTAAAAATTACACTATAAGCTTTTCAGCTCTAGATCTGATATTGCTGTAAGAAGAGAATATAATTTTCCACATTACACTGCTATAAAGAATGTGTGACATGCCCATGCCTACTGGCAGAGAGGCGAAGAAAATCCAGCCACCACATCCAGATGTTCTTGTAACACCATTTTGGTGCCTGATTGTAGTTGAATGCTGACTGGTATCTGAAATCCAGATCCATTTCCCAAACTGTACATTCCTCACCAGTCAGATTAAAGTTCTCCCAAATTATCAAATCATGAATGATTCCTAATGTCCATCCATATAAGTCTTTGAATTTATGGTGCAGTTATGTGGTCCTAATGGCAAATCATCAGCTGAAACAAATTGTTCTGTTAAAATCAGGAAAATCACAGTGATTTAGAACAAAATTGGAATAAATTTTCTTTGCAGAAGTAGTTAATGGAAGACAGTAATATCCTGTAGCGTGTTGCATCCCAATGTATTACTTATTTTAGGAAGCAGCAGAAATTCTCAATTACAGGTCTCACCTGCTATCTCCTGCATCTCCATTTCTCCTGTCAGCAGGTGGCAGCTGTGTGACAAGGGCAGTTACACTTCTGAAATCAGGAGTTTTGGTTTAGATTTACTATGGCAAAAGCGGGATCAGAATTTGGTTTCCTCTTTTTATACCTAAGACAAGTGTCAGTGTTTGTTAGATCTCTGCCTAGATGGAGACTGTCCAGGGAGAACTGGGTTGAAGAAAGAGATAAAACCAATTCTATCAGTAAGCAGGAAGAAAAAGCAACTCTTCCACTTGCTGATCCATACAAAAAAACCCCATTTTTCTTTCAAAGAAAAACCCAAGGAAGTGATTTGTCATTCTGGGCGAAACTGCAGAAACAACATGAGAAGTGCTTTTTCCAAGGATTTTTCTCCAAGGCAGATGCACCTTGCATCCCAATGACGGCAGAGGGCTGGTGTGCTGTGCAATCCCCATGCTCCAGAGGAGGATGGGGTGTTATCAGTCCTGAATGACAACTGAACAAGCCATATCTTCCAGCTACATTCAGGTCAGGGTGGTCTGTCTGTCCATCAGTCTCAGCAATGGTGCTGCTGCCCGTCATCAGGATACATCAGCACTTGCCATGCAAAATTCACTAGCAATAGCAGTTTTTACTGTTCCATTACAATTCATTTCACTATGAGGCTGCAAAACCCACGTGGCTGAGAGACTCAGAGAGAGAATTAAAGGGACATTTCTGTGGGAAAGAAACAGTGAATTTCTGAAGTAGTCGTCTGTTTTGGTGTATCTGGTGTGCAAGCCTGGACCTTCTGTTTCTGGTGACATCAATTTATTATATCAAGAGCTATGGTGTCACTATCAGAAGCTCCAGATTCTTCTGTGCCTGCATGTGGAAAGTCAAAGCAAGGAGGAGATTCTAGCTTTGATTATTTTTTTGTCGCACATTTTTGTTGGAAATTATGATCTGAGGCAAACATAAATTTTAAGAGGAAAAGTGAAGTTGCAGAGACCAGTGCTGTAGAGAATTCTGCCTCTCAGCACCGAGTTATACATTTCCAGAAGCCAGCACATTGGCTTCTAAGAGAGGGGAACAAACAGGACTGTAAGGATTTGTTTTTCTTCCAGAGAACAGTGTTTGCTGCTTTGTAGGCAGGTTTGTAACCCTGCGCAGCAGTTTTTATTCCTCACTTGGCTAGTCCATGACTGGTATCAATGCCTTGCTTGCTGTAGCTCTGTGCTTTGTGCCATGAAAGATTCTCACTGCTGGGGTGAGAAACAGGCAGCAGGCTGCAGGAGACACAGCTCTGAGGAGGATGACCACAAGGAGGTATTTGGTCTTTTCAGCAACCACACAAAAGCCCTTTGTGCTTGTGCTTTCGGATCGTGTCCCCATGTCTTGTGATTTGATAAATCAATATCTCCAGAAACAATCTGGCCAGGCATGGATTTCAAAGATCCTCAAACAGGAAACTACTTCAGAGCTGTGCTGCAGAGCAGGGGTGAATGGAGAGGTCATTTGTTTATATTTCTATGATCAAGAAGATGTGCCCTGGAGCCCTACTGAAGGTCTTAACACAAATAAACTCTCTAATACCCAGCTGAGAACTAAAAAGCTGCAGTGAAACTTGACTGGTTTTAAAAGAAGCAGAATCAGACCAGCATTAAATGCTTCCTAAAACTTTGGCTTCCCTTGAGCTTTTTGACAATTCAGATACATTCTTTGATGTGCTACCAGCAGAAATACTTACATACACTATTAATTTGAAGATACAGCAATTTTGCTCTCATGAAAGAAGCACCACCAACATGAAGGCTTGGACCTTTGCAGCATCCAGTGCAAGATGTCACAAGAGTGTTAACAGCATAAGAGTGACCATACCAATTGGGATATGAAGCCTATTAATCCTAGCAGTGCATCCTGCTGCTGCTTATCAAGCCTCAGTGCTCAGGTCCTGCAAATCCCTGAGGTGGAGAGACTGGCTCTGAAAAAGCTGTGTGAAGACTGTACTGAGAGCACTGAGCTTGAGGGGCTCAGCCAGTTGTGTTGTATTTTCCAGCTCTCCTCTGCCATGTGGACAGCAGCCACCTACAGCCACTGATAACTCAGCTAATGCTTAACTATAACAGGAGTCAAATCTGAAACAAACCGCACAGTCGAAGATTAATTTGTTTTTCTTGTACCTTTTACTAACTTGACTGGTGAAACTACCAGGCTTTCAGGCTGTTGCTATCCCAGGTCCCCCTGCAGTCCTTTCATTTTCCACCTGCTGCATCTTTCTGATCTCAAGAGAGATTTAAGGTAAAGGTCAAATGTTGCCATTGGTATTTTGGCTATTCTATCACTGGGCTCTCTTAGGAGGAGTGGATGCCCTGGCCAGTGTCTGGCACCACTTTTACCATTTTCCACAGCACTTCTTCTGTGATTATTTAGTCTCAGATAGACCTACAGGCTATACAAGACCCTTCTTAGTTTCTTCTACAGCTAACACCTGTACAAAGAATTTGTTAGCTGCCTGGCAATGGCCTTGTCTTTCCTGAGTGATCCTTGACCCCTGGGATTATCATTGGCCCTACAGGCTCTCTAGTCAGGCATTTTGCTCCTGGTGTTTTGGAAGAAGAAATTACCAATTTTTTTTTTTTTATCTTTAAGTCAGTTGCTTGTCAAATAGTTTTTTCCCAACGAGCCTGATTTTATTTCTGTGTTTATTATAAAGAATTTATGTTACTTCACTAGTATTTTTATTACTATTATTTGTTTTGGGTACAGTTTCAGTCTGTGGAATGATGCCTTCTTAATTCTAATAATCTCTTTTTCTTTGCTGTGTCATCATGCTACTTTCTTGTTATCCTTCCTCAAAATTTATTTAATGGGTGGTATTCACTGTGCTTCCAGTTCCACATCCTTCAGTAGTCTTCATACTGCCTAAAAGATTTTAATTCCCTTAGCTGATTGATTTAACTTTTTAACAAGCTTCCTCATTTTTACCAAATTCTATTGGTGCTTAGCTCTACTACATTGGACTTTTGTTTTGGTGGTAGGGATATTGAATCTCAGCTCATTTTAGACTCTGAAAGTGTGGTTTCCACTGTGCAGGTCTGAATCAGATCTAGTGCATTTCTCAGTGTGAAGGCAAAGGTTGCTTTTCATCTCACCATCTGCTCCAATGAACTATTGCAGATAACTGAAACCCCCGAATATATTAAAAAGATAATTTGTATTTCACTGAGGTTATTGCACCAGCCACTTCAGAGGATCCACTTGGGGAATTTGCCTGCATACAAATCTGAAACCTGTGCTCCTGAAATTATCCATTCAAAGTCAACCATCACCAACAGGGTGGAGAAAACATAGGATGGGAGCTACCCTTGAAATTTGGACTATAATTTCCCCTTGCACACATTTCAGTTCAACAACAGCCAGTGCTTGGTGTTTGCTGGGAGTGGGAATGCTGATCCTTAATTCACTAATTCACCACTGATTTGCCAATCCCATCCAGACAGACTGGACCTGCAGGTGTCTGCAAGGCAAGAGAAGAGGGGATCATAAAAGAGGCACAGAAGGAAAATCCCCTCCAACTGCAAGCCAAGCCCAGTCTTTGGGGGTGTGTTTGTACCATATGGCTCCAACCAGCTCTGAAAAACAAACCTGACAGAGCAGGCTCCGAACACACAATGTAATGTGGCATCTTGCTGCTATTTCACACCTCTTAGGGACAGCTCTGGGAGGTCTTCAGCACATGCCAGCACAACCCAGATATGTGGTCCACTTTGTCTTTTTATGTATTTTTTTTTTTTGGCTGGGGTTGGTAGTACTAGGAAGAAACTTTAGAGTGAAGAACTGACATCAAATATACCTCATTCTGAGATATATGTATACATATATATGTATATATATATATATATATATATATATATATATATATATCCCTGAGATAATGTGATATTCTAAGAAGTCTAGTCCCTATTTTGTATGGATTGTATTCTCTATTGTGTATGCATTTATGTCTATAATGAATTTACGGGTGTTTTTTTGGAGGATTACTGAACAGGGCTGGAGTATTTTTCAGAGGAGAGAAAACCATGTTTCTAAATCATGAATGCAGGTATTCACCATCACAGATGATGGCTTTTACTCTGTGCTATTAAACCCTGCAACAAAAGTGGATCCAGATACAGCTGAGGTGAAAGCAGACTGACGCCTGCTCAACTTCTGATTTTTTTGTTCTTACACTGTAAATATCCTTAGATGGGATGAAAACTTATCAGGGATTAAAGATATGGTGATGCTATGCTGGCAAAATCCAGTGCAAGAGGAAGGCATGCAGGTGAAAGATGATAACTGAGGGCACACATTATTATTCTCCTAAAAATTATTAATTTTTTTGGAAAACAAAGGAAAAAAGTCCACACTCCACATACAACACTAATGATGTATCACAAGTGTTTACCTCTTGCTCTTCCTGAGGCTGGGTAAAGACAATTCCTGTCACTGAGTGCCACTCCTGCTGGTTTTGGATATGGTTTGGCAATGGTGTCACACTACTGGCAAGATCTGAAATGAAGAGAAAGCTATGAATATATCTACTGACACATTACAATTTCTGAATGTGTTTGTCTAGTATCTTGTGCATTCCTAATTATTTATCCAGCTACCTTTGTTGTACTCTTGGTCTCTCAATGGAGCATAAAGGAGTGCAGAGATCTCTGAAACAACTAAAACACAGATTGGAATTCCCACTGTATTTCCCTGGGCTGTCATATGAGAAATATTTAATCGGCTGTAGATCAGTAAAGCACATATCCCACTTGCCAACATCTTTACTTGGAAAGAAGTAATTGAGAAGTTTGGCCACTGCAATGAAACTCTCGAAGGTGGGACTGGGACAACATGTTATGGCAGTCTTATTTTCAGGGCTTTGTAATTTCATTACGATTTGATTGTTTCTCCTAGACAATTTTCTAGGGCTTTTTTATTTATTTATTTATTTATTTTTAGTTGCTGTAGATTGCTAGAGAAGATGACACTGCTCCTGCAGGTCTTACAGCAAGTGCTCTTGTGAACTCTGGATCCCATGGACACTATTGGGAGCTTTCCCCTTTTATGGTGAATTACAAAACTGAATTGCAGTGAAAAAAACAAGTTTGCTCCTTTTATTGCTTCTTTGTGATGCATAAGGGCTGTTTCAGCTTCTATTCTGCCACTGGCCTTTCTACACAAATATCAGACTCTGAATACCTGCATTTGTTCGGGAGCTCTGGGGAGAACAGGTTGAACAGGACAGAAATATCACAACAGACAAAGCAGAACCTGTGTTTTATTCCTTATTCAGCTCCTGAACCGCTGTATGACTTCAAATTATACTTTACTTTTTCTGCGTTGGGGTCTACCTCTTTGCCAAGATTGATTTCACCCAACTTTAGGTGTCACCCTACTAGTTAAAGGCAAAGAAATATGTATATTTGGGGAGTGGTTCCTCTGACCCATCTTAGATGTCATCTTTAGCTTGAGAAGAAGCACACCATTGATCAAGACATGCTTCACCTTGTCTTATGACAAGGTCACATGAATCACTTAAGCTTGGAAGAAAAATAACTGACAGGAGAACTTGGTGCCTCCTTCGCCTTATTTCCACATAAACACTTCAACTACACAACAGAGAGAGTCCCCAAGGCCACAGGGGCCTTCATCTGTTTCCTGTGATCACATACTGAGCAGCACTATCTGATTCTGAGGGCACAATTCTGCTTTATTTATGAGTCTAGTTATTTTAAGGCAGAAAAAGAAATCTGAGCTTCTGAAGAAATCCTCCAGCTTTTCATCCTAGAGTAAGATGCTGGTTGTAGGCAAAGAAAAAACAGCTTGGGAGATGGGGTATGACAGTACTTTCTGACTATATTTAGGCTTAAGAAAAGCAGTTCTGAGTGTCATGTGGATGGAACTGGCTGACAGCACAAGTCATGGTGAGCTTAAGCCCTTACTTAAGTAGAGATAGTGAAAACATTCTAGAAATAAATGATGTGTCTCACATTCCACTTGTGTTTCAGTCTATTTTGATTTCCACCAAATAGGCCCAAGGCTAAAAAGAAGAAAACTTACTTATTCTTGGGAGATAACAGGAAAAAAACCCCAACCCCATTGTGATTAAAGGACTTGGAGGGACACAGTGACAGGCATGTGAAAAGATTGACCTAACATTTGATCAAACATTTCTAATATGTTAGAAAACGTATTCCTTCTGAACACTGATGCTGATATGCCCTTGGGACACATAGCAGGGATCAGACTTGAATATAAATGTGTGCTGGAAAGGTTGTTCAGGGGAAAGCTGTGCATGGTGAGTACCTCCCATGCAGATCATAGCAGCTGCTGGGGGCAATCTGCTGTAGATAATATTAATATATCCCCATACCACAGTCTTATATAGACCTATATCTCCACCAGTATTTTATATTCCTCCACTTACAAAGAGAAGGGGAAGAAGTGTTGGAGGACTGGGTGTTATCTTTGTCAGATACCAAGTGTTTGACCAGCTTCCAGTGGCTGGTTATGCTCCCAGTGGGTATTTTTTAAGCATAATTGATTCCCCCCATAGATAGAGCATGTCTGAGTATGAAGAAAGCCTTGAATATTGTTTAAATTATACAGGTAGAGCAGGATCAGTCTGAGCACTTGAGCTCTTCCTCCCAGAGAGAGGAACCATTTTATCTCACTTTGTTTCCTTTTTCAGTCAATTAACAGAAAGGAACAATTTAGAGGGTGATGTATGTGATTGCTTAGCCATCAGCTTTAGAGTGAGATAATTCATCATACAGATTCTCTTGACTGGGCATGGAGACAAAGGTTGAGTCATGTTTAAGTGAATGTGAGCCAGACCTTACAGAATAATTTCTGTCCCGACTCTTCTTCCTGCTATGCATTTTTTCTTGCCATCTCAAGGGCAGTAGTTAATGCAGTACAGAACAGTGTCAGACTAGGAAAACAAGCAGCAAACCCAGCAGTGCTAAGGCATTACCTTCAATAAAAAATTGGCAAGCAAGCCTGAGGAACAAGACTGTGTGAAAGATACCCATCATACTGAATTTTGGAGGCAGCACTGGAGCATAGCTGCCTTGGAAAAAATAAAATATATATACTTCAGATTTTAGATTTGGGTTGAAAAGTCAACATACGTATCTGCCTCGAAGTAGTGGCTTCAGTTTGCTATGTTCACCTCTGGAAAATTGTTGCTCATCCAACTGTGAATATGACAGAGAGCCAGGCTCCCCCAAGGGAAGCTCAGGAACAGGCAGTTTCAGTGGATAAAATATATAATTGGTACACACACACACACACACACACACACACACACACACACACACACACTGGGCAAAGGCATGCTGGGGACACCCACTCCTGAGTGATGGCAAGTAAATCAGAAATAATATCCTAGGCCAAGTGACTGCAGCTCTGGAGGTTGTTGTGATATGGTTATATGGACAGAAGGTGAAAGTGAATGGCCTCCAGATGCAAGGACATTTAGGGAGGTGCCTGGGGTCAATGAGATAACACCTGAAATGGAGAGGCAGCACTCCAAAGGCCCAGAGGGATACAAACAGCAGGTGGCACTAACAGGTACCATGGAGATGGGATCTGTGTGGTTGGAGGGGGATTAGACTAGGTTTTGTGGCTATTTGATGCTTTTGTGGCTGTTTCATGAGAAAGGTGTCTCTGACATGGAAGAAGCTAGAAGAGAATGGCCTATGCCCTGGTGAGACTGCAAACAGATCAAGTGGAGGATAACAGAGCTAAAAACCCACTTGCAGAAGGAACCCTGACTGGTTGCAGCAGCTGGACTGGGAGTGAGGTGTTACTGATGCAGAGGTGCCTGTGCTTGCCCAGGGAGAGCCACAAGAAGGCTCAAAAAGGAGAAGAGCACAAGTGGGAGGTGACTGAGTCTCAGGCTGACCCAGCTGCCTCGATGGCTACCCTTGGGGAGTGACAGTCTTTACTCATTTCCGTGGGACGTTTCCTTTCCTTCATTCTTATCTACTTTGGCTTGTCGCAGCAGGGAAGTCTGGAAAAGACAAGAGTATAAACCCAAAATCTAGAACTTAGTTTCCCATACTGATGAAATATTAGTCAAATGTTACTTGATCCGTCCCATCTAGTGTGGCTGTTGGAGAGCCACAGGGGTGGTACACTGCCCAGGGGCCCTCCCAGGACAAAGCAGAAATTGAATTAACCCTTTTCATATCCAGCCCTGACCACAACTCCAGCCAGCACATCCCAGCAGGGACATTATGTCCTATTCTGGTGGAGCCAATGAGTGAAGCCTCTCATCCCTTGCCAGTACTGTTGAGTCCATGTTAGACACCCCATGCTTCTCCAGGCTCTTTCACAGCAGAGGTCCAAGGAACCACAGCTGATGCCTTGCTTTTGTCACTCTCTGCGATACCTGAACAATCTAGAGAAAAAACAACAAAAATTACCTGCATGTGAGGTAAATTCCAAAGATCACTGTGTGCTGGGAAGCACCATAGAAGGGCCTGAAAGTGGAGGGGAGTAGGCTGCCTTCATACAGACTCATCAGGTTCACAGCAGACCCTTGTGCCCACAATGAGTTGTGTTCAGCACATAAAACCAGATATCAAATTCATGTGAATTCAATAGGCTAAGCTATAAAATTCTTAATATGATATTGAGGTGTTACTCTGATGTAATAGGCCATTTAGAAAAAAATGGATATAGATTTTCTGTCTTTTACCTGATCCATTTCCTTTCTCACAAAGGAGCAGCTAAGGAGAAAAGTGCTGTGCTCTTGTTTCATAACCATTCCCCTGATGCTTATGGTGATGCTTTAATGGAGATGCTTTGAATCATTTGCTTTATATTGCTGTTACCTGTTATTTTCATATCCGCTTTCCATTACAGTTAAGCCAAGTACCCATTTAGAATTCTTACCCAAGGCCACGAGCAAACAATAGCAAGATATTTAGTATTACTAAAAATCTTCAGGAACTTAGTGTGTCCATAAACTGCACAAATATTTCTGTGAACTAAATGAGTCTGCACACATGGCTGGGATTTGTGCTCAGAGCTGTAGTGTTGTAGTTGTGCAGGGTTCTTGGCATCTGTGCTCCAGGAGTGGGAAATTTGTTATAAAATGCTTCATTGCAAAAAGCTTGAGCACTTTTTTTACTCAAAAGATGGAGTGCATGTTGCATATCCTTTCCTGGCACCTTGTCTGCAGGGAGGTTGGGCTCACAGCAACCACAAGAAGAGGCAAATCCCTTGATGAAGCAGTACAACTCCTGGATTTGACTGTCAATCCCTAATACCAGCGTCACAGCAGAGGAGTGATGGGGCTGCTTCTAGAGTTAATTGCAATTTCCTAAATTAAGATAGTCTGTAAAACATTTTTGGGTTTACCCAAACATATATATATTAAAAGCAAGAACAATAGATATCTGTCATATTCAAAAACATTTTGCTTAAAGCAAATAAAATTCTCTAAACCTCTCTGTCTCTCCCTATCACACATGGTCTCCCCCTGCCAACCTAGAGTTTGAAGGCAGCAAAACATTTTGCATTTTCCGTTTTCTGAATACATCATCGTTCACTGTGAAGTCATCTCATACCTTAGAGTTTGCTAAGCCTTTGAAATATTACAAAAACCACAAACAGCAAACAAGAGCAGCTGCCAAGCAACACATACTTCACTGAAAGCTTTAAATAAAATTTGTTTTTTCCCATTTTGTCTTACAGATCCATTGAATTTATTTGTTCCTTTCTGGTTGCTGTGTAATTCAGGGGGTTTAGGATTTGGGAGAAGAAAGGGTTCCATTTGAGTCATTTAATTAAATCCTTATTTTTTCAGCTTCTGGTAGTGATGCCTACAATAATTTAATTCTTCAGACATGCCGTTGTGGGTATATGTGTAACACATTGTCACTTACCTGCCTCTTACAATCCAGGGGTGTCAGGAGTGGGGGCCTGGACAATAATGGGAAGCTATACAACATTATTTTGTCCAGAATATTGTACAAAACAAGGGACAAGTTTAATATCAGCCACTCTGAGGGCAGAATTTGTCCTCTGGGTGCTGTGGAAATGAATAGGTCGCATTCCCTGGTTTATCAGAATGCACCTCTTCACTTACCCTAAATTGGGTCCTGAATGCAGGCCTCTTCCCAAAGTTAGAGAAGAGAAAGTTGGACACAGCCAAATGCAACATGAGCAAGGCAAGGGAACTAATGATTTGTAAAATCTGTGTTTAGTAAATAACAATGAAAAATTAAGGGACTGTCAAAAAGATTTGGTTCTAAAGACTGGTAAAAAGAGTTGGTCCTAAAATATTTATATTTATATTTCCTTTATATTCTGCTAATTAATACCTAATCATGCTTAGTATTCATTATGCATCTTGTGGTTTTTCTACTACCTTAACTGTTACTTCAGTGAGACAAACCTAGTAGTTGACTGATTTTGTAGTGGTGTCATTAAAACATAAATCATACTGACCCGGTGTTTAACACTTTTTTGTTTTCAATCCCTTTTGAAAACCTTTTCTGAAGCATTGGGACATGACTTAGTAGAGATGAGGGATTAATCTCTCTTTATTGTTCTTGCTTTAATGAGATTGTATAAAAGGACAAATAAAAATAAAAAAATTGAAACACATTATAGTGCTAACATACATTCCACCCCTCATCCCCCAAATTAAAAAAAAAAAAATCCAAAAAAGAAAAGTTCAAAAGAAACTATTCTCATCATAATTGTTGGTGAAATTACAGTGGCCTGGAGCCACCCTGTTTCCTGTATAGTAGGAAAACTTCTGGGTTCATGAGATAAAAATCCTAGTTTCCTTAGCTGTGCCCAGTGAGGATCACAATGTACTTGCTCCCTAATCACTCCTAAAAAGATTTTTTCAGTTTTATCCTTCAGATATTCCTGAATGGCACAGCCTGGATTTCAGAGTATCCTCCAACAGTTTTGTTTCCACTAAAATTTCCCCTTGAATGGGGAAATGTGCCTTTCTCCTGAGCAGGCTGCAGATGGCTCCATATCTCAAACTGAGCACCAATTTATGCCATGTTGAGAACAGATCTTTCCTTGGAAGGGTTTGGAGCCAGTGGCAGCTCTGGATTCCCCTGGGACATCCTTGCTCCTCTGACCTGTGATGGAGAGTGTGCTTGGATGGGTCGTACTCCCTCTGACTGAATGCTTTCCTTGTTGCAACTCCTAAGGAGTTAAAAGTTAAAGGATTGTAAAAGAAGAGAGGGGGATAACATGCAAAGGAACCAGTCAAAGTACTCTTAAATTCTTTAAAAACTGAGGGTAAGCAAGACCATGAAACTGCAGGAGAGTAAATACTGATGTTTTAAAGGGCAAATAGTATGAGTAGGGTAATTACAGTTCTTTCAGTAGGACATTGATTCCAGAGAAGATAATGGAATAGTCAATGTGGGATTTGATTGATACAGGATTAAAAAACAATAATGTAATTAATGCTAATCTACCTAAGATTATTAGCAGTAGATCTTGCCAAACCAAAGTAGATACCTTGATAGCTTTACAAACTATGCTGATAAGGAGAATAATGTCCCTTTGATGGACTTAGGCTTTGCTAAAAATTTGTCCCACACAGAAAAGTAGAAAATCGACATGGATGCATTGAATTGATTAAAAGCTGCTAATGGGAAGAATTCAAAACATTCTTCTAAATTAGAGATCATTACTGGACAGGTGGCCTGCTAGTAAAAACTGCTATTTAACAGTTCTGTCAATGCTTTGAATAAAATCCTGTCTGATAAAGCAAGGTGATGACAGCAATATTGAGGGAGCAAGAAATAATGAGAGGAGACAGAGGAGGTGATGGAGATGGAATGATCTGCATTGATCAGCAAACTGAGCTTGGCCAAGCAATGTGCCTTTTGCAACAGGAAATACAAAGTTGTAAACTGAACAAAGAACAAAGGAATGGGTCCTGGACAGAGGCTGTTGGTTCCCTGGAAGGTCTGGCCAAGATGGATGGAGCTGACTCACTGCAGACTCCTTGACTGGGGCTCTCACCAGTGGAGAGGTTTCTTAGATTGTCAGCTAGGGGATCATTCAACCAGTTTTGTGAGGTTTGAACATTCTAAATTCAGCAGGCTGTTTTTGTTTTATCACGTGTCTATACATAACTAAAGTCTTCATTTAGCGACTTACCCAGGACCATTTCTTCCATTAAACATATGCTTAAATAGTGTGCTGAACTGGGGACCTTCGCCACAAGATACTCTTCCATTATCTTGTGGTAGTTTTTTTCCTTTGGTTTCATAAACTCATTTGGATGCAGTGGTTTTCTGTGGTTTAATTTACTTTCTCTGTGTTATTATTGTCTCCAAACTGTGTATATTTACAAAAGGAATTAAATGAGTACTATTCATTTTACAGCCTGTAATGGCCCTTTTGGAGGGAAGCCATTATGTAGATACTTAGAACATATATTTTTTCGCATTAGAGAGCTCTCATGACATAAATACAAGAAAACAAATATCAGGCTCAGTCCTGGGAACAGTTTATCACAAAACAGACTTTATTTCCAAGAACAGCTCTGTAAAAAAGCTGAACTCTTCATTCAGCTGGGAGCGTCTCCTGGTTTTTCCCAATTAAAGCACAAGTTTTGTTGTAGATGTCTGGGTAAAATTGTCATTACAAAAATTAATGATCTTATTTGTGAGTAATTGCATGCACAGAAATCACAACCAGTTTCAAGAGGGCTGTTCCTATTGCCCCAAGTTTCAGCTCAGTTAAATGAAGGAGACTTAAAAACCCTTTTATGTTGCATAGTCAGTACAAAAAACTTAAGGTGAAGCTGAATCTAGACCAGAGTAATGAATCTTGTATTAAAAAGGTGAAAGAGTATTTCTGGTAATAGGGGAAAGGAGAGGAGAGGAAGAGGGGCAGCCACAGGAAACAACAGAGGGTGAGAAATACATGAGCTTGCTAGTTGTGGGTGACTTTCTTCACTGCCTTGTGCCAGGGACAGTGGTGACTTCTTTCAAATTTTGTTTGGGGATGGTATTATCCCTCTTTTGTCCAAATGTGTCTGCTTCAGCCTGGATGAAATTGTTATTCAAAACATGACTGAACTAGAGAAGTTTTGTGGAATGAATATTGTATCTTCTGCCTACAGTCAGTTTTGAAAATAAATGGTGTGTACTTAAATGCAATTGGTCTACCACAGCTGAAGCCAAAGAGTCTTGTATTAAACATAAAAATTGTCTGAATGCATTGACCTTAACAGGGCAGCAATGATTTTTCCCAACTGAGAATCTCTCTCTGCATGTTTATTTATTTCCTTTGTTTTCCTTCTCTTCCTCACTGCTCCTATACTGTGATTCTCTTGTCCCTCCCTGTTCCTTCTGCATACAGAAAAACATATACATCTAGACTTGATTCTCATTCACTCTCTTTTTAAATTTTGCTATGAAGTTTGAGGCTGATTTCTGAACAGAGCCAGAAGTGCTTCAGTTTTTAAGCTTAAGAAATATTTTTCTCTCTACATGCTGATCAAATATAGCAATTTCAAAGGGATAAAGTCAGGTTGCGACTAGCCAGGCTCAAAGATTATTTATTGACAACATATTGATGCTTAAAATCTCAGTTGTTTTATTCTGGTCATTGTTGTTTTATGGACACAGGAAAATGGTTTTATTCTGCTTTGTATGTCCTAGACAATCAGCCCAATTTTCTTTGAAAGCATCTCTTGCCAGAATGCGTCCCTCTGATACAAAGCCTGGTGCTTTGATAATATGCTGAACTCATAGTTTGCTATGAAAGACCTTGAATAAATTGCTTCAGAATTTATATTCAACATCTTTATCAACTATGGAACTGATACTTCTTGGAGAACAAATTTAAAAATATTTATTTTTTACCTTTTCCAATTGAGAACAACTGAGAATGATTCAGTGGATAAAAATGTCACGTTAGCCATGGTAAATATTTCTTTGCAGTCATAGTGCTGGGAAGTTGTAGCCTTCTGTATTTTGAGCAAAAGACTGAAATCCACAACTAAAAGATTGTGGGTCAGATTTGTGCTTTTGCCCTTCTTCTGAAAAAACTGCCAGCACAAATACAAAGTAATAAAATTTGGAAAATCTTCATTTTGTACCTGTTTCTCATTACATTCAGAGGTCCAAGGCCATAAGCAGCAGAGAGTGGAGAGTGGAACAGGGATCAAGGGTGATGAAATAAAAGGGATAGGAGAGCCAAGGGGTCTGGACTGGGTGGGATCCAGTGGTGGGATAACTGAGATGATTATTTGTGAGGAAAAGCAGGCAGAACCTATTGCAGTGTGCTTGTCAGCTTGCAACCCATTTTGCAGAGAATCAATAATCTCAGAAAACAATTGCCAAATCTAATAGTGAAGTGGGCACCTTAACTGCATTTGATGCTGATTCCATATAGGTTCATAACTGTTGATTCAAGTAATGCAAAACTCTGACGAGGTCCGTTCACAGGCAAGATTTTAGCTGACGTCCAAATACATTGTTCTTAGCAAGCAGAAAGGTAAAAAGGTAGCCAGGAGACTGACGATTTCAGAAAACACAAATCAGGGAAACTCTTCGCTAAAACTGAAATAAAGATGTCATAGCAGAAAGCAGTAGAAAGAGTGAGTGAAAGGGAAGAGCCTTTCTGTCACAATGACAGGAGGCCAGAAGTCAGAGAGAAGCAGTAATATTTTAATCACTGCTCCTTATTCCAAGGCTAACAAGTATTTGATGATCATTGACAGACCTCTAAAGTTTCCACATGTTATGTGGACCCAGATTATTGCTAAATATTTCTTTCAATGGTGCCATTCATTCAAGACTTCTTTGCTTCATGCCCTTCCAGAATGGGGAAAGCAAGGAGATCCAAACTTTGCCAACCCAGGCTAGTCGCAGGCAAGCTGCCATCTTGGAGATGGGAAACAGACCAGAAAATCTAAAGTCTTAAGGGTTTTGTCTTCTTCTACCTGTTTCACCTTCACTTAAATACTTGTATAAAATAGATGTAGTCCCCCATGCTTGTAGCTGTTTCTGGGTTTCTCTTTGCAATTAGCACTGACACCTCCATTTCCTTCATGGCCAGACAGACCTGAATTTGGGTGATCAAATAAATAACAAATTCAACAAGTTAACAGGGGAAATGGTGTTTTTGCTGTCTCCTACAGCTTTCAAATAAAGACTGGGTGCTTTTGTGCATCTCCACAAACACTTAATTTCAGTAACTGTTGATCATCTGCCTGGGAAAGGCCTTCAAGCCTCCCAAATTCATCTCCTGCATATATTTCACTTAGCTTGGAAATGAAAGAAGGGATCCCTAAAATGCAGGGATTGGGCTGTGGATTTAACAGGCAAACACAAGGAATGGATAAACCTAAAGTGAAGGCTTGGCATGATCTTTGTTAAATTATCACCCTTTTTGTTTTGTTTGTGAAATCCATGCTTGGATTGTGGTTGCTCTATTGTGCTTTATAGGGTAAAAGGGTTCCTGGCATTTACAAATGCCTGATGGAAAATCAGTATTTACTGTTTATGTTCATGAGACTGGGATGTTGGAACCAACCTGCAGCCAGAAGCGTGCCCTCAGCTGAGGAATTTTGGAAAGCTTTGACAGAAAGAGTGGAGTACCTTTTATAACAACTTCTGGGGAAGCACCCAATCCCTGAGCAATAATAAGAAATGTTCTGCTGTTTTGTTTTTGTTTTCTTTAATGTATGCACTGCAAATTAGAACAGCCTTCAGAATTTTAGGGAAAACAGTAATTAAGAGGTAACCATCCCACATCTGTAGGATGGCTCACTGACAACATTTGCTCTAATTGACCCATTCAGGAGAGTTATGTTGGTCGTGTGAACATAATCGACCCACAGCAGATTATTATTTCTGTCACAGTGCTTCTCTGCAGATGTGATAGAAAGTAACTTAGGCAGGAGTTTACGGGCTTCAGAGAATCTCATCAGCCTTGAGCAGTACAAATACTTTTATGTTACTGAGATAAACATGAAATACAACATTCATAAATACCAGGCCCTTGGGCTCAGAACACCTAATGAATGTGGAATGTGTTTCTTATATTATAGTAGATGTGAGGGAATGCTACATAGTAGCTGAAAATAGAGTACTATTCATGAAATACCCTTCGTACAAATGTTTATTTATGTTTATCTTTAATTAATACATTGCAATAACATCTGTTTATATAAAATTAGGAAAATTATTGACTCAAATGCAAGTTATTTGAACAATCATAATTCTCTGACTGACAGCTTGCTGGAAACATTTGCATTTTATACCTGTATCATGACAAGTCTGGCAAATTGTATCTTACTATCCCATTAATATTTAGCAAAACATCAAATAATGTCCTTGCTGGAAGATATTTTTTATTTTTGTTGTCTATTATATAGAAACCAAACCCAAAATTAAGTGAGATGTCACTCAGTTTACCATGAAAACAGTTTACCTATAAAAAATGAGCTGTAAATGAAATGTACTGAGGAGATTAATTGAATAATATCTCTTAGTCTCTAATTAAGTCCTTTCTGAAATATTGGCATGCATATAATCCTGCATTTACGGTGGTGGTGGGGAAATACCTTCAGTGTTCCACTACTAACAGATTTTACAGAAGTGGTGATTGGGCAACAGTTCCTCAAATCCTGATTGTATTCTCTTCCTATCCACCATTAATACATTGCCTGGAGTTTTTTGTATTTAAATTAAAAATTAAAATGCATCATATGCAGACTGTAAAGTAAGCTGGTATATGAATAATTTAAACTGCATTATACACCACTGCAGAAACTGATTAAATTCATTTCTGAAAAGAAAATTATTTAAAAAATTGCACCCTTTTATCCATAGAGTTGTGGTTTCCTGTGTTTATTTCAAAGAGGTTGCCTGGTTTTGGTGACAAATACACTTTTTTACTCTTGTAGCCAGGACAACTGTGCAGCAAAAGGAAACAAACTGTGCATTTGATTCTTTGTGTGTGTTTGCATCAAAGCCTCTTTCTTTACTCCAAGAATTTGTTCCTGTGCAAAGACATTGAAGCCAATGTTTTCTGTTTTTATTTTATTTTTAAAAATGCTCCTGGGAGCAGTTAAGGCTGAAAAAACTTCTGTAATTTCTACAAAATTAGTTTAAGCTTTGACATCAGACCTTGCACACACCAAATAATCTACAAGATGGAATTTCATAGAAAATAATGTCTTTATGGAGGTGTCATGGATACACCTGATATTTTGCCACTGGCAAAAGGTTTAGGCACCAAATATTGATGTGAGATGTGAACTATGAAAAAATCCAAGGAGGAAAGGGTGAGGAAAAACAGGAAGGGAGAAAGGGAAGGGAGGTAGACTGAAGGCAAGGTACATCATTTTGAACAGGTGTACCTTTAGGCTTGGAAGGAAGAAACTGGCAGCCTTTGCATTTGCCTGCATATGAGATAAACACGACACTGCACATCCAGGCCTCCTGTCTCACCTTTTCTCAATCCTCCTCAGGCTCCAAGGAATCAACCAAACCCATCCTGGGCCATGTGTGTTGCAGGTGTTTTGGGATGAGGGATGTTTAGCTATGAGAAATGAGCTCTTGGCCAGAGTACAGGGCATGATGAAGAGCCTGGTCAGTGCCAGTCTTGCCCAGATGCAGCCCCTGGCACCCCTTGACCTGTGAAGGTCACCCAGACTGTGGTCAGGCACCATCACCTTCAGCCCCAAAATGCATCCTAAGAGAGCATGTGTGAACCTCCATGGGTGGCACCTCTGCACACCAACAGCTGGCTTAGCCAGATCTGTGATGAGCAGGCATGCAGCATGGAAAGACAAACAGAAACTCTGGGATGTTGGTCTTCAAAATCTCCAGCATTATTTTTGAAGGATTCAATTTCTCTCGGATCTTATTTGATTCCCTCACCAGACTGATACTTAAATTTATCTGGACTCCAGAATATCATACTCATTCTTGAGAGGACTGTTTTACTTCTGTGGAGATTGAGGCTTCTGCAGAAGGATCTGTTGAAGTGTAAAGACTTCATTTAAGTCTGCAGAATGGCCTGTGACTGCATCAACTACACACTTCACTGTATTTTGCTTTTCTTTTGTCTCCTTCAGGAGAATGCGCTTGACTGCAGTAGTCCCATGTGAAAATGACTCAGTTCCTGAGTCCATTTCATTTGGAAACCACTGAGAAGCATCAAACAGAGAATCTCACATTGGCATTAATGCAAAATCACTTTTAAGAGCAGAAGTTGACATTACCAGGTGCCGACTGATGCTGTGTAAGAACCACTGACAAGGGCTATTTGTGGAGACTGTTCAGCATATTAACAGTGTAGAGAGCAAGAAAAAGGGTTGACTTGTTTTTATTAAGTTATTTAGCATAAAAACATCACTTTTGCTTCTCAAATATGGACTTATTCCTCTTGTTGCTTCTTAACTGGAATGAATTAGGGCAAATTTATCTATGGTGCAATTTTGACTTGAATTAAGATAAAAGCCACTTTTAATCAGCTCTCTTTAGCTTCTCAGCCATTTCTTATCTCTTATTGAGCACAGAATCCACTCTGTCATTTTTGATTTTGTATCAACAATTGTGAAGACTGGTTGCCTCTCTCCTCCCTGACAGGCAGATATTTGATCAGAATAGATTTAGGATGGCCAGACTCTTTCAAAAGAAGAAAGCAAAGATTTAGAAATTTTTTTAGTGCTTAAACTGGTCCCTGGAGGGTCTTTTTGCATGTGAGCAGAGTTCTGTTTTTTAGACAAAATCCTAATTTTTCAGTACGTTTTCTATTTCCATGTGAGTTCAATGTCTTGGCTGATAAAGTGACAGAATTCTGGAAATGTTTCTCTAGAGACAGTTGAGAACATTCACAGTTCATCCTTCAGAACACCCAACAGAAGACCCATTTTTCAAGAATGAAACAGAGAAAGAATCAGTCCAGCCAACAGCTACTTTAAAAAAACAAGCAAACAAAAATCAAAACAAAATTAGGCAAAGAGAACTCACAAAAAAGGGGGGAAAAGCATCTTATCAGCTTCGAGCTGTTAGATATTCCATCTAGTTCTTAATAAATGGAACATTTCTGATTTTGATGTACAGTATTTCAACTCTGTGATCCCTAAGATGTTACTTTAGGAGCCTGTTTTGTTCTTGACAGGTTTTCAATGCATTTGGAACAGGCTCTGAAAGTTGGAGGACTTAATTTAGACAGAGAACTACAAAGAGCCTGGGCTGGAGATGTGCAGAAATAAGCACTGTCTGATTTTCAGTCTGTGGTCCCCTGGAGGGAAGATGAGGGGAGAAGGCTAAGAGGGAATCTGCTTACTTCTTAGGGACCCTGAAGGAGAAATAAGGAAAAAAAAACCATGTTCAAGCTAACTTACTATCCAGGGGTTCCTGCCTCTGTGGAAATGCCTGAAGGTCTGCTGGAACAGCACCGCATTTCCAGACCTTGCTATGAATTTGCTTGCTTCCAAGGGATGTTGAGTGAACAATGTGTAACAAATAATTTATTTGACCTGTTTGGGTTTTTTTCTTCTTTTAATCCCTCTATATATTAATCACAGTTTTTAAACTGTGCCTCTGGGTGTGTTTGTAAAATAAGGGCCCCAGTGCTCACCTACTACAGAAGGGTCTGAATGTAGCTGGGTGAATTCTTCTGTGTCTGATTGAGCAGCCCAATGCTGCAGGGTCTTGGAAAATTGAATGAACTTCAGTGTGGAAGAGGCCAAGTGGGATTTTCTTCAGAGCCTCACTCCAGGTCTGAAAGGCTTTTGAGAATGTTACAGTGAGCTCTGTGAGTGTAGATCCAGCTTGTACAGACTGAAGGCTCTATGCAAATATTTAGAGCAGCTCCATTTGCTGGGCTTTGTTCATTCATTGTTTGAAGTCCTTTTGAATGATTAAAGGTGTTACCAGAATGTGTGATGAATTAATAAGGAATGTACCTAATTTTAAGTGTTTTTAATACTCTGCACATGAACATCTTTATATAACACATCTTTATACAAAACAAAACAAAACAAAACAAAACAAAACAAAACAAAACAATACAACCAAACCCAAAACAATGAATCATGCTCTGTAGACAGGCACATGCATAAAGACTGCATATTATTGTCAAGTAATATGGAAAGTGTCCCAAGGTTTTCTTCTGTATCTCATATAAATAGGACTCCTGGGCTACTTGTCATGGGATAATAATTATCATGGCCCATGTATTGTCTGCTTCACTTATTGACAACTTGTGCATAAGTATATTTGAATAAGCAGAGCTCTTCCTGATGGGAAACCTATGGTAGGAGGCTTACATTCTAGATCCTAATGGTGGGTTAGTCAGGATAATCCCAGAGGTCTTTGATCTGGGATAGTTCATCACCCAATTAGGACGTCCTCCACTGTGCGTGAGTGCAGTGGTGAAGAACCACAGAACTGTTTGGGTTTGAAGGAACCTCTGGAGATCATCCAGTCCAACCCCCCTGCCAAGACAGTAACCTGCAACAGGTGGCACAGGAACTCAACCATGTGTGTTTGGAATGTCTCCAGAGAGACTCCATGACTTCCCTGGGCAGCTGTTCCAGTGCTCTGCTGCCCTCAACATGAGGAATTTCTTTGTATTGAGGTGGAATTTATTGTGTTGTATTTTGTGGCCATTGCTTCTCGTCTTGTTGCTGGGCACAGCGGAAAGGGGTCTGGCACCATTCTGTGACACCACCTTAGTGATATTTACGTGTATTGATGAGATCCCCTCTCAGTCTTGTCTTCTCTGTACTAGCCAGGCCCAGCTCCCGCAATGTTTCCTTATAACAGAGATGCTCCAGACCCTTTATCATCTTCGTGACCTTCTGCTGGACCCTGTCCAAGTACCCCTTTGTCTCTCTTGTGCTGAGGAGCCCAGAAATGGACAGAGCATTCCAGATGTGGTATCACCAGGGCAGAGTAGAGGGGCAGGATCATGTCCCTTGACCTGCTGACCACACTCTTCATGAAGACCCCAGGATACCATTGGCCCTCCAGACCATCACCAGCCTGTCGCTCACCAAGGCTCCCAGGTCCTTCTCAGAAGAGCAGCTCTCTAGCAGGTAGGAAGACACAGTCTCATAGCTAATGTTAGTTACCTTTCAAAGCCTTCCTTCTGGAATAAAACCATGAACAATAAATGTACAGTTTTCCACTTACAGCTAGTTTTATGCAAAAGAGACTTCCATAGCATCAGCCCTCAAAAAAACTATACCAGAAATTTCAGAGGTTTTTTCTGAGAGTTTTGATAAACTTTGGGCCTGACTAAACTGGCTACATCATGATAACAATCCCTCTGAGAGTACTTTTTATTTTAACCATAGACAAATCAAGGGCTATAATTTTAAAAAGCATGCAAGTACACATTGTTTTTGGGTCTGGCTTTATTCCTTCTGTTGGATATAGGCCTGTGTGCTTCTTGGCTCTTATCTGAGCTATTGACAGCTACCAGGCAAAGATTGCACTTGGCTGACGGATTGATTTATTAACAGAAATGACAGAGGTCTGCATTTAGTCTTATATGTCTCAAGTTTAACTTCTCTTGACAATCACTCAACTTTTTTTTTCCTCACTGTGTAAGTGAGCCAGTTCTAGTCATTATGTCTATCTCTTTGAGGGAAAATGTTGCAGATTGGTCTCTGTGAAGGAAATCCTGCTATTATTTTCACTGGGGGAAAAGAAGTCCTGCAAATATAACATGATTTATCTGGGAGAGATATGATGAGGATGCTATTTTTAATGATAGCTCAGCTAAAATATAATGTGCTCTCAGAGGTTAGCATTTGAGAATCAGAATCTCAGAAAGACAGAAAAAGGGCAACATGAAAAATTGATCACAGGAGTGCCTAATCTCCACAGAAGGCACCTTCAAAGGGGAACACCTATCATGCTTTCAAAGGGAGCCTTACCACCTGAAAAGGCATTTATCAGAGACAGGAAACAAGACGACTGTAAAACCTGCAGTCCAGAACTGGAAACTTCAGTAACAGGTTCCATGTTTTGTTGCAAACTTGCAGTTTTGGCTGTATTCACTGACAGCTCTGGGTAAATTTATACTATGAGTGAATCTGGGTTTGTTTCAGGTGTCACTGAAGACTAGACAGTGGCAGTAAGAGAATTTTCTTGATTTCTGGATCTTGAAATATTCTCCCCAATTCACAAATCTTTAGAGAAGTCCTGGTCTTAGCCCTGATGCTTGGAAGGGTCTTTGAGAGGGAAGTATTGCTCTTTCTCTTTCGTGGAATACTTGGAAGTACTAAAGTGGCTTACTTTTTACATGAAAACTATGCCCACTGAAATCCATAAAAGTAGAAAGCACTTCAGAACCTCAGAAAAAAAATAGTGTTCTGTTATTCACATATTATAAGTCTACTTTAATTTTACTGCAATAAAAATGTTAAATTAAAATATGGACTATACCTCAGATTTCATTCCAAAGCTAAAGTCACCCAAGTCTATGTGTCTCAAGTATTGCTAAATTCCACTGACCCAAGTTGTCCAAGTTTTTTGGTTCAAGCTTGAATGTTTAATCTTTAAAACTCACTTAGATTTTCCTCTCTGAGCACATCAGCAGTTGTGCCAGTCTGGGCCATAAAACTTCCTGGATTTTATAGCACTGCTGCTACATGTGCTGCGAGGTCTCCTGGAGATGTATCTGTGTGGGATTCTAAAGGCTGTTATCAATAATGTTCTGGAGCTTGCTGTGAGCACAGTTGGTTACTTACGCTTGTACACTCATTCTATTTTTTTTCTGTGTGTTTGGTTTGGACTGGTATAACAACATTTGCTGATTCTGGTGATTTTTTTGTGTCAGGCTGAAGATGCTGGAACTTGGGTGTATTTCATGAATATCTGAGACTCTTGTATTACAGAGAGATCAACACTACCTCAGCAAACACCCCAGGGATTCATATCTCTATGCAGAGGACAAGTGCTTTCTCGAGCCATGCTCACATTCTGACAACTAATAGAATTAATGTTTTTGCTTTGCACACCATTTCCAGCATAACTAATGCAGCACATGACAGTGACCTATAACTTGTTCATTTATCAAAACCTGAACTGCACAATTTTTTGGTGTTTTCTATATGGCTGGATAAATGCCTTGATCCAAACACCACTGGAGTCAGTGAGAAGATTGTGTTAATGTTGCTGGGATTTAGGCTGAACTCATAGATGTTAGGGATTTTTGGAGGGCAGATAATTTTGTATGGCCTTTTGAAATCCATCCTTTTAGAGAGATATCCTACATAGAGTGTGTGCTAGAGGATTAACAGTACAAATCATCACAACTCATTAGGACCATCATACAGAGATTCATAAACTTCTGTAGGATTTGCTCAGCAGACCTCATTATTTTATAGTTTTTAGATTCTTGTTGGCCAGTTTCTAACACCTGTACGGGACATTTAAAAATCCTGTGAAGCTAATGTATTCCATTCAGTCCCTGGCAGTCTGCATCCTGCTGAGAATACAAATGGTTTGCAGTTGTGCCTGTGCCTCTTCCTCACTGCCGTGTCAGGAAGTGAATGCAGATGGACTCATTTGTTGACAAGCAACAGCATGGTTTTAATAAAAATTGCAGCTATGACACCAATTTCCTTTTGTATAGCAATCCAAATTTGTTGAATATTTACAAAAGGCTGAATTCACCTCAAGGACAGTGCAGAACTAAATCTAGCACAGCTACAGAGAAAACAGGAGCAAGGATACACGACTCTTACCTTTTATTTTTTGGTGCGAAGCCTGCAGACCAATTCAGATCTTCATACAAGAGGCAGAATCTTTGAAATCCCAGAACTTCTCATTGTCAAAGTTGGTGCCTTTTTTTTTTGTGGTCCCATTCCATTTCTAGAGTTGTTTAGAGGGAAAACCCTCATTGTGAGTGACTGACTTCTCTAGCCAGTGTAGCACCCAAAAAGCCATAGAAACATGGAATGCTGTGAACCAAAGTCAGGAAAATCACTGAAGCTTCTCAAAATCAACCAGGCAGATGACCAAGGGGCTGGGGCGAGGTGACAGCAAACCAGGTCTCCAAATCTACAGGGCAGTCAACCCTCTAATACATCCAGGAAGAACTTTTTTATTCCAACAAATTGATAAGGTCAAATATCTATTTATTCATACATATGGCATTGATCTCTGACTGATTAGACACCGGTTTTCTTCTTCACCTGTGTCTCAGAGTAAGATCAGTTTTGGACCTCAGTCTAGTGTTAGACTCATCCTTCTGGGAGAGTAGTTTCAGACTGATGGAAATTTGTCTTATTTCATAGATTCTCAAAGGATTATATTTTTATTCCACCATTGCTTAACTATTTATTCTTCCAGCCTCCTTTACTGCATCTAATTTTTCAACTTTATGTGCTTCATTCTAATCTATAGTGACTTCCTCATGTGCATCACTTACAGCAAGAATGAAGTTTTATAATTTTAAACTGTAAGGAAATTAGAGAAAAACATAGTGAGAAGAAGAAAGAAGCGTCTGGCTCATCTCAGAAGACTCTAAAAAATCTGAGACAACCCTGGCTCATTTTTGAAAGTGAGTGGTTTACACATTTTGGAATTAGAGGACAGCAATGCCAGCAAACAGGAGCCACCTCTCCAGGCTTCCACCTGTAAATCCTAATGTGAAACCCTGTAATACCAAATTGGAGAGAAGAACGACCAGTCTTAATCCTTTCTAACAAGGTAGAGAAGAAAAATGTTTTGCACTTTAAATTTGTTGCTTTCAGCCTGTTAACTGAACAGAGAAATATAGGGTTATTTAAGCAGCATTTTCATTTTACAAATGACTAGACTATGTGTTCATTTCCCCAGAAAGAAAAATGAGATGCTTTCTTCTTTTTTTTAATCCTTTGGAGAAAAGATGTGTATGTATGTTGCAGGAAACTTGTTGCCTGTTATTGTAACAGAGGAGAAAGTAGAAATGAGAAGAAAGAATAGTTTCATCCAAAGGTCAGAATTGGAATGACACAAAATTGCTAGAAATTTTTCATTAATTAGTTCAGACTGGATTGCTCCAATCCACAAAACTATCTCTCAGGTAGCTGGGTAAGGGCAAAACAAGCTGTCAACTCTCGAAGCAGAGCTCAGTAGGCTGGCAAGACAAACTGCATGAGTGTGTGACTGCATTGGGAGCTCTGCAGCAGGGCCTGCAGCTGGTGGCATCTGCACAGATATTCCTGGGAAGGACCTTCTGCCTGGCAAGGGACAGCCTGCAGCAAGATGTGCCTGCTGACACAGATTGTTGAACTCCTTCCCCTGGTCACTTGTGGTACCAAGCTGCTGCTCCTGTCATTGCGACTGTGAAAGGTGGTGTGGAGGCCTGGCTTGTCTGCAAATTTCCTTTTCCTGCACACAGTACTCATCAAACACACCTGGGGCCAGCTGAGGTGTCCAAAGATCTCCCACCCAAACACTGTCACTGCAGGAGGCAAAACATCTATAGGTCCTGTGTCTTGTCTGCCAGATTCATGTCCCAGATGCTCAAGGGCATCTTGCAAGTACATTTAGAAAACTAATTATGGCCCCATACAGAGGTTTGTCTGAATAAATCTAGATATCTACAACACAGGCATCTCTATGAGCTACTCAATATGTCCATTTACTACAACATGACTAAATCAATTGATATTTAGTCAGTGTAAGTCACTGGTATCTATGGTGCAATTTAGCTCATTTTGAAGCAGACACCTAAAATTAGTCAAGTGGCTCTCACCCTAAAAGTGCCAGTTTCTCTCCATTGACTATAATGTGAGCCTGACATGAGATATTCTGATTTAACCCTTCATTTTTTCAGAGGTTAAAGATTAAGTGAGCTCAATTACTTTCCAGTTATATTGGTCATGAGCAAACCTTGATGAAGCCTCCCCAAATCCAAGAGTTTCTGGCTGGAAGGAGGAGAGGTAAAGCTTTAGTAACTTATGAAGCAGGGTTTTGTCTGAATGATAGAGTCAGCTCAACCAGCCCCAG
Organism: Cinclus cinclus; assembly: GCF_963662255.1. Taxonomy (NCBI): domain Eukaryota; kingdom Metazoa; phylum Chordata; class Aves; order Passeriformes; family Cinclidae; genus Cinclus; species Cinclus cinclus. Next base: position 6,625,402 of record NC_085046.1, read on the forward strand.
AGATGGTTGGCATTTCAGTGACTCAGTGCTTAGCTTAGCTCAGGCCAACTGCAAATGTGAACCCCAAAACAGCCCCTGTCACTGTCCACTTAAACTACCATGGCTCAGGTGCCATTGTCCAGCTTAGAAATCAGAGTGAAGAGAATTATTTACTAAATTGTACAGGGCCATTATTTTGTGCCTTATTAACATTTGTGGTATTTGCAGTATTTAAACACTCTGCAATATTTTTCCCCTTAGGTTATCAGTGCTTGCTTGCAGCCCAGAGGAGAACAACTCTGTGGGCAGTGCTGTTGCATGTTTTCACCAGCTTATCTGAGGACAGAATTAACTGATACAAGCAATTATGAGACTTACAAGATTCATCATTGACCTCCTTTGACTATATGAGATAAATGGATATGATGTCACTAAACTGCCCTCTGATTATCCTTTAAGATCACAGACTCTCTTGCAGGTAACACTTGGGATGTCATGCAGGAATATAAATATAAAATTTATTGATGGCATATTGATTTCATACAGTGATTCAAAGCATTTGTCTTAGCTATACTTATTACTTATCATAACTGCAGGGACGGCAGCAGATTCGAATTCTTCTCACTAACAGAAAACATTGTTCAGGTTTCTCTGAAGAGAGATACAAATTGTTTGGTAATAGTATTTTGCATAATCACCTGTTTAAATAATTACCGACATACTCCTCCTGCTGATGTTCTATAATAAACCTAATGATTTCTGAAAACATTGTATAGCCTTCTCTAACTGGTGCAGACATGTCAAGGTTTTCTGCTCTAGCAGTCAGTAAGGGGAAGAAATTGTGCTTAGTATGTGTAGGACTTTTTGCTCCAGTGCCAAAGCCAAATGTTCTGCCAAACATCTTGCTCATGTGCAGTGTTTTCTGCACATATCCAGCTGTCACTGCCCTGTGTCACAGAGCATGTGGGTTGCTTCTTAGATTAGGAAGAGAGCAAAGAATTTTGACTTTGGGATAAGTTTAGTTGTTAATCTCCTAAGTTTTCTATTTTCCTTTTCTTTTTTTTTTCTCTTTTTTTCCCCCAGATAGAGTAAATATGGTTACTTGAATTTATGACACCTATGTAGCCTTTTCCTACTGGGAAATTGACTCCTCAATAGGGTTGAATGTATGCTTAAGTAAATAGCCATGTGAAATGCAAAGCGTGTTGTGATTTTATTTTGCCATTCCTTTCAAAATGAAAGAAAGTTTGCAAAATGCATTTCAGTTGAACACTTTTTTTTCCCCCTTTAAATATGGTAAATAGCATCAGGGTAAATAGCACCAGGGTATTTTACTCTGATGCAAGCCGGTAAGTTTTTACAATGCCATACTGAATGCTTATGGTAGACAAGGATGGTGGCAATGCCATCCCATGTGTCTTCAACAGCATCAAGCCATGGCTCCAGATATAACATCTTGTGGTGGCAGTGGCATTTCCCTCACTGGCTCTGCTTGCTTGTGCTCCCCTTTACTGGTACTTGCCCTTTAAACTGAACAAAGATAAGATAATTTAATTGTCTGTCTCAGTTTGGTGGAAGTGAGGTCATTATTTTAACTGTCTAATATTTTCCTGCGTCAGCATCATTATTTTTCCAATAATGTCCTTATCTTCTCCTGTCCTTTCAAATTCCTGAGGAGATCATGGGTCCTTTGTAGAGTGAACCTTTAAATATATTAAAATTAAAACCCACAGTTACAATGAGCCAGGATTCATACTTAAATCTCAAGGGCTTCCAAATGTCAGTGACAACATGGGAGTTGTGCATGGAACTGAGCTGAAAATTCTCATGAAATGTGCCTGTCAAAAAACACCGATTTTCACTTATTCCAGGCAGTTCACTTGAAATTCTCATTCCCTGAAATTAATATTTAAAAAGTTAGTCATTACTTCAGTTTCTGGGAGGATTTGTTACACCGCTGAGTGCAATTATCATTCCCAACCTGTTGTGAAACAAAGTACTTAATGCTAAAAGCAGCAGGGATGCTGGGCGTCAGGGGCTCTCTGTTAAAAGCATGTTGGTCTGTTCACACTGGAGTTAATGCAGCCTGCTTTCCTCCAGGTTATATCTTGTGGTTGGCTGTCTAGTGTCTAATGAAGTGTGTTCATGTTGCATCTTTTAGTACTTTACAAGCTCTCTTTGTCAGCCAATTTTCATGAAACATCTCTGTGATTTCTGCTTATGTTGAATTTGGTTCTGTTATAGCAGGGCTGTCACAGAGTTTTTCTGGTGTGCACACACACATACAGAAAAGAGCTGCTTAACACCCACAACCTTAGAAAAAGAGTTTAAGATGTCTTGGCTGCAAATAATGAGGCTAATTCTGAATTTGCTTGTGGGCTTTGCTTGTGAGGAAATCACTGTTGCAAGTTCTGCATTCACTGGTTGTTACACAAGTCTATGCCTCAGCCTTCCAGTGACCTTCCTGCAAAAGAAGCTTGACTTGGGATTGTTTGCATCAGCAACGTGTTATGGCCATGAATGCTATCAAAAAAGAATATACTGGTTTGGAGGATTTCTTTTGTCAAATGAATGCCAGTGGATAGCACTTTTTTAATTTGTTACCTAAATTGGTGATTGCAATGAAATTATAGCTAGTGGCAGAAACAGATGATGGTTGTGTCAGAATATTTGAGGTTTTAATGAGGCAGAATTTTGATACCTGACCCTACATCCAGTAGCTTGTCATCTAGTTGTGAGCAGAATAATTAGCAGTGATAAGGACTCGTTAAAAAGGTAATTCTCTTTCAACAGGAACTGCTGTCTGAAGCTCAGCCTTTGGGCTATCAAAGCTCTGAGTGGCACACGAGGGATGGCAAGGAGCTGGCAGTCAGTGTGCAGCTCAGGAGGCTGGGATGGAGCAGAATGCTTTGTAATGTCACCCTCTATTTACAAAAAAACCACATTGGATAGAAGTTAGAGGAATGCCCTTTTGTAAGAACTGCAATAGGACTTATGACTCCCAACCCTTTTAACAAAAGAAAATATGAGAAGATCCACAATATCTGATGAGATAGATGAGGACAGACCTCATAGCAGGGATAAAGGCAGCAAATTGGATCTAAAATGAATCAGAGAGGAAAAGCCTTTAGAACAACAATGACTCCAGGAACATCAGGGCTGAAGAGGATTTTGGAGATAGGAAGAAAAAGGAAATCCTTTGTGCCTTTTAAGGACAATGTCTTCACAACTTTTGTGCCCTTTGGGCTTGTGAAGGGGTGATTGGGCTGACTAGCAGAAGAGACAAGGCTGTGGAAGTTTGCTGGCTTCAGTGTGTCTGGGAGAAGGATCAACTTCACTTTTTGCCCTCCCATTGAGCTACTTGATGAGAGACTCACAGCTAAATGCCCTGAAATGCAGTTAAGACCAAGTATGGGAGTTTTTGAGGCTGGGAATTCATCTTCCTCCTTGGCTGGATGGGACTCCTTGGAGAGAGGAGACTGTCACTTGAAAAGAGGGCATGGTCTCTTCCCCACAGTAGCAAGTGGGTAACTCAGGACAAAGCTCATGGTCTCAATATGGCTGGTTACTGCAATTAGAATATTCATTTTGTGATTATTTGCATGCACTAATAAAAGCAGCCAGAGGGGTGGGTGTAGATAACAATTTGATATCTGTGAGATGTGTAATCAGCTTTCTCCTCTCCAGTGTGTATTAAAGTTGGTGAAAAGACAGCAGTTTCTTATCTTTGATATTCAGTTCAGTGCTCTGGAATCACTGCCCTCCTGCCTTTGCAGCATCCAGGCCTCAGAACATCGTAGAAGACATTGCCCAGCTCAGGTTTTGGGCATAGTTCTCTGACCTTGCTCAACTTGGTTTAGAGACTGTTAAAAATTATCTGTTGTGGGAGTTTTCTTCTGATCACTCTTTCCCTTTGTAAACCTCATTTAAGGACCTGCTTTTACTCTGCTTGCCACTATGTCCATAGAAAGCTTGGAGGTTTTATTGAGAAGATAATGGAGGAGAAGATTTGGAGTTTTTAGATACTTTTCTATTAAAAATATCAAATTTCTTAAACCCACATTCACAATAGGCATGGAGAAAGACCCCAAAATTATTATACTATTATTACAGTATGCATTTTTTGTATTCATGTAATTTTACTTTATTAGCAATTAAGAGAATGGCTTTTTAGTAATTCTCTAGGAAAATTCTCTTCTGAGCTCATGCAGTTATGTTATTTCCTTCTATCTTTATCTGGGAAGATTTTTGATGCAGCTCATTTAGGGAGGAAAAGGTTGGTGCACCCCTGCACTCTGCTTTGGGGGCTTTCCTGAACCTTGGAGTCACAGGGCCTCTTCTGCTCTGTTTACTGCTTTTACATCCCTTTTTATACCCTTCCAGGGCATGTGCAGCAAACTGGAGGTGCCCAGAAACAAGGAGGACAGAACTTAATTTAAATTTCCTTGTGTGCTGGATTATCCTACCTGAGACTGCTCAATGCATTTAATTTCTGTTGTTTTAACTATTTTGCAGTTAAGGTTGAGCAGTAAAGATGTAATCCCCCTCTCTGTCTACTCTTGTGGTACTGCAAAGCATATTTCAAGGCACTTTTTTGTGTTCTGCCTTAAGAATACAGCACTGTCCAGGGGTGAATGGTTCCTCTAGCTCTATTAATGTTAAATGAGGCTTTTCATAAATCATGACTAAGTTTTCTGTGTTACATTATGCCAGAAATTATTTTCTAAATGCTCAGTGAAACCAAAGTAGCACACAAGGATTGACATTTAAGTTGCATACCTACCTAAAACTATTTTACACACTCCATTAAAATGTTGAAGATAATTTAAACATAATAAATCATATTAATGCCATTAAGTAGAAAGGAAGAATATTTTCAGTGCTGAAAAATGTTTATATGTCAGCTTAATCAAATATTAGAGCAAACAGAAAAGTCTGAGGTCTAATTTTCAAATGTTGCTTGGTCACGTTTGAAAAGGGTAAATAACCCTGCATCTGTCTGCCTTTCTAAACAAAAAGGTTGTTAGCTACCAGGGATCAGTAGAAGATTTATATGTCTCTTTTTGTCTTTCATCTGCCTAAAGCAAATAAAATTCATGCTGCACCTATAATGATCGAAGTAATAAGGGAAATGGTAATCAAGCAGAATTAAACACTAAAATTGTCTAGCAATAAATTACTTTAAGTGAATGCTTAAACCGCATAATCATTTTACTGGAAGATTGGAAAATCTCATCAGGCACTGCAGATAGATGGAGAGCTAAGGATTGTTCTTTCCCATGAGTACAGTCCCTGCTGATGAAAATGTTCCTCCACTTGTTGCTGTGACTTGTACCCCTCATTCTGCAAGGCTCAATCCTTGTTTAAGTCTTTACACTTGAAGGCTCATCATGTTCATTCCACTTTGGGACTGATGTCTGCACAGCCTTTTCCTCTCAGTTCAATCACTGGGTTTAGAAAAATTGGTGTAACTGTCCTGGTTCCTCTGTGAAGGAAAGGCAGAACAGAGATGAGTGTTGGGGAGTTTACAGGTTTTATTTTCTTGGTCTCAATTGAAAAACCTCTCCAAGGGGCAAGGCTGGAGGGTACCTGTAAGGGTGAGTGAGTCAGAACCACTGGGTTGAATGGGGGAAAGCTGTGCCTTGGTTTTCCTTAGTTCTTTACAATCATTTGCACACTCATCAGTTACTATAGGAGGGCTCCACAGCTTTTCAGCAGGAGGTGCCGGAGAATCACAACTTGATGCCCTTTTGTGTCTTCAGACTGCAAATAGGACAGGAGTGAGTCGTAGTTAAACCTCTCTGGGTCATTTTGGCTTCTGCCAGTCTGGTGCAAGACAAGGCTTAGCACTGAGGTGTGAGATGAACAGAGAACTTCTGCAAAACTTGAGTGCCTCTGTCCTCCCTGCTGTGACTGCCACTGTAGGAGCTCATTTTAGTGAAGGAGAGCAGTGTGACCTCAGAAGAAAACCAGTCATTGGTAGTTGCTATCAGCAGAAGTGTTTTCAGTCCTGAGTGTTAATGTTCTCAGCTGACATGTGGCTGAAGCTTTTCTGCTCCCTGTTCTTTGTGTTGTCCTTTTCTGAAAGCACTGAAGAGCCATCCCTGACAGAAAACTGCTCAGGACCACACAGCTGATTTGGCCTGCCCTTTCCTCATGGTAGCTGAACGTCTCAGAGGGAAAGATGTTAATTGGCAATATCCAATTCCTGTTATATCCATGTGGATTCACTGGACAAAGCTTGCAGCAGAGGCAGGACTCCTCTGAATCCTAAATTATGGCTGACCCAGAAACCTGTTGTCATCTGAGACATCTCTGCTCATTTCAGCATTCACCTGCAGCTGCCAGACACTGAGGAAGCCAGAAGCAGGACCTCAGTGTGCCAGACAACAGCATCCACATGTGAACAGGCTCTAATAAAACATGGGACAAGGTTTTTTTCAAGAGCATTGGCTCCAAGAGGGAGGTTCATACGTATTCCAGAGTTTCCAGACTGTGACAATGCACCTGCTCCCATGGCACCATCCTTGGCTGTGCAGTTGGGAGTGTGCTTCTCTGTTTCCAAGGAGTCGATTACTGTTTGAAAAAGTTCCATGGCCTTATAAAGAAATGCTTCAATTGGGTGAAATCTCTCTGACCCTCTGTTATTTTTGTACGTGCCAGCTTTCCCTGTGTGAGTGAGTCCTTCCTCCCCTCATTCAGAGGCTTAACAAAAGTCATTAAAATTGCCACAAAGCTGTCTGTGAGAAATTCCTGTGTGTGAAAGAAAACAGACAGAAGAGTGTTGGAAGGATTGTTCAGTTTCTAAAAACTCTTTTCATTTTTCTGATCTCCTTGTCCTCTTCAATCATGTGCAGCAGAAATAAGCATTTAAATAATAAGACATTTTGTAAAATTACTTTTCCCTTGCCCTTGTTTTATATTACATGAATATATCCATTTCCCCTGCATAAACAAACAAGATTAATTATTCTTGGATGTTTGAGAATATTTCTGCCTCTTATCATCAAGCACACTCAAATGATTAAGAGGAATAATAAAAACAGCATTTCATGTTGAATAAAATGTCTTTTATTTGGTCATTAATGTACTGTGGTCCTTATGTACTAACACCCTAAGCAATTAAATTCTCATGAGGTAGATTAGCCTTTGAAAGCTAATCAGAAACCCAACAGAAGCACATTTGAAGGGGTTCATGTTTCAGGAACTGGCTGAAGGATGGATGTTCAGAGGTAGTTTTGAATGCTGGCTGCTCATAGCAGAAAATGGTTTGTGTCATCAGAAGTGAGTGTGAATCCATTTTCCTGTCTTATGAAAAATGTTGAAGCTTTAAGGAGTTCTTTGTGCCAAACCCATGTGCATTGGAGACCTATCAAAATGAGTGTGTTTGCTTATTTATCTTTCCTGAGAAATGAGGAAGGGGAGGTCGAGGAACAGAGCAGTCTTGGGAGAGCAAAGAGTTTGGCAGTCAAGTTGCTCTCCTGAACTCTCTGTGGGTGCTCTGCTTGTTAGGAGGGAAAGGGCTCTTTCCATCTCCCCTCACTGCCTATTACTACTCTGAGTAGCAGCTGCACACGAGCACATGTGGGAAGAGAGTGATTTGTGTCTCCCTCCTCTACTCAGATACAGATTGAAGATCTTGATTTCTCATCTTCTCCAACAAAAATGAACAGGTTTTGAGGGAAAAAAAAAAGACCAAAGTGTTTTGTTGATTCATCAGTTCTTTACAAGGAATATCTTGCTGAACATTTTCCAATCAATTAACTCTCCTGTTTTATGCACCCAGCTCAGCCCCTAAATTTTCTTCTCTCTGCCAGAAGAGATTGGCCTGCTGTGGAGCAAAGATAAAAGTACTTCTCTGCTTCTTGAGACAAAGTGAGGAGAGATTGAAGCACAAGGAGCAGCGCTTTGTTAAATTGGGATGAATCTTGAGCATGCACTTGGTGTGTTGAGAGAGTGACCACACAGGGAGGCAGAGGACAGAAGTTCAAGTCTTCTGGAGCTGGGACCAGTTAGCTTAGTCTTTATCAGCACCATTCCTGCCTATTCTGCTATACAAACAGGAGGACAACCACGCTGTCAGCAATGGCAGGAAATCAAGATAAGGTAGAATCTTCTCTCCCTCTCCAGACCACCCCCTGGCTCCACAGCTTGGAGTTTTGAGTCTTTGTTCAGAGGGTGAACTTTCTTGGCAGCAAAGTATCTTTTCTGAGTTGGATTAGCTGTGAGAGAAGGTGCAAGCAAGTTGACACATGGCTGAGCAATGAACTGCGCTGAAAAGGACCACAGTGACCATTTGGGAAGTGTAACATTAAATAGACAAATTTCTACTGTTGTGAGAAAGCTCAGTGGGTGTCCACATAGTTTGGGACCATCACCCCAGTCAGGCAGGGATGAAAACATGGTGGTTTTTTTTTATTTCTACACTTTTTTCTTTTGTCTTACCCTCCACATTCAGTATTTTAATGTTTCTGGAAACCTGAACTAAAGAACTCACCAGTGGATGCTGCTGACTGCAGTGTCCCAGTGGTACTCTACAGCTCACTTTGATACATTCAGAGCTCAAAACACCTTTGCACTTTGTCAAACTCCTACTGGACTTGGTCTAAGCAACAAAGTTGATGTCTTTCTCTTCTTTTAATTTAGTTCTGTCTCTCTCTTTTGGCTTATGGCTATGGGAAATGTTTTATTTGAGTTCATCTTCAATTCAACCCCCATTGATAAACACTACATATGTCATAAATTTACCAAAGAAAACTTATTCTGTCATCAAAAGCATTCACTCAAGTCAGACCTGCTTGGATAGGTGGATGAGGGGAGCATTACCTGACTTCAGAAGGGTTGTTCTGGCAAGTGTCACGGAATTGAATTTAAAATGTCAGATACTTGCTCCCGTTACAGCTCCTGCTGGGCACCAAAGCCTGTTGAAAAGCCCTAAAAGACAGCTGGAAAAGGGAGTATTGAGGCAAATGTCACTGTGTTTTAATTGACTGGTCTGAGCAAGGAAAGCCACAAAATACTGAGAGGCCAAGTCCTTGCCCTCGGGTAGTTGGCTTCAGGAGAACTTGCAGGTGCCTTCAAAGTGCACGTTGTGCATCCCTGTTGTCTGGGAGGATAAGAGCCTAATGCAGCTGGTGAAGTTCAGCTTTGAGTTTGAGAGGTGTAGATCTGTGCTGAGCTCCACAGGTCAGGGGTTCAAACCTTGCTAACGACTTTTGAAGAAGCAAATTTCACACGTCTATGTCAGAAAGCAGCCCCAGAAGTTTAACACCAGTGAGTTCTCAGTAATCTATTGAAAAGCAATGATATGAAGAAATGAAGCTCTTTGCCTTTGAAAATGCAATCTCCACACCCTGCTGTACCTGAAAATGTGCTTTAGCAGTGGTAAAATTGTCATGTTGCCACCAACATGCATTGGACAGATCTGCTCACAGCAGATAGGGCTCATTTGGCAAAATGCAGTAATGGTAGATATTCTCAGCATTCAAAAGACTTCAGCTGAGCTAGAGTTGAGACAACCCACCAGGGAAGGCTGCTCTTATTTTCTTAGGCATTGCTCTGCTCACACATGTTCATGATTTTCTCTTAAGAAAAGTAGAGAGTGTAGGGAGGTGACTTTCTTTGTGTGGGGAGGCGACTTTCTCCGCAGGGAGAAAACAGGGGAGTGAATACATATCTCAGGTGTGAGGATGTGTTCTTAGAGAGCTAAAGCCATAGCCATGGGCACGTAGAACAGGTCAAAACATATTAACTTGTCTTTCAATCAAAGAACTGTGAAAGCTTCTGGGAAAAAAATCCCTCAGGTATCACCTGAGCTAGTGTTACAATGGCTTTTATATATAACTAAGTAAGAATAAGGCCAGTGTGCAGTGATTTCTTATTGCTCTCATGTTGAGCTTTTGGTCAATTCCACATATAGGAAAAAAAAGTGCATTTGAGCTTTATTTCTAGTAATGATTTTGGGAAGGATTTTTTAATATCTTACAGGGCATCAATAGCTGCCAGAGGATGAGAAATATCAGCATAGATGCACCTTCCCAGGACCTGGGCCATGTGTAGCATGTTGTGATGTTTATTGGCAAAGACAGACAAAATGGGAAAGGGCAGCATCAGCCAAGGGAATTTGGCAGCAGATTGAAAGGTCTTTAGCAATTTAGAGAGAAGATATGAATACCTCTTCCTTGTGAGTGAGGAAATCCTACTCTACTGTAAATCCTCTGGCACGATGCTGAAAGAAGCAACTGCTGTACCTCAAGGCACAGTCCTTTAAAGAATGAAAAAATGGTCCTGGTCTGCTGAGATTTAGTTTAAATAAAGTTCCAGTTTGGGCTGGTGAAGGTTCCAGCCACTTTTCTCCTTTGCCCTGCTCCCACCTGTTTCTCACACTCCCAGGTGTGCATCTGCTTGTGACAACACTCAGGACAGGAAGAGAATAGCTCAGCTTTCATGTGGTGGCAGAGGATTAAAACAGAAACAAAACCTGAGTGGGTTGGTATATTTTTTTGTGTTGTGAGGCGCACCAGGCAACAAAAAGAAATGAAAGAAAAATCCATTTCTGTCCCTGGAGATTCAGCAGAATAAAGAGACAAGGTATGAGAGGAAAAGAATGCCTGGAGAGGTGAAAGATTGGCCCAAGGTCACAGAGCCAGGGCAGAGTTTGCTAAGGAGTCAAAGCTTTCCCAGATGCAGTCTATGGTTTGTCTGTTTGTTGGATGTTCTTAAGAGGTCATTTTCAAAGCTGAGTTAGCAGCTGTAATTGCACTCCAGTCATGTTTATTACTTTCTGATAGTTTATTCAGGCAGCTTCATAGGTACAGCACTTTATGGACAGGCAGGTGTCTGCTCTGAGGAGCTCAGTTTAGGCTGCACTTAGCACTGCATGGTAATGGCAGACAATAAAGCAAAGCAGACAGGTGGGAGGGCTGTAACACTGAATGTGCTGATATATCAAAGAAAGGTAATGAAATCTATGTGGGTAGATCATCCTTCATCTGTAAAACACGTTCTCAGTAAGAGGGAATTACATTTAAATGTAGCTTTGCCTTCCTAATGGTTTTTTGGACATTGCCCCTTCTCTCCTGTCTGTGTTGTTATGACCACTAGATTTTCCCTTGGATCTCAAGTTTAGTGTGGAAAAGAAAAGAAGAAGGTTTCAGTAATATTTAAGGATAAAAAAACAACCCATGAATTAAAAGATTTTTTTTTTTTTTTGCCTAGCATCAGCTTTCAAAAAGGTAGATAAGGCCGGACCTGGAAGAAAAGGAGTTCTGGGCAGTGAGAATATATGGATGGAAAATACAGTGCTAAACGTGAGGTTATAGTGAACAAAAGGACATTCATGTTCTTGGATGTTCTAGAGTATCACTGTCCTGCAATTAGAAAAGTCAGGAGGGGGAAATTGCATTCACAGCAGTAAGTCTATGAATGTGTGTTATGACTGTTGGAGAATAGTACTGTACTTGAGAGAAAAAAAAAACCTGCAGGAACAGTGATAAAGACAATTAAACATTAATAATCTGATTGTAATTGTACCAAAAGTCTTTGAATCGCTGTGAATGCAAGGAAAAATCAGAGACATGGAGGTGCAAACTAAAAAACAATGCAGGTTTATCAAAGGGACAGCATGTCACACTGCTTGATACCTTTCTCTTGTAAAGACATTTTATCCATAGGATTTATCTTGTACAAAAACAAAACAAAACAAAACCAAAACCAAACAAACACAAAATCCCCCCCAACAAAAAACCCAAAAAAACAAAAAAACCCAAAATTTGAGAAAGTTTCATGTGGGAAACTGCAAGTAAAAGCAGAAAACACGAGGACCAGTGCAAGAACTGTACAGTGAAAGAAAGGAATCTGTATTAGTTGGTAGGAGCTATGTCAATTGGGAAATTACCAACAGTTTTTTTCAATAATTCTTGCAAGATCACTTAATACACAAATAAAGGAGAAATGGTGAGGAAAGACAAATATCTTCCTTCATAAGGTGACTGGCAGCCACCATGGATATGAAAGATAAATACCTTGGTAAGTTGCCCTGGCTCAAGCACATCCAGTAGAGGTGGGTAAGAAATCACTGTGTAGGCATTGGTCAGGCATTAGGAATTGTAACATATTTCTATATAAAATGGAAATATGAAATTCTGGCCATCTATATTCAAGTGAGAGGAATAACAAGGAAGTAGAAAAGTAGAACGAGTAGGAACGAGAAGGTGTCCTTTGTGAAAAAAAGAAATCAAGAGTGAAAATTCTACAGCCTGGTAAAAGAAAGATAAGCAGGTGTATGGGAACCACCAATAAATAAATCTGTGATTGATGAGCAAATGTACAGGATGGAAACTCAGGAGAGAGAGAGAGAAAGAAGAGAAGAGAAGAGAAGAGAAGAGAAGAGAAGAGAAGAGAAGAGAAGAGAAGAGAAGAGAAGAGAAGAGAAGAGAAGAGAAGAGAAGAGAAGAGAAGAGAAGAGAAGAGAAGAGAAGAGAAGAGAGATTAATAGAGATGGAGGAACAGAAATACACAGACTAGCTGGGGATACTCTAGTTAGAAATTTCTAACCATCAGAGGAGCAAGGCTCTGGATGGGGTCAGGATACAAACCCAGATTATTTTGAAGATGGCACATACTTTGCCTGCAACAGACAGTGTGCAAACACAATGACCTGGGAAATCGCTTCTTGCCCTGCACTCCTCTGTGTTAAAGAGGAATGGGTGATGGAACTAATCTCCATATGAATTCTTATTCACTGTCCTCAGCTCAGAGGATTTTTTGGCTCTCGTGGCATATTTGAACACGGGCTGACTGAGTTTTGAAATAATCTGAAAATCTTTCTCCCCAGCCCTGAAAGCATGACATCCATCAGGGAGTACATCCCTGAGCATCCTAGCCTCCAAGGATATGTCCCAAAGAGCTGAGTGTCAGTGGGAGAAGACAATGAATCACTGAGACATGAAGGCAGGTATGTTGTTGTGAGACATGCTCTGGTTTATGTGCCTGCTGTGGGGGGGAGGAGGTGTTCAAAGTAGAGAAAATAATCTGTGGGACGAACACTGCTTTTATGATTACTAAAATCTTCACACTCCATCAATTCTAAGACCTGCGGTCTTTAATCGAATATCTGAGTCTTACAAACAACTTGCTACCATAACTCACTAAACCTTCATGACTTTGGGTCAGAAATGCAGCCCTGGTGATTAGAATTCAATAGATCTCCACCTCTTTACACCACACTTGGGTCTGGCCATGCAACCATCCTGGTGGCCTTTGGCTTGGACTGTGTATTAATTTAGGTATAGCATTTATGTCTGCAGTTCAGCAAAGTTATTGGTTATCTGAATAATGTCATATAAAAGGGAAATACAGTTTCATTTAGAGATCTACAGGGATAATTCAGTGTTCCAAAAAGCTCCTTGGCAGATATGTAAGTTAAAGGTTACTTTCTTCCTCAGCTTAATAACGGAGCTCTCCTTGATGCATCTGTCTTAGTAAGAAAATAAAAAATGTCAAAATCTAATTTAGCAACTGCCCACATAGTACCGGGATATTTATAAGCAAATGATATCTGAATTATTTCAGCCTTTAGTAAATCTATAACTGTCACTTACAGAAGTAGACACTGAGGCTTTTCCTTCTGTGAGCTGGTATCAGTGGGCCATTCAAATCCTCCTCCATCACCCCCTAACAACTGGGCTTCAGAGATCTCACTACATAGGGAACTACTAAGGATGGTCAAAGCCAGGTTCATGATTTTAATTTATATTTGTTTTATGCAGTGTTTCAGAGCATATTTACAGATGTATCCTAAGATTTTCCTAGTTAAAAAAAGATTATCATCTTGTGGAAACAGGTCTGTCCCTTCTGTGACATGCAAAAAGCTGCCAGGTCAGTCTGAACCCTATCCCACCTAGCTTAGACCTTAACTGGTCTTCTTGGATTGTCCCACAAGAAAAGCAAGAGTGAAGATTTACTTGTTTAAGGCAATGACTCTGAAGGTATCGAGACTAAATAAGCCAAGCCTTACTTTCAGTGATTGTCTTAAATTGTGCTGCCAGTAGTGTCACAACCTTCACTTGGAAGAATGCAAACAATACTTTCTGCTTACCTGGAAGTAACACCTAGGGAGGAGCAGTGCTTCAGAAGCAGAAGTAGCAGCCGCTGGAAGTGAGCAATTGTTTCTTATTCTGGCACTGAATACTTGTAAACTTTGTCCTTGTTTTGAATTCTGATATGAACAGTTTGTACAAAAAAAGAGCCATAGAATCATAGGAAGGCTTGAGTTGGAGGGGACCTTAACAACACCTCTCTGCCTTGAGCAGGGAGACCCTCCACTATCCCAGGTCATTCCAATCCCTATCCAACCTGTCCTTGGATACTTCCAGGGATGGGGCAGCTACAGCTTCTCCAGGCAACATGTTCCAGTGTCTCACCACACACTTTATTAAAGAATTTCCTCTTAATTTCTAATCAATATCTTGTCTCTTTTCATTTTAAACCTTTCCCCCTTGTCCTATCACTGTCTGCCCATGTAAAAAGTTGCTCTCCCTCTTTTTACCATCATCCGTATGAAAGTCTTAGAAGAGTTAGAGAGACATTTGGTAATTAACAGAATTTTTTACATGAAGATGGGAAAATATAAAAAGAAAAAAGACAGGACTTCTTTGCCACTGATAATCATTACCCAAGAAAAAAACATAACTTCTGGAATAATGAGTTCTATTTATTAGCATCTGGGCTTCTACACCACCATTTTTTGTCAGTATGCTTACCTTGCTAGCCAATGTGATGAGGTTGTTTTCCTCATCACTTTGGTGTCCAGGCAAAAAGCTCTAGTTTATCATCACTGCCATTCTACTGATAGAATTTATTTGAAGATTGAATAGTTGGAGGATAAGAGCTGAGACACAGATTCTTAAGGGACATCACTTGTCCTCACTCACAGTCTTACTGAGGACAATATCAGTTTGTCCATTTTCTGTGTTCAAGCATCAAAACCTTGAGGTAGGAGCCTACAGAGAATGTGAATCTCCTGATCACTTATCAGGGTTCTGCACTGTGTCCCTTCCCGTCATATCCATGTCTGCCCAGATCTCTGAAAATCACTTGCTTCAGTGGCTCTCTGGAGTCAGGTGTTTGATTTGTGCTGGTCTCTTGCCTCCTTTCTGGCCCAGTTTCAGGGACTGAAAGAAATGATAACAAAAACTACCCTATATCCTTAGCCTAAAAAAATCTTTAAAATAACCCAACCCACTGCTAGAGTCAGAATAAAAGGCAACAGAGATCTCCAGCTCAAATAAAAGTTTGTTCTTATTATAACTTAACCATTGTGCTTAAAAAATAATTTGTGACTTTAATTTGTAAGGCTGTCTACAATAAAAAAAAATATTACTCAATTTCCTCAATTTTCATATTAGTTGTTGTGACATAGTTGCATTTGTATGATTTAACTCACCATTGATAGAAAAAGGAATAATTTGCTCTTAGTTCAAAAGAATACTACGTGATACTACAGAACAAACCCCTAAAACTTCATTAGATGTTGCCCTTTTTTTTTTTTCCTTTAAAGCAGGTTTCTATGTTTCAGGCATAGTATATGTTTTTTTTAACCACTTTGCCTAAAAGTTGGGATTGGTTAGAGTGCCGCAAAACACAATTATTTAAAGATATTTTCATTATCCTAAATTAATAACATGCTAATTTATTATGGAGAACAGCTTTCTACTTTCAGGAAAATGAGGATGGAAACATAGTGCTCCTTCCTGCCTGTGGCATTTCCATCCCTTCCTGGGATGTGAATTCCTCTGGGTCGCTATAAAACTACATTTCTACAGTCTTTTGCTTCTCTGCTTAAAACTGAGTTTCAGACCAGATCCCAGGAAACTCTGAACATTTTATATTCCTGTTGAATAGGACATGCACAGTGAGAGTCTTAACACCTACTCAGGTCAGGTACCTCTTTGATTCTGCCACAAAAGAGGGAAGCTGTGAGCTTCAGTTCCCACAGAGTTATTCAGTGTTTATCTCCAAAGGGGTACGACATTTGGAGTGTAGTAACAAGCGTTTATCCTCATAAGCAGACAAAGCTAAATGCAAATTTCACGGCAATGAAAATAGAGAATTTCCATTTCATGCTTGGAAGAAGGAGCAGGCTTTGTATGACCTGATCCCAATTACAGACACTTCCTGAACTGATAGATTTGATCTGATCCAAACTAGCTGCTGCTGCCCTTGAGTGCCTGCAGACCTTGCTCTCTGTTTCTGTATTTCTTTCTTGAAATTTGATCTTCTGTCCATCCCTGTATCCCAGCACTGACTCCATTTTAGTGCTTAATGAAGTTCTTTCTTCCGTCCCATGTGGGTGCATTTAGAAGCCCTCATCACTAGTTTAAACTCCTACCTTTGACCACTCCAACCTCTCCAAATTCTCATATCTTCCAATCTACAGTATCAACCCCTCCATTGACCATCCCATGTCAAAGTACTTCCCATGGGGAACAGCCCTGCTGGCTGGTAGGCTGTAGAAAAGACAAAACTGATTGATATATTTTTTTGTTGGGACCATTTCACTGGGCTCAGCACAAGCTGCTCTCCTCACTGATGCAGCTGTTCTGTGACACCATCAGGGCTGATCTGTGCAGGGCCGGGGGAGGTTGTGGGTTTGCCCCTTTGGTTTTGGTGACTAATTTTTTCCCCAGATAAAATCTTATCTTCCCTTTTCCTTTCTGCCAGCAGGTACTCACATCCTGAATCTGTTGGCTGGGGCAGGTCCCAGATGGTACAGGGCAGATACCCAAGGGAATATAGGAAGTCTCTGATAGAGCAGGAAATCAACCCTCCATCAAAATGACAAGATTTTTTCTTATTCTTTAAACTCAGAGTCCAGGCAAAATGCCAGGCCCCATGACTGCTGCGGAGAGGAAAAGAAGGGACTCTTTGATGATTTCATATAGGTGTTACTGTCCTTAGGGCAGAGAGAAAGTCTGGGGCTGTCACACAGGGTTGGATACAAGTGACCCTCCAAATCTGCAGCTGTAAAGCCTTGGGGCCCCTCATCCTCTGACAAGGACAGAGAGTTGCTGTATGGAGCAGTGAGGAGCTTACTATCAATGATGTGCACCAAAGCGTGGGATTGAAGCTTTCCCAGCCCCGGATACCAGTCATGAAAATATGGCAAATCCAATCTCAGTTTTCTCACGTTTTCAGCAATGGGTGAGGTGTGGAAACTTCCTCCAAAACTGCACCAGATTCTCCTAACCATGGGTTTGGGATAAGGGGGAGTGGAGGAAGGGTCTGTCCTGCCCAGAGTGGCTCATGTAGAGCAGTGTGAAACTCTTCCCACACTCTCCTAAACCTCTGCCTCCCCTTCAGGCAGGACAATACCACAGCCTTCCATCAAACACGTCTCAAAGCAGCCAGGAGTGCAGCTGGGTCCTCTCACTGCAATGCATCTGTTCCCACTAAGTGTGAGGTGCTGTCTTGAAAACCATTCCTCTCTTAATAAATTATTGATGAAGCTTCTCCCTGACAGATTGCAAAGCCACGGAGCCTTGGGCAATTCTGCTCCTCCCCCAGAATGTTCTAACACTTGTATTTATCTGAAGAACATATGCTTGTTGTTCCTGATGATTTTGCAGCTTTTTGAGTTGCTGTCTTCTTCAGGAACACAAATACTTTGGCTTCCTGCAGACAGGAGGATCACCTTCCCGTCTTCTACACTCAACTTTTCAGTGTTTTTGGAATCTAATAGGAAAATATTCTACTGGGGATGTGACTGGACTGCTTACTGATGGATTATGAAGTTTTAACTTTGGACTGACTGTTGTTATTGGTATAAATGCTCAACAAAGAAGCAAGTTAGCACAAAACTCTATTTTGTATTTTGTGAGTTTCTGTACAGCTTCACATCTGAGGAGCCAAAGAACTTTGGATTGTTCATGTTTTATAAAAACAGGAGGCTCTCAGAACAGTAGGAAAACATTATTTCAATTGAGTTTTCAAAAATACAGACTCATATTGACCACCTCAGAGTCATCATGGCAGACATGAACTTCTTGTCAGTGTGCCTGGGAGGTCTTGTCTGCCCTGAGTCATCCTTGTGTACCTCAGACCACTAAAAACTTAAGGCAGAGCCATATCTGCTGGAAACTGAGTTCCCCAGGCATGCTCTGACTCCAGTAAGTTCCCTTGAGGGTATGTTAACAGCCAAAACCCGGCTTATCTCAGAGTAGCCTTTAAACAGCAACAGAAAATATATTTTACTGTGGGTAAAGCCACATGCAGTCATTGCTGTCCCAGCCACAAGCAAGGTTGAGCTGGGCTCAGGGTTCTCTTCACAGTGCTTGAGCTACATAGGTGAGCTTGGGGCAGGTAGGTCTGCTGGGGTCATGCCCATGCACAGGTCATTTTTAAATGCCCGTTTTTAAAGGGCTTTGCTGTGTGCTGGAAGTTGGATTGCAGCCTTTAGAAAGTGGGTTAGCCATCAAACTTCACTTTCTTCCCTACTTCCCTCAAGTCATCTTTCTAAAACTCGACACCCTTTTACTGCACCAAAAATATTTAAAAATATTCCCTTTTAAGTCAGCAGAATCTCCTGCTATTTCCATATTTAACTTCATCATTATTTTTATCTGCTCTGTTTTGTGCTTCTAGAATCCGGTAGAACTTTTTTCTTCTCTTTGAAAGCTGCAAATTCTGTCTGCTTTTGTGTTGGCTGCACTGGCTTAATAGAGAGGGGTCCTTTAAATTCCCCAAGGAAAGGGAGTATAGAAAGGAGGAGGGGTGGTAAAAAGCAGGTAGAGTTTGGAGGTTGGACAGCTCTTTTCAGCACTGTTTATGAGTGGTTATATATGTTCTCATTGGAAGCATTCAGATCTGTGTCTGTCAGTCCCTTCATGGTAAGAGCTTGAACTTATAGGGTTCTAATTTTTTAAATTTGACATTTCTTTAATTTCCTAAGCCATTAGTTATCATACCTTGATGACCTTGTTTCCATGTACCAGAGACAAATACAAGCTGATTTTCCTTCAGTACCTTTGTCCCAGTGTGCCAGTCCTTGGTTTAGGATATGAAGTACATGTAAGGCTGTTGTTTCCACTCTACTTTTCACTATTACTAGTACAGACTTTCAAGCAAAGGACATAAATACTAAAAAAAAAAAAAAAAAAAAAAAAAATTGGCTTCTTCTATCTGACTTGGTAGTCTGGTTAATTCTTGATCTGTGGGTAAAACTTAAGGGTACAAACTATTAACCTCATTTTGTTTTTACACATCTCTTGCTGCCTGAGACCTGCATTTAAAACATTCATCCATTGTGGAAAGCAGGTAAGAAAAGCATTGACTGCTGGCTAAAATGGATATTTCTAACCATCAGATAAAATGAATCTCCCTATGAGATTTCTACATCTTCATCAAAGCTATGTCCAGTTCACCCTCCTTAATCCTAAATTGCAACCATTTTCTAAACACTTGGGGAAGATGGATAATACTGTAAAGAAACTACCTGGAGTGTCCCAGGGTAACATCTGTGGCAGTAATTCACTTCCTGGTGAAATAATCCCACCTCTCATCTCTCAAAGGTTAGTTTTCAGTGACAGGATCTTTTAAAGCCTTCTGTCAAGGTTAGGAGTTTTTAGAGGTGTTACACTCTAGTTGAGATCTCTATATACAACTTTTTTACATCACCAGTGAATGTTTTTTAAGTCACTACTGAAATGATCATGTGAAGGGCAATGGCAGATTGGAACCACAGATGCCCCTGTTAGAGATAGAGCAAAACACTTTAACTAACCGTGAACACGGTTTCTGGGTCCTGATTTTGGCAACAAGAGGCTTATTTCTGAAACTTGTGTTGTAAGATTAATCTGAAGTAAATCTGCCATCCCAAGCATCTCAAAATAAGATATTTTCTCATTTATTAGACAGAGTATGGAGAAGAGTTTCCAAACTTTCTGGACCACAGGAAGGTGTCAGCCCCAGGTGTACCTCACTCATGGTGAAAGGTTTGCAGAGGCAGCAGGGACGTGGTGTCCAGGACCTGTGGGCCCTACAAACAATAACTGGGGAATCACTGTGGCTGGGCCTCATGGACATGAGCTGAACAAACTGAATACAAGAAAACATTGAATGACAGTCATGGCCAAGATTTTGCAGCTTGAAACACAGGTGTTTCATTCCAGGAACTTTTTCAAAACTGATAGAGTGATTTCACTGCTGGCTTTGTGCCTCAACATCCTGAAATTTGGTATGTTAAACTGTGGGATAGGATGGAAGACAAGGGGCAAGAGTGACCCATGCTGGCACGACACACAGCACAGGACAGCACTGGGGAGAGATGCCAGCTATGCTCTGGCAGCAGGAAAGCTGCTCAGGCTGAGGTTCAGCTGACCTATCTTATATTCCCACAAGAATTATTAACTCAGATCGTAACAGACCTGCACCATTTCTTATTTCTGCTACTACCTTGGTCAAGCTCAGGGCCTGAGGGGCCACTTGGTGGGCAGCACTTGAGGGGCTTTTGAGGATGATGCCCTTGAAGCTCATGCTCCTGTCTGGTGGGTATGAGTGTTATTTAGAAAGGATGAAATAAAGATTTCTAGAAACTTCTTAATTCACACAAAAACAGTACCACTGTGTGTTTAATTTACACACCGAGCTCTGGAACAACCAGTTACAAAAAAAAATTTGGTTGGTTCTGGGTCATCAAGTCCAGACACCTTTCACATTTTTCAACATTGTAAATCCTGTTCATAATCTGACAAACTCTATTTTGAGATAATCTAGAATGCCTTTCCTCCATTTCAGCAAGGCATTCAAAATCCTCACTCTTCTCACAGAAACTGCCATATGATTCTCAGCCCAAATTTACTGACAGCTAAGTCCTTGTTCCAGCATTTCTATTAATAGTCCTCCCTCTAGGGTTTATACCAAATCCATCACCTCACATCTTATTTTTTAAACCAAACAAGTTAAACATAAGATAAATGACTTTAGAGTGAGAGGAGATCAGACTTATTGTCTCATAGAATTGCACAGCAAGTCTTAAGCACCTCTTACAAATAATCTTTTTTGTTCTAGAGCGCAGAGGACTGAAGTTATGTAGTGAAGTATTAAAGACAAGGATTTGTTTATTCTTGTGGGAAAATACCTGCCATGCAGTGCCATTACTGGAAATATCACATCTGAAAAGTTCCTGGCTCACAGTGATTATTTTCATGCTGAATTCTCTCTTCCCCCCAGCCATGCTATTTTTACTGTGGGACTATTCCCAGCCCAGAAATCTTTTCATAGTTCCTGCTCTTGGGGTTGGATCTTATGTGCTGGGTTTTTTCCCCAGCATTCTGGGCTAGGTTTTTTTTCACTACCCTGGTTATACTGAGATCCCTGGGTATACTGAGATCCCCGGACCTGGCTTTTACCTGGGATGTGACTTTAATCTACCTGTGCTCTATTACTCCGATTACCTGGGCTTTACAAGCAATCCTGCCTCTTCTTATTAAAAGAAGAAACATAATGCTTATTTAATATTTTATTTAGAACTTTAATCCGCTCTTAATACATATTGGCTTTGTCCCTTTTCTTCTTCTTCCTTTTAGTATGTAGACACCTTTCACCAGAAATAATTCAGTTTGACTGCTGGGGTTTCTCATCCTGTTGACAGCATTACCAGGTTGAATGTTTTGCTGATGGTTCTGAGATTATGGTCCTAACATATTTTTCTTGTTCATGTTGGGTTACAGGAGTCATTGGCTAAAAAGTGAATAAACAAGAACTCTTTACCTGTAAGCAGAACTTAATTGGTAGTGGAATAATTTAGAGATAATATCACAGTGTCCTTCTGGCATGGAATGCACCATCACTTTCATGCTCATTGATCCTGTTTAATTCCTATGGCCTGCAGACTTCCACCAGACCTCTGGAGCCCACCATGCACAGGTCACGGTATCTGACACGTGCATTTCATTTAACATCCCTCACAAAGTGGCTGTTTCTCATTTCCCTGACTCCCACCTTCTGTAACACCAGGCACAATGTGGTGGGTGGACAGGATATATTAATCAGGTGTCTCAATTTTGTGAGCATTAAAACCGTTCAAAGTATTTTCATCTAACTCTAGCTAATACCTTTTTTCTTGGGTTTTTTTTTGGTGATTAATGAAAAGAAGTAGGGTGAAATTAAATACCTCTAAAATGTTTTGTCATTTCCCCCCCTATGTTCCAACTCTGCTTTGCACTGACTGACAAATGAGATACATATGAAATTAAAATCACCAATGAATAACGCATTTCTCCAAGAGAGCGTGTAAAGCCAGGAAGATTGTCTTTCCCATTTATGAATTTAAAGCATGAATAATTTAGCAATGTACTGGCACACTAAATATTTATTTGTGGTGCTGCTCTGAGCAGAAAAGATTTAAAAAGGCACAGAAGACAAACTTGACTTTGACCATGAAGATATAAATAGGAGATTTACATGCTGACTTAAGAGGTTTAGGAACATGTACCTCAGCTGCAATTGGATTTATGGTACTAAATCCACGTATTTCTTCCAGAAATGTCCTCTAACATCCTCTGTGGTTCGTAGATATTGCCTTGGTTTGTCAGGATGTGCCTTCTACTTCTGGCCCTTTTTGAACACAATATGTCCTAATACTCTGGAATCAGCACTTCAGCTGCACTGGTTTTAATTATAAATACACTTCATGCAATTAAAGATTAAATCCCCCGTCCCTGACTAGCTTTTCTGTAAGTGGGCTAACAATCAGAGCACTTGTTTTGCTGTGTGCAAGGCAAATGATGAAAATCATGATTGGCCCTCCCTGGAATCAGCCTCTGGAGGGAATGTGGGGGTGGAAAGAGAGGATAGCAGAGTCTGTTTGCTGTAAATAGAGAGGAAGGAATCTGGGGATGTGTTTTCTGCTGTCCAGTTTCCAAAGATGAAAAGCAAACAACACTTAAAACCCCTCAGGCAACTCAGTGTCTCTGTTCTCTCTCTCTGTTCTCAGCTGTCACCATTTGAAATGATTCTTAGGGTCCTACATCTCTGAGTTACTGTTCTGAATCAATTTACAGCAAGGCATGAAGGGACAGGATGGAGTGGACAAAATGTGCAGACACAGACCAGCTTTTAGGTACTTGGCTTTGTAGTTCATACACCATGATTTTAAGAAGGAAGCTGCATGTATTTTTAGCTGGACACAAACAGCACAGGTAAAGCTGTAAAGAGAGATGATATTTTAAATAGGGAAGCAGAAGATGACTGAGCATCCCAGTATTTGCATTTTGAGACATATTAGAAGTATCTTTTCAAAATCCCTTCTTCATATTTTTAATTTTTGCAGTTTCTTTTCTTTTCTTTTTTTTTTTTTTAATTTTTTTAACAAGCCAATCATACTGTTTTCCTCTGCAGAGTGGTAAGATGAACATTGCATTTTCAAGCTGGTAAATGAGCTGAAATGCTACATTTAAAACCGCTTACTGCCAAATCTCCCACATAGGAGAAATACCTTGTGAGCCTAATAGTCTGCCCAGAGCAGAGTCTGGGCAACTCAGGCTTCAAATGCAGCTCCTTCCCAGGAGAGGCACAAAAAATGTGAAGTGTCAATGAGATGGCTTTCTGAAAGAAGACTGCCAGCTAAATGTTGGGTTGTGCACGCAGAAGGCATTGTCTGAATTTCTCAGGTCTGTGGCGCAGCAGATGGTTGGAGTCAGACTGGATAATAACAGTGGTCTGTTGAGGTTGCATAAGCCATAAATGGCAAGAAGATAGGAATGCATGTTTGTGCTAACCTTGTAAAAACCTCTTTGAAAACATCAGTAGCACTACAAAATCAGGCAAACAGAGGCTAAGGAAAACCAGAATTTGGGGAAGACTACTAATTTATGCACAGCCACTGTGATTGCCTTTTAATGGGGTAATTAATGATACACATTTCTTTGTGATGTGAGGGTTCAGTGGGAAAAAGAACTCTCTTC
This sequence comes from Cinclus cinclus, assembly GCF_963662255.1. Taxonomy (NCBI): domain Eukaryota; kingdom Metazoa; phylum Chordata; class Aves; order Passeriformes; family Cinclidae; genus Cinclus; species Cinclus cinclus. The sequence continues at coordinate 6,649,344 of NC_085046.1, forward strand.
TGGCCCGTCCTGACCAAGCCAGTGGGACACCTGAGTCACAGGACTGCTTGGAAACCCTGTCTTTGGGTTTGGGAACCTTGGGAGCACAGATTTGGGCATAGGGCTTCCCTGTCACAGTGGGGTACAGAGCAGAATCTCCACACCATCAGAGAGAACAGATTTAAGCTTTCTTCTTGAATTCCTGTTCCAGCTGGTAATACTCTGAGCTTCATCCCTGCAGACAGGCTTATGGTAACACTCAACCCTGCAGTGCCCCAGCCCATCAGTGGACCAGACCTCAATCCTCAGGTCCCAGCTGGAAAACAGAGGCAGGAGCATTTTCTTGTTGAACAGGAATTGCTGTGAGCCAGGGGAGGACATTACTGGCAGATTGCAACTTGCTCAGACAGCAGGTTAAATAAATGGAAAATGTCTCCTACTAGCCTGTCAGCTCCTCCACTGATTTTCTCCAGAGCAGAGACTGGTAATTATAGCACTGCACTTCAAATTAAATGGCGAGTTTGTCCAATAAAGCGTAAGTTAATTAATTTTTTCTTATTCTTACAAATAAGATTTGTACTGAACTTGTGTTCAAAGGCCTTAGTCTTAAGTGTTTTCTAGTCTCATTGTTTTGTTTTAGCTACAACTAAACCCACCTCACACTGAAACTTGTATCATCCACTGGCCAAATGTGTAAAAGCTGGATTTTTTTCCCCGCTTTGCCTATTTGTAGGTGGCCACATATCAGAAATAAGAACCATGGCCTGAGTTTACTATTCTGAGTATAAATTTTTCCTGCTTTAATTCCTGATTTATTCTTGACAAGACTTCAAGCCCATTAATTATTTGACACAATGAGTAATTTCTTCTTCACTCCATAACTCTGTATATTTTAATTTCTTTCCCCCTTTTTTTTAAAAAAGCAAACAGTCATTTGTTTTGACCATTTGGAGCAAGCAATCAGTCTCCTGGGAGCTTGAGACAGTGCTTATCCTTCACCTTTCATCTGTAGCTAAAAACAAGAGTCTGCCATGACCCGCTCAGCAGCACAGCAGAGTTCACAGTGGCACAGTTTTCCATCCTCCTGCCCTGAAGTCTTGTTACTTCCTGCACAGTCATCTCTTCAGCTGGATGAGCTAAAGGCACTTTCCTCAGCGTAACATTGCATTAGCTGGATGTTATTTATGGATTTCCTTGGCAAGGGATGCTGTGGCACACACCAGGGGTTTGAGCAGCCAGGCTTGTGGCAGCTCCTGGAGGGGTGGGGTTATGCAGGGTGACAGTGATCTTTTGGGGGAAGAAATATTGGCAACACCATCTCCCTAGGACCCACCTCCTCCCACTTCCAGCTGTGACTTTTCTCTGTCCCCTCTAATGGCAGCAATAGCCTGGCCCAAGTGATATCTGTAGGATTAAGATAGGAAATGCATCCAACTCTGTGTTTCCCCTTGTGTGCTCAGCCTGGCAGTTTCCTGTGCTATAGACAATGCTGAGAAGTCCAGCCCTTAGCTACTCCTGGTTTTACCTATTTATCTGTGCTTTCCAAACTCCAGGTCTCACAGGTAGGCTCAGGAATGTCCCTCTTGTAGGACATTCTATTTTGTCAGACTCTGGATCTGGTCTCCAATACGTGCCCAGTAAGGAAGGAGAATTGAGATGATTAATACCTAAATATACATGGAGAAGTCAGGCTTTACAATGCTCTGCTCCTGGTGAAAGATCATTTCCTTTGAGAAAAAGAATCACCTTTGTGCATTTTGTATATATCAGTCTTTCTTAAGGGCAAGCTGGATGACTATAAACATATGGAAAATTAATATATGCAGTGTTGGGTGAAGATTCAGTCAGAGTGAATTCAAATGTGAATGTAAACAACAGAAGATCAATTCCTGAGCCACTTAGACAAAATATGGAACTACTCCTGCCCACATAGATAAATGTATTTTTCCCTTATTTTACACTGATAAAACTGTATTGCAAATGATTTATCTACATCAGACACATAACTTTTTTTTTTCCTGTGGAGGGAGAGAAGTGGTTAATATGCAGCTTTTTATGGCTTCCTGGGATTAAAAATGAGGAGAATGCTCTAAACTTGTTAGTGAAAGATGAACAAGTGACAAAGATGTAAGAGAAACCCACAGCCTACAAGTGCTTTTCATCAAATACTGCCCAATCAATAAAATGCTAAACAAATTTAGACAGCTGGGGTAAAAATAACACATACAAGATCGCTTTGGAAATTGAATTAAAAATAAAGATTAAGATTTATTTTGGGATTAAATGGTTTAATCCTTCTTCGTGTTGGATTTTTTTTAATTGCAGGCGGTTTATGAGTTATTAATTGCAGATGGTTTGTGGTCGTCTGTGGAAGTGACATGTTAAAAAAAGTGTTAATAGCAGGGTCCCACAGAGGGACAAAGAAATCCCAGCACTGCAACTCTCCCTAAACTTCTTCCAGCAAACCTTGTTTAAGGCAACAGGATCATGCTTTTGGAAAGAGCTGGAGACCTGAGTATTTCAGATCTGATATGTTTTACATGTGTTGTAAAAGCTATAACTTTTCAGAGGTGTCCAGAAAGCAAAAATTAATCTGGTGATTTAATCACAAGCTAAAGCAGTAGCTGGGGAAGGTTGGTGGGAACAAGGGAGCGGATAAACTTGGCTCACTACTTCCTTGTCCATGAACATGGAGGTTGTGTCCTGCTGGATTAGCTCAACAGAAGGAGTTAGAGTAGTAAAAGTGCACTGGTTCTGGCCCTTCCCAGTCACCCCTGTTTTGTTGCATCCCAAAATGGATGCATTAGTTAAATTTGATTCTCTTGAAGTCCTAAGAGTTGCAATGGATTGGCTGCTTTAAAGAGAGCAGATTTTGATCCTCTGTTGTGGCTCACTTACCCTTCGGTGGGTAAACGCTAAAGAAAGTAAACTCTTTTCCAAAAGATTTACGTCTTTCCAACCCACATCCACTAATTGAGTGCTCTCTATAAATTGCTGTAGTGTTTGTGATAGTTCTACTATCTGCTGAGGTTTCTGATTCACTGCTTTATTTGAAGTGGCACTTTCTATTTCAAGGCACTCTGATTCAAGCACTTCTGAGCTCATATTTAAAAGCTTATTTTGATCATCACTGCCTTCATGCAAGTCACAATGCTGAGAAGATGCTGCACAGGTTGTGTTTGTGCTGCTGCTTTTATGACCTGGACCATATTCAAACATTCCTACTTAGCAAATGTCTCAGAAGTTCAGAGCATCCAAATGTCTTCATGTTCCCTGCAGCTTCTGGAAGAAAAGTTATCTTTGTTTACATGGAGATGGAGGGAGGCTCTCAGCAGCTTCTGGCTTCTGCCTTTAGAATGGGGTGGAGGCCCTTGTCTGGAAAATACAAAGTGTTCTCTATGGGCAGTGGAGGATAATGGGCCAGCTGGAGGAGAAATGACATTGCTCTGGTGAAAAGTAGGTACTGGGCAAGCTGAGAATATACACTGAAAAATATAAGAAAGACAGAGAGGAGGTTTCTCTCTGATGGGGAGAAAAGTGATTGGAAAATGTATTGAGTGAAAAGAAAAACAAATGGTGGGCAAAATATATTGTCAAGATTTTTGGGGATTATGACTGGGAAAAATTATATTTTCCAAGACCAGAGGAAAAGATATTGGAAGGACCATGTGGTGAGAAGCGATATCTGTCACTCCCCTGTAGGAGCTCCTTAGTTCTGATCACTTTTTCAGTAATCTTACAACCAAATGTTTCTTGCAGCTGAAGTCTTCCTTCTCTTCTGATAGACAGAAGAGTTGTGGCATAGTTACAAACTCTGGTGTTACTGAGGAGAAAAAGAGGAGGTGAATTGTTATCAAAATGGCATTAGGGTGGTGCTAAGGTTTCTCAGCAGTGGTTGTGTTCACTTGCACTGTGTGAATTGTGTGCTGCAGTTTTACTGTGTCCACAGAGTGAAAGGAAGATAGATGTGTTACAATTTTCTGCAAGGAAATTGAGTGGAAAGTTCTGTCCTAAACTCCCAGGAGGAATCACTGAAAGAAGTCATTTGATTTCTCAAATTCATAGAATTGTGGTATTGGAAAAGACCTGCAAAGGTCAGCCAGTACATTCACTGCCCAAGGCAGGACCACCTTTATCAATGTTATTCATGTCAAACTTGCTCTTAAAGATGTCCAGTGCTAAGCACTCATTCACTCCCCAGACATCCCATTCTCGTGCTTATAAAGCATCTAGAAACCCTTTTTTTCCTGGTTTATACTTTGTTGGCTACTAGTAAAATATTTCAGTTGCCTGTTTTGAAAGTCACTTTGTAGACTGGATGAGATGACTTCTCCTCAGGACTGCAAGGCACAGCTCTAACTCCTGTTAAAACACATTGCAACAGGAGCTCTGCTGGTTTAAGGGCCAGGGTTTAGCAGATGTGCCCATGGTGGAGTCCAACAGCTGCATCTGGCATCATGCTGTTGTTTTACTGCAATCTGGGACCTCAGCAACAAAATCTGTCCCCCAGCTCGCATACAAAGATCTGGGATTTTGAATTTTTTTTCCCTGAGAAAAACAAAGCTTGAGGTTCTGCCCCTACTTTTTTAATGCAGAAAATAGGGATTCAAATGTGATTTTACCTGGGCTGCTGTTGGGTTCCCTGAACCTGCTGCATTCCTTAAATAGTCACGAAGAAAAAATCTGGAAGAAAGTTCTGTAACTTGAGTCACCTGAACTGTGAGAATAGTTGTTTCAAATTTCTATACTATATATTTGTGAGAGGAGAATTGATCCAGTCCTCATGCTTCTTTCTTTTTATTTTATCAGCACTACTGTAAGATTTCTTAAATCTTTCTTTATTTTGTTTTTCATTAATAAACAAGACATTAAGTTCAATAGATTCAATAGATCCTGTTGCCCCAAAAGAGCATCTTCAGCATGGAAATAAATTGGAGAAATAATCCTTTCAGATTTGTGCAGTTATAGGAAGAAGTTACTTGTATGCTTCAGGAAAAAGGGAAAATATTGTAGGGGACGAATACTGATCTTAAATTTTCATGTAAGATGTGAGCTCCTTGCATCAAGAACTCTGATTAACTGCTTGTCTCTACAGACATGCTCTCATGCAGAGCAGTGGTGCTGTAAATGTATTGTCCTGACTATCACATTAATAATGTCTAATAGGAACCATAAAATTAGTTTTGTATTTTTTCTCCATGATCCAGTTCAGACTCATGAAAGGCAAAATACCACAGCTATATACATATTTAATAGACAGCCACTGCTTGTAACCACTGAAAGGTCCTTCAAAAGCATGAAGAACTTAATGAGTGTTTCAAACACAACTGGTCCTTACACACTGGCCTTGAAAATTCAACCTCAGTGGAAAAGCTGAAATAGTAAGAACTCCAGGACTGCTCTTTGGGTGAATTTTGAATCAAGACCCAGGGTACAGGGACCCAAGGTAACAGGATTAGTATGGCCTATATTATGTCCACGGAAAAGTGTTGTCACACCTCATTTTATCCAAAAATAAACAGAAATATTAATGCTTCCCTTTCTTTTGGCAAACTGTGTTATTTGCTGATGAAAGTACATAATATTAGTCCTTGTGGTTGTTATCAATGTTATTATTAAAGATTTCACATGCATTTTAGGGAGCAGGAAAATAAATACATACCCATCAAAAATCCCAAAGCCTGTGTTTAGGAGGTGGATAGCTGTGAGCAGGAGGATGGGGACCTATCTGAATCTGGCTGAATGGAGCTGTGCTGCCCTCAGGGAGAAGACTTCTCTCTGCTGCCTGTGGCTGGGACAGAATTCTTCTTTCAAATGGACACTGAGCACTACCAGGATATTTCAGAAGTGTATTGAGACAGTTCATCCTGGAAAATGTGATTTCACAGCCAGTAAAACATTAGACATGGTAATAAAAAGGCTTAATATGTGTTGTTTGTTTTGCTGGCAACAGTGATTTTTATTTATTTATTTATTTATTTTTATTGAGCTTTTGAAGCTGAGCAGAATGAAGCCTCTACAGGATTTTTAGAGCAATTTGGTTCGAATTTTCATCTGGAGGATTATTGTTTCCTTGCAGACAATAAATAAAAAAAAAAATCCCACAAAAATAACTGCTTTTCTGGGTTTTTGATAACTACAAGCACAAGCCCCAGACACTCCAGTCCTGGGAAAACCGCCTCTTCAGGCAAAAAGTGGTGCCTTGGTGCTGGCCTGTAAAACTACGAGATAAAGACTGTAGTTTAATTGCTGGTTTTAGACAGCCCAAACCTGCACTGCTTTCTGCCTCAGCTGCCTGCCATGCCCCAAAAGGAGAGCCAGAGGACCTCGATGCAGCCAGATAAATGAGGCTCCTTGCAGAACAGCTCTCATGGATTGCACAGCCCAGGGCAGTGGGAGGGATGGAACCAGCATTCTCCACAGTGATATCAAACTACATCAGCGTGCTTTCAGGCTTGCAGGCAATTAATTCAGGACTGCTGAAATCCAGAGCATTAATATAAACTGTAGCTGGTGGTGATTCACATTAATCTGGGGGCTGTCATTGCAGCAGTTCAGGGGTAGCTCTAAGCTCAGTTTGGATATCTCTGCGAGGAGAGAGACAGAGAGCCTAAACATCAGCCACCCTTAAATGGACTGTGAAATGTGAGTCAGAGCCTTGATTTAATTCTTTATTACGGTGGAGAGGTTCAAAGTAAAGCATTACATTTTACCTTGGAGCTCTCAGCAGTGAAGGCAGCAGGTTGGCTACAGCAAAAGCCAAAGCATGGGTCAGTGGCATGAGAATGCATGACTCAAGTTAAAATTAAACATTTTGCTCACCTGCAGAGGGCCAGTTATCTTCTGTGATGCTTCCTATGTTCTCCAGTGTCTTGTTATTTTCCCTGAAAATAGGGGTCCAAAGCTAAGGAGAGTTTTATGCATTGAAACTCAGATCTGTGTCTGTGTGGAGGCAGCACTGGGTCAGGGGAAGAGACTGCAAGCACAAGGGGCTCTCAGGAGCTGCATATCCCCTTGTTTTAATGTGTAACATTTGGGATCCAATCAACGTCATCTGAAATGGGGTGGGCAAAAAAAAAAAAAAAGACAACAAACAAACAAAAAAAAAAAAAAAACAACCAAAAACAGCAAGCGAGGAATGAAGTGGCCAAAGAAGCAAAACTGGACTCATAACCTGCTTCTTTTTTAAAAGCATCTCTGAAACAGCTGGACGCCCTTCATGCAGCTCCAAGAGCATCCAGAAAATGAGGAGGGAGCAAATCTCTTCAGATCCGGTGGGAACTAAAAATGTCAGAGAAAAATACCCCAAAGACTCCTTGATCAAGGACATCAAAGACAGAAGGAATGTCTGAAGGAATGGGAGCAGATGTGTGACTGCAATCCATCACCAAGAAGATGCTGTGAGCTGTGACTCTTGGAAATGCCATCATCTGGGAGCAAACTGAAGTCTCACTTGTCCAGCAAATTTTACAAAAAAAAAGCAAGAGGCTCTGGAATCATAAATTATTTAATCTTTTAATCTTAAACATATTTTAACCTTTGTGTTTAATAGCTGCCAGTAGACCTGCCACCCATTAATACGGCTTATGACTAATTTGTTTTTTAATCCATTTATCCCCCTGGCTTCTATGATATATCAAAGCAATGAGTTACAAAATTGAAGTGTGGTGAGGTGTTTGGCAGACTGCTTATTCTTGTGGCCTATTTGTCATACTGTGAGAAATAGTCAACAGCTCACTCTCTAAGTGCAATAAGCCTTCCTATCTCTTCTTTTACTTGTCACCTCAGGGCTAAGAGAGCTTCTGTAGGGTAGGAATTGTGGGAAAGTTGGGATCTTTCACCTGTATTTTCTGTTCCTTTGAGTTTTTTTTTCTGTCCTTCACTGCACTTTCATTTCTTTTGCTGCTATGCACAGCCTTCAGAATACAATAAATCACATTTCATTTATGTTTCTAGCTGGCTTAAACACATTTCAATACTTCAGACTCTCCTTTAGAGTTTTGGTTTTGTTCTCCTCTTGTTCATCAGCATTTCCAGGCACATAGGCTCACAAAATAAATCCAGGTTGATCATTTTTTAACAGGCTCTGTGTAAGCAGCTCCAGCTGGCTCAGCACACGGTCCCTGAAAAGTCCCAAAGTCAGATACAGTTTTTATGTGGACACAAAAAATGTGAATGTTTTCACTATTTACCTGCTTGTAACTTATCTGCTTCAGGTAACTTGCCAATATATAACTTAGCCACTTCATTGATCTTTCCCAGCTACTGCATATAGAGGTTTCTCTTCGTGCTATCCAGCAGAAGATCTTTACCTGCACCTTTGCAGAAAATGTCTTTCTCTGGCATCTCCTTCTTTAAACCAAAGCAAATGAGAATATTATTGATTCTCATGAGAAACATGTCAGCAACATACATTAGGTGGGTGGACCTGCTGGAGTGAGCCCAGAGGAGACCATGAAGGTGCTCAGAGGGCTGGAGCATCTCTGCTATGGAGACAGGAAAGGAAAGGCTGGGTTTGATCATCTTGGAGAAGAGAAGGCTCTGGGGAGACCTTGTAGCACCTTGTAGTACCTAAAGTGGCTACAAGAAAGCTAGAGAGGGATTTTTGACAAATGCATGTAGTGATGGGACAAGAGGAAATGGCTTTAAACTGAAAGAGGGGAGATGTAAATTCAGACAATATCTGGCTGAAGGTATCAGCTATGGACACAACAGAGTGTGTCCATACTTTTTCTCTGAGTGATGGAAAAGTCCCTCATTATGGAGTGATAGAAAAGTTGAGAGATTATTTAGAAAGTGTACAATGAAAGAGTATGTGGCTGTATGCTGGTCAAGGCTCAGGCCTATTGTTTTATGACATTTAGAAAAATTGAAATGTTACTTGCTGTTCAGAATAATGCCTCCGAACAAGCAGTACTGTAAATTCTAAGAAAAGGTACTTCTCCTTATCAGATATACTCCTCATGTCTACACTTCTTTCATAGCTTATGCTTCTTAAAAACTTATTTACACTCCCTCTAGCCATCAAAGAAAATGCATTAACTTTGAGCTGAAAAGAGCTGAGTTATTATTTCTTGTGCCCTTACTTGTGAAGGCCAAACAGGAAGGGATGGAAGGCAAATCAGAACTATGTAGTTTCTTGAACTTGTGCCCTCATTGCATGCACAGAGGCAGATCTCTGACGGTGCTGCTGTGTGAACCATAGTGGTAGCTAGCAGTACAAACTAAAGTAGCAGATCTGAATATATATTCCTTTAACTGACAGGTCTATCCTAAATAAACTCTTTCTTAACAGGGAAGTGGGGAAACTGAACCAGGTTAACATTTTTATGAAGACATCTTGGCTCAGCCTCCATTGAAATAAATAGAAACTTAATGCCTTAACTGGTTTTTTAGTTGCTACCGTGTAACAATGGAAACCTGAGATCAGTTGTTCAATCCAAATGTGTCCTGTAGTCTTGCAGAATTTTCAGTCCTAGTATCAAGCAGGAGTTAAAGAATACCTCCCAACAGAAATTCAGTCTTTGTGAAAATGGTGATGATATTGCATGCTTAGAACACTGTCCTGGGAAATTGCTTTAAGTTATTGCAGGGAAAAATAGTTTAGTCTGGCCCACTGGTGCATTATTTACAGTGTGATAGCTCTGATGTGCCTGTCCTTCCAAATGCTTAGCAATGGAAAGGTTTGGCCATGTGAATGCTTCACTGGGAGCACTAAATCATTCTGTGGCAGCTTCATGACCATTACCCAGGTACAGGCACTCCTCTAAGGGGGTCTGACCCTTAGCAAATGTGTGGGACCTGGGGCTAACATGCTTTTAAACTTCCTTTCATTAAGGCCTAAAAGCATAAACACAGGTCAGTTGCTGTGAAGTAACAGTAAAGTGTTCATTTGTTAAACTAAGAAAATTATAAATGTTTCTATATTGGTGTTTGTAAAATTATTTTCTAAAAATTAGGGTCTCTGAGAGCAACAGTACTCTGAAGTATATAGTAATGAACATCTCAATTTTATGAAATAGACTTTTTTTTCCTTAATGACCAAAACATGCATGATTTTGTCCCTGCTGAACTTTCAGAAGGAGAATTGTTACTCTTTGCCTCTAAGTGTTTATGGGTCTGCTCTGTGGCTGGATTTATGGCTACCATGTCAAAGGTATTTGGTGACTGCTATTTTGATACCCAGCTATAAAAGCTTCACAGGCTCATCATCTGCATAGTTTCTTGAAAAACAGGCCCGTGAAAAAATTTGGGGCAGTTTGTCAAAGCTTTTAGAAAATGGTCTCTGTAGTGGGCATAATTTCACAAAGTTGGCAATACAAGAGTGGAAATGTCAGGGGAGACTGTGACTAATTTAGACACCGAGCTGCCAGGTGTTTAGATGCCAATTTCTTGTCAGAATCAAGCGGATGTCAGAGCAGATGTTTTACACCCAGAATGCAACTGAGGTGTGCATCCACCTCATGTCAGTCCTGGCTGGCTGGGGAATTGACCATTGGTGGGGAAAAGGAGAAGGCAGCCCTATTGAGATAGCTCCTGCTGTCCAAGCCCTGCTAGAAGGAGGTGTCTCAGGGGAAATGGTAGCTAAATCGGGTTTGTTCTGGGAATGGCAGGCAGTTAGTCAGGTCTTTGCTTACTAAATGTCTTCACTGGGATTTCCAATAGAGAAGTGAAGGCTTTTAGTAGCTCTCTGTGCAAAGTGCTCATTTCTGCTGCAGGATAAGGAAGGCACCAGTTGGAGAAGTTTGTTCCTCTTTCTTTGCTCCATGTCACACCTGCCCTCTGTTTCCTCAAAACTCCTTTTCCACCACTGGCCTTTTGCTGCCTTTCATCATGCCCAGCCTGATACCTCTTTGGTTTACTTCCCAGCATAATAGAAGGCTTAAATTTGAAAACCTCTAAGTAATAAAAAGTCACAAGCTGGTTGCTAGATATGACTGATTTGCCTATGCTGTTCTGTGTTGCTTTTCTTCTTAGTACCTCAAGGCTGAAATGTTTACATTAAGGGCATATTATCTTCTCTGTTTTGATAGGATAGGGATAGGACAAGGAGTAATGGATACAAATTGAAAGAGGGGAAATGTAGATTAAATATTAGGAGGATTTTTTTTCAAACTAATTAGCAACAAATGCAGTTCAGGACATAGATAATGAGTGTTAATCCAAAGATCACATGGAAAATCCACCTCTTCTCTCTTTTTCTCCCTTTTTCTCTCTTTTTCTCTCTTTTTCTTAACTATACTGCAAAAGCAACAAGGAAAATGCAAGGCAGATATGTTGAAATGGGATGAGACTAAGAATGTGTTGAAACTATTCCCCTTGGAAATATGAATTCAGAGCATGGAAGGGGTTGAGCCCCTCTGACCAGCTCAAATGCTCCAGACACCCAGAAACATTTCCTTGGCTGCTTGTGAGAGATGTCTTTTAAAAATATTGCCCCATTTAGAGTTTCTGAGCTCCAAGAGTTTCTGAGCATTGAACTCAGTGGAAATGAAGACAAAACATCCCACAGCTCAGTGCCTACCAGCAAACAAACTTCCAAGCAGATCCCATTGCCAGATGCTGCCTACTTTGCTTCTTTTATCAGCCATCACCTGCTTTTATACACTCAGTGATTAATGTAGGCCATCCCCAATCCTCAGGCAGAAGTTGTTGCAAATAGATTAATATTAAATACTTTTGGCTTATTAAAATAATAATTTTCCTTTTGCATAATTAAGACCTTTAAAGTATTATCTATATTTTTTCCTCTCCATGTGGCAGTCCTAAGAACTAAATAGTTATTGATCACAACGAATCCTAATGGAACCACAAGAGTTTGTAATACAGCTATGATCTGTCTCTGCATTGCTAATGAAGGCACTTTAAGCAAATGAGATTAGCTTCAGCTTTATGTAGCTCATATAGAAGCTTTGAAATATACAAAATAAAAGTCCTCCTGATAATTTTGACATTACTAGAGATAAAAGTCTTATCATGATCTGAGGTATCATCCCAATTTTTTCTTTGAAAGCAGCAAGTGTGTAAACCTCTGTCTCTCTTGCAAGACAGCACTCCAGGTTTGTTGTTTTCTGCAGCAAGGAGAGATCAGCATGAGATAAAGGACCAGGATAGCACCACAGCCTCAGGCTATGGGGCAGTGGAAATAACAGCTAATGATGATCACAGAATCATAGAATATTAAGGAGTTGGAATGGACCTTAAATATAATTTAGTCCCAACTCCCCTGCTGTGGGCAGGGACACCTTCCACTAGACCAGGCTGCTCAGAACTTCATCCAGCCTGGCTTTGGTTACTGCCAGGGTTGAGGCATCCACCCCTTTCCTGGGCAACCATTTCTGGTGCCCTACCCTCTTCACAGGAAAAACAAATTCTTCCTCATATCCAGCCTAAATTTCTCCTCTTTCAATTTGTATTCATTACTCCTTGTCCCATCCCTACGCTAAGAAAACATCTGTGTCAAACTCAGTCCTAGAACATTCTGAATTGTGTGTTCCATTTCTTCCTTTGGGAAATAAAGCACTGTTCACTTCAAAAGTGGATTTTTACTCAGAAAGGTAATACACTTTGTTCTGCTTCTGAGTGGAGGGGAAGATTGGAAATAATGGCTGGACATCTACTAACAGAAAAGGAACGAAGGAAAAGGGGGGTTTGCACTTCAGGAGATTCTCTGGAGTGGTAGGTACTCAAAAGGAGCCTTTAATTACATTTCCTATTTGGCTGTGGTGAGATCAAGCCCAACTTCTCTGCAGAGAGGGTCTGGGAGGCCAAACAAACAAAGTTTGTCAGTAGAAGGTGCAACAAGACTTCTTGGGATTGACTCCTCTGGCAGCTGAACCAAACTCCTCAGGCCCCAGATTGGAAAATTGATGTTGGATAAACATTTCTGACAATGAGGGCTGAGTGAAGACCTCTAGTATGGTGGCATTCAGAATCCTCTTGATATTGCACATGATCTCAGAGCCTGTGCTAAGAGCTTGAACAGTCCACACAATTTCTTCAACCTTCACTGACTCAAGTCTTTATTTTTCACTACTACATCTCTAGGGTGATAAAAGGCTAAAAAAAATCCTTAATGGTTATCTGATATTTGGATATAGTGGTAATAGAGCTATACTAGTCACCAGAGAATCTGTCAGTATTTGGCTGAGGTGATGCAGTAGGAATCGGACAATAACTCATTTTAAGGTAAGATGTTTTTATCCATTTTAGCAACATTTCACGCTAGTTCTCTCAACTCTGAAACTCTAACAAGGACCATTTCAGAAATTAAAAATGTATGGCATGAGGCTATTTGATGCTACCATTAAGGCACTTCACTGCTGTATTCCTGGATCATCAGGGGAGGAGAAGGAGGGGTGCCCTTCAAATTAGCAGGAGCTGCACATTGCACAGCTGCATGGAGGGAGCCTGAGTGCATTTTGCTCAGGGAAAAGAGACAGTGGTGGCCAGCAAGTATTGTCTTACGTAATAGAAATGGCAAACAGCCTTGGGGTGGACAGTCAAGAGGGAGAGAAGTCTCTGGATATGACATGTCAAAACACTTAGGAGATTTTGCCACTGGATCCCAGTCATTCGGAGAGCCCAGTGGCAGTAAAGACATCCCACCACATAAATTTAATTTTCTTTACATGTTTATCCATTCTTTGACTTTTCCTTTTCATTCACATCAGTTTGTCTGTGTCCTGGTACTGTACAACCTCTAACTGCCTGAGCAGTTAGCTTTTCTCTGACTTTTCTGCCATACATGAAGAATAGTCTTGGAAAAGACAAGGGCTAGGCTAATAATACACTGCTGTTGTGTAAGTGTGCTCAGCACTTTGGATTCCTTTGGACTGGTTAAAGAGTTCAAAGCCAGCTGGCTGGAACAAAGGTTATTAACCCTGCCTTTGAACACCTAAATGCAAATGGCCTGACTTCTGAGAAATGGTGGACACCCAAAGAAATTTTCTATCTTTCTCTGGACACATTTGGGGAATTCTTGTTAAAAAGCTACAGTACTAATTCCCACATCTTCCAGCTGGCTAACCCTGAAGGCTTGGCTAATTCCAAAGGACTGAGCTCTGTGACCCTTCTGCTGCATACAGTGTTTATCATAGTGAGCTGGAGCAAAGAGCAAGAGGGCAGCAGGACAAAATTCATGCGTTAAAATCACAAACAGAACTGGGAAGAGAACACAGCTGTAATAATTTTGTTTCTTGCTCTAACTCTTCTTGTGGTAAAGCAAGGCTGATTATGGGTTTTTGGTGCTCCTTATTGCCATTATTTTCCTCTGCTTCTGCAAAAACTGCCACATTCATTCTTAGAGTGGCTGTCTAAAGGAAGAGAGCTCAGATACCCAGTGTAAGACAAGGTAAATAACTCTTGTCTGCACGTGCTGGAGCACCTTCTGAAGGAATGTGCAGCTCCGGGTGTCCCAATGTCCCACCTGATGGCAGTGGACTGGCTTCTCCCAGGGTTTTGTAAATGTTCCTCAAAACTGCACTCATGAAAATTAAGCTTCTGCAAGTACTACTTGCTGTTAAAATCACACTCTGTTATCAGAGACCATTCCCAAATCAGTATCCTGGGTTCTGACTGAAATGTTCTGAATGGCTTGGCCATTTCCAATAATAGATTTAGATGAAAGAAGAGGATATTTGTCATGTTAAAGAAAGACAAGACAAATATCTAGCCTGTAGACTTCAGGATGAAGATTCTGATTTCTAGACGATAAACAAAATATTTCACATATTAAGAACTGACTTCAATCCGTGTTTAAAGTGAGGGATAGCTCACAAAGACATGACACAAAGATCATCTCTTCCCAACTCAGTGTTGCCATGTGATGCTTCATGCAAAGCTCCTTAAAGACTCACAGTGATATCACCTGGTGTGCACATTTGCACCCCAGGCTTGAGCTGGCTTAAGTCCACAAGAAACTTTTCTCATGTTTGAATTTTTCCCTGAGATTTGAAGCTGAAACAGGTTTAGTTCTTTCGCTCTGCAATGAACAATGAACACAGAAGCTGCATTTACTACGAAGCTTGTGATAGGGTGCTTCTTAGTCCAGAGAATCCTAGAATGGTTTGGGTTGGAAGGGAACTTAAAGATCTCGTTCCAAACCCCTGAAACACCTTCCACTATATCAGGGTGTTCAGAGCCCCATCCAACCTGGCCTTGAACACTTCCAGGGATGAGGCATCCACAGCTTCTCTGGGAAACCTGTTCCAGTGCTTCACCACCCTCACAGGAAAGGATTTCCTTATAATACCTAATTTAAGCCTGGCCTCTTTCAGTTTGAAGACATTGCCCTTTGTTCTAGCACCATGTACCCTTGCAAAAAAAGTGCCATGAAGCCCTGAAGGATGGGAAGGCAGCAAGGGTTGTGCTGTGACTGCAGAGCTGTTAGCACTGCTGAGACAAGCAGGTCATACTTAGTTAAGCAACCCGTTCATTTTCACTCTGCCTGAACAAGAGCTCAAGTGAAGTTCGGTGTAATTAACAGTAGAGAGATACAGGGGATGAAAAGTATGAGGCAGTGTTTATTTAAAGAGCTATAAAACTGGTGAAATAAAAAAAAAAATCCTACCAGAGAAGGAGCTATTTGAATCAGCTTTCATTGGGAATATTTCTGTAATAAAGAGTTGCAACTCCATAAAAGGTTGTAAACCTGTCTGAATAAAACCCAAGGAAAAGATTTCTGAAGCTCAGGAGCCACAGGGGGTTGGAGCATCAAGCTTTGTTCACAGCTCCCTTACCTTGAGCTCATGCACGTGTGGGAAGCTGCATTCCCACAAATGCTCATTTCATAATGATCCAGTATTGCCCAGTGGCTGAAATGGGAATTTAGGAGTCCCAGTGGGGAGCTGCTGCTCCTGCAGGGCTTACGTGCGAAATGCTGGAGGGCTTTTACAGCTCCTGGAATACCTCAGCACACTGCCCTTCATCACTTTGCTCTGGTTGCAGCTGTAGCCCATGGTAATAATGTTAATAACTGTAATGCCATAGCTGAAAATGGTCTTTGGCGTGGGTTTGGCTGATAATAGTCCTTGACATGAGTTTCCCAAGATTCAGATGTTTTTTTTATACAATGAGGCTGTCCTGTGCTATGGGCTGCTCCTTCCCTCCTCTCATGGAGCAGTCTGGCAGGAGAGGAAGGAGAAAGATCAGAGCCACAGAGCTCAGAACAGCAGGGCTGGGCCAGCACTGAAACCAAAATGGTCCTAAGGGGGGATGCACAGAAACTCAGGGCTTGTGGGGGTACTGCCAGTGCTTCCCTCTGCATCTGTCAAATAGATCAACAAGTGCATGAGAAGGACAGCACCTAAAATATCTTTCCTACTTTAAAGCACCAGAAACTAAAGATAGTAATTTAAAAAAAAGCTGAACTGAAATTATGATTGGAGTAATGTGATAAGTTTGCATGACAATGTTTTGATAGCAGGGGGACTACAGGGATGATTTCTGTAAGAAGCTGCCAGAAGCTCCCCCTATGTCTGATAGAGCCAGGGTCAACTCTCTCAGTCTGTGAAGAACTGCAGCCCATGGAAAAGACCCATGCTGGAGAAGTTCAGAGATGACTGTGTGCCATGGGAGTAATCCCACACTGGAGCAGGGAAAGAGGTGAGAATTTGCCCACAGAGAGGAAGAAGCAGAAGAGACAGAGTGATGAACAATCCTCCTTCCCTGTCCCCCTGTGTAGCTGTGGGGAGGAGGCAGAGAAAATTGGGAGTGAAGTGCAGAGGTGGGAAGAAGGAGGTAATTATTTGTAAAAAGTTATTGGTATTAAGTTATTGCCAATCAAATGAGAATAGGATAATGAGAAATAAAAACTAAAGCCACTCCTGTAGCTCTTCCACAACCAAAACCTTGCCATGCAAACATAACACAAGTAATCATATTTCAAACATAACATAGGCTGAGAAATGATCCTCCAACACGTAAAGGTGGACATTAACTACTATCCATGGATCAAAGGTTCTTTCTAGTTAAATAACTTGTCCTGCCTTTGCTCCTTTGAAAGTGCTTACCACATTTTTTTTTTCTGTAAAAATAATAATTATAACCATCCCAATTGAAGGTCACCAAAATGTAGGAAGTAAAAGTTTTATCTGAAAAAGGACATTTAAAGCTGTAGGTTTTGGCTCACTGTCAAGAAACATTTTCTATTTCACATAATTATATGAGCTTTTGGATTCGCAAGGAGAGTACAGATTCTGAAATAAAATTCTTTCTCTCTAAATGCTTAGATTTCACACACTGTTCTTTATCATTATTGCTCAGTGAGATAAATTTCTATTTAAAATTTACACAGCATTTTATATACCTCATCAGATATTTTCTACGTCCCAAAGTCCCCTGATCATACTGATCTAAGGAAAAAATCTTGTAGTTCAGAGAACATAGGAACCTTGTCACCTGAAAACAGACCTGAAACCCACCTTGTGTAGAATCCTGCACCTGACACCAACACAGAGCCAGTGCTTCAGAGGGAAGCCACGGGACCTGGCAGGGTGCAGGTGGATTTGCTTCCACACACCAGCCTATAATCACAGGTGGCTGTTTTAAGTCCTCATGGGTGAGATTCTAAAATCCTTGAAGCTTCCTCAGGATGGAGGAGATAGATGGAAGGGTAGGCTTGAAGCCCACAGGAGTTCTGCATAGGGGAAGAATCCCCCATTTAAGGAAGCTGGTGGGGAGGTGGATGAGGTGCAGACACGACAAGATTTTCCACTGATTACACACAGACGCTGCAGGAAAAACATACATTTATAATGTCAGGTAGCACTGTGATTCTTCTGTAAACCTAGATCAGACCTTCTGGGGACCACTCCATACCTCCTCCATACAGGACATTAATTTCACCCCAGACATGAAACCAACTGGAAATCTTGCACTTGGTCCTGCTCTCAGAATCATTTCACCCTGAGCCTCAGCTGGGGAATGTAATTACTGACACGTTTGAAGTAATGAGAATGCTTATGTGCTTTGGCAGATGAGAGTGCCAGTGCTCAGCACTGGCCAGAATTGAATGCTTGCATGAGCTTACCTTTGTGGCAGGGATTTGTTAAGATCAAAACCCAAAGTTCTCTCAGAGACAGATAATTACATATTTTTACCTTGTGGATACATTTACACAGGTTTACCGTGGGGAGTCATAGTGTCCTGGGTTTTGTGTTTCTTGTACCCTCTTAAAAAGAAACAGAGTTTGACTTTGAAAACAACATTTCAGAATGTTCACATCAAATTCTCCTTCCTTTGAGGTGCTGCATGAATGGTTGTCAGGTAGGGGTGCAAAGGCTTTAACACAGGTGTGTAAAGTAGAAATGTCAAGTACACTTTTTTTGGAGGAAAAAAATTTCCTGTATTATTTTCTGCTGGGTTTTATCCTGGAAAGCAATGACAAGAACAGAGTTCACATTTCCATTTGTAATTGCAAGATCAGAAGAAGATGGAACAGAAAAGTTTTAATCCAGAACCATACAGAGAAGAGAATTTCTATACTAATGTATGTGTTAATTTTTCAATATTTGCTTGCACATCAGAATGAAACAAGCTTGTGTTTTAAAATTTCAGAAGTCCTGAAAAAAGCTGATTCAAAAATTCTGGAAAGGAACTTTTTGTCATGTTTTCTGTGAAAATAATCATGCTCTTTGTAAACATCAATATTGCAAAATATTGATTAATGAGGAAGTACCTACTTTTCAAAGTCTCCACCAGAAAATACGAATTATTCTTATATTCCCTACAAAGAACTCTCCTCTGTTGGTTCCTCTGCCAGCCTTCCCCATTCTTCTTTCTTCATGGTGCAATTGGAGGAATAAAGTTAATTGAAAATTAGTGGTCAGCTCCACTTAATACTGATCACACACCAAATCACTGTACCTCCAGTGAGCAGAGGGCCTGGGGGATGTGTCCTTCTCAGGTGCTTCTGGACTCCACAGACAGCTTCCATCCCATACTGCTGATAGAATTTCATGGGTGATAAGTGTTTTAAACTTGAGCTCTTCTTTACCTTTTATTTTGTCTCCAATGAGTCAGTGGGAGTTTTAGAATGGATGTGAATGTGAGTACCTCCCACTTAACTGGAATTATATTACAGCAGCTCATTATTTCATTCTAAAATATATAAAAGGACGTTCACTCCGCAATTAGGCTATTGTGTGATCCTCTGAATAGGCAGTAGCTTCTGTGACTGTGTTTATGAATAGAATAATTGATATTTATGTAGTTCTCAGCAGACTGTGCATTGCTCCTCTGTGGTATAAATGACTTTATATTGGTCATTATAAAGCACACTGGATTTGTGCTTTCTCTAGGAGTCATAACTGTTGTGGAACATCTGAATCACTGTTGCAGAGGGTGTATCACTGGTGACAACTGGATGATTGATCCAAAACTAGTTCATTAAAAATTAATTTGATTTCTTTCGTAATGCTGGCTCCAGTACTGCTTTCTCTGAAGTCCTGCTTCCTTTGAAGCTTTGTCACTGTCTTCTTCAATATCAAGATCAAACACTTCTTCTGCATAAGTGTTACCATTCAGGGCAGCTCTGTGTGTGACCTGCTTCCTTGATCACGATTTTCTGGTGACCTATGCAACCAATCTGTGTCTGTTGTGCTACTGAACATCCAGAGCTCAGCCACACAGCCTGGAACACTTTCATGGGTTTTGGTGTAGTTTTTTTGGGTGTTTTTTTTTCCCATTTTGAGGGATTGGCACTTTTTATTATTTTTTTCTTTTTTTTCTTTTTTTTTTTTCCACATCCTGATATGGTTAGAGAAGTTAGAGTTATAAACTGAATGCAGTTAGAATGGATTGTATGCTTTACATACTTTATTCTTACACTGTGGCATCATGATCTCCCAAGAAAATCCCCAAGTGTCTTGATTGCAGTTGACAAAATACACATCACTTTTATTTCTCCTTGGATTACAAAAGCAATAAGAATTAGCCATCTGATTTTCTTCATAGCCTCTTCTCCTTGTCACAGAGATCAGGTTCACCTTTATCAGACTCCCTCCAAGTCATCAGTGTTGCTCTGCTGTTTTGCAATTTCACCAATTTATGACAGAACACTTACATTAGTGTAATTGTTTCTTCAAATTTTCCATTCTCTGAAAGTATTCCTCTTTAGGATACTTATTATTACTGTTGTTATTCTGCACATCTCTGTTTGATCCTCTTCTCTGATGAGGGTAGCTCATCATCAGTAGATATGAAAAATACAGCAGATAGAGCTCTAGGTGGTAGTAGGAATAAGGAGAATAAATGTGGCAACACTTTGAGTTATGCAAGTTCTACGAATTCACATTCTCTAATTTTTGTTGAAGCAATTTTGAAGAAAAAATCATAGATTTAAGGACTTTGAGGATTTGAGTGTTGGAAATTTTCATCCTAGGCACTTTGCCCAAGGTCACATGTAAAGAGCTTGTGTAAGAGCTGGAACCAAATATTTTAAGACCTGATTAGCTGCAGGATTATGAGCATTTTGTTTATTCCCTCTCCTGTGGTCACTGTGGCATCACACTCTCCCCTCAGTCACATTCAGCTAATGGAAAAGTTGTCATCTAATATGCTGAGGATATTGCTTTGTCTCTTATATTTCAAACATCCCAAACTACAAAGCTAAAGAGAAAGATGTCTTCAGCTCCTCATTTATCATTTCTACTCTCACAGGATCTGCTGCTGCAGAATTTGTTTCCAAAGTAAGTTAAGGGAAAAATCTCCTCCTAATTGCTGTTTTTTCTCTTATTAGTTGCAATTAAACACATGAATTACTTAGATGTCTGAATTCATAGAAGATTATCATAAAGTGTATTTTTAAAACACTTCAAATTTAGTGACATTTTCCCCCTTTCTGGAATATTATGATGACAACATGGGAGGAACTTGCCAAAATGCTTTCTGGGTGGGGTAATAAATCAATGTAGCTCACATCAGCTCAAGTGATATTGAAGGCCAAAGGCTCTATGGAGTTTTGCCATAGATAGGTGTGTTCTCATGGATCCTTTGTTTCTACAGCTCTCATATTTCACTGCCAGCACTTTATAAACTGAATCATTTTGAGACAATAAAACCAAGAGTCGTAGTCAGTGCCCCCAAATACTTCACAAATTACTCAATCCATTTTGCCATTTCCTTGGAAATCAATTCCATTTCTCTATTTCAGCTCTGATGAGCTCAAAGACCACTGTTTGGAAAAGTGCTGGTGTGCCAGGATAATCTATGGCCAAGTGGGATCAGCACCTGCCAAAATCACAGTGTCTTTCCTGTCTTAAGCTTTATCTATGAGCATACCTAGCAAGGAAATGCAAGTATTTCTTGGTCTCTGGGGCAAAAGATGTGATGAAAACAAAATGTGATTACTAGTTTGCAGATCTATGGTTAAAACAGACACTAAGAAATGTATCTTCAAGTTTTTTTTTGTTGTTGTTGTTTTTGTTATTGTTGTTTTTGTTGTTGCTGTTTTAATTTTTTTTTTAATAGCAAGAAATAGTTCCCTCTGGGTTAGCACATTGTGACTCATGGCAGTTCCTGAAGCAATGGCACACAATAATTTTGACAACTAGCACTTGACATTTCTTGTCACCTGAAGAACCAGGTTACAGATTGCAAGGTTTGCCTAGATAGTCTTCTCACAATTCTTTACAAATTTGCACACTCATACTTTTTTAGCATCTACCATGCACTGTAATTATTTGTCATAGGTACAAGGCAAATAAAGAAGCTAAAGGGAATTTTGAAAAATGCTTTTTGCATCCTTGGGGTCCCCTACAAATGTTAGGCAAGTGTTAAAGCTGTACACAACACGTTAAGTATTAACTCCTCCTCATTAGGCTTGGGCATCTCCTGTGCTTTCCCACTGAAAACCTTCTCTGTCCAAGTACAGATTCTGCCAGAAATTTCAGCTGAAGGAGGTAATTTTATTCTCAACCAACTAAACTCTCTTATCAGCTTCCTTTCTATTTAAATAAAGGAGTTAGACCCACATACCAGCAGGAATACTCCAGCAAACAACAACCAGTGACCCTCTTCTCCATACCTTGGGGTGCAGACAGAACTCAAAACAGAGAGCTGTGACCCCCAGTTAAATTCCAGCCACAACAGTAAAAATATTTGCATTGTGGATTTAGGGTTGCAAAAGTGAAATATTTGGGCAGAGGACTTAGAGTTTACCATCAGGCTGTCTACACTTGTGTCCAGGAGAGGACAGCAGCTCCCAGTGCTGCAGAACACCTGGCTGTGTTGAGCAGCGTGCAACAAGATCATGGGCACAGGCAGAGATTTAACAGAGCAGAAAGTGGAGATGGGAAAGTGGAAATAGAAGATGGACCATCTTCAGGTCCACCCTCATGGCTCCATTGTCCTGGGCATCCCCATCACACAGTGAAGGCTGTCAGGCTTTTCAAACCTTTTTCTCCTTTCTTTTTGTTGTGATGGAGTCTGGTTTTGCGGGCATCTATTTGCACTGTAATCAAAATACTTGTTTAGAAATATTTGGTTTCATTTGGCTGGGCTGTTAAAGCCTCCTGTTTTTCCTCTTCTTCTGAATGGAAAATGAGGCTTCAAAGTGATAAACTCAAGAGCTTCATTTTGGAAGCCATTAAATTTAAACGTTCCATCATCTTAGAAAGCATTTATTTGTGAAACTTGAAAACAAAACTCCAATATTTCTAAAATCCTAAAGGTTTTTTTTTGGTTTGGTTTTTTTTTTTTTCAGCAGAAGAAATCTGCAACCCAACAAAAACCCCCAAACTTACAACAATTTTGTTCTGGAAATTAGCTATGAATCTACTGGATGTTTCACTTGCATAAAGCTGCACACTTCATTCCCACTGAAACTCCTTTCTTCATTCAATTTCGTGGTTAAATGAAAAAATAAAATAGCCCTCCCCTTGTTGAGGGAGACAATCAGAAGGGAATGAGAGCAGTGTCCCTTCCAGGCTGGGCCAGGGACTTAGGAAGTGCCAACACCATCAGTCTTTTTTCCATTTCTCACAGGACTTTACTAATGGGATTTTAGCCAGTGGGTTGAGTTGTCGTTGAAATAAAAGCAGCCTAATTTTCAAAAATACCCAATGCCTGTATTTTACTGGCTGCAGGAGAACTTCACTAAACTGAAAGAATGGACGTTAGTGTAGGTGTTTAACCAGCTGACACTCAGGTTACTTTATTTATTTATTTATTTATTACACAGTATTTCCCCTATAAACAGTGATGCAGGTGTATTTTGGAAAAGTGGGCAGTCTCTCAGAAAAGAATATTATATTTTTGCATATGCTAAAAAAATATTATTACTGTGTGTGTGCAGATCCTGTTGGACTCAGTACTATCCAAGCAAATCCTTGTAGAAACTTGTCACTGAGGCAGTTGTGTTATAATGTTCTTTTTACAGCCAGATTTAACAGTTATCTCTTGTTTTCCTTAATTTATATTAGTTAATTGTTTTTCAAATCAAAATGAAGACAGGCAGGACTCCTGTGAGATTCTGGGATTGTGCTGGGAGCATGTTGTGTTACATCTGCTCACTTCACTTTGAATTACATCGGATTTTGGATTGTAACAGACTGTTAATGGGTGCTGTCACACACATTTTGATGCAATCATATATTTACATTCTGAATTTTCAGCCCTAAACTTGAGAAGAGTTTTAGTTCCCTGTAGGGGTTTCTTTTAAATCTATGCCAATGTATTTTGAAAGAGTTCTCTCAGAAGTCACTGGACAAAACTTTTTTGTCAGCATCATAGGCTTGTCCCAAAGATGCCAAAGTCAGTGGTATATGAATCCATTTATTTGCAATTGCAGATCCCTGAGTGCTGGTGAAAGACCCGGTTTGCATCCCTGAATTCAAAGACAGTATCATTAACAAACAACATAATCATGTATGTGATCACAGTGTGTAGTGACAGCCCAAAGACTTAACGAGATATAAGAGGCTTTAGAAGAAATCTCATGAAGGGAAAGGGTTAGAACAGTGAGTGTGGAGTAAAACAGAGGGAGAAACTGGAAAAAAATGGGCACGTAGGACTGGAGTGAATGTGACAAGTGACATGAGGTGAAGTTCAGTCTGTTCCACAGGAAAAGAGAGAAAGCAGATGGCTCCCAGCTATTGCAGCTACTTCAGCTGTTCCTGCAAGGGGGAGAGACATTGGCAAAGTTGCCTCCGAGGTCTTGGGTGAGGAGCAATGGAATGGGAGGAAGATGGCAGGAAAGGATCACAGGATTCTTTAGTTCCTCAGGTGGGGAAAGGTCTCCTCTGCCTTTAAAGCTGTTAGTTGTAGTAAGGCTGCAAGAATACTGCACCCATTTGCAGTGCCCTGAGAAATCTTTGTTCTCTGAAGGTGTGCATGGATACAAGAGAATACAAGCTGAAAACTGAAACACTAAATTGCATTTAAAAAGTGAATTATCTACTTTAGGGAAGTGAAAGATATCCCTGGATCAATCCATTCTGGAGAACATTGACCTAGATGTGTAGATCTCCAGGGTGAGATATTTGCTTTCAGCAGAGAGATGTTCATTCACCCCAAGAGTCCTGCTGGAGATTTGCAAAGTATTAAACGTGCATCTGGTACTTATGCAGTGAATCAAATTCTTGCCTTCAGCAGGATTTCATACTGGAGTTAGCCAGAGGAGTTGCTCAGAACTCCAGCTAATGGAAATTGAGAGGCACATCTAATCTAGAATCTCGTGTGGAAACCAGCAATATAGATTGAGACATTATTTAGAAATATTTCATAGTCAATACTGTGACTTCAAAGCTCAATGTGATCTCAAGTCTTCTTGCATGGATACTTGACATTTATTAATAGAGGTGCCGAAGGACTGGCATTCAGTTGATGTCATCAGACAAATTACTTCTCCATTACCTATTGATTACTCTTCTGCCTGGCAAAAAGTACGTGCTTAATTCTCATACCAATGGGAAAGAGAAAAATTCAATAGCTGACCACTTTAGGTAATTATCCAGTTCTTGAAATGCTTTAACAATGGACAAATAGAAGCTGTGGCTTTTCCAGCATCCAGGAATCTGTTTTCGCAGAAGAATATATAATATTCCTTTTGGGTTACTCACAATTCTCTGATTCTTTTCCAGTAGATGATAGGTTTAATTCATGCTCCAGTCCTTATTATTCACAACTGGGACACAGTTAGTCAAAGATGACTTTACAATATCTGTTTCAAAAGAGGGAATCATTAGTAGGGTTTATGAAAAAGTTTGGATCCAACAGGTTTCCACAAAAAAAAAAAAAAAATCAGTGTTATTTAAATAGAAATGTGTGTAAGAATGTGTCAGTTTTCACAAAATAGAATGGGAGAAAATCCAAATGATTTTTGTCTCATTTTATTTTGATAGGAATAAAATGCTTTCTTCTGGCTCGGCTGTCCAGACTCATTTTGTCTAGACTTCTCCGTCCCATGCCAATATGTATTTTTACAAAATTGCAAAGGCATCACATAAATTGATATATTATTTCCTTATCTCTGCAAAACATTTTGGCATGGCTGAAATGAAATAGTTCTGTAGCCTCAAAATAAAAAAGCAGATTCCTTTGTGTGTGTATGAAAAGACTTTTGGTTTCATTTTGTTTTCCCTCTTTTTCATGAAACTACCTAATATGACCACAGGAGATATGATGTGTTCTGGTGACAGAACAGTAAACTATATTATAGTTTAAAATATAGTATAGTCTAAACTATATTATAACAAACTGTGACTACTTCCTAATCACAGTTGAGATTATGGTTAGAAGATCCAGGTTGGTTTGTGTTCTCAAAGAGCTGATTCTTTCAGAAAAAACCCCACAAGTCTCCTTCCTGTGAAATAAACCTGATATTGTTTTGTTGCACCTCTGCAGAGGTGTTGTGGAGGTGACTCTTTATAGACCTTCTAATAGCATTTGAGATGGGATAGACACAGCACTGAGACTGGGGAGCTCAGGGGGAATTCATCAAGATGGGAATGTGATGGATAAGTTTTCAAAGTGAAGCCCATGGAAGAAAGGATGGAAAACAGCCAAGTGCCCTTAGAATGGTGATGAAGGAAATGTTTCTCTACTAGCACCAAGTCAAAAAGGGATTTGTCTTGTTCAGGTCTCCTAACTCACTGCTAAACAATCAAGAAAACTCACCAGGCAATTTTGACTAAACTCAGACATTCCAATCCTGCTGTGAACCACAAGGAGGGTGATTTGGGATCAGCACTTGCATTGGGGTGGCAAAACAGAATTCATGTGAAATGTGAGCACAGATAGCCTCTTGGTGGCAAATTTCAGTGCAGAAGACCATTATCATTAGCATTTTAGTCCTTCTAATTATCTCTTTAAGAGTAAGGAAGTGAAGTGTCATTGCTGTTGGAGCTAAGGAACAGCTCCCCAGGAAAACACAGAAACTCCCCTGTACCTCAGCAGTAGTGCCACCACCCCAAGGCGTGCTCTACAGCTGAGTAAGAGCAGGCAAGCTGTTCTTTTAAGATCCCTAAAAATTGCATGGAAAAGACTTTGACAAACTGTGCCCTGATTTACATCCCTCACAACTTCGAAGTTTCAGCCAGCTTCCACAGAGAGTAAATCAGAAAAGGGTTTGTCTCACCGACCGTTTGATCTGTCTGTGGCTGTTTACCAGATCACTAGATTGGTGCAGCATGGCTAGGGAACTTCAGGAGCTCTTGTGACTTCTTGCAAAACATGAAGTAATTAATAAAATGTCTTTTTTTTCATCTACATTCTCAAAGGCAAAACGTTTACCTGCTGGAAAAATGGTGAGTGGGATGGATTTCATAGTTAATTAAAAAAAAAAAAAAAAGAGAAAAGAAAAGAAAAAAGACAAATGCAACGCCCACAGGCTTTGTTTTCTAGATTTCTTGTAACTACAGCTTGGAGAAGGTTGAAACTTTGCACTAGGACATTTCAAAAAAATAAATAAATAAATAAATAAATAAATAAATAAATAAATAAATAAAAAATATTAAAAACCCAGGTACTCAAATCTATTGTTAACATTTACTTCTTGGAGAGGATCTGTGTCTCTGCTTGTCCTACGGCATTCCCCTTTCTCAGACAATAGTGCATCCATGTCCAGCTCCTGTTTTGGTGTTTCCCAAAGCAAAGACAGGAAATACCACACCAGCGTGCAGGGAACATCTTGGTTATTTTGCAGCCTCTGCTATTAAATCTTCACATGGATGTGGGAATGCTGTCAGTATTTGTCAGGATTACGAATGGGAAAACAGGACCAGCCATAAAAACTGGAATGAACCTGTGTGAGAAAAGGGTGAACGGGCAATTGCAGAGTTACAACCTTTTGTAACAACCTTTTGTATGTTTGACAGGGTTGTGCTTTCTCCATTTGTGAGTAGGACCAGGATGTTCTTGCTCTGCTGCCTCCAGCCCTTTTGAATATGGTGACTTTTTCTCAGCTCAAAGGACTCAAGTCTTGGCCCGTTCTCATTTGCACAGTGAGCTCTAAATGCCCCTACTGCAATCATGTGCAATTGTCAGTAATAAGGAATAATATATGTATTTATCTGTGCCTGTGCTGGAGTTACTCCTACCTCCCAGTGCTGAGTGAGGTAGCACTCCATCCATCTTTCAGAAGATAAATAAATGAACAGACATTTGTTTTTTATTACTTCTATGATATATGTAAGTGCTTTTTGGTAAGTGACTGCTTCAGTTTTAACAGCTGGAAGTTAAGCAACCTTGAAAGAGAGTGCAATTTTACGTCCACTGAGGCAGAAAGGATAACTTTTCTGGCATGATGGAGGTTTTTGATAGTTATTACATGCCCTGTGAGCAAGTGGGGTTTTAAGATTACAGTTCCAGAACTGAAACCTATTGAGTGATACATCAGGGACTTGAGAATGAAGCATAAGCCATGGCTAGGTCTGTTATCAAGGACGAGGAGTGTATGGCACTCAGTGGTAATCAGTGTCCAAAACTGGGAGGGAGCATAGGTGGGACAGGTGACTTGAACAGTACTCCATACCATAGAATGCATGTCCAGGATATAAACTGGGGAAATTACATGGAAGCAGAGACTTATATAGGCTCAGGAAGGGGGATCTGGCATCAGTCAGTGGGTGATGAGCAAATGTATTGTTACATCCCTTTTTTTTTTCTGTAGGTTGTTTTCTTTCCCTTTTTATTATCATCATTACTATTATTATGTACAATAGTTTTTGTATTTTACTTTGTTTTCAGTTATTAGCGTGTTCTTATCTCAACCTAGAATTTGTACTTTTGTTTCTCTCCTGCTTTCCACAGGGGCAGGGAGGTAGGAGAGGAGGGTTGAGCAAGTGCCTTCATGGTGCCTAATTTCTCTAATTCCAGCTGGGTTTAAGCCACAGTACTGGTCCATGACTTCCCATTGCTGTTGGCTTTGTCAGTGTGATGACACCCACAGGCTGATGATTCCCAGTTTTTACTGTTCCTCTTTGGATAGGGTACATTGCACAGACATTCCCACTCTTGTTTAATAGCACTTTTTGCAGATGGCTTCCTTGGATTAACATCTTGCCTTTGTTCAGCTGTCAAAAATAATTCGTGCAACAGTGCAAAACATATTTGAGGCAAATAATAGCACAATAAAGAATATAAACCATGAAGCAGCGCAATGCAGATGAAACAAATAGGGAAGGAGATGAAAGAATTAATAACCACAACCACTGGAAATAGATTCTCCTTTTAAAGGTAAACACAGAGAGATAAACATCAACCTAAAAAGCTGTGTGTGCAGCCTGGAAACAAGGTGTAGACAAGCAGAACACAGCCTCCCCTTAAAGCAGCAGAAAAATAATCAGAAAATGTCTGGCAAGAGAAACTAAGTAATCTCTAAAGACTGCCAAAAAATAATACATAATGCATTTGACTGCCTGCTTTCCTTTTTGCATACCCAGAGCTTTTGGTTGTGTTGGAGGGAGATCTGGCAAAGTCAAAGAGGTGAAGCCCTGAACAGGAATCCAACATATATTTTACTTCCCTTACATCCTTCCCTGCCTTACATAAGCTTTTATGATTTCATCCCATTGTAAATTATCCCATTATCATCTCTGTAACACTTGAAAGCAGATCTCAAACGAACTGATCTGCATAATGTTACATCTGAGCTTATTTATTTGGACCAGCGCTGCAAGCTTCGTTGATTTGGAGAGATTTTTTTGGAGTTTGTTTGCTTTATTTTTAAAACATAAATACAAAATATATATTTAGTGTTCACTTTGCAAAAGAGAAAAGCTGAAGATTTGTGAAACTCCATGAAAAAGAATTTCACAAGATGAAGACCTGACTTGAGCACATTTATTCAAGTCCTTAAATCCCTCACTTTTTAAATCATCACTTAAGTTTGTGCTCAATGCAAAGGATGTTCTTCCAGCCCATTGACCTCAAGGTCTAGTAAATATGTTTACCTAGGAATTTTTCCCAGTGGTACAAAAGTACATTTTATTATGCAAGGTTTCTACTTTAAATAATACTTTTTTTCTTTCTTTTTTTTTTTTTTTTCTGAATAAAAAGTTAATGCAAGTCAGGAGGAGGAATAAAGGTGGGAACTTCAGAATTCATGCAAGGGAGGGATGCCCCAGGTTGTCATGATCCAGCACAATGATATGCCTTTGTCCACATCCATCAGGGAAAGAAGGGGGATTCTCAGACCCTGTTTAATTTCATTGGTGGTGATGGTGAGGGCAAGCATGACAAGGGTAAATCCCATCAGGGTGTGAAAAACAAAAACTTTTTTCCATAAAAGTTTAAGTAGCACAGTAGTTTTAAGAGGTGGTCCATTTTGCTCACAGAGCATTTTTAAATTGTTGTATTTTAAAAGAATGAAGTAGTTTTGATCCAAGAACTCCCTTAGAAAAGAAAGAAAAACAAAGCAAAATCCCATTATTTTTTTGCTGTCTGTGGACATAATGTTTATGCCATATTGACCCCTTGATTTGGGACTCCTGGCTATCTCAGGGAACAGGAAAGATTAATTTCCCCTGTTTTTAAGCCAAACTTTGGCTGCTAGGAGGGGGAATGATGGAGAATTTCAGTGTTAGAGATGTCATAAGGAAGATGTACTGGGTGTTTGTGGCATCAGGCTTTTTAACCCCTGTTATTGTGATTTTTCTGCCTGAAGGTTCCAGAAGGGATTTTTCTTTTAGGTTTGTCTGGATCAGTTTTCTCTTCAGCATGCACTGCATTTCCTTTCCTATGGTACACAGAACAAAATATATAGCAAAGGAGAAAAGGTACTTCCCAAATCCTCTGCTAGAGGAGATACCTAAAGCAGGGAGGCAGTGGCCACACTCCGCTGTGCATTTCTGAGTGAGGTGGCACAAAACTTGTTTGGGTTTCCCACTCCATGTCCTTGGTCAGCAAAGGATGGGAGGAAGGTCTGCAGGTTGAGGACAAATATTTGTTGAGCCAGCTAAGAAAAAAAAACCAAAAAATCAGAGTGTGTTGTATAAAAAAACTGGTTTGCCTCGTTTTTTTCCCCCCACATGTTGCCTTTTGTAAAATTGAGCCTGAATCCACAGATTTGGGTGGGGAAAGTGTTGTCCTGTAGTTCATTTCTGTCCTCCTGACCCACAGAACTGTTCAGAAACAAGTTCTGGCTCTTTTTAGAAGCAGGTGAAAGTAATTTTCCACTAAAGCATGCCTTTCTCATTTAAAATAATGATGTATATTTTGTCTCTGTCTAAAACAATAGGCAGGCTAGATATTAAAAAACATTTTATCATGTTGGCATTGAATAGGCTTTGTAAAGTACCTTGATGACTATCTTTCATTTCAGTGCATGCCAGGTGATTCAGAAAATTCTGATAACTCTGTCACTTACCTTTCTATAAATATCTTTAAAATCTCTGACCTGCATGACCCAGATAAAAGCAGACAACACAGCAGCAATTTTGATGCTTTGTGGATGGTAAATGATCCACATGGATTGTCTGGCTCCTCTCCACCCCAGAGTGTCTCCTTCTATTGTGGCCCTGAGAAGGACACAACTTTCTAAAGTAAATTGAAGTTATAGGCATGACTAAGGAAGTGGAACTGTTCAAAGGGAGAGGACAGACTTGTCCGACGAGCAGGAGGAGCCTCCTAATATTGTAGAGGTAACTTTGGGAAAGAATCACACAGGGAACAGTTCTTGACATCTTCTGGGTCACTTAAACCACAACTGGAAATAGGTAGGACCAACTAAGCTTTTCTGGAAGAGAAAATTGTTCTATTTTTTATCCACATGTCCTGTTCTTGTCCACTGCTAAAATTCAGGCCAGATATTTATTTGCATATGGATTTGCCAAGGTGTCAAACAGTTTCCAACACATCATTTAAGGATGCTCAGATAATCTAGAGGCTGTCACCATGATGGGATCACATCCTGCTGCAGAGGGAAAGACTTTGCATGCTTCTCCCAGTTCTGTTCTACTTTTTGAGACTATCTTAGAAAATAAAGTTTTGGGAGTTCTTGGACTTCGGGGAATTCTGGAATTTGGGAACTCAGATTATAAAATCCTCCTTGAATTCCTTAATCCTGGGGGATTATTTCCTTTGCTATTAGATGTTTTTGGCAAGAGTGATAGGAAATACCCTTTGCTCTATCAAAATATAGGTCATATCCAGAGGAGAACTGAAAGGGAAGTCATATAAAGAAAATTTTTTGAGAGACATCTCCAGCGAAGATGTTTTATTTAAAAAGGCTTGAAAAAAAAATTCTTTCAAACTCTTGCTCCTTTTTAACCAAAAAAATTACATTTGGGCACTGCCAACTAAATTAGAAAGTTGCTGTCAGGAGTTATTAACATTTACATGCTTTTGGATATTTCAGGGAGTTTTCCTTGGTATTGTGTTGGGGTTTTTTTCTTGTTTGATGTCCTACCTTGTAAAACTGCTGAGAGCATCCTGGAAGAGGGTGAATGGTTCACTTTCTTTTTAATTCCCATTGTCATCGGAAGCCATATTGTTGCAAGCCAAATGCCTCAGAACAAAAGTAGAGCTATGTTGCTTCTTCGTGCTCTTTTTTTTTATTCTACACTGACAGCTCATGACTTGGTCTCTGATAATTGTTCCCTTCAGCACAACTTTTTACAGATCCTCTTGAGATTAAAACTTTTCAAAGAGTACCACTAAACTTTCACTGAACATGCACCAAACTGTACATCAATAAAAAATTGTTCCTACAACTCTAGCTGTTTTGGAGAGAAAAAGAAAATGAGGAAAACAGGATAAGGAAACTAAAATTTAAAAAGTAAAACAAAAAGGAAGAAAAAGATTGTCCATAATTCCTGACAAATCTTTCAGAGATCTGACTTTCTGTCCTTAGACATTCTTATGTCCATGTAATGAGTATTAATTGTGACTCTAGGAAGAGCGAAACAAAATGGAGGTAAATGAGAGAATTAAAGAGGCTGAGTGGAAAAATATACCATAAGTATGACTCAGGATGTCAGAAGTGTTCTAGAAATTTTTTATGAGATGGACAATAGGAAAATAAGACTGATTCAACAGGTATAGATGTGCTCCACAAGCCAGTTTTAACCCCAGCTATTGAACAGCTGGCCCTCCCCACCAGATTACCCCCACAGCATCCTGTTTGCATTAATAAACCTCAGTAGATTCTCTGCTGAGGTACAGTGGCTGGAGAAGATAGTGGGCAACAGTGATGCTTTGAGCCCCGAGTAACTCAATAAGGTTTGTCATTCTCCTGGAGCAGAAGGAAATGGGTCCAAGAGACTGTAGAGCATTAGGAGCACCTCTCAGCAAGTTAATTCTTACTTGGAATTCTCTATACAGCCCTACAAAGTATAGACTTTCATAGGCTTGAAGGGTGGGTAGAAAAGCCATCAAGGAACATCTTACTGTTTCACACAGGAGAAGATCAGTTCTGCAAGCGACATCATGGATGAGTCTGCATTGGCTTGTGGAAGAGTGGGAGAGTACAGCAGGGCTTTTATTTTGGTGCTGCAATCAAATATCTACAATAAACTCTTAGTTATCAGTGCTCTATTTCCATCAGAAATACTCAACATACTTGACTTCAAAAGATAAGATTCTTTAACAGGTGGACTAGATCAGTTATGTCTTGCCAGTATATAGCACATCTATTATCACATCTATTTTTTCTGAAGTTAAAATGATTATTTTAATGCATTATTAGGTGTTAATTTTCACCGGAATGTGTCACATTAAAATAAAACATTTTGCATCCAAACAAGGATGTGGAGAAACACAATTTCACCTGCAAATATCAGAAGAACAGAACAGGGCCAGGCACTTGCTGATTGCCTCACAGGCAGTGTCACTGCAAAGGGCAACATCCTGTCCTTGGTGCCACCAGTGGAAGTTGCAAAAGCAGCACTGTCTATGAACATTTCCATTATGTTCTGGTTATAAAGTAGAACAGTGAATAAGATATCCTGGGAAAAATTACCATGTGCTTGAGTACAGGAAACCAGTTTATGGAACAGAATGAATTGATGAGAAATGTGGATGGCAAAAGTAAATGTGGTTTCTCAGCTGGCTTAAACAAAGGCTGCCATGGAGAGGGAGCATCCCTTCCCTCTCTGCTGCCCTCATCTGCATGGTTCTTCTCCTCTTCACACTTCAATAATTTCACTGAGTGAATGAAATTTCCAACCAGCTCAGTGGAGATGGCTTGTGACACTTAATTTGACATTACCAACCCAGCGGAACTAGGAGACATCTTCCAGGTCTACATAGCTAGATCTGTGTGCCAGAAGGGGCCACAACACGCTATGGTAGATCCTCATCTGGACATCAGGGCTGCAGAACCCTGAGGGCATGGTCAAGGCCCTTACGCCTCAGTCAGATGCACAGAAAATGAATGCCTGGGTTTGTAAAATGTGATATACAAATCCTACAGCACAGCTGGAGGTAATACTCTTAAATACCAGTTGATATCAGTCACAGGGTCTTGAGATGTCTTTAGCTATTACCCCTGACCTGAACTCTGTCTGAAACAGGCAGGGTTGATGTGGCTGTGATGACTTCTATGCCAGTGAGCCAGCTTAGCCAGAGATCAAACTGGCCAAGAGAATACCATGGGTGCTGAGTTATGGTTTCCAGACGTCAATGTCTTTTAACATTCCTACCACAAGATTGATATTGGGATGTGTTTTCTATTATCTAATTGGGTGAAGTCCATCCTTATTTAACATTATTTCAAAGTTTAATATAGTTTGTCTTCTTTTATAGGTCACAGGACCCACAGATCAATATGTATTGAGTTAAACAACCACAATGAGATTGTTAATTCTCATCTACCATGCTTTGAGCACTACCTGCATCAACTAGAGAAGGCAGAACTGCCTCCTTACACTGAAAAGCAGGGAAAAAACCCACTAATGACATTTCTAAGTACTAACCCTAAGTTATTTAAGTTTGAATTTCTGCTGAATTAAACTATCAGTTCTTCCACACTGAATAGTGACTTTGCCAAGCAAACTCATAGGTATGCATTTGATGCACTGTATGTTTTATACTCTATGGCCAATTTCAAACACATGAAAGGTAAAAATGCCACATTCTGACTTAAACTGACAGCCAGGTTCTTTCTCTGATGTATAAATCACTTTTTTTTTTTTTGTAATTTTTGCATTTCAGTAGGAAGCCTCTATATAAAACCTCGTGCCTCCAGTGCAAGTAAATTTACTGCAGGGTATTTGGCAAATAGACTCCCATCCTTGCAGCTTATTTTTACACATAGACTTTAGCATCTGGTGGCACATGGTTATCCTACCTGTAACAGTGTGAAAGGGTTTAGCTGTATAAAACACTGTCAATGCCATTTTTTTTTCACAAAGCTCAAAATACTTAGCATTTTTCTTCAAACCTGGTGTTTAAGTCTCTGTGATCACGCACAGCTCTTCTCCATGTCTGATTAAGTGTAAACACATTAATGGCTTTATGATTAATGAGAAAAATCTGGAAATGTCATTTTTCACAACTTAGAGCTCAGAAGATAAACAGTAATAATCCCACAGCAATTGTCTTAAAATTAGTAGAGTTATATGTAAATAATTACAAGTTAAAAAAAAAAAAAGAAAACAAACAGGAGGAAATTTTATACTGGAAGTTATGAATGGCCTGGAAAGACAATTTTATGGTTCACTAAGAGGGTGAGGGAATGTATTTTTCTCAGGCCAACCACGACAGGATCCTGAACCCAGGTGATGATTTCTTAAGATTGCTACAATACACAGAGATAATAATTTTTTCTAAGAGCAGTGTTCATAGCCTTAGCATTGTTTAGCAATGCTGAACACCAGATGATGCCTCAGGGAGCTTCCAGTCTCTTGGGGATTAAATGGACTATTGCCCAAAACCCTATGAAATCATTTCTTTCAGGATACCTACCAGGCAGTGAGAGACTAGGAATTAATCCTGGCCAACCTTGGTGTAAGCTCCTGTGAACCCCAGGCAGGGCAGTGCCAAGGTGTGACTTGTTTAGCAGTGAAGACATCCAAACTATGGCATGGTCACTGCTGACCTGGGACAGGTACAGGACCTGCTTTTCCTGCTTTTGGAACCTGCTCCCATGACCAGCACTGATGGAGACATCTGACAAAAGAAGCGTGTGGGCTTTTGTTTCAACTATCTTTAAAGTTCCACTCCTTCAGTAATTCTTTGCAACCCTTTTGATCCAAATTTTCTGTGTTCAGTTTTGTACTAAGTAGTCCTGCTCTTTCAGAAGGCAGAGATGAGGAATTACCTCAGCCAGCTTCTGTTGAGACATCTCAGTATTTTCAAGTAACTGCCTTTGCAATCTGCCTTTGTAGCCTCTTAAAAAAAAAAATTGAATCAACAACCAGGCAAATGCCATGTGCAAAAAGAAATGAAGGTTCCTTACATTTGCTAGTTTTCCAGTGCTAAATATGTAGTGGTGGGGTATTTCCTGCCTGTCTTTAAGTTTATGAACAAAAAATCAGTGAAAATCATGTTTCTGTGACAAGAGACTTCATAATATTCCTGGGAAACAGCATTTGTAATGGAATCAACCCAAAACTATTTCTAGATTTTTTTTTCCTCGTAAGAATGCTCAGTCAAGGAAGAGTGTAATCTTGCTGCTAATTTTTCCCAACATCCCCATATGTCACTATCTTTCTTTCTCTATTATTATAGTAATTCCAAATGAATTCTGTGTGTCTCAAATATTACTGTAGAACAGTTTTCTGGGAAAAAAACCCAACCCTTTCTCCCTAGTATTAAACTCTCTGAAGAAGAAGATGCTAGACTCACGTCTATTCAACCACCTCCCTAGACAGACAAGCAGCAAATAAAATTGTTCTAACTCTCTAAATAAATTTATTTAAGGCAGGAAGTTATAAGCAACCTATTGATGTTAGTAGTTAGGTTACAGTGACATCATTAGCACCGTGTGGCTATGCCCATGTATTATATAATTTTAGTTACTTTTTGTGTAGCAAACAAAAGGTGTGCAAAGACCTCTACCAGCCTTACCTCTCATTGAATATTCTCAGTACACTACTTTATATGAACTGTCAATACCTGCAGAGAGACCTTTTCAAACAGAAGCTTCTGAGCTGATCAAGGCTATTCTAAATGTTTGCTCCCTTCCCTCAGATCTGGTACCTCACTTAATACCCAGGTGTTGTGGGTTGGGGTTTGTTTGCTTATTTGCTGTTTTTCTTGTTTCTCTTTCTGTGTTTGTTTTGCTGTTTGTTTTTTTTTTTAAAGCTACAGTTAAATATAATTTAAAAGAACAAATGAAATCAAAGTCTTAATGTTTTGTGCATGTGTCTTTTCCTGAATGCATTTGCCTCCCTCTCATAATCTGTTTATAATTTTGTAATTAAATCTGCAAAGTTTAAAGGTATGTCTTGCATTTCTTCTACTTTCAACAGAAAGTTGTGCTCTTAAATGCATCTGTTTCTTGTTTTTGTTGCAGAGAAGGTTGTGTATTTTCCTTAAAAGTGCTGAAGACTCTTGCAGTGCTTTTTATCATTCTGCACCTTCAAATTTTTGACGGGAATAAAATCTTTGCTGGTGGCTCTCTTTTATTATGAACTGTTCTCTTTGGTGTCAAATATGACTATACCCTTCAGGGAGACTTAAAAAGGGATGGCCCACTCATTGTCCTAGTTCATAAAGAGCAACTGAAGTGGAAGAAAAATTATCATTAAAGAATTTTCTTGGAGATCTTCCAGGGAAAGCTTCAAGACTGAGCAAATGAGAAAGGCAATCTCCATCAGTTACACCTGATTGTTCAGGGAATCAAGTTTGTTATAGAAATCATAACAAATGCATTTTCTGTCACTGGGAGGTTTGCTGGCAAGGCTAGAGCTGGGGGAAGAACTTTGGGCTGCACCAAAATTATTAAATTTAGTGATGTTACAGTTCATACCTGCTGCAGCCTATTTTGAGCTGCCATTGATGTTTCTTTTCTGGTGCTGGCACTCTTCTCCACCCACAGAAACAGGGAGTGCTGTTTCCAGGGTCCAGGCTGCTTCAAGCCCACCCAGCAGCTCTGATTATGTCACTGATCTACTAAACAAGGCAAACCAAGACCTGCCTAAAGGGGACAAAAGCCATTTAGAGACAGACTTGTCCCACTGTGGAGAAGAGAAGGGCAGGTGTGTTGTGCAAGGGACTATAAACAGAGGGAGAAAAGTAGAGTTGTACCTGAATAGCACATGATGATTGCAACCTCTAGTGCTGCTGTAATACAGCTGAACCACAAAAGTATCCGAGCATAGCTGATTTTAACCTTCATGGTTATTATATCTGGTTTGGTAAACAACCATAACCAAAGACAGAGAGCAGCTTTTCATTCCTGTGTGCTGAGGCTGGATAAATCCTGCTGTATTTTGAATCCACATACAGTTGCAGATACTGCAGCTGCATTCTGGGATCAGCTGGCAGGACTATGGTGCACCACAGGGTCGCACTGACCCAGGACTGGAGAGATGCAGGGACAGGTTCACACTGTGGCCTGAAATAACCAGAGTTTCCTCTGATAAAGCCCTAACTCTGGATGTTAGGGATGGCAGAGGAAGCCAAAAGAAGGGAGATTGACACTTAGTAGAACTTCAGATCTTGCTACCACTTCTACAGGCAAATCATTCAGACTACAAATGGATGAAATCAGGAACAGGAGCACCAGAGACAAAATTTTCTCTCTCTCTTTTTTTTTTTTTGGTTTTGTTTTGTTTTGTTTTGTTTTCCACCAGTCTCTGCAATACTGTTTATGCTTTCTCTCTCCCTGCTATGTGGGTCACAGACAGACTTGTCTGCTCCTAAAAAGTCATCATGTTCTTTTATCTGCCATCAGGACCAGTCAGGCTGCTGCAGATCTACCTGCCCCATACCTTGCTGTGGTTCATGACTGTGAATTCTTCCAGCTCATATGATGCACCAGAAATCCCATTTTCCTACAAAGCAGCACTGTTATAACAGGTATAAAATAACTAGAGGGTAGGCAGTGGAAACTGCACATGGAAGGGCAGAAGGAGGCTGTATCTCATTTTTCCATCTCAGTAATTGCTCTGTTTTCCCTAAAGGCAGCTCTTCTAAGCCTGCCTCCCTCTCTGCCTGGAGCAGGGCTGGGCTCACCTCTCTTAGGCAGCACCAGCCCAGGTCTAGTCCTCTGCTGTGCTCCCACTGGGAATACTGGTTACTGGGTTTGTTTCCTAATCATCTACTAGAAAGGCAGAGACAGTATGGGAGCTGCATTTTTCAGGGGATGGACACAGCAAAATGTGTGCATTGGTGCTTCCAAAGGGTGTGCAGATTACTGTAAGGACCAAGGCTGCTAGAGATGCCTGCAATTTTGCTTATTCAATTATTAAATCAGTGCTCTTCACTTTTTAAAATACTTAATGTGCTTGGAGGAGAAAGATGCTTAATTTGCACATTAGCTAGAGCAAAAGCTTTTGTTCTGAGTTGATTAAATGTGTTGCAATTGCTCCCACATCTCTCTCCAGGCAAGCAACCCAGAATATATCTGTACTGAAACACATCAGCGCTGGTGATGACTGTACACCAGAAGATGGGGATAGAGAGGATTTTGCTGCCTGTCTGGTTCTTTTGCAAAAGCTGATTCCTGTCTTCAGTCTGCTTTCCTTCAAGAAGTGGAGAACACTGGTTGAAGATTTGGGCATTGACCTCCAGCTGGTCCAGATCAGAACCCAGAGGAATTTGCTGAGGATGAGAGGAAATTACATTGCAGCCTTTCAAAAGCCTGTCCCTCCAGGGCTGGTGCAAATGTGTGAGAAGTCATTCTGGCATGTCACTAACAAACAGGCATCCAGTCAGTCATGTCGCATTTGGGGTCCTTGGTCTAGACAGGGAGAAAAAGCTGAGAGAAAATGAGCAGTCAGCAGAACTCATCCCAGTGTGCCAGCTCAGCCATTCCTTGGTGCAGCAGTGGTCAGTCCTGTCTGCTGGAGGACAGAGCTGCAAATATTTACACTTGGCATGACCTGTCACATCAGGCAGCTACAACCCTCGTCACCAGTAACTACTAGAAGCTAACAGCTATACAAACCATGGATTTGGCAGTGATAGTCAAGGTGAGAGAAGAAAAGTCTTGGCTGGTCCCTTCTGTGTCCAAAAATCTTCATGGCAATGTGGGTTTAATATCTTCAGTGGCAACAACACGCTTTGCAAAATTCTCCTTGCTCCTCTTTTTACTCCAGATGTCTTTTGAACTAAACCTGTCAACAGCCTCTGGAACTGTTCAGAACCTTTTCTGTTGGATTTCAGACTACTTTTTATAGTGCTGTTCACTTCTTCCAGTTTGCACAGAGGCGGTAGACACATCTGAACCCTCAGGATATTTTTGGGAAATTAAAAAGAAAAATATTGTGTTTATTTCAAGAAAACAAAGAAGGCGGCCCACTTTTTGAACCAGGCCAAGG
The DNA here is from genome assembly GCF_963662255.1 of Cinclus cinclus. Classification (NCBI taxonomy): domain Eukaryota; kingdom Metazoa; phylum Chordata; class Aves; order Passeriformes; family Cinclidae; genus Cinclus; species Cinclus cinclus. The sequence goes on from NC_085046.1 coordinate 6,689,192, forward strand.
TGGTTTTTTAAAATATTGATGGTGTTACAAAAGGCCTGGTGACAGAATGGTAGTTCAGCTTTGTCATTGTTTGTCTTTCTCTTTGTTCTCTCATGAGACAAGCCTGTTTATTTGTGCTGGGGGCAGCTTGCATGGTGCAGATGAAGGCAGTGAGAATGAGCAATGAACTCTGGACAGGAGAGGAGCTCTCAGCCGCCCTCCTCAACCTGAGACTATTGACTTTAATTCAGGATGGTGCATGGGGATCACAACTGCTCAGGGTGGGAGGGAAGAGCTGGCTCTTGAGCCTTGCCATGCTCAGCTGCTTGTGTTTAATAAATCAGCTGGATTTATTCTCACACAGCTTTAGACATCTCTGTTATCATCCTGGCCTTCCTTTACACTCAGTAAGAGGAATGGGCACCTACAGCAGTGTTACAGATGCTTGTTTCCAGAGGAGCTGCATCCACCAGATTCTGCTCACTCTCTTGCTGAATATCCACTAATTCTGGTGGGATCAGTGTGGGTGAGAATATTTAAATGTAGGGAGCTACATTTAACCATCTGAATGTATCTTTAGTGGGAAAAAGAAGCTTTCTGTACTTTAAATGTATGTATTCTGACTTTTTATCTGCAACCACTCCCTGGTGGGAGGATGCATATGTAGCAAGTTTAAATCTACTGAAAAGAAGCTTGTTTTTCTTATTTACCTTTCTTTGACTCTGTAGGAATTGTCCTCTCATTTGCCAGGCTCCATGGGTGACAGAGTATAAACCACCAAGTTTTAAGAAGTGTGTTGTGAATAAAGCTATGAGAGTAACCTTAGTGGCACTGCTGGTAGTTTATGAACAAGTGAGGTACCTCCAGAGAAGAAAATAGCAAATTATGGAGGAATAAGGAATAAAATTCTGCTCTCCCTGCACCGATAGAAAGTGGCAAGTACTTACCTGGCAGCTCTCATGGTGAGTTTTATCAAAGCAGTTGCTGCTGGCCTAATTCTCCTGCCGAGTAAGCCAGGTTTTGACCTTTGTGACAGCAGAGTTAGGGCAGCTTTAATGTGTGCAACTGTTCCCCATCACTCAGATGAGTGTCTCTGGCACCAGAAGTGTTGCAGGAGTCCTAGTCCTCGTGAACAGTTTTGCTGCCCTTAGACACAGTTCCACTCTACTGGGGAATTATGTTATCTCCAGGTGCAGCCTCTCATGGTGGAAAAGAGACAGCACAGGTGTTTTTCCTCGTGTTTGGTACCTGTAATATAAAGAAATACTTCCTTGACTGAATAGTCCATATTTTTTCTGGGATACTCTGAAATCTCTGCATGGCCTGCTGGAGATGAGGAGCAGCTGCCCATGTGTTTTGCAAAGACAGAAGCATTCTGTTGTTGCTCTGTTAAAATAATGACTCAAATAAAGGAAAGGTTTTGAAAAATCAAGCAGGAGGAGAGAGAGTGCATGTGACTGTGTGTGCATGATGCATAAAAGTCTGAGTGAGGATTAATCTTATATTTGAAATTTAACAACTCTGAATCACTGCAGTTTTCATTTAATGTTTTACCAAATGCCTGTAACCTTAAAAACCTAATACATGATAGATACACTTAATTACCTCACTGTAAGGAAAATAATCATCAGGACTGTGAAGTAGGAGTAATGAAACATGACTAAGATGGCACTTGTTACTGTGCCTAGTTTTAGACTTTTCCAAGCCATTTGATGGCAAGGCAAGTCTGTAAGCAGTGGCTGGTTACTAATGCCTTTTCATGGTCAAAGTAACACTTTGTGTGCCACTCTCCATGCTGGGCTTCAGGTGGCCTGGGTTCTCCCCAGGATGCTCTGACAGAGGAAGGGGAGGACTGGGATGAATAAAGGGGGGGTAGAGCCTGAGAGTTCCAATCTGTCTTCACCACTGACACTACTGGGACGGGGGGAAATCATCTCCTCCAAGCAAAGGTCCAGTATGAGGTGAACAAGAAATTAATAACTTTGTGAGCTTTAAACTAAATAGAGTGATTGCTAATTAAAAATTATTTATTATGGCAAAATGCAATAGCCACTGCCTGGTTCAATATTCCAGTTTCATGAATAAACAGAACATTTAGTGAAGCAGACTTAGCTGAGGGCATAATATGGAGTGAACCACCAGAAGGGAGAGATGATTTTTGACATAAATTGAGTTAATCTTTATCTGTTGAGAGTAGTTTAATTTTTTTAAAAAACCAAACCAACCAAACCTGATATTAATTGTACATCCAGCCATAGTCTTCAAAAAATATACCTTGTGAATGTCCTTGGGCATCAGTAGATAAAGCTTCTGACTGGAGCACCTTTTAAGGTAGTATTTTTTCTTCTCCTTCTTCTTTCTTCAAATTTTTATTCATCACAAATTCAAAAACTGTTGAGCTGAAAAATGATCACGTTTAAATTTCTTTTATGTTAAACATGTCAGTGAAGCAGCAAAGTGCTTTTTGTATTTCTCCATTGCTAGAGGCATTTCTTAAAGCCTTTTCTCATTATCTTCTTCTACCCAAATGCCTGGGAAAATAAAAAAATTCTTCTGAATGAATTGATTTATGAACACAGTTATTGGTTTATGACACATTTTTCATTTTTTTTCTGTCTTTCTCTCCTGGATGAAAGATGTTTAGTCTATGAATATTATTGGTTCTAAAAAATCTTTCTCGTATGTCTCATACAATCAGATTAGAGAGACAGAGACTTTTTTGGTCTTTTAATTCATCCCCTTACTATTGCAGGACTGTCATCTAAAGTATATCCAGTACTTTGTATTTTTCCAATTCAAAATAATTTGGTAGATTTGGGCTTTGAAAATGCCCAGAAAAGAATTCCAGTGTCTCATCATTCCTGTGCAGATCTGGATCAGCCGAGACAGCCCAGCTGGACCAGCAGTGTCACAGTACAGTTGTTTTTGGGAACAATCTCAATGACCCACTGGTGCATCTGCCACATGTGGCTGCTTCCCCAGCCCATCCATTCCTGCGTGGCTCAGGTTGGGCCAGCTTCTGGAGAGAGTCTACGGCAATGCTCACACTTGTGTCTTCCACCCTTCTATCTCTTGGGGACGGGAGAGAGGGTTGTAAAATTTTCCTGTCCTAATTTCCAAGGGCTCTCTGCATACCAGCTCCTTCCAACTTTGGTGCTTAAAAATTTCAGATATGCCTTTCTGGGGTTTTTTTTTAGGTATGCAGGTCCTCTAATGAGAGTTTCTGGAGACCTGCACCTTTGAATGCCATGGAGCAGAGAGTGGCAGTGGCTTGTTTGTAATAGATGGAGGATGCACACCAGGTTATACACACTCTGTGTCTCAGGGACTTTGCCTCAGTTTCTTGCTTTTGCTCAGAACGTCCTAGATTAAAACTGCTCTTTCTTTTCTATCCTGATTGCAACTGAGTATTAGCATCTTTCAGCCCATGAGCTGGTTTGCAGGGCAGCTGGGATCCAAGTTGGAGCATGTAATTGCTCTATTTTGTGTGAGTGCCTTTGACATAATCATTTTTTTTTTAAATCAAGAGTGTTTAACATCTTGCAAAGGCCAGGTAGGCAATTTCTATTTGGTCATGACCAATTTTACTTATTTCTTAGCAGAAAACATTCCATCACCAAGCAACATAATGCAAGCCAAGGTCATTATCTTGAAATTTAAATCATTGTTATGGTTTCCCAATAGCAAAAAAAATCAAAGATGAGCTTTGAATGTCCTATGTTCTTGAAGGGACTGAAGCCAGATCCATTTGCTAGGTCTGTCACTGGACTGTTTCCCATGGTCCATAGGGCTGGGGTGCAGCTCCTCTGCAGAACTGCCATGGTTGTGTTTGAGCTGACAAGAGGGTTCTTTTTCTACAAGGTGTGGCACCGTGTAGTGATTAGAGACCTTGCACCAACTCAGGCTACTTGTTCAAATACCAATTAATTTTTAACTTTGGAAGTACTCACAGAATCATTTGGATTGGAAAAGACCTCCAAGATCATCGAGTCCAATCTTGGACTGACCTGCACCTTGCCAACTACACCGCAACACCGAGTGCCATATCCAACAGTTTCTTGAACACTTCCAGCGATGGTGAATCCACCACCTCTCTGGGCAGTCCATTCCAACTTTAAAAACTCTTTCTGTGAAGAAATTCTTCCTGATGTCTGAACTGAACCTCCTCTGGTGCAGCTTGAGACCATGTGCTTTTGTCCTGTTGCTGGTTACCTGAGAGGAGAGACCAATCCCCACCTGGCTGCACCCTCCTTTCAGGTGGTTGTAGGGAGTGATGAGGTCCATCCTGAGCCTCCTCTTCTCCAGGCTAAATTCCTCCAGCTCTCTCAGCTGCTCCTCACAGGACTTGTGCTCCAGACCCTGAACCAACTCCATTGTCTTTCTCAGGACACTCTCCAGCCCCTCAATGTCCTTCTTGTAGTGAGGGCCCAGAACTGGACACAGCACTCAGGGTATGGCCTCACCAGTGCCCAGTACAGGGGGACAATCCCTGTCCTGATCCTGCTGGCCACACTATTCCTGATCCAAGCCAGAATGCCTTTGGCTTTCTTGGCCACCTGAACACTCCTGGCTCATGTTCAGGTGGCTGTGGACCCAGATCCAAGATCAGTGGTTGAAGAAAAACAGTAGGAGCAAAGTCTTTCTGACAAGAGGTCCTTCAGGCAATGCTGTGTTGAGGGTAATGAGTAGAGTGCTCAGATTTTCCTACTTCTCTGTTTCTGCTTTTTCTGCTTGCTTGTTTGTCACTAGGAAACCAAAGTGCAGCTTCCACATAGCTCAGGCAAATCCAGAGGATGTTTTAAAGCAGAAAGTACTCACTGCTTTTTTTTCATGCAGATGCCTTTTGCATCCTTTAGTGCTTATTGCAGTAATCAATTAAGGGACTATGGTGAGAATTTTTTTAACTAAAACTCCCAAACACATATCTGGGAACCAAAGTATGTGCCAGATTTCTATGTGCCAATGCCCAGGAGATCATATGGGCACAAGGTCCTTGATAAAAAAGGAAAAAAAAAAAGTGAAAAGGAGGAAGAAAAGGAAATGAGAAAGGGAAAACAGAGAAAAAAGGAGAAGGAAATTTCTACTTTATATACTTGATTAATTTCATGCAGTTTGTTTTGGAAAAATTGTGACCTAGGGACATCAATATTTACTTATCTGTACTCAGGCAGACTTTTAAAGCTAGACACACCTGTAGCACTGAGCTGTGTGTATTGGGGATGTGCCATCCATTGTGGGGACAGCCAAGTCTCAGAAAAGCTTCTCCCCAAAGGCACATCCACCTGAAAGTGATGCTTCTTCAAATCTGTTTTTCACCAAGGTGTCACTGAACCCTGACCCAAACTCTCCATGGTTGTGTAGCAGCAACTCCAATTTTTATTATTGTCAGTTAATGGCTCCTCACTGCCCTTGCTGCTCCCTCTGTTGAAATTTTGGGGATATGTCCACACTACTTATTTGATTTTTGGCCTAGGAGACAGAGGGTGAAGGTAGGTCCCAGCACAAACATTTAGTGGCTGTCTGTGTTTTTGCCAAGTGTTACTAAAGGGACAACTGCTGGATCCAGACCTTGCTGGATAAAGATATGATTTGCTTTAATTTTTAAAGAACAGCCTGCAAGGTGCAACACCCACTCATCTTCGTTCTGCAAATCATGCCTGCTTAGAGATAAGAAAATATCTGGAAACAAATTAATTGAAATCTACATTTCTTTCTGGCTTAATGTTTGCACTGCTCTGCTACCTGTAAGCTGAAGTCATAAATCCAGCCCTCCATGTGCTAAATGCTACAGCAGGAAAAGGAATTTTGGGGAGTTGCTACTGTTTGCTTGGGTCTGCAGAGTCCCACATCCCTGTTCACCCACCTTTTGGATAATTTTATTGGATAATTTTAGCACTTTCCCAAGGAATTGCTGCTAGTTCTTTGGAGGATAGCCTTGACTGCAACTCACTTTTGCTGTTTTAGATTCTAAATTAAAATATCATTATTAGTCTATCTAGGTCTATCAGCGAGTAGATCCCTTGCCCTAAATTTACTGTGTTCTTTGGCCAGCCCTCTCTAAATGAGGGTAGAACAGAAGATCACCAAGTAGGAAATCAAAGGCAAAATCAGCAGTAAGCAAGATTAACTAAAAGGATGAACTGAATAACAACTAAGCAGCATAAAGCTGATCTCCTGTTCAAGGAAGATATTCAATAGAGGTTTTTCTAGTAATCTTCATTATTTCCTATGACTTTCCAAAAGAGGCTAAGGAAGAAATATTGGAAAAGTAATGTTTTCAATCCTGCTTCAGGGACAACTCAAAATTCTATTCCCTCATGCAGCTGGTCACCAGTAAATCACAGAACTCCAAAACTATTTTTGTAATTCAGCCTTTTCAACTTGATTCCAAGCAGGGCTCTGACAGTATCTGGGTAATTGCAGACTACTTGGAGATATTCCCTTGTTACCAGTTTAAGGTCTCTCTCAGAAACAGAAACAACAATACAATTGCATAGATTGTTACTACAGAAACAGTCAAAAAATCACTGGTCTGCTTTCCATGATGTTCCCTTGAAGTAATTTTTGTGGGGAATCACAGTGAAAGCAAACAATAAGTGTTGTGGCACACATCTGTAGTGGCAAAGTTTTGAAGGGAGGTATGGGATGTGGGTAGGAAAGAGAGAGAGAGAGAGAGAGAGAGAGAGAGAGAGAGAGAATAGTGCTTTCTGTAGCTCTTTGTTGCTGTTGTGAATAGCATCACAATATGTCTTAATGAAGCAGATGTTCAGATAAAGAGTTTCAGGCTACAGGCACCAAAAAATAGAAGTTTCCACACAGCTTGAGTTCCAGCTCTGTTTTCCTCGTTAACCAGTTGTCATGCTCTGCCTTGCAAACCATAAACTCAAAGGCATCTGTTTGATGGAAAATATATCAAAAATATTTCCATTAGAGTTTCTTATCACATCTTTCATCATGTTAGATGGAACCTTTTCAGACTTGTGATCCCAATTGCTATTACTCACTTCATTCTCATGTGGGGCACCATGGCCTAATGCACTGCTGTTGTAAAATGGGAAATAAGTTTACATAAAACAGAGGAGTTTTGATTTCATTGCTTTTTACTCTAATTACATGTTAGTACTTGCTAACTGGAACTGTGTCAAACAATCTCCAAAGTCTCACGAGAAAATTGTTATGTTGACATCCATGTTTGTTAATGCTCTAACACCTTTGGGATTCTTGCTTATTTTTGGCTGTATAAATGAGAAAATTGCAAGGGGAATGGAAGAAGATGTTTTGGAGAAGAAGTCTGGTTTGTATATCAGGTATGGGGTAAGAAAGTCACACCTCACTTTGGAGAAACCTGGATCACTAGTGGGTATCACCATTCCCAGAGTGAAAGAGATTTAGAGACTACTTTCAAGGACAAAGTAGCTGCTAAAAAGGCTTGGACAAGCTAGAATTAGGTGTAGAGCAAAGATAATTAGACTGCTGGGTCAAAACCAGTATTTGCACTGGGGACATCTGCTCTGCATTTGTGTCCAGCTTCTCATGACCTCCTGCAAGCCAGAGGCTGGTGAGTGTCTACTGGGGAACATCAACCAGAGGCAGGAACAAATCCAGCATGTGTACACGGCTTAACAGGATGTACTTGTTTTTTAGCTACCATGGTTGATGTTGAATTGGCCTGTTTGGCTTGTTAACAAGGACAGATTTGGCAAGCGGAAGCATAAAGCTGGCTAATGGGAAAGGTGAATCTCTGCATAAACAATAGCTGTCTCTGTGCAATCTGGAGGCAAAGCCAAAACCATCATGAACAAAATGAACAAAATGGAAAGGAAAATAGGACCATACAGGGCAACAGCAGTGACTACAGTGCAGTCGTGTTGCTGATGGCCTCCCACAGCCCACGTTAGACAGCACAGATGCTGTAACCACTCCTCTCATGCTTTTGACTGGGAGACAAGTACTGTCCTTGTGCTGTGGAAGAGCTGTGTTATGTGGTGATGAAAACCATTTGCCAGGACCTGTGGAACTGCCTCCATCCAGCACACAGGGGAAGAGTGCCTGTCTGTGCTGTGAAAGTGATACAGAAGGACACAGGTCCCCTGGCCACTGCAACTCAACTCAGATTATGGAATAATGGAGTCTTGAGTTACAAAGCCCTGCAGTGAAACCTCAGTGGAGGCAGCTGGAAACAGAGTAAGCCTACAATAACAACAACAATAACAATGAGTGGGAGTTCAAGTTAAAGCTCCTGAATGCAGCAGCATTTGTGCAAACTGTATGAACACACCTGTGCTCAACTCATCCTGACCCCAACTCTGCAACTGAGTGGGGGTTTGTGTCCATGGTATGAATCCTGAGGTGTGGGAATGGCCTACAGGACATGGAGTGGGAAATGGTGAGGCAAACAAAGCTCAATTTATCACTCTACGAGACAGAAAGGAACCTGAATGTGCCAGGTGGTGTAGAGGGTAGAAATCACCTGGGTTATGCCAAAGTTTGAAGAGCTGGTGTAAGGTTTTCACGTTTGGTAAGACATACAGATGGTCCCATGAAGAGAGGCTGATCCTATTGTGTTATGGACAGGTTTCTTTCTTCAGTCTCAAGGACAGAGCTGTCTGGAATTCCTGAATTCAGGAAAGGGGATTATCTGGCCAGAAACTATTTTTTTCCCTTTGGCTTCTGCATCTTCAGACCTTTTCTTCTAAAGATCACAGGCTAATCCTGGAATATGCAAAGATGTCTCAAGGGAGAAGCTTTCCTATGGGAGTCTCTATCAAGGGCTGCAGCACCATATTTCCTTTGTTTATTTTAGTTAGTGGCTTGAAATCACTCCAGAAAAAAAGAGGGATGTGAGTGAAAAGGAATTTGTCAGAGCTAAGCATGGTTACAGAGGAATCAAAATAGCTTTACCCCTTCAGATTTATCATGAAGATCTGCCTCCATGGGACTCTTTGCTGCCAATGGAGATAAAAAAGTAGTTTAAGAGGGCAGGTCATCTGACCTGTTTCAGATGTCTCTGGCAGTGCAATGGTTTTCCCCCACCTCTGTCCCTCTTCATGGGACCTCCACTGATTTTAAAGGCAGCCTGCAGTGACTGGCTCAGCTACAGTCACCTCCATTTAGTCAGCTAAATCCACAAGCTGATACACAGAATCTGGGTCAGAGATGTCAAGTGTAAAACCAGGAAAGCAATGAACAGACACATTCATCAAACTCTTCTATTGGATGAAAAGCTGGTGCAATAGCAGCAGTTCATAGCTATTTCTTCTCTTTCATTAAAATGTGCTTAACTTGGATTGCTATTCACTTAAAGGTTCTCCTTCACATTTCACCTTTTCCCTTAGAATTAGCCTTGGAACTCACAGCATTTTCTTTGAATTTCACAGCCTCAATCTCCAGGGTTAGCTATTTTTGGCAAAATTTCTCTTGCCTAAGCAATTCTGTATACTAACCAGAATTATGTCAAAATATTAATTCACTTTCCTAATTATTTGGTAAGGGGAGGGCATTTGGGATATTTAAATAATGTTGTGAATCTAATCAAGGAAATCTAAAAGACTCTGAGTTTTCTCAATTGACATTATTTCCTGCATTTCTTCCACTGACGCTGATGTTCCTCCCAGTCACCTCTGGATTCATCAGGAAATGTCAGGATTTGCAGAACAAGCTGTTTACACAGGAAAATTAAAAGTACTCAGTGCCATGCCACTCTTCTGATTGATAATATGCCCAAAGCAGAGTATATGGGTTTCTTTCTCTTCTGAGGCTGGGTTCTGTGTGCCAAGAACTGTCTGAAGTCTGCAGTGATTTATCTGTGCACCTCTCTGCAGTTGCAGGGGGGATGGAAGAGTGTTGCCACAATCTGAGTTGGAAGTGCAATAGCAAACTGCTGTGTTACTGTCAGACCAGGCTCTGTCTGGAAATGCATGTTAAGACCTCTTCCAGTAATTTATGAGATGAATGAGGAGCCAGCAATGTGGAGGAGGCTGCCAGGGAAAATTCTTAATAGCATGAAATGCAGTCCTAAGACAACATGGAGCCCTGGAACAATGTGACATGACTTCTGTTCTTCATTTTTGTCAAAGTACTGCAATTTCTTGAAGGCCATGAACAGCTTGAGAAGCCATGTGAACCACAGCAGTCCAGGGTCAGCTAACTGTCCAGAACATAGAATGCCACAATGGAACATTTATTTTCTCTTCAGTGACACTTTCAAGACAGTCAGTGCTGACTTCCCTCCAGATTTACCAAACTATTGCTACTTCTGCTTATCAGCTCAGGTTCCTACTGACAGGTCACAAACCATAAAGTTGCCCTGAATATTTGTACAGTGCAAAAGACAGATGGAGCTGTGACCCATGGTTGAGGTCATTAAGCTCCTATAAAGCCAGCAGCAATAACAATAATAACAAGAAGTTTGAAGAAGTCTGTGCCTTCCTAGAGGCTCTGGGAAAGACATTTGCTGTAAGCAGTTTGTTCATACAAGATGCAAAGAAACACTGTGCAAACCATTCTTGTGATTCGTCACTGATTTCTGTGCCATTGTTACCCTTTCCTTAACCCAAGTATTTGCATCTTCAGTTGTTCCCATATTGATAATCCTTTCATTGTCATTTGTTGTTTTCATGGATACAATTTCTCCTCGTGACTTTTCATTGGTGCAAGCATTGTTTCATTGCTGTATTGCGTTGTACAGCTGTTATTTTTCCTAGAATTGCATTGTTTGCCTGTAATTTCCTGCTTAGTACTTAGCACAAAGGCCTGTTGTCCTTTCTTGTAATTTTTGCTTTTCCCCCTCCCTAGTTCAGTTTTGCTGCTGTCTGTGATTCAGCCTGCACAGATTTTTTCATGAAGTGTCCTTTTCCCTCCCTATAATTTGCATCTTTTGCAATATTGTGCACTCCTTTCTGGTTTCAAAGGAAACTCGCAGCACTGCTTTTCAGATTCTCTTTTCCTGTGTGCTGTTCTGCTTCAGGTTCAGCAGTCCTTTCTTTTTCCTCTCATTTTCCACTATCATATTAATATAGTGAATTTCCACCACCTTCCAGAGCAGCTTGTTCCAGTGTTTGAGCACCCTTTCAGTGGTGAAATGTTCCCCAGTATCCAATCTAAACCTCCCTTTCCTTTCTCACAGGACTCTGATGATTGAATGCTGCTTCTCAACTACCCCTTATTCCCTCCTCCATCCTTCTAGTCTTTCCCTTCCCCACCTTTCCCTTGTTGTTCTCTCATTGAGCTACAATGTCTACTTAAGCACTCTGAATAGTAGGATGTAAATAATTATTTTGCTGTCAAATATTTAATTTTTGTTTCCTTCTCTGGACTATAATTCCTTCACGAGTGGTCACTACATAGTTAATCTCAGTTACATGGCTGTCAGAAATCCAAGCCATAGCTTGATATACTCAATTAGTGCCCTTGGCTTCTGTGCAGTAATGTGCAGTGGGCTTTATATTAAATTGTTATTGTTTGTTAACAGTTTATGCACATTCCAGTGCAGTCCTTGCACGGCCTTGTGTTGTTTGGATGGAGAAACAGCTGCTCCTGAGTGTGACTGGAAATAGAACAGCAGCAGTGGCAGAACCAGGACTGGTGGCAGGAGTCCACTGCCAGGGAGTTGTCTCATATGATGTGGCCAGGCAGGGCTCAGGGGTCTTGGTCCAGCCAAAGCAGATGACACTGCTTCGAAAAGTCATGGAAATACTTAGTAAGCTTTGAAGCTTTTTGAGTTGAGGCTGTAAGTGAAGCAGGTTTTCTGGAGAGAGGTAAAACAGATTTCTGGATTGATTTTCATCCCTGGCTAAAACAGGGAAACTATTAGATAAATAATTTTTTCCAGGCCAAAGTAAAATCTCTCACCTTCAAAGCTAAATTAACTTGATGGTGCAACTCCAGCTACCTTGCTGCTATTGCTTTAGTGATGAAGGATGTACACTGGTATTTCACCCTTGGGGGCAGCACAGCCTGTGCTGGTGCCTACAGCCTGCACTGAGGACTTGTCAGAACAAGACCAATCTGTAGGCCAGCCTAAATACACTGCCAGCCCAAATACACTGCCAAGTTCATCTTGTTACAGCCCTTGCCAACACAGTTCCTCCTGACTCTATGAACAGGGGGGCACCAAGGTGTCTCCACACCACAACAGCTTCATGGAGCTATGCTGAAGAGAATTATAACCCCAAAATTTGAAGTCAATTTTAGTCAGCATTTTACCTGAGAAACACAGATGGTATCATTGTTGTCTGGGCTGAAATTTTAGAATTTCAGAATTTTAGAATTTTTAAACCTCACTGGTTTCTAAGAAAAATTTGAGACACTTCACTCTACCATCAAACTATCCCTTGAATTTTCTTCTAGAAGTAATGAAGTCCAGCAAATCATGGTTAGCATAGGAATTGTATCAAAAAACTGCTAAAAGTCAAACCCCAGTGAACACAAACCCAGAAGTCATCCAAAACCTACTAAAAAAGAGACAGTAGGCTGTCAGGTTTTGAACACCATCAAATCTGTTCTAAGGGGACTCATACCCACCTTGACAGACTGAAGAAGCTGCTTGGAAAGTAAATATTTTCCACACAAAATCTTCTTTTCTATTTTCACAGAAAGTTACTTCAAACCCCTTAAGCTGCACCAGAAACCATCAAACTCATCATTAAAAGGAAAATACCAAAGATGAGTACATACCAAATGGAATAATATAATTTCTTGAATAATATGTAGGAAAATTGTCAATATGTTCCCAGCCTTAAAAATATTCTTGAATCCTTTGCCTAGGGCTCCTCCCAAAGCATAATATACTTCACCTACTACACAACATCCTCATGGAAGTTTTTTGGATGCAACAACTTCCTTGAGACAGAAAAAAACCCAAAAAACATGCACAGGTAAAGCATAATGAAAAAAGCACACATTTATTAGTAGACTAAAAACTTTTTCCACACAGACACTCAATATCCTCTATCTCAGTCTCTGTCCTCCAGGGGAATCTACAGAACGCTTCCCAAAGGTGGAAATCAAAAGACATTACTCTTGATAAGGAAAAGTCGCAGCATCAACAGAGACAAACATTCATGGCACGTTCTAATTCTCCCCTTTCAGCACTCCAAACTGCTTCCCAGTGAAACTGCCCATGTGCCACGAGCTGTAATTCCTCACTCTCTCCTTCCTCTCTGTGTGTCTCTTTCCAGTGGTAAGTACTCTCATGGCACCTTTCCCTTTGCAATACCCTTTCTTCTCTACTGCAGCTACCAAACCTTTTCCCTTATGTTCCCCCCACAACTGATTAAGAGAACATAATTAAATTCCATCCTTTGTTCTCAGCTCATGCTCACTTTTGAATTTTGGCCCACCTATTCCTGGCTCAGCAAAGAGCTTTTAAGCCTGGTATCTATCTGTTGTTTCAAAGTAAATCAGTTAATGTAACAATAGATGCTCTCCATACAAACTTTGCCTGGCTTAATACATAACTTAGATCAATGCTTAGAAAAACAACACCTCCAAATCTATTTTGTAAATATTATACAGACTTGATTTCCATGTCTCAAAATGAAATTTTAAGGTTTTTTTTTTTTTTTTTTTTTACAGTGTGGGTGTGAGTTCTAGTGGTCTACTACTGTCTTAATGGGAATTATATGAACTGATTTAAAGTTTTAAAAGTGTGTGTAGATCTATGCAAATAAATTTATGTCTGAATCATCCAGGATAGTTTGCTGCAGCAACTCAGCTTGTCTTTCTCCTTTTGTAATTCACATTTAACTGCCTCAGCACCTCCCTGTGAAATAGCTGGCTTTTAGAGCTCCATGTGTGTTGAGCTGTAAGGTGTGTGCTTGTGCATCACCTGCTGCAAGGAGATTCTGATGCATAGCTTGGTCCCTGAGGCTTTACTGCCCAGGCAGCTCCACCCAAGGCTTAACCCTGCCATTCCTGTGGAGCACTGCCTTGAACTTAAAATTGAAGTGTACACAATGTACAGTGTGGGAATGCAGGCAGGGCTAAGGATCCTTCTGAAGCACGAGTTCGTGGATCAGAGCAGCACTGGGGTCCCCACTGTAGCTGATCACAGAGGGCAAGCCCCCAGGTGATTTACATAGACTGGCACTTCATGGTGAGCAATATCTTCGAAATTGGGAAGGTTTTGCCCTTTCTCCCCTTGAGCACAGCACGCGACATATGTGCAGAAACACTCCTGCTGCTGTTTAAGGAAGTGTTTTGTTAGTAAAACAGCCAACAGACATGAATACTTGAATTTGGGTACCACATTTATACTGCCTTTTGAAATTAAAACATTAAAACGGGAGAAGTAACTCCATATGAATCTATGATTGTATTTTACCTATTTTTTTTGTTTTAACTTGTTTTCTTTCTGTCTATAAAAGCCCATCAGAGACCATTCTGTACTCCTTGTGTCCCTAATAATGACAAATTATCTCTTAATCTCTGTCCACAGGAATCCACTAGGGAAACTCTCAGAGGCTGAAATTCCAGGGAAGTATTTCTTTAGGTGAAGTGAAAAAGTTGAGATGGCAGATTTTACTGAAGCATTTACCACAAGTGACTTTTCAGTTTGGGATAATATGAGAGCGAGGCCTCTCTCTGGGGTTACGTGCAAGAAATCTGTATTGCAAACCTGCCTAGTAACACATTCAGTCTTTCTCTCTTCAGTTTTAAATTAGTCCAACAAAGCCTTTTTTTGTATGACCCTGTGGCAGAGTCAGTCACCTGCATGTTCCCAAACTGCTGGAAACACAAGGGAAATTTAAATTCTCAAAAACTGATGGTGCTTTGATGTTGGTAAATCTTTTAATGTCATTTTGGCATATACTAGCAACAAAAGAAGAAAAATCATAAAAGCTGTGAATGCATCTTTGTCTGTTGTTTATGGTGGAACTTGTTCCTGTAAAAGCTGCAGAGGGAATGCTGTTTGGGATTACGTATTTATAAAAATAGACTAGATCCAGTAGCTCAGGAAAGGCAAGAACCTGGTTCCAGTTTGGTGGAGTTGATTGACTACACAAAATCACTGGCTAAGGAGTGTTGGGGTAGGTTGTGGTGCTGCAGAAAAGACTTTGGATGTATGTGCAAGTGCTATGCTAAATGGGTCAGTGGGGTCATGAAGTTAGGCATGGGATGCTTAGAAATGGAACCTTCCATTCCCTGCAGGAAAAATACAGATTCAGCTCAACCACAGCAATCAGTCTAGAGCACACCAGTAATAATGCAGACCAGCTGTGAGAATTTGGAGGAGTTAACTGGAGTTGTTCAGTAAAAAATGAGGGACAGTAACAGCCTTCAGAGATGCAAAAAAAATCTTATTAACATCAAGGAATAAACTGCTCAGTCTTTTCCTTGTGGGTAGGAGAGAAAGAACCAGCATTAGACAGCAGCAATGGAGAGTTTTGTTAGGCATTAGGAAAAACCTTTTTAGGTTGCTGAAGCGCCAGGACAGCCCAGAATTTCCACCTATGTGGGTTGTTAGGAAGAAGCTGTGCAGGCACCTGTCAGCAATGATATGTTAACAATTCTGAGCAGAGCTGACCTCTGAAGGTCTCATTCCTATGAATGGGAAGACAGTGTTTTGTGTAGATCCCATACATAATTTAGGAAGCCCACAGCTGCTGCCTGTAGGCTTCCAAAAAACAGTAATGTTCAAAAGTCCTTGGCAGAAGATGCTGTCTTTCTCACTGGTACCCAGGGGTATTTGTGGAGGTAACTTCTTTTTTCTGCCTGAGCATCAGAGTCTTTCATTTACTTCTCCTTGGCAAACCTTGTGTGATCATTAGTGAGGTAAAAGGCAATAGGTACATTTTAGGAAGTTACATCACCTTGTTTTGCTTCAAACACCGGCTTGGAAAAACTTCATGTTTTCTTCAAACATGGCCAAACTTTGTCTTTTTCCTCGTCACCCTAGCCATTCTAGCTTTTTTTTTTTGGTTTTTTTTTGGTTTTTTTTGCTACCTCAAGTTCTGTGTTTCAAAATAAAGTACTTAAAGAAATATATATATATATAATTGTATCATGTCATTTTTCCCATTGATCCACATGAGCTTTAGAAGCTGACTAGAAGGAGACAAGTCCAAATATTCCACTTCATTTACTTTAAGGTGCAAACCAACATCTGAAAATCCCATGCAGAGCCTTTTCTGCAAGCTAGTATCTTACAATGCTCGTTTCTCATTGATTTTCCTATGCAGAAAGCAATTAGGGAACCAGGGTGCTCAGGCCTGCATCACTCTTCCTATAAAGAAATGACTAGATTTAGATTTGATTAGAGAAATGCTTTATTCTGTTTTGCTGCTGATTCAAGCACTCTTATAACATCTTAACCATCTCTAACTTGACCAACTTTAACCACCAGTTTGATGAGCTTGACCATACTTGGCAGAAGAAAGCAGCACTACAGGACAAAGAATGTGTCAGTTTTCTGTCTGATAGAGGGCTATGAAATAAACTGCTAAAAGGCACCTCTAACAAAACTTATTTCTAGAGCCAGCAGTGCTACCTAAAGAGCAGGGTGCCCTTGAAAAATTACATGTTCCTTCCTTAGCCCAGTATCTGCAACATTTGCAAGCTCATTGAGTAGTTGCTAAATAATGCATTCAGTTCCTAATTATTCTTGCAGATGAGAACAGCTATAGCACAGCCATCACATAGCCCAGCTATGCTTTTCTTATGAGCATTGATGTTTGCCTAGCAGGTGTGCCAACTGTGTGTTCTTGTTTTGCTTGCAATGAGCATGAAACAGGAAGATCTTATGATCCTTTTGCAAACCATGAGTTTCTCTGTATCCTGACTCATTTCTGGAGTGAGCAGGAGGATGGAGCACCTCACAGGGTCAGACTTGAGCACAAACAGAATAATTTAGCATGAAAAACGCTGTTGCATTCAGCAAAATATTTCCCTCTAGGATTAGTGAGTGTAAGAGGAAAGCAAAGGAAGTTAATGTTTGCCGGAAGGGAAATAAGATCTCTCCCCCAGTATGGGGCTCAGCTGAGCAATCAGTCTTGAACACGCAGCCCAGCATGCCCAGAGACAAACACCCTACTCCTTCTCCCCTGCAGAAATGAATTAGTTCGAGAAACTTTCCACAACTTGCTCTCTGTACTCTATTTTCATAGCTTACAAGTGCTCCTGGAGGGCAGGAAACCCAAAAGTGTGTTTTGAGTAATTATTGCATTGCTCCTCAAGAGCAGCAAGGGAGAAGCCACAGACATTCCATTCTCCAGCCAGGGTGGTTGATATACCATACTATTTTTTTCAGCTGAAGAGGAATGCAGCACACATTTGGTGGGGGTGCCACCTCTAGCTCTCAGTCTGGTATGCCCTCAGTTTGGAGTTTCCCCCAGGGGCAATGCTGAGTGTTGTGAAGGGTTTTTGAGCTACACACAAGGAGAGCCTGAACCAGCCCTGCTGTTTTAGACCCATTCTCCCTCATCCCCCTGGATCTATTGCAGGCCACATAGGAAATATCTTAATCTTCCAGTACAGCACAGCAGACATAGGAATTGTTGATAATTGTATTCACTATTTTCTTTTCACTTGTGAGCAACGGAATGGTGAACAGGAGACTGAGGGAAAGCCTCACTGCAGCTGAGGTGGAGAGAAGGGGCAGACACTGATCTCTGCTCTTCAATGGCCGGTGAACAGAACCTGAGGGAATGGCCTGAAGTTATGTCAGGGGAGGCTTAGGGTGTCAGGAAAAGGCTCTTTACTCAGACGAGGTTGTGCACTGGAACAGGCTCTTCAAGTCATAGCACCAGCCTAACAGAGCTCAAGAAGTGTTTGGACAATCCTCTCAGGCACACACTGGGATTCTTGGGGTTTGCCTATGCACAGCCAGGAGCTGGACTTTGATGATCCTTGTGGGTCCCTTCCAACTCAGGCTATTCTGTGATTCTGCTGGTTATCTCTGTCTTTGCTGATGAGATGGCAGCTGATGAGATTTGCATCCACCTCACTGACTGCCTTGGTCTCTGGGGTAGGATCACCTTGCTTGCCTTGTGATGTCTGCAGTGAAAGTCTGAACCCGTCACTCTCATGGTCAGCATGGGTGGGTAGGCACAGGGAAGATGTAACTCAGCCCAGGTCAGACCTCTAGTTTAGGTCACTCACTCGAAAAACATGTATTTCATCAATGTCTGCAATGGATGCCAGGGTCTCTCCATGACTGCAGGCCCCTGCATTTGGTCAGAAGCAGCCCCACCTGTCGACTTGTGCCACTTGTTGAAGATCTCTGGGAACAGGACACTGTTTCTGCCTGTTATGTAATGCCTAGCCCTGTGAGGAACTGTATTCCTTACCAGGACCACCAGTTCTGACATAAAAGCTCAATAATTAACATGCTGTTGCTATACACTTGTGGTCAATAATAAAGATGTTATTTCTATCTTGTTTTCCATTTGTTTTCCAAAGAACTATTCCCAAGGCAGTAGCAAATTGACCAGAGGTAAGGTTAGAGACATTGTTGACATCCACTTGCAGGTGTCAACACTAAATCTTAACTAGCCATTACAGATGAGACCATGAAATTGTTTCTAACAACTATTGTTTGATTTGAATGATGCTGTCATTTTAAAATCTCATTTGCAATGAGTGTTCTCATCCTGATATATCTTTATTTTGTGGAGTTGGTTAAAAATTTTGAAGAATATTTTGCAGGAAGGGATTGCTTTGATGATATACTTTACACATAATACTTGAACAATCCCCATGTGAAAGCTGTGTTGTTAAGATATCATTTTACTCCTAGTGGAAGCAGGGAAGTGCTGATGGATTGTGTATAAGATGCATGAGCAGAGGAGGCAGATTAAACAGCAGGGTCTGAAGGAATAATTATTCTGTGTGCTTATCAGAGGAAATTGATTATCAGACATTCCTGATCAATTAATTTGCTTTTTCATCAGCTTTTTCAAAAGAATGAATACATTTCACTTTATTAAAATTTCATGTTCTAACGGAGCTTTTAATACCATAAACCAATACTGCCAATAATCTGTTAGTACAAAACAGTCCAACCTAGCAGCAATGTGCAAAAACTTCAAATATGGAAGCAAAACATTTGGGAAAAAAAGCAAAACCAGGAACAGCTAAGTGAAATGAAAGAAATGTGTAGTGAATGGTAAAATTATCTTTTGTCTATTCCTCTCTGTGTTACTCCATCATTAGAGTTTTCTGTCTGTATCTCTGTCTGGAGCTCTCTCTTTTCTCTAAAATATAATGCACACATAAGGTGAAGAAATAATCTAGAATGTCACAATATTATTTTTGAGACTGGTTTTTGCAAAATTAATGAAATCTCCCAGTGCTCTTACCAAAATCTGGGCTTTGAAATGTATACCTCAGTGTTTGGAGCCCGCAGAAAGCAGCAATACAGGGCAAGAATTACGTAGGGAGGGCAGGGGACACACATCTTGTGCTGTTCAGTGCACTCAGGAGCCCTGAGTTCCTCCATCCACCCACATGCTGTGGTTTTCTCCATCTGGAGTGGTGACACAGCTCTGCATGAGCCTGCAGGATTGACTTACCCTCTTATATTCTTCCTGACCCTTCTTGCTCTTTTGTCAGGACCTAAAATTTTCTTGCTTGGTCAGGGTGTCCCCAGCTGCACAGGTGGAACAGATCGGTGGCTGAAGTTCAAGCAGTGGACCAACAAAGCTGAAACAAAGGGACTGACTTCACCTCTTGCCACCTTTCATACAAAACATTTAATTATTCTGTGTAACTCTTTAAGTGGGAAATTTAACTGTCCTGAAGACTTCTCGTGTGCTGTACCTAGAAAAATCTTTATGCTTCACAGCAATTTTTTTTCATTTTGGTTTGTTGATTAATACCCGGTTTAGAGAATCTGAAGTCTCTCAGGTAGTTCTCACTGCAAAACCAATCCAATTGTATACAGACAACAAAAATTAAAAGAAAATTCTCTTGCAGATACAAAAATGCTCTAAAATGACAGATTTTTTTTAGTTTGTTTTGTTGTACTCTTTTATTAAGATGGTGAATGTTTATCTATGGTTTAAGGCAACTGTGAACTATGGATTGTGCACTTGCCATTCATGTAGGAGCTGGATATCTGAACAGCACTTTGGGGATTATCATGTAACCCAGGTGAATCTCCAGATGGAGATGCTCTTGCACGGCTGCTTGCAAGTCAGGCTCTGGGCACCATGCAGGCAGCAACCAGACACTGTTCACAAGCTTTGTTTCCTCATGGAAACATTAGATTTTGCAAAAATGTCATTTTTTGTCAAATATTCTGTTGATGCAGTAGTTAAGTGATGGAAGGTAAGTGAGACTTTCCTATCTGAACAGAGAAAACTAATTTCTACTATAGTAAATCACCCAATCAATAAGAAAGATATGTCATAGTATTTAGGAAAATGTATCAGGAGATTGCAAGACACAGTGCTTTGCTGCTGAAAAACCCCTCTGTCAGCTCAGAGTGCTGCTTGTAATATTATTTCCTCCTCTAGGAAACACTTTCTGCATCCATCTCAAAAGTAGAAATGTTTTCTTCATGAGCTGCAGACCAGCTGGTCAAGAGGGAATAGCAGCAGGGACGAAGGCAATGTCCTTGAATCTTTCATACAAATAATTTAGTTTCAATCTGTTTACAGAGGTTACATGCCAGTATGTAATTCAGATCCCATTAGACTAGAACATCAGGGGTGAGATGATGTTTAGATGGATCCTACCAACACAAATCTCCTTTTTCTTAATCCAGTTAACCTAACACAACCCACCTTATAATGCAAAATAAGCACTCTGAAGGAGCAGAAAAAAAGGTGTAATTTAAAGTAAAATCACAGGTTCTTTATTAATTTTGGAAACTAGATTGCTGTTTGCATCATTACAATCACATTGCATGCTTACAGTGGTCAGGAGACATCTGGATTTCCAGGTTAAAATCACAACAATAAAATAAAAGTAAATTCTCTCCACCATGGACTACAAAGGACAGAAAGGCAATCAAAAGGCTTAATTTGAAAATCCTTGTTGGCTAGAATATTGACTCACCGTGAACATTACCGTGGAATTAATCTAACAGAATTTAGACACATAAAATGCAGACTCCGGTGTAGGAGTTGCTAGTTATCCTGGGCTCCCCGTGTGGCCATTGGAAACTCAGCCAGGGAATTTTCAGAGAAGTTAAGATGCATTTTATCTCATCCTAAAGATATTTACAGCCCTGACATTAAAATGTTTCTCTCCATAGACTGAAGAAAGCACCTTGGCAGGCTCATAGACTGTAGGAGTGCAATGTCATCTTAGGTGCAGCTTACACTGCCCATTTATAAAGAAGCCACAGAAGCACTTGAAAATCCTGGTTGAATCTATGAATGCTAAACTGGCTGCTCTCTTGTTGGCCTGGTTCTGAAGAGAGGGGTCATGGCACCATGAATCCATGAAATTCCCAAAGAAACCCTTAGGAATGAGAGCAAGAACATATCCCTGTCTCAGGCAACTCTTACAAAACCTTGGTCTTGCCTCACAGTGTAGGACTGTGGGGAGGGGAAATGTCATGCTCATTTTCAGGTTGTTAGATACAGCAGAGCTGTAAAATGTTGTAGGAGAAATTGGAAAACCTCTGAATCTTTGTTAACCAGTGGAAGCCAGGGAGCAGCCTGACCTTCTGGAAATGGTTCCTTTTGAGAACTGATGAGCTGTACCCATTTTTATGACAGACCTTGTTCAGCAAGTCCCTTTAGCTCAGTTGTAATTTCTGCTGGAGTAAGTAACTAGATTACAGTGTTATAGTGTACATATGGTCCTTACAGCCGGTGAATTAAAACTTCCCTGATTCTCCCCAGTCACTACTGCTGCCAAAACAAAGGTATTTTGCATTAAACATGAAATCTATGCTTTAAATCTGCCTTGCTCCAACAGCCAGGCTCACTTAAAAAACAGTGGTTCAGCCAATGACCAGCCTGTTAATTTGCTGAGGAGGTTATTGAATCTTGCCAAAATGCAAAAAGAAAAAGAAGAGCTGGGCTTTTCCATCATTGCTGATAAAAAAAGTGAAAGTGATGAGGCAAACTGTGTGTACAGGAAATTAAATCTCTGGGACAAAACAACCTGGTTAGCTAGAAAGGGAGCCAAGAAGCCAGGAGACAGTAACACTGCAATCATAAAATATCCACATTTTTGGCTGCCAGGCTCTTAATAAACACCCTTTTTCCTTCAGTATTTTGCTCTCTGCCTTCTGTCTATTAATTTTCTTACCCTTCAATAATGCTTTACACTACAGTTCTGCTTTGTAATTCTGAATTCCATCTTTCTCAGAATTAATCTGTATTGTGCTGTGCTGTCTGTAGGTGCCAAAGTCTCCCACTAAACTACTGCACAAATTTAGGAATGGCAACAACTTCCTCTACCAAGTGAGGAATCCAGGAATCAGAACAAAGGTCCGTGGTAGAACTCTTAGGTCTTGCAGCAGACAAGTCCTGTCTCTTCTCAAACCCAGACTAATTTGCTGTAAGGTCTTGACTCTTAACAGAGTAAGAATTTTCAAAGTTGGTAGATAAGATTAAAAATGTGGAAACAAACTACCACTAATGAGAAAAAGGCATCTTAATCAGGAGGACAGAGTTAAATTTAATTTTTTTGGCTCAGTACTTGCTCTCGCTCCTTGAAGATCACCTTTGGAAAGAAGAGGAGCCCTTGAAGCTTAATTTCATGAAGTCTGGATTAACACTGGCAAGCAGAGATCTGAGAAACCCTTCCAAAGCAGGTTGGTGTAGGAATCCTCCAGCCAACATGATTTCTGGGAAACGTGCAGTACACAACATGCATGTATGTAATCATGAACCAAAACCTTCCGGGATCACTGCACAGTGACAAACATCATCTTCTGAGCATCCAGCTAGCATAGCAAGGCCTGTGGCTTTCACAACTTATGGCTTCTAAAACTCACACATTCACAAATAGTTTGAAGACTGGTCACTGCTGAATGCTCATTGTTACATTATTTTTAATTATAGGGTTTGTCATGGTGAAATGTTTGCGAGGCTCCCAGCTTTCACTGCCTGTCAAAGGGAACTTAGTCCCTTCACACCACTGGAGAAACTGGCACAGTATAAACCCATCAAGTGGAAACAAAGAATTAAATGTCAGTGGGTTGCCAGAGCTTTGATGACAGCCTTCTCCTCCCCTCTTTTCATTGCCACGTGAACAGCTGAGAGATACACAAGAAAAGGCAAAAAGAAAAGAAGCCTTTCAACAGGAGACAAAAATGAATCACTTTAGAATAAACACAATTCCTCAGCCATGAAGGGCAATTAAACTTATTTTACTAGTGAAAAGGAGAGCTTAATAAAGTTATGAGTGTTTTAAAACTCATAAAAGCAATTTTTACATTCCCCCTTCACGGATGAGCTCTCAGAAGTCACAAGTTTGTGAGCTCATTATCAGCTGCCATTCAGGGAGCTGCAGGCTGTTAAAGTGCTTTGTCAATTCTCTCCATCTCCAAACTTCACCATTAATTCAAGACTGGGTTTTTTCCTTCCATCCAAGGAATTAGAACCCAATAACAATTTTGATTAGAACAAGATAAACAATACACTCTGTTGCCCACCTCTTTGTGCCAGCTTTGTAAAATGATCAGCCAAATAATTGGTAGAGTTTCTGGATTTTGTTTCTCCCCAAACAGCTGTTGAAAACGGATAGGTGAAAATATAAGCACATGATGGGAGGAGCAAAGCAAGGTGTTGTGGTGGAGCAAAACCTGAAACATAGGAGTGATAAGCAAATAACCAAGTTTAAGGAAGGTATTTGAAAGCCTGGACAATTTAACTCTGGTTCATCCATGATTGTAATTGTCCCCTTCTGGGTGGATCCATATCACTTTGAATGTTTACATCCTCTCTGGGGTTTTCCTGCATTATTTGGATTTTTCCTCCCCTACTCTGGATAAACTTCACTTGCCATAGATTGACTTATTTGAGTGATTCTGGCTTAAAATTTATTTGAATTTACAGACCGAAATTGCCCTCTCTTTCAGTGCTTATACAGTCACACATACAACAGGGGAGAGGGGTGAACTGGAAGGATCCTTGATTTGCTTCTGGCTCCTAAGGGCTCACATACCATAAAAATGAACCTTGGTTGTGATCTGCTGCATTGAAAATTCCTCTATCTGCAAATGTTTCAGGAAGTCAAAGCAATTCCTAAAATAATAGTGGGTGAAAGCTGTTTGCAAAACTCTTGTCTTTTAACAGCAGCTACTTTGTGCTAAGCAAAATAAAATAAATAGTGAATGAAATCTAGAGCTTCATTTACATTCTCCCATTCTGTGGTAAACCAACCAAAATATGCCACCTCAGATGAAATTTCAGACACTTAATAGCACAAAGAAGTCACACCCCAGGTGGTGTTTTCAGAGGGGTTACCATATGAGCAGATACAAGGAGTCTGCCCAAAACTCACCTTTCACTCAGGCACCTCTGTAAGTGGCCACCTCTTAAAAGTCAGCTGCTTTGTTTCTGTGCGCAAGATATTGAAAATGTTGAAAAATTCAGATGTTATTTATTAAGGCAACAACAGGGCAGGAAAATCACACTCCCTACAAAGCTCTTGACCTTTTGTTTAATCCCACTCTCCTGCACATTTTAATGCATGATTTTAAATGCTCTGCAATGAAAGGGAAATTAAGCTGCTGTGATAGTAGTGGTGCAGTTATTTACAGTTGTTCCTGGAGGCTGATTCAAAAATGTTTTTGCTGGATCATGCACCATCAAGTTTCTCTGAATATCCTCCTCAGAGCTCCCCAGGATCTGGGGATGTGTGATGCATGCACATATATATTTTAGGAAGCCACTCCTCTTTGAACCTTCTGGTGTCAGGATTATGAGTAAAATATTTGTTCTCTGGATCAATCACACCATGTGCTTCCTAACATAGGAAACAGTTTTTGAAAAAAGCTGAATAAAAAAGGAAAAAAAAAATCCATCAATTATATATTTTTACAACCTTAGCTCTGCTGCAAGAATAAAACTCTATCTAGACCTACCCACACCAGTATTCTCTGCAACTGTTGGCCAGGGCATATAGTGGTAGGACAAGGGGGAATGACTATAAACTGACAGAGGGCAGGTTTAGATTAGATAATGTGAAGAAATTCTTTACTATGATGATGGCAAGGTGTTGAAACAAGTTACCCAGAGAAGCTGTGAATGCCTCATCCCTGAAAGTGTTCAAAGTGTTCAAGCCCAGGTTGGTTGGGGCTTTGAGCAACCTTCTATGGAATGCGTCCCCTGCTGTGACAGGGGGTAGGAACTGGATGATCTTTAAGTTCCCTCCAATAGAAACCATTCCAGGATTCTATAATTCTAAGATTCATGGACCAAAGAGGAAACATGTCTGAATATTCAGCCCTCTTAAATGGTC
The DNA here is from genome assembly GCF_963662255.1 of Cinclus cinclus. Taxonomy (NCBI): domain Eukaryota; kingdom Metazoa; phylum Chordata; class Aves; order Passeriformes; family Cinclidae; genus Cinclus; species Cinclus cinclus. Next base: position 6,714,539 of record NC_085046.1, read on the forward strand.
ATTGCTGAGTAATTTATGGATCAGGATCACTTATAGCAGCAAAGTCAGAGAAGTTACTCGTGAACCAGATGTGTGCTAACAGAGCAAACTTCTGAAAATAATAGACACTTTTGCAACTTGCAATGCTCAGGTTTTCAACAAATTTCTCATTCAGACACAAGTTTAATAAGCCCTTGGTAGTCTGTGGTGTCCAAATATAATATCATTATGTGATACAAACCATTTTAGTCTTTTCTAATGTAACAACTCTCCAGTGTGAAATACTGTTAATGACCAGCATAAAATAGCGATCATTTCAGCACAGGTTGTAAATCAAAATTTATTTTGTACCTGGCCTGCCATGAGGGTATGATTAACTTTTATAAAATGGGCAGGATTTGGGGAGCCATTTGATTGGTCAATATTAGTTCTAAGCCACAGGTATAAATCTTTATGACTAAGCAGGTCGAAATTCATTAGTCCCATGCCCCTCCTTCATTTCACATTGCTGTAAAGTATCAAGGAAAAAGCACCAGTGGAAAAAAGTGTATTTTGTTCATTCACTGGTCTATTTTATCCCAGCAGAATGAAAATAAGCTGTGGGCTTTGGTGCAACCTTGCTGCATGATGATCTCTCTCAGTTACAGCCACAAGCTGGCATCTGTGGACAGCTCTGTGGAGGTTGCACAGCTTGGAGGGGCTTACAAGAGCCAAAATCCTGCAAAAGGTGCTCACCCCTCTCAGCCAAGTCCTGGAGCCATCCCTTATCCCTTCCTGTGTCCAAGGCCAATGCTGAGAAGCAGGAAGCCACCTGGTGCTGCTTGGAGAGCCAAAATGAGGAGGAAAACATGACATGGATTAAACAGAAGTCCCTGATGTTATGGATTCTCAGCTACGTCATCGCCTCCTCTGTAGCCTGGAACAACCCTTTGTGCAGATTCTATTTAAATGGAGACATTTAATTTCACACTGCTTGTTCATTTTCTTTTTCCTTTCCTCCCAAGGGCACAGATATCAAATTCCACAGGAAACAGGATTTCAGGACTACAGCGCTCTCCCACAGGGGCTGCTTCCCACAGCCATCACCCCAGCATAGCTGTGCTGGAAGGGAAGAAGAGCCTGCTTCTTGATTAATTTGTTCTTTTCCACCTCCCTGCCCAGGCAGGTGTGGGTGCTGAGCCACCTGGTGCACAGGGATGAAAGAGCCCTGTGAACAGCTCAGCCCATCACTGGGGTGGTGAGGCACATGGCAGTGCCAGCCACTGCATTTCTCAGAGGTTCTCACGGAGCTGGAAAATATTTCACTTGTATGCCTTCCTCTGGGTAGGCATAGGGAAATATCTCCATGCCTTGATGGAGACATTTGATTTCCTGCATTTAAAAAATAAGGAAGATATCAGAAGCCTTCAGGTATGGGCACCTGCTGGAGTGGAGTTCTGCTGGAGATCTGCTTTGCAGCTGGGGAACTGTCTCCCAGTTATCCATCAAACTGGTGAGGGGGCCACAGGAGGAGCAGCACCACGGGAATGTGTCCCCAAGAAACAAATGCCCACACCTGCAGTGGTGTCCACTGGTTCAGACCTGGGGGCACCTGATGCCTCAGCACCCACACGGAGCTCATGGCTAAATGCAGGTGACAAGGACACACAGAGAGGCTGTGCCACAGCAGGAGCCCAGCCAGGACCTTTGTTACCCCTCTGCACCACCTCTCTGGCAATCAATCTATGAAAATTGTCTCCAGACAGTTAATGATGTGTTTATGTACCAGAGTTTCTAACACTTTATAAGCGATTCTTATCATCCCCTTAATCATCTTCCTTCAGCCATTTTAAACTGCTGTTCCCATGAGATCTATAAATGAATATTATTAATCAGTGAACAATGTTAGTCAAGGAATCCAAACAGAATCTGGTGCTTTATATGTGGGAATTAGGCGGCTTTATTATGAAAACTCTTCTGCAATTTTAATTACAGTGGCTGTTATTTTTGACTGGGCATATTAAAAAAAAAATTTCTCTCTGATAAATATTAAAATAGTGGCTCCAAAAATGACACCAAGAAAACAATAGAAAATATGTGGTGAAATATTTGTTAATTTGTGTTCTTAAAACAGTCAGGGCAAAGCAAGATCAGGAAAATAGTAAAACTGATATTAGATGGGAAGGAGCTTTCTTTGCTTAAAGGAAACCTAAACAGATTTCCTCACTCTTAACAACAAATTTAAAAGAAATCTTGATCAAAACTGGAAGGACTGTGCACGCAAAACTTATTAAGCAAGGAGGACTCATTTCCCATCTGAATAGTCAGAGATTTATCGAGTCTGTGAAACAAATATCCTCTGCAGCAGATTTTAGCACCCTCCTGACCTGGTGGCCAAAAAGCACAGCCAAGCAGGCAAAAACTGGCTCTTCTCTTTCCAAATGCTTACTGCTTCTTGTTTAGATAAGAAATGAGTCATCTGCAATCTTAGCAGGAGGCACTGTTGGCCTCATTGTATAGATTTTTTTTTTACATCAGAGGGTACTTCCCTGTCTCAGAATGTTCCTTCCAAGGCAGGATGCACTGGCCTATGTCTGGAACAGCATCAGGCATGGCACAGCACTTCGGGTGCATCCAGGGTTCTTCAGAGCGATTTAGCCTGGCTTGATTTGGTTGTTGTTAAAAGAAAACAAACAGGTTAACATTTATGGTGAAATAAAAAGAGTTCCCCTTACAGAGGAGTATTCTGGGGACAGAAGAGGCTCCTCTTTCTGAGGATGGGACACATTTAGCTTCTGAGATCCAAGGGGCTTTTTCTTAACTGGGGCTTATAAAACCACGCCAGTAAAAATTGCTTAATCCCCAGTACTACTTCCAAGTGGTGTGTCTGCTCCTCTTAATCTGATGGCTGACTGCAGGCTGGGCAGACCTTTAAATGCTCTTATTTGACTTGTGCCCTCCTCATCCAGGGTTGATTCACAGTATTTAGTGCCTTGGTGCAGCCATCTGTTCCCCTGGCCAGCTGCCCAAGGACAAGCTGCTCCTACCCTTCCCTGGACATATGGTGCCAGTGCTGGGCGAGGGCAGCCTGCGCCGCGGGGAAACTCAGGGAAATTCTCCTCTCTGTTTAACCCCCACTCAGCCTCTGCTCTGATGGACAAAAAAAAAGGGGCAAAACCAGGCTGATAAAATATAGATAAGGAGCCTGAGTGTCTCCTGAGCTTCTCTGGTTGCTTGTGCTGCTCCCAGAAGTCCCAAAAATCCCAGAGCCAGGCTGAGGGGAGGCAAAGTAGGTGACCACCTTGGAGCAGTTTACCCTGAGGTTTCTTGATAATCTGCAGAGCTTTTTGCATTGCCAGCCATCTGACTTGCTCCAGGCTGTGTTCAGATGAACACACCAGCTCCAAAGGGATCTGGGGAGGGCTGGTTCCCATTAGACACCCTGCCTGCAGACACCTACCTGCAGGTGAGTAAAGCCCCTGCTTCCTCCAGGCTTCACAGCTCCCACAGGATGCTGCAGGGAAAGACATTCTTGGGAGGAGCAGAGTCCCAGGGCAGCCACCCTTTAAGGCTGGAGTTGCATTTGGCACAGATGGGCGAATGTCATTTTTAAGGTCTGGATACCACAGCATCAAAAACACATCTGCAGCTCTCCTGGGTGCAATTTGTGGAAAGCTGCAATCATCAACAACTACAACAACAAAATAAAACCACAACAAAAACAAAACAAAGCAAAGCAAAAAAATCCCACAAAAAGCCCCAAATCCAGCCTGACTTTAACAGCAATGGGCAAAAAAATCTGACTGAGAGTTCCACTACTTGTGTGCAGGCTGGCAGAAAGTGGCAGGTCACTCTCACCACAGGATATCATCACTGGGATAATGAGCTTTCATCCTTAGGGATAATGAGAGCCATAGAGCTCTCTCAAGGGAGGAGTTATCTGTAGGGGAATAGGAGACAGCAGGTCTAAACTGACAGGGCATTAAGTCAGCACTCCTTGCAGAAGATACTCAATTTGCCATGATTTGTCACGTATGTGTAATTCAAAAATTAATGTGCAGTTCTGCTCCTTCAATAGTGCCTTCTAATGAGTTTTGGAAGGATTTATTTTCTACGGCTTGTTGTGATATTTTATTAATTTTATTTCAACATTTTATTACAGAAAACAAAAGATGAGAAAATACTTTGAAATATTGCAACCTCTTATTATATTCATAAACTACCCTCCACTAGAGAGGGAAGTACTTGCTATTTTATAAAGGAGTGAAATGAAATTCTTGCTTCATGGTTCACTACAGGTTTGGAAGACTCCTACACCCAAACCCTGCTTTACTGCTGCAGAGTTGGAAAATGTGGCTTGAAATGCACCTGCAGTGCTAATTGTAAAGAGAGATGGTATTAACTCAAGCGTTCAAATGATATTCAAATATGAGACTGAGGAACCACTAAGTATTGCTACACTGAGCCTCCCCATGTGAGCAATGCGGGACAATAAATACAATCTCAGTGAAAAATATATTATCCTTAAAAAAAGCTTTAGGAGTGGCATAAGAACCCAAAGATTAGTGATTCTGTCTTTCACACCACAAAAAAAAAAAAAAAAAACAACCAAAAAGGTGTAAAATGCAATAAAAAAAGACTTAGAAAACACGGATATGAAACCCTGATATATTGTAAAGAATTAACAGGATTTTAATTGAAAAAAGAAAATTAAATCTTTCACATATCTCAGGATTATTTGCAAGGAGCCAATGAACATGAAGATAATGGTTTTGCCATTGCAAAGAAGCTGAAGTTTAAAAAACTTAAATATCTCACCAAAGACTGTTAAGGAAACTAAGTTCTGGAGGGATAAGAAGGAAACTCCTACTCCAGATTAATTACTGAAAACAATTAACCAGAAATTGTTTAATTAATTAGATAGGAAAAAGAGTTTGTTCTCACGCTGGAGAGCGAGGTCCTACATTAAGGATCTCTGGTAAGGTTGGTGTTGTCTGTGTGTTCAGAAATGACCCAGGAATAGGGGAAGACACTTAACCAAGTCAACCCCTGGCTGGTGAGCTGTGCCAGTCTTGTGCTATTCTGCATTTTCAAGATAAGAAGATGTGTTTAAATAATTTCAGACCTCCATCCCAGCTCTCACCTGCAGGTATGTCCCGTGGAAAACTCAGGCATCTTCTATCAGCAGTACCAGGGAGGTCTGATGTCTGAGATGTCTTTCCTGAAGGAGTACTACGTGGCATGTGGGTGTCTTCTGAAGCCATAGGAGATATGTCTTTGGAAAACCCTGTGCTTTGACCCCAGGCCTCTGGCCAGTGTGTGATGTGTCTGCAAATGATGTAGTGCAGTTTCCTCACATGACCTGTGTCACAGTGATGCCAGAGGCAATGGGAAAGGGGAGTAGAGGAAAACACTTGGGTTTATGACTAAGCCTCCCACATGCATCCCACGTCAGTAGTAAAATAAGTCAAGTGATGGAAAAAGCAATGTCACTGCGGTGAAAGTGAAGCTCAATAAACCAGGATAGAAGTGATAAGCATATATCAGAAAGAATATTTGTGAAAGTTGGTAGTGTAGGTCCTTTGAAATCTATCCCAGTTCTTGGTAAAATGGAAACCTGCCCTTTTTGTGGCTCACTGTCTTAGTGCCGCGCATGAATCCTCCTGGGTAAGAATTTTTCTTGGCTTTTTTTCCCTTTTCCTTTACTGTGTAACAAAAATATGTGACTCCCTGAGCTCAATTTGTAAACAAATTTGTAGTGTTCAGATTATGAGCTGAAAATTAGACTACTTGACAGCACACACCATATAAAGCCCAAACAGAGGAACTTTCACCCAGAGAAAGGGGAGGAGGAGGAGGCATCTTCAGTCCTTCACTGCCTCATGTTGGATCAATTTTTCCTCAATGCTGAACCAGTTCCTTTTACTGTTTCCTGTCTTTCCCTTATGCAGGGCAAATCAGTCCCATCCAGTATTTATAGCAGTCCTTATTTCATATTGATTATTTTTAGCTCTTGGTATTCAGCAGCAGCAGAATTCTCTATTGAAGTTCAATGTAAAATCTAACTACAGCAGCACTCTTGCAATAATTATTTTATGAATTAATTAAAGGTAAGTGCCTGTACATAAGGGCAATTGTAATTATCTGTATCACACAGTGAGCTGCAAACAGTCACACTTTTGAGCTTGAATACTTTTTCTCTGCCTTTTAAGAATAAGCCCATTGAGTCTAAAATAACTCCTTGCACCAGAATTTGGCTGACAGGCTGTGTTGATTGAATGTAATAATTCTGTCTTAGGTTTGTGGGTTTCCCCCCTGAAGAATCTATTAACAACTTGTTTTTTTCTATATCCTTGTTTAGTTGTTGTGTGATGTGAGTTCTGAGGTAAGGCAATATCACTGTGGGCCTTCATCCCAACACCCATTATTTGGGCAGAAATCTCATAAAAATGAATCAGGAAAGAGTGTGAAATGTTTAACATCCTCACTTTTTGGGGGTGGATTTGGTTGAGCCCTAATTAGTTATGTGGCATCTCATGCCTGCTGCTTCACTCCATCCTCTGAATCCTTCTAAGAAGTGTACTAAGACTGAAGCCAAACAATCATGAAATAATACAGGTAATAAATTCAAGGTTTACCTGTACCTCTCCTCACACATGCTCACTCACAGCAGCATGCCTCAGAAACCTTTATTGTTTGCAAAGGTCAAGAGCAGATAAGCTGGGTGTTGCTGGTCCATGACAGCAGAGAGAGGCTCCTTCCCCATATCTCCTTAGGGCCAGAGCTAGAACTCAACTGGGATAATCTACAGGAAGCTTCCCTGGCAGGACCTGAGCTGAAGGTGCCTCCGGTCCAACCTCCTCTTCCTGTGGTCTCACACCAAGCCTGGACATTGTTTACAGCTATTTCTCATTCCCATGCATACTCAGCACCCCTGACCATCCATCTTTGCTCCCCACATCCCTTGTCCTTTATCCATTATTCTTTTGAGCAGGACTCCAAATACACAGGGTCATTTAAGCACTTAATTCCAGTGTAGAGCACAGAGATACAGCTAACACTGCAGATTTTGGGTGAAGAAAACTCCTTACCCCTGCTGTGAAGTTCTGTAGGAAAGACATCAGGCTTCTGTGAGTCAATTGTGGGTATTCAGAAAACATCAATACCTTGCACAACTTGTCTGGAGTGTGTGCATGGGTGCAGAAAGATTTCAGGGTACTACCACAGCACTTGGGAGGTGGACAAAAACACTGCTCTGAGGGCTTAAGGGTCCCTTTGCTTTCTCCTTCTCTCATGGGGATGTCTGCACACATTCTGTGTAGCCCACTAGGATCAGCACTGGTAGGAAAATATGTTTGAAATCAAAGAAGGTCCTTTGTGTGGGAAGAAGAAAAGATCAAAGATTAATTAAGTCAGTTCTTAGGAAACGAACCATGGCTCAAGCAAGAAGGAAACTAGCAAGATAAGAGAGATCTCAGGCTGCAGAATTCAGATCTGGAGAGCTGTGGTACCCTGCCCAGTCTGCAGTGAAACCAACAGGTCTGGAAGCATTTCAGTAACGAAGGTGAGACACAGTTAGAATAGAAACACTTTTCTACAAAACTGTTTATGAAACAGTCAGGGAAAGCTAGCAAAATCATAACCTCTGCTAAATGCTCTCTCAAATGAGAATTTTTTTTCCTCAATGTCAAAATATAAAATATGAGGAATAGAAGCCATTGCCTCAAAAAGCAACTTTGAGAACACTTGGTAACCCTGCTGGAAGGCACCACATATTAATTTCTCTTCAGCCCTTATTCAAGAAGCTCTGAACACCTTCAGAAGGCAGTAGATCTGTAGCATCTAAAAGGCTCCATTTTTTCATGTTTCCTATTTCTGTCCCCTGTAAAGCATTTCCACAAAATTTCTGAACTTCCAGCTCAGAACTTCCATTTAGTTCACTTATCTTTACCAAGGAAAACCAGTTTGTTGGACTTTCTCCCCAAATTCCCCTAGCTGAGCTAAATAAGAGATTTCCTACTAGTAAAATGCACAAGAAAGGGTTAAAAATTAAGCATGGTCTGAAACCTGGCCCTGTTGAATCATATTTAAAAATTCTGTCAACTTCCATGGGGCAGAAAAACACATCTGCTTTGGAGAGGATGAGTTTAATTTTATTATAACATTAATATAGCTCCTTTGAAGGAGGCTCACTCAGCCCTAAATGCTTCCAACTTTCTGACAGTTTTGCAGCCCTAATCTTTGATGTTGAAGTGGCTCAGAGGGTCAGAAGTCCAGCTGTAGTTCAGATCCCAGCCTTGCTGAGGAGATGAACTGTCAATTTTAAGAGAAAAATTAGGAGCTGGATTTGCCAGGATGAGGAGTCTCTGAGGACAGAGCCTTTCCCATCCTTTTTGGAAGAAGTGTTTCAATGGATGTCCCTGTCTGGATGTATCTACTGAGGGGAAAGTGTCCTGGAAATACCAAGGTGACATTTTGCATGAGCTCTCAGATCTCATGGTCTTGACAAGTCAAAGGGTTTGAGAAAGTTATGCCACGAATAGGCTAAACAGCATGAGTTTCCAAACACCTCAACAAGCCTCTGACATTCTAAAAAAAATTGGGTTTAGCTTTTCTGAAAATCAGGCAGTGAGGCTAAAATTCATGTGCTGTGTAGACATCCGTATCTGAGCAAGGTGATTGAGGCTACACAGGGTAGGGAACAACTGAGCAGTCAGTCTGAGATTGTGAATACAGGTGATAAATTATGTCCCCAAAGTGCCTATGGTCTCCCGGTGACCCTGAAGGGTGGCTACCTTGGTTCTTAAGGTAGGTGAGATGAATCACAGCACTAGTTAGCTAGAAAAAGGTGCAATGACTTTGCTGAGTTGGTCCTCAATAAAAATATAATTTCACAGTTTGTCTCCTGTAATTGATGTAGATTCAGAACAACTACTGAGTCCAGTATGGAGGTAGTTCTGCCCTCACCCTCTAAAGACCTGAGCTACTCTAAAAGCACCACTGAATAGTGGTTTCCTGAAGAACTTCAGACAGAAAATAAGGGGCCATATCACTTGCCAGTGCCATAAGGAAATGTTGCAACAGTCAGGGACTGAACTGTAGTTGCCCTTGCTCTTCATTTCTGTCTCATGTTTGCTCATGAAACCATTCTTCCTACTGCCCAAAACAAGGCAGGATGCAGACTCCAGAAATGTATTTCAGACTACTTGCTGATGATAAATCACCTTTTATTGTGAAAGGTGGAGGATTGACATTCTGGTGTGCAGGCTTCTTAACTACATCCTTTTCCAAGAAAATTGCTTCCAAATATTTTGAAATGTATGTTTAAATACTGGAAACAAGTGTCTGTGTTGTGGTTAAAGGGTGACAGGGACACTTGCACAGGTCCTCTCAGTGGGATGGGAGAGACAATTGGAAGAGCAAAAATGAAAAAACTTGTAGGTTGGGACAAAAACAGTTGAAAGGGTAAAGCAAAAGCCACACACAAAAGCAAACTAAAACAAGGAATTATCTCCTGGCTTCCCATGGACAGGCAGGTGTTCAGCCATCCCCAGGAAAGCAGGGAGCAAAGGTGACTTGAGAACACAAAAGTCATCACTCTGAACATCTTCCTTCTCCTTCCCCCAGCTCTGTGTACTGGGAATGATGCCATATTATGTGGAATATCTCTGTGGTCAGTCAGGGTCAGCTGTCCTGGCTGTGTCCCCTCAGAACACCCTGTGCACCCTCAGCCTCCTGTCTGGAGGTGTCAGGTGAAGAGAAATGGCCTTGGCTCTGTGTAAGACCTGCCCAGCAATAACTAAAACATCCCTGTGTTATCAGTGCTGTTTTCAACACATATCCAAAGCACTGCTTCGTGCAAGCTACTGCACAAAAAATTAACTCCATCCTTGCTAAAACCAGCTCTATAAAAAATTTATTTACAAGGAAATAAATTCCACTTTTGTCTCTAGACAAGCCCATAATCTTGTACCGTACTGTGGTTGAAGCAAAGTTCAAAAGTGATGTGTGGCTGAAGACAGGTTTATGATTATTTCCTTAGATCACCTATTTTTTATGAGCTAGATTAGCCTGGTTTAAGCAATATATTTGGCAGCCTCAGTTCTTTTGTCAGGAATATAAGATACCATGAGTATTTGAGAAGTTGATTCCTATTAATTCCCAACCCTTCCAAAATTCAGTTTTACTGTAGTCCTTTCAGGTCTTCCTCTCTAAGACTGGGTGCTGACTACATCAGGTGAATTTTCTACATCAAAAATGTTCTGTGAATCACCCTGGGAGAAAGCACTATTAATAATCAGACCATCTCAGATGCTTGGAGATAGACAAAATAGCATCTCTTCTACCTCCTTGCACTCCTGGGTTTGAGTGGCTCCCATATCTCAGCTTAGGTCACCTCTTTACTCAGGATAGGATGAAGAGTTCTGGTTGGTGTCCTCACATGATCTTGGGAAAGCCATCTGGTCGTTTATGTCTGTAAAACATACTGCAAAACTGAATTCTGCAGGGACTAAGCAGTATGAGCTGGGGTATCAGCTGAGGCAGAATGTATCAGAAATGTGGGTCTTTCACCTTCCCTTTTCCGTATTTTACACACTCTTGTTAGCAAATCATTGTTTGCACCAGAGGTTCTTTACAGAGTTTTAAACTGAAATGTTGTTCCAAGTTGCCAATTTCTGCTCTGCTATTTCACCTTTTCCTCCACACAGGTGAACACTAAAGAATCAATTCTCATCTTCAAAGATACTAAAGCAGTTAATGAGATTGATAGGGTTACCTTCTTCTCCAGATAAAACTGTTCAACTTTTACTCATTTCTCTCTTTGTCAAAGATTTTTACTCCTCCTTTGGAAGAAGAATGTGCAAAATTCATTTTTGACCCATATCCTATAAACATTTGCAATCACAAGGAAAGGACTGATGACAGAACTAATTTTTCATTGTTTTAAGACTTTTATGAAAAGGGCACCCAGAGTTATAACTTTTTGAGGGATTTAAGGCTTCCATGTCTGTCAGTTACAAGATGTGTTTATAGCAGGGGTCAGTCACTGCTCCCAGCACAGACTGGCACTGAAGAACAGGGCATGTGGCTGGCCAGAGGTTTTCATGCTTTTCCATCAGTGGTGGAAGAGTCTAATGAGAGTCTGAACCTCTTTTCCATCCACCATGCTCAGAGGTTTTTCCGCCCACCTCACAGCACCAGTGCTCCAGGTGTCCCTCCCTTCCCTTCTTGACTGTTTGGTCCCAGTTTTATTTCACTTTCCTTGGCCTCTCTTCTACCTCCCAGTCCTCATCTCTTCATCCAAGATTTTTTTCTAACTTCCTTCCCTTATCTCTAATTTAATTACCTTTTTAACCACACTCTCTCTCTAGCCCTGTAAGCCCCTTCTTTACCATCATACTAGCAGTAAAGAAGAAAAAGCTGTGGGAAGCACAGGACAGACAGAAACTGGCCACCCCTGATATTGAGGAGCTGAAATGTATTACAAGAACATCTGGGTCTGCCCTGGACCTGTGAAGAGCAAATTCAGCCACTGTCTCCATGCAAGCAGAGCTCAGGATGAGTAAGAGCTGAAAGGCAGGAGGAATTCCAGTGAAAACCCAAGCCTGGAAGATGTTTGCTGTCAAGCTTTCAGAAGTCTCTACTGATCCAGGAAAAATGTTGACTTCCAGAAACAACAGCTCAGTACATTTTCTAGGCATTGGCACAGTTATCCTTGGAATAAAGGTAACTTTCCTGCCATAGTTTTACCTGGGGCAAGGGGTACTAAAGCTCCTGAGAAAAGTCTCAAGTGGTGCCTGGCACAAGCAGTGCAGTGGTTGAGATGCCTTGACAGAGACCCTGAATCAAAAAGTCATGGAAAAGTCAAAGCACACAAACCCCACCTTGCTCTACAGGTATTAAAGCTGGCTGAATGGGAATTGCTTCAAGGATCAATTCAGGCAAGCATCCTGCCACAGCCAAGATACACCAGCCCTAGCTGATGGGATTCAGAAAACAGAGAGTAGGAAAGTGGTGGAACAGGCTCCTCTTACAAACATTCATTTGTTAGAAAAGCAGTGCCAGCAAGCAGCCATGGGGGGATAAAAAAGAAAAAAGAAAAAGGAAAAAAGAAAAAAGAAAAAAGAAAAAAGAAAAAAGAAAACAGAAAAAAGAAAAAAGAAAAAAGAAAAAAGAAAAAAGAAAAAAGGCAGTAGTTGCAGCCATTGTCAGAATTTTCATACTCTGCTCAGGCTGCACATTTGATTCGTCACAAAACCCCCAAAGCCACCTGAATGGTGTCCTGTCTTCTGTGAACAAATATGGTTTAAAGGAGGAATCTGTTTTAAAGGACACAAAATGTGATACAGGCTCTTCTTTGGAAAGCCCACATGATTTCATGAAAAAAAAAAAAAAGGGTTATGCTTCACTGACTTGTTAGAACATGAGTTTTGCTGTCAGTGTAGAGACTTCTGTAATGAAACCAATCACTACATTGGGAAGGAAATTTATAAAGCTTTTAACCCAGTTCTTTGGTTCCTAATTAAAATAACATCTAAGAAGCAGAGTTATAGAGGCATGAGATATTAACACAGTGCTTAAAATTAGGTTAATTCTAGAAAACATCTCTTTTAAAAGAAACTTTAATAGCCATGAGAGACTCTGCAAAAGCCAGCTGTGGGATGTGAGATTTGTTATTGTTTATAATAACACTAAGTATAATGACACCAAAATCAAGGTTTTCTGGTTTTTAAATTGTGCTAAAGACCCACAAATGATAATGGGCTTTGAAATTGGACTCTGAAGTAATATCAAATAGTGAATGTGATTAAATATAGATAAACAGAGCACAATCAATCATGCAAAAAGAAACCAAAAAAGCAGTTGTGAAAATGGAAATACAGTGCTGCAAACTGCCAAGAAAAGAGATTTGTCAAAGAAACAGAAAATGGTTCAGAAAATGTCCTGAATTTAGGCAGCAACTGTGCTAATGAATGCAAACAGGACTTTGGACTCTGGGGTATCTAATGATTTCTAAATCAAAAGGAGAGGTAGTACAGAGTTTCTGTACAGTGTACTAGTTAAAGACCATCTAGAGTAACTGTCACTGTGCTTCTGAAACAACCTAATTTCTCTTAACTGGGAAAAAGAGAGATGAAAGCTAATATTGCATCTCAAGGATTTGAGGTATGAAGGAATTTAATAAAAAATTAGACTTTTCCTCCAGTGCTTGATAAAAAGACTTTTTTGGTAAACATTCTCACATCAGATTGGTAACATTGCTCCTAAGAAAAAACACACATGGAGAGGTGCAAGAGAGAAAAAATATTGCCACTTCCAGCAGTATTTATCCAAATTTCCTCCACCCCATGCTGTGCCCCTGCCATGCAATGATGCACTCAGGAGGCACCTACTGAGGAGGGTTCTCCTCTCTGAGGGGCCCTTGGTGCAGCTGTGGAGGTGACAGAGATGTCCTGGAGACCCAACGACTCCCGTTTCATTCCATTTACCAGGGGATGTGTCCTGATCTAGAGAGCTTTCAATGCCCACAGAGGAAACACAATTGGGGAAAAAAGAGAGGTTTGTCATAATTTAAGTGGTAGGAGTAGAAATAGCATCCCCACATCCCACAGTTCTGTGGGTTTAGAAATACACCGCTGTGTGTCTGAGGTGTAGAATATACTTGCAGTGAAGATTAATTCTGTTCAAGGTTGTTTATTTTTTTTATTTCTGACCCTCAGTTTCCAGACCTGTCACGTGCCCCTTTCTGTTGATGCTGCTGTAAACCTGAGTTCTCTAATGCAGTTCCTACATCCGCCCTGTGCAGCACAAGCTGTTGTCAGGAACTGAAATAGTTCATGCCTCAACAGCTGTTCAGCATGAATATATTGCTCCTTGCTTGCCTCTCGTGTGTTCCCATGACACTGCTGTCGACAGGTTTTGAACACGTCACAGACACAGGGGAGGGGAACAAGAAATGAATCAAGCTAAAATCCCAGGCAATGAGATTTTTTCCTTCTAAAACCTTGTTTTCTCCTGTGTCTGATAAGAAAGTTCATTTATTACCTTGTTTTTAAGTGAGTTTCTTATTCTACCTTCAGGATCCTAATTGCTTTTCAGATTGTGTATATCATTAATACTGTATATCTTCATTTACTAGCCTAGGTAATAATTGAGCATTCAGTCATTGTTATACTCACCATTCTGCCAAAATTTATTAAAATGAAGCAATTAACTATTGTCTTAAATGGAGTTTAGAAGTAAAGCTCATTAATTTTTTTAGACCAAATACAATTAAGTGGGATGATAAATGTAAACTTTTTTTTATCACAGTTTTGTACAGAAACGTTTTCTTATTATGCAGTGTCAGTTTTCCCTTGGTGCTGCACATTTTTTAGGGTTTTTTTTGCCTCATTTTATGAAGACACAACTCATTACTGCATTTGACATTGGAATTGATCTGAATCACACCCAGAGTAACACTCTTTGCACCCCCATGGCTGGTGGACAGAAGGCAGCACCCTCCTGGACAAGACCTTCAGATGCAGAACTCCACAGCTAAGGGCTGTCACACAGAGTGACTTGATTTCAAAAGCTGATTTCCCTGAGCTAGCTATGAACCTTTCAGATGAAGTCCTTCTCTAATTAAGGTCCTTAATGCAGATGAACCTAATGATGTAGCTACATGTTCATGATCAAGGTCAGAGAGATGAGGACTCCTGATGAAGTCCAGAAGGAGGACTCAGGAGCATAATGTCAAGGCACATGATTAAGTGCCTTGCTGAATGAAAGCCTCAAGATGTAAATATACCCAACCAGGCTCCCCAGAGGCCCCACAGCACATCAACTCAGACCCAAAGATGATACAAAGGCTTCATTCTTTAACACACAACTTCCAGGGAAGTATTATCCATATTCCTCAGTTTGGCTTATTCTTTCTCTTCTGAAACGTGGGGAAGAAATACGAATAATAGACAAGGTAGGAGAGTCTGAGGGGGAAAAAAGTCATAGCTATAAACTCTGCCATTTGGTCACAGTTCTGAACAGCAAAGCTTTGCTGTACCTCAGTCTAGCAGCTGGACAGAGCACTTAGAAGGTGTTTTCAATTCCTAGAGACTGGGTGTTCTTGTCCAGATACCCAAGTATAATCACCTTGCAGGACATGTCTTCCATTGCAGCTTTTGTGTCATTTGAGATGTAAATTACATCACCTCTTTGTTTATATTTATTTTAGAAGAGTGAGGAAAGCCATCAGAATAGAAAAGGACCTGGATTTGGCTGTCTCCACACATCACTAACTTCCTCCCCTATCACCACAGTGAGATAAAAGGGGGATAGTTGGTAAATGGCTCTTTGGAACCTGCCAGGCTTTCCTTTTGGTTCAAGCTTTGAGAATCCCTGGGCTGGCTGTAAAAATGCTGCTTTTGTAACCTTCACTCTGGTCTGCTCCTAGGGGTAAAGGTAGAGTGCTAAAATCAAGAGGAGTTTGGCTTCTACCTGCAGGGAAGTTGTGATCAAACACCAAAGCAATGCCTAAGATCATCTATTCCAAATCCCTGGCAATGAGCAGCAACGTCTTCAATTAGATCAGGTTTCTCAAAACTCCATCCAATTTAAAATAACAAAATGAAATCCAACAATTTCTGA
This sequence comes from Cinclus cinclus, assembly GCF_963662255.1. NCBI lineage: Eukaryota > Metazoa > Chordata > Aves > Passeriformes > Cinclidae > Cinclus > Cinclus cinclus. Next base: position 6,730,124 of record NC_085046.1, read on the forward strand.
GTAAACAGAATTACTTGATCTTATCAAGAGTAAGATATTCCAGTAAGGACAAGTACCTTACTTGAAACTATTTTTTGCTAAGGGAAGAAAAATTTACCACAAATAAACAACACTGAGTTTGTGTTTTCACTGTGGTACCAGATCAAATTCCAAATCTGAGAATGTTTCTTGGGTCACAAATTTTGGTTTTCACCTTGTTCTTATTTCCTGGGAGAGTTAGTGAGGCTGCAAAGGAGACTCCAGAGAAGTCACAAATGTGTCAAGACCTGTGAGTAATGTTTCAGGAAAGGTCCTTTGTGATTTTGTCTGGGTGATAGCACTTCAATGCAACCAACAAGAAGAATCTGTGCCTTTCTGGGGATCTTTCACAGAATCAGTTGCAGACATTCTTCGGTGTCAAATCCTCAGGAGGCAGTGGATTCATACTTTCAGCAAACAAATAAGATCAACAGTGAATTATTTGCTTCAGCAATAACTTTCCAGGTAGAAAGCCTCATTTCTCTAGTTTGGAAAGGGAATGTAAATTAATAAAATTCAAAGCATCCAGTTTAGAGTACCACCCGCAAAAGGCCCATAACTCAATTCCCATCTTACCAGAGAGTTTCTACTCATGATACACCCACTCTAGATTTATAAATCTGGTTGCTGCAGTGTGGGAACCCCAGGTCACCCCCAGGTTATGGCTTGTGTTTACCCAGGGAACAATGGCAGCAGAGGCACTGATTTACCAGATTAAACATGACCCCACTTCCTGAGCTGCACAGAAGAGCCTGCCTGTGATTAGGAGCTATCTGTGAAATATTCAAAGTGAATTGAGATTTAGCAGCCTCATCTGACTCCCTAAAGGTCTATAATCCCTCTGCATGGGGGTTCAGATGAGTTGATGTGACATAATGTGTAATTAGGCAGCTTGAATAGCAGAGAGCCTTTAGCCAGCTGGGTAAAGACTGCTTTCTCCAGGGAATGTGTTCTACACAGTGAAAGAGGAAAAAATGCAGCAAGACAAACACACATCTTTAAGTAAAGCCAAGAAATAGCCACTCATGCTGCCCACGGCTTCTTTGCTTTCTCCTACAACCAACCTCTCTCCTGTGAGGTTCCTTGTGCTGGCTTGTTTCCAGAAACAGTGGCTGTTGCCCATATTGGTGATGTGAATATCCCAGTTGTGTCCCTAAAGAAATGGAAAGCAACACTACAGTTATTCAGAACCTCATTTCATGACTATTTAGATCAACACTGACTTTAGTAACCCTGAAAGAATTCTGTTCCTGTCTGTGGCAGATTTAATGGTTGGGTGTCACTATTTTCGACACTAATACCATGTTTTATTTCTATAAATAGAAGACCCAGGTGTTTTCTCAGGATTAAAAGGGCTGGTTTCTTGACTTCATTACCTTTAATTTCCTGCTTCAATTCAGAGAGAGCTGGATTCTACAGAGCTCCTGATTCTAAATCCTTGCTAGAGTACAAAGAGTCTGTGTCAGGGGTCCTGGCAAGGGCAGTTTCATATTGCAAGTTCATTTTAAGTCACTCTATTGCATTTTCACTATTCAGCCTCCAATCCAAGATTATCTTTGCCCATCTGTTATTTATCCTACTGGCTACATGACCTGTGGATTACCCAGCTTTTCTTTTAAAATCTCATTCTGCTTATGTCCATTCATTACTTGCTGCTTATTTGTCAAAAAAGTTGCCAGCCTGCAGTTTTACCTGAGACTGTGGTGGCATGTATAATGTACAGCTGAAGGGTTTGTGCACACATATGTAGCTGTCTGTAACAGGGATGGCAGAATTTGGGAGAAGCACACAAGTATCCACTGCACCCCCTGAGGAAATCCAGATGGCCACGAGGGGAGATTTTGCCTGAGTGATACTCCTTGAGAAAACATGTACCCATCAGTGTGAGCTGAACACTGTCATTCATTATTTCCACTGATTGTTTTTTTCACTGACCTCTGTAATTTTCACTCACAATCACTGAGTGCTGCCTGTGCATGAGCACAGCCTTGCAGAAGTAATCTTTGGCCACCAGCTGACTTAGGGAGCAGTTTTGCCATCATTCCTGAATTGCTGTACTTCTGCCTTTTTGGGTTCCAGAAGGGTTTTGACAATGCCTATTCTTGCTTAGACATAATATGGATGTTCTAGCACTAAGGATGCAACTTTCGACCAAAAATAAATCCCTCTTTCCCCCAAAACAGTTCTAATCCAACTACAGCTACTGCACCCGAATCATGAATTAATACATGTACCCTGGACTCATGCTGCACAGAGGTCTAAGCAGAACAAGTTGCATACATTAAGCCCCTTCTGATTTAAAAGGCATTCTTCCTGTCTTTTTTCATAACAAATAATTTTTCAAGAGAAAGACTGAGAATGTGTAATTGCTGCTACGGCTGGTATGTACTTTGCATCATCCTGCATCTTTAAAGTTTTACTCAGGGCTGTGTCCTGTTATGCTGGGAGATGGAAAAGCAGAGGCAAAGTCACTGCTCACCTTAGGGAAATCAGCTTTAAATTAATAGCATAAAACAAATAGCTGTGAAAACTTGGAGCTGGCAAGGCCTGGGAGCATGTTGTACAAATAGAGGGGAGAGACTAATGGGAATAGTTCAGACAGGAGGGGAATATATAGGAAGTTAAAGCTTGATTTTTTTTTTCCCATTCTAATGCCTCTCCACTGCTATCCCGTGGTGTGAAAGCAGAATTAGTCTCAGCTGTTTTGTTGCTATTTTCATGTAAAATATATACAAATTATCAGGTATAAAATGATTTGAATTCTTTAAATTGTCTGTACTTGAAAAGTTGTTGATATTACCTGGTGTTAGAGCAATTCTCTTGGTCACGGTGTGGATGCACAAACTAGTGACACTGTTTGCAGTGGAGTTGGAACAAAGTCTCCTACACCCAAACTCAGCATGGTTCACACCAGTTGTATTTCCTGTTGCTCTCATATTTGTGAGCAAATTTTTGCTACCTAAAGGACAAGTAATAACAACCCTAAAGAAAACACAGAGGTGCCTGGCAGCATCTTTGCCTTTGAGTGGCAAAGGAGAGATGTACAAGGGGGAAAAAGCTAGGAAATGGTGCAGTGAGTTGTCACTGATGCTACGAGTGGGCTCTGACTGCTGAGCTCATGGGCACATCTTTCTCTACTGCACATGAGGCCAGTTATGCTCTCTTAGGCTTGGGAAGGAAGAAGGAGGCCAGGACAGGATGCTGTCTTTTCTCCAGGCATGGTTTCCTCCGTGCAAATGAAAAAATTTGCCTGAAATGGCTGAAAACTCATAGACTGTCTAGGTTTTATTAGGCCACCCCTGGAAAAGAAAGTTGAGCTAGCTCTACCTGTTACATGGCGTAAAGAGAATGGAGATACTTTTTAAGCTGAGAAACCTTAGGATACTACTGACTGAAAACAAGGAGCTGTGATTTCAGTCTCACAGCCAGAGGAGGACCCAGAAAAAGTGACTGCCCTTATGTTCCCTAAACCCTCATTTTCAGGGATGTGTTTTAAAATGCTGATTATTGCTTGTGGAAAGCAAAGGGAGCTCCCATGTTCCCTTGCCGCAGTATTGCCCACATTCTGGTAGCCAGGTGCAAAAACTTCTGAATGGAAGTAAAATAGATTTTCCACAATGCCAAACTAAAGGAGACTATTTTTTTCCTCCCTAAATAGAATTTACAAGCCATTACCCATCACATCCAGAATATTACCAGAGCTGTCAAGAGAAAGAAATCAGTGTGGAAACAGCATACCACTGGGAAACATGAAATGGCAACAAGTTGGTCCCTCTGCAATATGTCCAACACTTAATATAAAATGATGTACAGCTAATCTGCAATGAGTACTTCATGGAAACTCTCTTCTGGGATGCTGGCTTGTGATTTACTTGCTTGCTCAGAAAAATAACTCCTCAAAAAAAATTATAATTGTTTCCCTTATTTATTTTTCCCAGCTCAGACTAATGAAGAAGCTCAGTGATTCAGCTGCTAATGTGATCATGAGGGGGATGTGTTTCAGCATTTTTGATGATTCTGTGGTGATTATAGCTCTCTCAGTTACTTTCCATGCCGTGCTCTTTTCAATATGAGTGGCTTCAGGCACTTCTGTGGAGGATTATCTCAGTGATGAAGTCTTCTCCTCTCTTATCTGCTCTCTGGCCTTAATGCTTTATGTAGTTCTCTTCCATTTGCTTTCCCCTCACATGTTCAAACTCTCCCCCAGAACTTAATTTTGCATTCCAGCTTTGATTAACCTGTGCCAGTATATGGTTAATGGGCCTGGTGAGGGCTCAGGGACACTGGAGGAATTTCCTGCATGCATTTGGCCTGTGCTGTCTCAGTCATGATTTCAGCTCCCAGATAGAATCCCTAGACTAACAAACTGTGACAAAGTGGCTCAAAGCTGCATCCCCCTCCATCTTTCTTTCCTCATGATCTTGTCTTTCCTTCCTTCATTCCCTTGTTTTTGTCAGTCTAATGTCTCTGCTTGCTCTTTATTTCTAGTTCTTTCCTCCATTAATCAATCCTGTATTCTCAGCTATTAGCTGCCTTTATTTCTTTCACAGCTTCCTTTCCTGAAGTGGTCCACTCCTTCAAAATGAAACACTTGTGAGAGAAAAAGCACTACCTAAGCTGATTTTACAAGTCATTACCCATCACACCCAGCACCTTGCCAGGACTTTACTCACCTTCTTCCTGTTAATCTTCTCACCTCCCTGGTTTCCTTCTCCTCTCAACTAACTGGAAATGCTGATGAAAACCAGTTCCCTCCATATGCTCCTTGATGCTTAGGTTTCTTCTCAGCCCCAAAACTGAGATGGCTCAATGATGCAAGGTTTGGCTTACAGTCCCCTAAAGTAACAACTCTCTTCTAACTCTTGCGTCCATGTTTTTTTTTTCTGCTTCTTTTTTTACAGAACTTCCTCTTATTGTTTCTGTTCTGTAAGTGGTGCCAACCCCATTCCTCTGTTCCCAGTCCCAGCACTCACCCACATTTAGCCCTGCAATCAGTTTTCTCTGTTACCACTCTATTGTGTTTCTTGTCATTCCAGACGAATCATGGTTGCCCTCAATCTTCATACCAAAAAATCAAGGATGATTGCTGAGGAGCATCTTTCCATGGGAGTGCCTTGGTGTTGAGCAGATTTCTGTGCATTTTGCGCTTCGATGTAAATTCAGATGAGTTATGTGTAAATAAATATTGCCCCAAAGGCATTTTATGGGCTATCCAAGCATTTGTAAAAGCTGGGTCATAGGCAAGCACATCTTTGTACTCTGGCAGGAGTTTTACATGAGGAATATTCCAGGGCTTCTTAGACACTATGTCCTATTAAGATGATCTGTTGTAACTGCTGTTCCTCCCTTAGGACACAGCAAAGAATCATTCCTTATATATTATTTACACAGAGCTCTAGCCTAGGTAAATACATATGGTAATGCTGACTGTGTTGTTTTGCACCTCTCTGTATTCATGCACTTTTTCTTGCTGTGGTAATACGCTTGTTTGCAGCAGCTGTTATCCTTCAGCAGGGCTAGTAGTGTCTCTTAGGCTGTGGTGCATGCATTTGCTGAGGGATATAAAGAAAATTGAAATAGAAGAGATTATTTTTTAAACCCCAAGATGTTTGTCACTGAGGCTGTAAATCAGCTGTGCATTATACAGACGCATTTCTGCTTTTTAAAGTGCTTGTATTTGAAAATCCACTGTGGTGGAAGCTGCAAATTCCCTCTGGACTTTCTGCCGTTCGATTATTTTAATTATGCAGCAAGTTCATTCTCATTTCAATACAAAAGGCCTGATTTTTGTTATGTTAAAAACACCCAGGCACTTTTTAGCCAGAGCAAAGGCGTGTGAGCAGGAGCATCTCAGACCTTTCGTGTACACGTGCTCCCACCAAGCTGCCAGTTTCCACATGGCTGGGGAGAAGGGCACAGTTCTGGTGACCAAACATCCCCAGTGACAGTGCCGGGCCAGAGGCTGCACTTCAGTGAGGCTGCAGATGGAAGGAGTGGCTGGCAGCTGCTGGGAGCACAGCCCTGAGGAGGGGCTCGCACTCCTCAAGGAGGGAGCTCTGCTGTGGGCACCTCTCAGGGCTCAGAGAGCCAGGTGGGCTGGGATGTGGGCTTGTCCACGCAGGAGAAGGTGGCAGGGGCTGAGCCTCTGCTCTGGTTTCACTGAGATGTGCAAGTTGTCTTTTTACTGAGCTTTCTCAACAAAACCCTCTCCGTGGCCGAGACGGTAACTGTACAACCTTCCTCCATTTTGGGGTGCTATGAAGAAAAAGTTGTGCCTCAGGCAATGCCTTTTGTCCTCCCCAAGACATGCAGAAAAATGAATTTGATGCCATTTTTGACTGCTGCACTCACGCAAGTAGAGAGGAGCATGTGAACAGGCAGCTGCAGCCACCCAGCCTTCCCCTATGCCTGCTCCAGAGACCCCTGGGACTTGGCTGACTCCTTTGTCCAGCAACCCCTTTTCTTCCCTGAACTTGTACAGTAATTTCTTTAAGTCTGGGCAAACTTTTAGCATTTCCAACACCTGAAAGTCTGACAAAACTACCACAGCTTAAATATTCATTGTGCAAAAAAATTACCCACCCTTTCAGTTGGTTTTGTTTTAAACTTTCCACCTCACATCATTACTTGATGACCTCTAATTCCTATATTATGAGGATGAAGTGCTGTCGCACCTTGCCTCCTCCGCTGTGACATTCACAACTTGTATCTTTGCTGGTGGTTCTATTCAGTCTAGTGGATTATATGGAAATAATTTTGTACCTCTGTTCACCTTTGCAACTTCCTCTGAGTACTATTCAATTGTCTGTATCCTTTTCAAGAGGAAGGATAAAAATTGCATGCATTACTTCAAACGTGGGATTATTTAATGGGTTCATATAATGGCATAATGATGTTTTCTGTTCTATTCTCTATTCTTTTGCTTTTTATTTTTTTCATTTTTTGATTGTCAGTGAGTATCCAGCTAATAGATGCATGAAAGTGGCTTTTCTAACCTCAAGATGTTTTTCTTGAGTAGTAATAACTAGCTCACAGCCCATAATCATGCATGCAAAGTTAAGATTGGGTTTTTTTGGCATTTTTTAAATGACGTTCATTACTTCACACTTTGGTGTTAAATTTCATCTGCCATTTAATCGTGAAGTCACATAGTACTGCAATTCTTCCACAATTCTTTTCAGTTCACTTGCCTTTTACTAATCTGAATAATAAACTATCAGCAAGCCTCTTCACTGACAAGGCTCTTCTCCACGTCTTTTGTGTATAATTTGAAAAGTGCAAGTGCTGGAACCCTCTGTCTTGTGGCATGGGGAACAACCCTCCACATTCCTGCCCTTTTATTCCCACCTTCCAGACATCTGCTCATCTGTGCAGATTTTTCACAATCATATTCCTAAAAAGATAAGTTGAATTTCTATCTTGAAACTAACTAACTAAGAATTTCTGGTAAAAAAAAAAAATTCTCAAAAAGCTTCAGGAAATGTGAGGAAATACAATATCAGGCTACAGTTTTTTGTGCACAGAAAAATTTCCTGCAAAGTACTCCAACAGACTTGAGCAACATTATCTTTTTTTCCTACAAAAGTCTCAGCTTTTCCTAATATATCCCAGATTTTGGTCAATGTGTCTGTTAGTTTTTGATATACTACAGCTTCTATGCATTTGCCCAGAGTGACAGCCATCCTGTTCCAAGGCTTCAATTCCCTTATTGCTCTGCCACCATCCTTTAAACCAGCATCATAAGGACATCTACTCCTTGGTATTGAGATAACTTTAAACAAAAGGCTAGATACTAACTCTAGATCATTTATTTTATACTTCAGTGTGTACAAATGTGTATTCACCTATTTTTTGTTGAATACCATCTACTCTATGCCTTTTGTTATACTTCACCTTTTCAGCTGTCTCATCTGGCCTTACTCTTTCTCTGAGCTTTTTTTATGCCTTGATCATCTTCTGGTGTTCAAGCTTTTTGCAGATGGGGCACCTGGAAAGGATATTCAGAGATTTGAAAAATACAGGCCTTGATTTACATTCTGCTTGTGCATTTAGTCTGATAGGAAAAGGGATCCTTTTTTCTTTCATGCATAATCTCAGCTACCAAAGAACTTTTTTTTTAAACAAAAAACCACAAAAACATGCATTTTATCTGTGTATGTTATTTTTTATCAGTTTAAGCATTCTCTATGTTTGCCAGCCTTTTACCTTTTCAGATGAAACTAAAAGCTAAGGGAATAAAATGCTGTAAGTAGACTGAGGATTGAGTATTCAGACAGGGTATAGATTAGCTAATTTTGAAAATACTAATTTTCTAGGTGACTTTACAAGGACTCTATGATCTAGACAGGTTATATATACAGCTTAACAGAATGTACTAAATTTTCAACTAAATTTAAAGATCTCTGAGAGAAACTTTTCATCAGTATGAAATTGTTGAGTGGTCCACCCCTCTGCCTTTAAAGCCTCTGCTCAAATCTTTGTTCCATCCCAGCCATTTCATACAAAAGGTGATTGATTGTAGCATATAAAAATTCTGCTGAAGTGAAATAGCAAAGAGGATCCCTTCTCTCCCATATGTGGCCAGAAAAACAGGTTTTACTCTATGAAAAATAACATTGGTTATAGATTCACATATGTGAGAATCCACAAATGTAAGACCTACAACTTGATTAGAAAGAGCAAGAAAGTAGCAGAAGAACAGGTAAAGCCAAATGATGGTTCAGGTAATAGGCAATTTGTCCTTCAGGTTGACCCAGCTGGAACTTCTAAAACACTCGAAGAAAATCCTGCAGCTTGAGTGCCAGAGGGCTTTAAAACAGGGGAGCAAAGAGCAGAAATAGAGGTGAGGAGGTTGAGGGTGTACCTGTTTTCTGTGGAGCAGATTCTCTCTCTTCAGGACTGGAGGCAGCAATGGATTCCCTAACACCTTGTGATTCCTCCTATTGCCATTCAGCTGATTAACTGATTAACCAATAATTAAACTTCTTAAATTGAATGGAGATCAGGGAGATGAAGGTGTGTATGAAATAATTATGTTGCTTTTACATTTGCAGCTTTCCTTATCTGCAAACCTTGTTTCCAATCTTAATTCTAAATCCATGGACTATATGCTTCTTCTCTCTAAAAGTTAATGAAACAAGCTATGCAGTTTGACAGGGCCTGCTCCAGCAGATGGATTCTATCTGCCCTCACCAGCATTGCACAACTAAGTCATTGTCTCTTTTTTTTTCTTCATAGAAAGTCTCCTTGATATCTCTAGAAGTGATGATTTGGGAGAACTAGGCAAGTAATACTGCTATTCTGTGTTCTCAGAACTTCCACCAGTTTGCTGGTCCGTTTAGTAATTTTTCTTTTTACTGCAAAATCCTTGTATTGAAGATGAAGGGTACAGCTAAACACAGCTGAACCTCAAAATTCCTGAATGTCTCCTAAAATATCATGCTCCACGAAGATTAAAAGTTAAGTGTTTCCTTACAAGTAAACTATCATCTGAAAAATATAACCTTAATTTAGTTAGCCTTCTGGAGGTGTGGAAGCTCTGTAAGCAACAGCTCAGATAAATTAAGGAGCAACAGGAAAACTTTGCTGCCTAGTCTCATTGCATAAACATTGGGTGCTTAGCAGGACATGTGAAATTAACTTTTGTAATAAGGGCTACATCTGAAGGTCTCCACTGGTGCAGAGTCACACTGTGCTGAGGACTCTGATATAAAATCTGTGTAACAATGGAGCAGAAGGAATTAGTAAGATTATAAACTCAGTTATGAAGTACTTACCTTAAACCTTCTTTGAAGTCAGAAGGATTTTAAATGCAGCAGTTCCTGGACTTGAAATTCAATCCTTTCAACCCTAGTTGCTTGCTTCTTAAAGTTGCTGCAGACTATTGGGTCAGGCAGTGTTCATACATGTTGGAGACGAAAGGCTTTGATTTAGGTGTTCACACAGAGTCCATGCGGGAGCCTAAATTGTAGATAATCCTTAAGCACCTATGCAGGAGAAGTGTGTTTCTCTTCTGATGCCATTGCTAAAGTTCTTCGGAATAAAGCACTTGGGGGCAATAAACTTGCACCATCAAGTTTCATTCTCTTCCTTCTCAGTCAGCTCAGTACAAGTCTTCTTACATCAAAGAACCTGAGGGAATAAACTTTGAATTCCCAGAAAGTTAGGATTAAAAATAGTGAGTTTGACTTCTTTAGAGTAGCAAGAACGACTTTGATAATCTGACCTGTAAAGGGATGAGCCATGTTGACACACAAGCATGGCCATGTAGATTGCAGACACATCTACATCTGCTGAATTGCAGAGGGCTGAGGTGGCCCCAGCCAAAATGTAGAATCAGGGCTTCAGCTGCAGCTGAGGGCCCATATTTCCATCCAGGTGATGCTGGGCAAATGCACAGCTTGTTTCTGGTGCAGTAGATGCAATATGCCAAACACACACCAGAGCTTCTGTACCTGTGCTGCAGCACAGCTGATCTCTTACACTCTTAGAAAATACCAAAATATTTTGAAAAAAATGTGATTTTTTTTTCAACTAAAGCAATTATTTCCTGAAGGGGAAAAGAAAGTAAAAAGATGATAATAGATCCCAAGTCAGAAAGCAAATTCTCCATCTACTGAATTTGTTCCTCGTAGCTCTTAGTCCATTTTTCACACTGCATTAATTTTAAAAGGCTTGCAAGTGAAAGGTACAATTTTTTTTTTTAGCATTAGAAAACGATGTCCTAAACTGGGATGCTTTGGTTCACCCATCCAGATAATGGAAGAGAGTAGAATCCGCTTGGATGGCTGTTGTGGGAGTACTGATGTACAGGAAATGTCCTGCTTCTGAGAGGGCTCCTTAGCATAAAAAAAGATAACAAGAACCAGTGTCTGGAAGTGAAGACAAATCTAAATTTGAAAAAAGGACATGTCTTGTATTAGCATGACGATGCAACTGCTGAAAAAATTCCTAAAGGAAATGATAGATTTTCTACTTGCTTGTCCTTAAAGCTAGCATAACTTTCTGAAAGAAATGTTGTGATCAAACACAAGTTTCTGGGCTAAACAACAATATCTGTTTATGAATTGGAATAATGAAGGACACCAAGGAGGACAAAATATGGGATCAAATGTTTCATTTAGCATTTAAAGCTCCAGGTTTCTGAAGCTGCTCTTTTACCTGGTCTGAGTAGGGCTGTAGGGATACAAAATTCACTCCAATATATTATTTATTGTTACTGTATGTCATTATTATTTATTTGTAATTAGAAACATGACCATTTTCACTTTAGTATTCAGCAGCATATTGCGTTTTTAGGGAACAGGGCATTACCTTGAAGGGACAATATATTCTCAGTGCAGTCATGTCTGACCTGGTAATGACATGACCCAAACAGGGGCTTCAGCTTAAGCTTCCTAAAGAAAAAGGTATCAGAGAAGAATTTCACTCTGGTTTGAACTGAGATTACTCAGGTCAACTTCCAATATGATTTCTTTCTCTTTCTGAAGAACATAGATCCTCTAACATTAGGGCTGTTTTCTGCATTAGGAGTCGGGGTACTGTCAACACAACTTTGCCAAGACTTTCACTTCATCTCCATTTACTTTAACAAGATGCCATGCTGAAATGAGATGCATCCTGGTGGTGTAGGATTTTGCTATCTAACCCTTTGAATATTCTCCCTTCCTCAAAAAGCATCCTCTTATTTTCTGAAAGGAAAAGGCATTTCTCCTAGAATTCAATAAACTATAGAGGAGATAAAAAAACACCATTGACTTTTTCTTTTTACAATTTAAATCCTATGAGAAAGCCAAATTATTATGATCTGTACTTAGGTTCTCTAAAGTTTGTTAACAAAAATGTTCTCTAGCTTCTTTCCACTGGGTAGTAGTAGAATAAAAAAATCACAATCTAGTATCAAGAGGGAAAATTTGCCCTAATCCAGCACTGTATAAACAAGTGCTTATGATACATTTGCTGAAAAATTATATATATGCTTAAATGTGTAGCTGCATCAGGACTTTTCCATGTCCTGTTATAATTACATTCAGCCTTTTTTTGTCAAGCATAACTAGAGTTTGAATCAAGGAGATGTTTCAGCTCATATTTAACCCTCTCTTACATTCAAAATAATTAACTTAGATGCCTACCACTGGTGGAAGCACCTCTTTGCTCTTGGCATAGGCAGCACAGGGGTACAAATGTCCCCAGACTGCCCCCATCCCACTGTCCCCAGGCCCCTGGGAGTGTAACCAGCTGTGTGCCAGCACTGGCAGAGAGGCATGAACCCCACTGGGATCAGCCCCCCAAACCCCAGTGATCCACAAACACCAGCAAACATCCAGTGCTGCTGATCCAAGGGAGGCTGGGAAGAGCTGCTGCTCCTCCTGGTGCTCTTTGCCAAGCCAGCACTGCAAACCCTGCCTCTTCCCAAAGGAGTCCTTGGAAACCACCTATCCCTGCCCCTTCCATCATCATCCTGTCTTATTAAGGAAGTTGCTATTTTGCCTGTCTTTTGTAAGGATATGTGGTGCTAAAACTAAGGTTTCTGTGTTCTTATCTCTCCATCTATCTCCACTAGAATAACAAAGATACAAAAGCTTAATTCTGGGAGATGAAAATTATGAAAATGAATGGCGACCAAACCCTCTCCATCTGATTTTATCTCATGCTTTCCCCTTCTCTTTTCCCTGCTTACTCTTGAGAATGCAGTTCTGTCAATTATCAGGCATCAACCAAATCAGAAAGCAACCATTGAGATATGTCTATCTGCAGCTTTCCTTGTATTTTTTTATCTCTCTGTTCTCTGTGCAAACCACTGGTAATTATTTTTTTTCTACTCTTTTTGTCACTGTCTATTCCTTGTTCACCAGTTTCACAATTAATGCATCTGAAAGTCATGCAGGATGCTTCAGGTACCACACACAGAGCACTGAGCTCTCAAAAGTGAGGGTAGCAAATACACAGCACAGGAAAAAATTACAAAATATGATTTCTTCAGTGGCAAGCTCTGCTTACACTGTGAAATGAGTGAACTCTTTTCTTCATTTTAGATAAAATATTTTATGTTTTGAACTTCCCCACAGCACTTGTCTGCCTGGTTCAGAATTTAGCTTATGACCATTTCATTTCTGTGACATGTAGCTCCATTTACAGCACATCACTTCCCCTTTTTAATTGTATTTTGAGTTGGCCACAGTGGGGCTGCAACTCTGGTGTTCACTCCATGAGACCTGGTGAAGGGATGAGACACATACAAGTGACATATTGCCCAGGTATCCATCATTTCAGAGACCAAGAATGAACTTCCCATGGGAATTAAATGGAATAATTCATCTACTTCCCCTTTTATTATCATCAGATTCACAGGAGTGGGGAGAAGGATTGACATCCTTTCCCCTTCTTTGAGTTATCCTCCCATTAAGGTTTTTTTGCTTCTGAAAAAAATAATTTTTCTTTTTCTTTTTCTTTTTTTTTCCCTTTAAGGGCACTCTCACTATTACTTTAAGATCTATGTGAGGGACAGTGCCTAAGAAACATTCCTTTAGCTTCCTCCTCTAACCTATACATGATAAGGGGAATAAAGTGTGAATAAAGACCAAGCTCTATGTGGGAGTATGGAGTAAATACATTTCCTTTGAGTAAGAAAGTCTGAGAGTGGATATGTTCTGAAGAAGCTTGGCTAATATTGCTGCTATAACATGTAGAAGTAGATGGGTCATAAATCAACTTCATCATAGCCGTAGGAAACTGCCTGGAAAAACAATCTAATGCAACCTCACAATGGCAAAATTGCACGAAAAACCTCAGGCAGCCTGGCTGTAACTTCATAAGAAAATTAGATGTCTGTGTTCCCCAGACCTGGCCTTTTGTCCAAACTAAAAGTTACTGTTCAAATTGTTCCTTCAATATGACTTGCAAACATAAAAGTGGATACACACATTTTGATATTTCTTCAACAAGGAAGATTTACTTCTGTGCTGCTTGTATGCAGATGAAGATTTAATATTGAACTGTTTTTAGTAGAAAATTAATTGATACAATGTTTTTGCAATGAACTTGGCTTTGTGAGGCACCTTACTGTACTTACATGGTGCTAGAAAAAATTATTTAGAAAAATGCAGTAGGCAAAAAGTCCACTGCAAATTTACATTTTGATACTCTTAAATGTACTCCTTTTCCTAAAAAAAAAAAAAAAAAAAAAAAATTGATCTAGAAGGTAGGAAGAGTAAAATGGATGGTATGTTTATCAGAAAAAGCACATTTCTAATCTGGCAGCAGATTTACGTGTAGTCTACTACAGTAGCATCTAGCTATGTGAATTACTAAATGTGAGGCTCAAGCAGCATCTATTTATTCTATTATAATTAGCAGTGGAGATTCGTGTGGTTACAACCATTACACCTCATTAACTAGAGGGTCACTATGGCACCACAGTCACCACTCCATCACCCAGGGTGTTGGCACATTGCAATACTCTGTGATAGAGCAAATCCCTGGCAGCACCCTGGCATGGATGGTGTCGTTGGAGTTTATGTGATGTTCCCTGCTGCCCCCAGGACATGGCAGGCTGCTGTGTAGGCACTGGCATTGTGTTCTCCGTGCTTTGTATTCCTGAAGGAATCAATTCCAAGCTCTCAAGAGTGGTTCAGCTCTGCACACCTACAACTGACACCGACGTCGTGGTGCAAACATTTGCATATGGGTGGTGGGATTATGTTTGTGATCATCTGAGATTCTGTAAGGGGAAGCTGGCTGCTTTTCTCAGAGGAAATAGAATAGTGCACAAGTCAGCTACTCTAACAAAAATGTTCAGCCTCATATCATAAGAGGAAAAATAAAATCACTAGAAAATAGTTAGTCAAACCCATGTTTCCAGTACAGAAATGTTGACTCTTAAACAGAAGGTATAAAATATTTACCTCTGTTTGGAGCAGCCCATACCCCAATGGTCCAAGCTTCTTTGCAGTCAGAGAAGAAACCATGTGGGAATGGTACATTGACCCAAATGGGAAAGTGGGTCACCAATATTCCAGGATTTGAATTATTCTGAGCTTTCTCAGTTGAATTTTCTTATGTAGGATTATAATTAAAAAAAAAAACAAACAAACTTCTGATCCTGAACAAAACCTTTAAATCCTCATTTTGTGTGTGTAAAGTGCTTTTTTTTTTTTTTTCTGGCAAGGCTGTCAGTTCCTTTGAGGAGCAGAAAGAGGGAACCCACACAGCATATGGTGATAGTTTCCTGCATTGCTGTTTCCAAAGAAAGCTGTCTGGCTGTCCTACAAAAAAGAGACAAAACATGTGAGATGAAAAGCTGCAGATTAGCACCAAGGATTACCTCAGACACCACAAGTATTTTCTCAGAATATGTTATAAAGACTTAACGGGACAAGATATTTAAACATATACTTAAAATAGTGAATATTCCTGTGTGAATCAAGGAAATTACTCAATCTAGGAACCTCTCAGATTCTATATGCTAAATAATGCAGTTATAGTTGAGATGCTGGTACATTCAATATTCCCAAGATACCTGGGCACCTGAGCCACAGCTCTCAGTCTGAGTCCTGACCTGGTTAATGTTCATGACACCACCCTGAGCAGTGTCTCAACTACCCCTAAAACCTTTTGCCTCTTTAGGATCGTCATCATATTTATATGCAGTGCCAATGTACTTGAACAGGACTGCCCTGACCAATCTCCTTTAGGTGTGCTCCTTCAAAGGCTGCGCTGAGCTGTGTTGGTTATGAATGATCCCTGCCAAGAGTATCTGCCAGCAGCACTTGTTTCCAACCTTGCTGGTGGTCAAATTCCTGACAGGATACCAAGAAACCAAAAGCTCTGCAGCTTTAAATCAAATGCTGTTGGAAATTATCAGCAGCCTCCTTACCCCTGGTTATCAAAAGGCCTTGGGAATGAATAGCTTAGAGACAGATAACAAGAGCTGTCAGAAGAGCCTCATTCCCTGCCCTTGCTCTTTGCAATGACTCACCTGGTGACCACTGATCCTCTTCTGATTTAAGTGTGGGCTTTGTTAACAATTAGTGCAAGAGCTTAGAGCAGGGCAATGTCTCTGCCTGACAAGCATGGGTAGGGTACTTGAGATTTTTACTTAGCATTTAAGTGGATTTCCTTTGTGCCTAACTTTCTTGGTTCTCAGGCAACCTTAACTGCAAGTGTAGATTTAGATAATTGTGGGGAACTACAAATTTTCAGAGATGATTCATCTGATATATTTTAGATGCCTGTTCTACAGTGAGATTATCATGTCTTAGAGTCCATTGAGTGACAGATGAGTTCTGCACTGACAAGAAAGTGAGCCTTTAGTGTAACTCACAGGGAGCTAATTCCTGGCTACCTCCTGCTAGGCAGACGAGTCCCATGCTAAATAGCTGTCCCAGAAAAGCACTCAGTCTGAGTCCCAGGATTTTTGACTCAAGCCACGTGTGAAAGGTGAATATGCCTTAAACCAACATTTTGGGATTCTTCTGCTTGCATTTAAGTAGTATTGCTGTCAAAAGAAAGAGGGTTGCTTCATTTTATTTCATTAAACAATTGAGTAGCTGTTCTGCAGCTCTACACTGGGGGAGAAAAGCAGTTGGGTATCCATGCACTATAAATCTGTTTAATCACTCTACTTATCTTGGTATATGGAGTGGCTACAACAAAGAATTTGGCTGATCATCTTTCTTCAGCTGTCAGCTGCTCTGAAGCAGTAGAAGGTTTCTATTCTTTACAAAGAGCTCTGCAGCTGCCAAACGTCTAAAGCAATTCAGGAACCTGTCATAGGCTTTCCTGTGGCAGCCATGAGTGAAGTCTCACTGCAGAGGGGAAGGAAATGAACTTGCCTTGCTCTTTTAGTATGGATGTAATCAGCATCATTACCCAAGGGAATTGAGCTGTAAATCTAATGTCAACTTCAAGGTTAGTATCATCCAGAGGGCTTCCTAGGGAGAGACGGGCTCTCTGTGATGAAGTATTTTGACTTACTACTGTTGTGTTGCTTTTGACTGTACAGCCCTGCAGCTACACAGTGGACATTTCCTGCCTGTTGTCCCTTAAGAAGGTGATTTGGAAGACTAGAACTGTGTGCACTGGAAATCCACATGTCAGAGGAGGGGCTGAAGTGCAGTGTTGAGGACAGAGTGTTCAACTGCAGTTCTCCTTGGCCTTCATGGTCTCAAATCTGAATAAGAATGTGTCTTCATGACACAGCAATTTCAGGATGAAACTTGAGGTGGCCCCTTCCACACCTGCAATACCACTTCTACTCTCCAGCCCAGCCTGTGCACAGCAGTGAGCCTGCTTTTCACGTGTCCTTGTAATGACAATTAACCTGCAGTGTCCAGAATGGTGAGCAATGCCAGGGTAATCTGAGCCAGTGAATTCCTTCATTCTTTCTCCTTAGCTTTGCCAGTTCTTTTGAAGAATAACCTCCTTCTTTTGGGTCTTCTTCAAGTTTCTTCAGGAAATCTGACGTCAGATGTACTTTCCTCCCATCTCTAGATGCCTGTCTGGGAGGGTGTGTCTTTCCCTCTGCTTTTCCTTTTCTGTTCCTGCAGTCCTTCAGGGACAGCTGTGGTCCCTTAGCAGCCCTAGGGCTACAGAAGTCTGTCAACATCACCATGGTCAAGTAGGGTTCACCAAAAGACCTCACTCCTTTTGGGTACAATCTTTCCCAATTGGAGAGTCTTCAGCACTTCAGCCCTCTCTATCTGCTGCCTGCCAGAACAGTGGCCTGATGACAGATATCTTGAGCTGACTCTTCCTCAAACCATCCTCAGGGTGGGCTCGTACACAGCTCACAAGAAGGTTCAACTTTTGTCATAACCTTTAAGCACAAGCTTAATGGTGGCAGACAGATAGGGGTTCAAACACCTGTTAAAATTAAGTGCATCTTGCTATTCCTTGTTATGTGATGACTGGTTATGGATTCTACTGGAATGGTGGTATTTCTGAAAGAAACCAGAAGAAACTCCCAAAAGCTGCATTCATTTTCTTACTCCCTTTCTTATGAACCCGAAACCACATCTTTCAAAATGCCTTTCTGGTGAAGGTAGGAGTTTCAGCACTCAAATTTTATGGGTAGTGGTCTCATATTTATCTTAACAAACACTGAGGCACTCCACTGAGCACAGCCTGTGAGTGGCTACAAACGCAGAGAACATAGGACATGGTGACACTCTCTGCGGAACGTGGTTTTACATCACAGATCAAAACACAAGACTTAACAATATAATCACAGCATAACCAAAGGTGCTGTTAAGCAGCAAAACCTCATGAAAAACACATGAGTGGGTTTTGTTTCCTTTCCCAAGACTGCTGAGTGTGTTTCACCTTTAAGTATGAAATCTGGTTTATTTTACTAAAAAATCTCAATCCCAAACTGGCAGAAAGGCTTCAGATGTTCTTTCCCCTATCCCATGCACATTCCCTTTCCTTTCTTTTCTTTCCTCTCTGAATAACTTGAAAGTAAATACTTGTGTTTAAACATGTGATTTAATATTTTCTGTCTAACTCAAATGAATATATTCTCAGTGCATTATTTTATAGCCTGTTTTCAAATCTGTATACTTGTTGATGTTGAGTGGACATTACAGAATCTTCTGTTGGATTTTTGGCTCATTTTCTAAATTCTCAGAATAAATTATCACAGTAATTTCTTGTAATAATAATTATAATAAATTCCAAGAGGACAAATTTTGCCCTTGTTTTATACCTGTGTAAACCTATGGGCAAAATTTCAGTCACAATACTACAAAGCAAGATCTGGATAACAAATTTTCAATTTTGCAGAGCTCGCAGGACCAGACTTCTGTAATCTGAAGCCGGGCCCTAAAACATATTTATGCACATGGAGGTTCATCCTTATACAGTCAAGCAATGTAAACTTCCATTTATAAATGATAGGATTTACACACGCAATATAGCCCTTTATAGTTGTTCTTGTAAATAAAGAGCTTGTGAAGGCACTTGCAGTTATCTACAGGAATAGTGAGTCTCTTTTCTGGTTTGCTGGCTTTTTCTACCATATTTAGGTGGGAAATAGATTTCAGCATGACTTTTGTATAACCCTTTTTATCATAACTGCATGACTCTTTCCACTGTCTTCAGCAGAGATGCTGACTGTGCACCTTGAGATCTTGAACTATTAGCTCTTCTCTCTCTCTAAAAGAAGTTTAACATCCTACAGTTAGGCTGAAAAATGGGTAGAATGCATGTTTCACTGTACCCTCCTAAGTTCAATTTCGACAATATAAGTTCAATTTCTACTACATAATGCAAACCAATAAGACTAGAAACTGCTTTTGTAGAAAACCAGATAATAGCTTCTCCCTAGATTTCTTCTTGGCATAATAAACTTATTTGGTGGCATCTCATCACAAGACTGATGGGGCCATGCCTCTTTGTGGAGAATGGGTAATGAAGCACTGCAACAAAGCCCTGACATAGTTTAATTGGGAATAAAATGCATTTTATGCTAAGTCATAACATCCAGGACTGGAAAGAGATTTGCAATGTAACACAGTTCCCACTTTCTTTCCTATTACCTTCTTTAGCAGACAAATTAATAATCTGTAACATATAATTATAATAATTGGAATTCTAGTATATAAAAGGCATGAACACAATTTAAAGGAAGCAGAGCTGCACAGTGACAGCAAGAAGTCTTAACTTTCATGGCCAAGTATAGTTATAACAGTCATCATGAACATGTTTGTGTAAGTTCCTGGAGTCAGCACTATCCTGATATGGTTCCATATATCTGTATCGATTATTGATTATATTGAGCTAAACAAATATTGATGTGTCTTTTACCAATATAATTGCCTTTTGAAGGTTTGTGTTGCCTCTTGCACTGATTCCTTTACAGAGGTTGAATAGTAACAGTGCCAACCATGCCCAATTTCTTCCTTTGGAGAGGATATCTCGAGAGGCTGGAGTAATTTAATATTCTCCCAGGCCCACTTGGCCCATGAAGGATCTGAATACTTGTCCCTTGCACTGCTAAATGGCCTGGCATCACCTCAGTGTGCCTCAGAAGGAATTTCACAACCCAAGCAGGAAGGTGTTTGCATCAGCTGGTAAGAGATCAGCAGGCAGAGGTGCTCCTTACATCCCTCCCTATGGTCCAGGTACTTAATGCATCACTATCCTCCATTCAGTATTAATTCCTAAGCTCTATTCTTTCCTTGAGAAACACAGCAGAGATCTATACTGCCTTCCAAAGGAGACTACAGTAGGGCCAGGTTTATCTATCACACGTCCCCTGTGTTGGATAATTCAGTAGCCACAAAGGACCCAAATCACTTTTGAGAATATGAAAGCCTTTAATGCTCACTGTAGATGGTGGGCAAGCCAGCATCCTCCTGATTCTCCTCAAGCACTGCCAAAGAGTGCCTAAACCAGCAGCTACTTGAGCCATGCTGTTGGATCTAGAGGATCTTGATCCAAATGCTATGGAGCAGCTGCAACAGAAGTAAATGAGAGTGACTCTCTTGGTTCACAGCCCTCCCTCCCCTAAAGGAATCCTATACACATCCCAGCTTCACCTTTGGCCTCAGGGTAGGAGAGGCACCCATAACACCTACAGTAAAATAAAGCTGGACCCAGGACCCCAATGTCCAGGTAGAGTGGGTTAAGGAGCTGGTTATTTTTGAAAGATGGAGACCATTTTCCTTCATTTGAAGGAATGAAACAGCCAAAGGTGGTTTTCTGCAGGACAGTTTCAGCAAAGTGTCCATCAGCCCACAGTGTGAGAGGCACATGGACAAACACAACCTTCCTCAGGTTCTCCAGACACTTCTCTTAACTTTCCCTCCACTGAGAAATGGGATATTTGGGGCCTTTTAGCATTCAAATTAAACATATTCATTCTTTACCTTCCTGATGGAGTGAGAGGGCATCAGTGAGAGCTGAGGCTTTTTTTAGTACTAGTCTTGTGTCTCCCTCTGTAACTAGGGAAAAAAGCCTTTTTGTTCCCAGAGTGTAAACACACTGAAAATTGCAAAAAGCATAGCTAGATGTCATGGTAATTGGAAAAATGATTCAGTTGGGCAGAATCAGATTCCAGGAAAATCTCCTTCCCAGAGAAAATCAATCTGAAGCAAAAATCAAATCAAAATCATAAAGAAAACAGAATTACAGTGGAGAAAATTCTAGTCTTCCACTTCCCAGAACCTATATAAAAAAAAAACCTATTTGACACTGCACTGAAATGGTATTACCTTCTTATGAAACAAACTGAAAGAGAATGAAAAGCTAGTGGTTTTATTTATAGAATCTACATTTGTACCTGTTTGGGATTTTTAGTTGTTAGGGTTTGTTTTTTTTAAATTATGGTTTTATTATTTTTGTTTGTTTGGGTTTTTTTACACAAATGGGGCAAGCCCAGCAAGAAAAATCTCTCAAATTTCAATTTTTTGCTGACTGAAATAAACTACTAAATCCTTTCAATCTCTACTATTTTACTATTTATTCTTCTATTCAGGAACACTTTTAAGTCAATTTCTGACTACCTGAGTGGACAAAAATCAGGTTGCTACATGTGTTTAGCTTTGTTTTTTCTGTATTCTAATAACCTTTACAACATAAAGAATTTCCTGTTTAGTCTTCTAAACAGATTCTTCCCTATTTAATCAAGCTTACTGAGTTCACAGAAATTCTGGACACTGCACTCAAGCTGTCACAGATGACAGCTAAAAACTGCTTAGGTCTAAAAATCTAAATTAAAAGCAATTTCAGTACGAAACTTGAAAACTAGCCAAAGACAAACTGCAGTTCACCTTTTCTAATCCATTCCCCAATTATAAAGGTATAACTCAGTAAGTATAAAAGCTTTGATTAGTCTCTGGAGGCCAAAATGAGTTGGACTTTATTATGCAGAGGACAAGTACCTCACTAACAACAGGCTGAAGTTAGGATCACCCAGTTGTAGGCTCACAATAAATCCATATGATGATGATGATCGTCATCATCGTCATTACTCATCTGGAATTAGCATCTTCAGAAGAAATTAAATAGGTACTGGGAGACATGTGGTTGATCCTTCAACTCAGTTTGCTAAATATGTAAATAAAATATAAATATAGATAGACATGACTGTGCTGTGAATTCCTCTGTCAATGAGTATACATTGATCTGTTTACCTCGAAAACTTTCTGCAGGAACTGGGCATTTTTAAGCAGATTGGATGGAGAATTAAGAGTCTCAGAGTTAATATGAGATTCCTGTAAAGAACTGACCTGGGAGAAGAAGGATCAAGACTAGCAATTCCTTATTGAGAAGGATGCAGCATGAAGCCAAATTGTACTGGAGAACCTAAGTCAAGGACAACTTGACAACACACTTCAGCTGAGCCTTGTTCTGTTCTGGAGAACAGAAAACTCCCTTCCTAAGAGCCCAGTTCCCATTTCCCTATTGTTTGTGGTGTCTTACACCTGAATTCCTGCATATCCTTTTTCCACTAATGAGTTTTCTATCTTGGTTGTGCTGCATGGTATGAGAGAAATAAAAAAAAAAAAAAAAACAAAAAAAAAAAAAACCAAAAAAAAAAACCAAAAAAAAATAAACAAGGGAAAGAAAAAGGTATAATCTGGATGTAGATTAATGTTTGGGTATTTTTTTGTTTGGGTTTTGTTGTCCTGCCTTTTTTTTTTTTTTCCCCTAGTGAGCATCACTTCTTTTTTGTGTTTTATAATTTTTATTTTTTCATAGTGGAATTTTTTGGACAACTTCTAATGCTTAGTTTAGGATCTCTGTTTCTAAGAACTTGGTGTGGCCCTCAGTGTCAAATGGGTGTTTTCATTTATTGCAGTCAATTCCTTGGAACAAAAAGTAAGAGCAGTTAAGTCACTCTTAATATTCTTTGTCCATATAACTCAGGTGAGCTGGGCACTCTGCCGATTCAGCTGGGCACTGTCAGCCTCTGGATATTGTGAGCTCCAATCCACCCTGGACAAGGCATAGAAATCCTGATCCCTCCTCTGCCTTTTACCATCCCACAGATCCATCCTCAGATGGCCTTACCAAAAGCTTTCCTGAGAAGAACCTAAAAAAGAAAAACACCCAAAAAACCACCTAAATTCTTTAAAACAACAACTGTAATCCAGCTCTTTTGCAACAAACAAACCTGTGCTTGCAGAGATTTCCAGTGCTGGGTGCTGTTTCTGTCTAAGTTTTAATAAAGAAAATAAGAGTTTTGTATTTGTAATATCTTAATAACATACCCCCTAGTCAGTCCTGCACTGATTAATTCTAAATGTAGCAGGTCAGCAAGAGCATTCCAGTGGGTTAATTCATTTGTCAGATTAAGACTATATGTGTGTTGTTATGGAACCTGCTATGTGTAGTGCCAGGTTAATGTGGTGAGCTTGACTGTAATGCCTCAGTTGATTGTTTTGTTTCTTTTTTTTTTTTTCATTTTGAATAACTCATCTCGAAAAAGATAGACTTAACTCCCCATTCTCTTCCCTAGACACACTGTAATTAACACAAACTAAAACCCCTAAGAGCTTTTACAGCTTTAAGTACAAAAGCCACAATGATTTTTGGTTTAAAAGTCTGGATGGTATTTCTCTACTATTAGTTAGAATTAGGTAGTGTCTGCTTGTATTGCAAGCTTTTTCATCTTATTGATGAATTCTTTAGGATGGTATTCCTATAAAGCATCTGTACTGATTTTAACTAGAAAAGAGTTAGTTTTCTTTCTTCTAGGAGCTATAGTGTTGTGTTTTGGATTGACTATCTGCTGTAGCAACATCATTGCAGTAAAATCACCCAAAAAATCTAAAATGAATTTTAATGATACAACCAGACAAACACAGTGGTGATAGAACCATAACTGGCTTCAGCCTGCAACAATCCAACACTCTGTGTGTATATCAAAAGACAGGAAAGGTGACTCTGATTAATTGGGGTGAACAGGAAAATGTTGGACCTGGGCATGACAGCACAGCATAGAATAAGGGATGGACACTGCTTGGTTCTGGGTGGTTCTGGTTTTGGCTGGAATAATTTCCTTCAGTGGCTGGTCCAGTGCTGTGTTTTGGAATGATATTGGTAAGTGCACTGAATTTTCATCGCAAGGGTTTGGTAGAGGGGACCAGAGATGTTGTGTGGTGAACTTACCATAACCTTCCTTCCCTGTGCCCTTGTGACACTGTGGGGGAGGAGGTAGAGAATTTTGGACTAAAGTTAAACTCAGGAAAAACATAGGGTGGTATTTTAAGATTTACCTTTTATTTCTCATTATCCTATTCTCTTTGATTGGCAACCAATTAATTTCCCCGTGTCTAGTCTCTTCCGCCCGTGACAGAAACTGGTGAGTGGTGATCTCACTTGTTCTGTATATTCTAATTATATTATTATTATTATTATTGTTGTTATTATTGTTATCCTTTCTTGTTCTGTTCTATTAAACTGTACTTTTCTCATCTCACAAGTTTTCTCACTGTTACTCTCCAAATTGTCTCTCCCAGCACACTGCTGGAGGAGTGAGAACGTGGCTGCATGGTGTTTAGTTGCTGTCTGGGATTTCACTGTGTCATCATCAGAGTGCAAATTATTCCTCATTGATCTCTTATAAGGAGGTGGAGGGAGAGCCCAGACGCACTCTGTGTTTCAAAGTAACTGGCTGTTAAATATTGATTCATTTAAGTTAACAAGCACCTTCTTGTCAAGTTTTCT
Organism: Cinclus cinclus; assembly: GCF_963662255.1. Taxonomy (NCBI): domain Eukaryota; kingdom Metazoa; phylum Chordata; class Aves; order Passeriformes; family Cinclidae; genus Cinclus; species Cinclus cinclus. The sequence goes on from NC_085046.1 coordinate 6,754,814, forward strand.
CTAAGCTCCTGTGTGATTTTCACTTTTATTTAGAAGTCCATACAGAAAAAATTATTTCTGTAAAGGGTTTGATAAAGACACCAGGAACAGCATGCAGGAGGAAAAAATAATAAGAAGAAAAGGCACTTACACCTGCACAGCAACACATGATTAGTTTTTCTGGTAACTGCTATAGCAATGCTTGCTTCATTTGCTGCCCTTGATGCAGACAAAATCTGTCATCGCAAAGGTTTTTTTTCTTTTGTCTATTAATTCTCCTAATGTATTTCCTGTGGGATATGCCATTTTGTCTTCCCTGGCAACTAAATTTTTTTCCCATGCAATGTCACAATAAATACCCCTAGAGAGATAATATTGCTTGCCTTAAAAAACAAAACAAAACAAAAAAAACAAACAAAAAAACCCCCAACCAAACAAATAATAATAAAAAAAACCTGAAACCCTAAAACAAGCTAAAGGTAAGCCCCAGATAAACCATAAAAGATGTAAAGGCTGGAATGCCCTTTTAAATAGAATATGTAATACTGTATTTTCAGGATTGGCACTACCAGGGTATTTTCAGATATAGATTTTGTACATGTCTGATATCCCATGGCAGGAGGCTTTACAGGCACTATTAACCCAGACTTAATTTGGGGTGCCTGAAAATGCCACCTGATTGAATTGATGGAAGGGTTGACCTAAGGAACCATCTAAGGTTTAATTGCAGCCAGTGTTTTGGGGGCTTATAGACCCAACCCATCCATCTGGCCTTCCATGAAGCTGGATGGGTTGGATGACCTGTTGTAACTTTCTGACTTGTTGTTGTAACTCTCTGCACACAGGTGGGAAGCACTGAAGTGAGATGGGATGGCAGCTGCAGAGCAGAGGAGGATCCAGGAAAACAGGCTGAGGTGAGACTGAACTGAAAGATCTGAGGATGAAATGAAGGAGAACAATGCTCAGAGCCCCATTCAATCTAAATTCGGGCTGTAACTAATATGCTGCTAAAATCAGGCTTCAGTAAGAAACTGTGGTCTATAAAATACACAGGGGTGTTTTGTTCAGTGTATAAAAAGCTAAATCTTGCTGCCAAAACCTGTGCTTGAACTCTTCTGAGGCCAGACTTGAAACTCTTGAGCTGCAGAATGTTTTGTGAGGAATGAACCAGAGAATGCAAAAAATTGGTGGCTGATGTGAAATTGCCACTTTCTGCTGCCTTTCAGAGTACAACTTTGAGACATAATTTGGCCTCTCAATACAGAGCAGGGGCTGCATTAGAAGATTCCTGATCCCATCTTGTGCTGTAGAGCCACCAATCCTGCTCTGCTGACTGCTTTGTCCAGGAGCAGGTAATAAACAAAACTTGCCCCAAACTGAGGATTCAAGGCTAAACCCTGCCCTCTGGTGCTCTGATGCTGAAGGGGTAAAGAAAACTTGAAAAATCTTGATGTACAAAATTAATGTACCTCATTTACTCCTTGTTTTTGACATGTATTTCTGAGTACTTCCTGTGTTTGGGTTGTTTTTTGCAAGCAAGGTAAAATGCTTGAGAAGTGGTAGGATGGAAGATGAGGTGGATTCCTGGGCAATCACTCCAAACCTTATGTGGCAGTTTGAGAATTTCAGTGTCATGTTGCTTCATGTGTCAGCTACAGAGTTCTCTAGAAATGTGTTTTTTAGGTTCTTTGACTTCAGAACTTGCGGTGTCTATGATGGGACTCCAATGTGGGGTGGCAGCCCAAGGCTTCAGCCAGTGATTTGGGTTGTTCCAAAGTGCTGTAACGAGAGATAATAGATATTCCAACCCTAGCTTGCCTTACCACACACATCTGTATCAACCCAGCCTCACGAGAGAGATACCACAGAAAGGGAACTGATTGATTGCTTCTGTGCAGCTCTTACTATTTAATGTCACCTTCATCAGCTTATTTGTGCTTCTGTACACCTGGCTGTGGTTTTCAAATACTGGAGTTTATTTCAACATCAAATTACTTTCTTTTTTTTTTTTTTTTTTTTGGCTTGTAAAAGATGGAGGTTTAAACAATGGGTATTGGAAGAAAACAGGCAGTCTTTACACAGAGTGAACAGGGGGTTTGCAATTGTCCCTAACATCTGGGCAGACAGCCATCCATTAAATACATTGTATTGCTGTAGTTAAAAGAGAATATTTTTCAGAAAACTGTGTCATCTTAGAGTTTGGGGTTGAAAAGGATTTTGAATCACTTAGTTTCTTTAACTTTCTCTTCTTGTTGAGAGCAGGAGGGTAAAGGGAGGGCAAAGTCCCTTCAAGACCAGCCAGAGGAGTGGGGGGCTGATTACCTGCTGGGGGCTGTGTCATAGAGCACTGCACACTGGATGGACCTGCTGCTGATGGGTTAGAGGTTACTCATCCTTTGCCTTGATTTCCACTCCAAGTTGACCAAAAAAGCAGTTAAAAATGCAATTCAGATCTCAGAAGCTGCTACATGAACTCTTCAGGAGCCTAATGCAAGTCTTGAAAGCACCTGATTTTAGGGAGTGAAAGCTTACAGCTCAGCACTTTGTGAAAATGGAGAAGGTCTTTTGGGCTTGTTCTCCAGTAACTGAAGCGTTCAGAAGAACTGATCCGGTTTCAAGAATCTTGGCTTAAAACATCCTTTTACTATTCTTTTTCCATCTAAGCTAATGCTTTAGTTGCCTCAGGGATAGCGTGTGTCTGTGTTGTGCATCCTTCATGCTAAAAAGTAGTTCACATAGAACAAAAAAATGAAAACTAAGCCTGCTTGGGAATTTTCCATCAAAAATGACCATTGAGAAATACTGTATTTTCATCCCAGGAAGGGCAGAGTGGCTTTCATCACCTTCTCAAAGAAAAAAATCCAGTGGTTTTCTTAACTACTGGGGGAAGAGTTTAATATTTTTTGCTGAGCAGTTTTAATGTTTTGATTTCAAAATATTGTTATCCCATATAAAAATTCTTATTTAGTGGATCCAAGTCTCATTAACCTTCTCTGATGTCCATGATCCACTGAGGAACTGCAGACCCCATACTGGGTTTTTGTGCTTCTCCAAAAGTCAGCTGTTTTGTAACATGACAGGTGAAGAGTAACTGAAAAGTCTGGGGAAATGGACTTATATTACTGCTTCTATGAACAATTCATTTTAAATGAGATATTGTGGATCTTAATTTATTTTTAGTTTGGTGTTTTTCAATTTTTATTTTTCAAAGATATTCCAAAGCAAAATATCCCCTTCAGTTTTGTCTAAAGAGAAACTTACATGGTATCTAGTAAACTTTTGTTTTTTTTTTTTGTAGTTAGCATGGACTCTCTGCATTTTTTGGCAGCTGTCAGAAGTTACCTTAACTTTCAAAACATGTAAGTGGTGACCAGTGCAAGGGTCAGAGATGCTCTTTGAATGTGTCACCGAGCTCAGGCATGGCCAAAATATTTCACTGTCTCATGGCCAGCAGGATTATGGCATCACTGCCAAAACCCCTCTCATCCATGTGCAGGTGAGCTTTAGCTAGATAGATGTCCTTCATTCTCAGTGCACATATGCCAATCTTTCATCTGCTTCACACAGCCTGCTTCTTTGCAAAGGTGAGATTTGAACAAAATTATTTCTCTTTGATTTATTAAATTAAGATGGCTCATGTAGCTTTAATCTCGCCTGAAGAATACTTGATGGCAGGTTTTATTGGATGATTTTTCTTATGTTTATAATCTATATAAATTATGCAATATTTTTGTAACATGTCATGTATCATGATGTGATTTAATATCCCATATATATTCTTGTGCCTGAAAGTAATGTGGAGAGATGTCTTTGAAAGGCCATTAAGTATAAATAAATTAGAGTGAGAGCTAGAGTAGTGCTGATGAATAACATTCCTCGATAAGGAGACCTCGTAGACTAAAGGGAATGAGTAAATTATTACTTAATAATGCAATGCTTAAAACATTCCTAATAGTTACAGCATTCACCTGGGAGTGTTCATGCATCTGGCCAAAGAACTGCTTATCCAGCAGCTGCATAGCATAAAATAAAATGCAGCTCCAGAAACAGTCATAAACCCCGGAAATATTAAAAGAAAAAAGCCCATAGAACCAAAGCTGTAGATGTTCACCCTGGACGTGTGTTCTCTGGCCTTGCAAGCCCAAATTTTTCCACTGGGCAAGTTCAAAACTTTCAAGGGATGCAGGTTTAGTGCCTCAGCTGGGGCTTTCTGGTACTCAGTGAATTTAGAGCCTGTGGGACCTACAAAATGTAAAAGTGAGGTTGGCTGTTTTCTAACTCACTTGGGTGTTTTGCTTCCACTGAATTTCTTTACCAAATCTAGCAGGTTGTCTGTGCCCCAAGGCTTTTGAGGCAGATACTTGGCTAGATAGATAGATAGATAGATAGATAGATAGATAGATAGATAGATAGATAGATAGATAGATACTTGGCAGATACTTGGCAGATACTTGACCTACAGCTGGAAGAAAATGTGGATGATCTAGGGAGCTGAAAGGACACAGTGGATCAGCAGCTGAGCCAAATGCAAAGCTTGGATTCCACATCCCATGCTTGTGTACAAGTGTTTGAGAAGCCACTTGCTCACGAATTATGGCAGTGGGATGGAGGTAGGCAGGCAGGGAAAGGCAGAAGGAATATTGTGGGAGAGCAGAGGAGTCCAGCATTGTAGAATTAATTAGTTTTTGCTTTTTAAGCTGTCTTTTGCCATCACATCTTGGGGGAACAACAGGCCATGTAAAAAAAAAATAATTGAAACTAACTGAGGAAACAGGATGGACTTGGTTGAGATGACAGCTGATGTGAGTACCCTGAGAGAAACAAAACCAGAAAAGTGTGGAGTTTTTTGTTTCTCACACTCTTCTGAGATTCTCACTGGGTCAACTTCTTTCAGGGACAGTTTTGCCACCAGTAAGGCCTGCAGGCTGCAGGGGCCTGTGGAGATGCTGTGAACTGGCTTTGAATGCACAGAACTGAAATTTATCCTTCTTGAGGAGAGGACATTGCACCAAGCTGGGCTCTGTGCTGGCAGCAGCAGCTTGGGTATTCTCACTCTTACAGTCAGCACAGATATATCATGATAGGGTCAGCTGAGCAAAGATTTCTCTTCATGATCAAGGTTTGGGGCACTCAAAACACCTTTTTTCCCCTGCCTGTTGACAAATCTAGAAGAATACAGAGACGTAGCTGTTCTGGGGAGGTTTAATGTTCCCATCAGTGTTACTCTACACCGACATTTTCCCCATCATTACCTTCTCTTTGATTAACCTCTACTGTGGTAGCAATGAAAGGAAAGTGAAAGTGGAGACTATCTCTCTGCAGCTCCACAGCAGAGCCACAGAACACAGCGTGGGCAGAACAGGTCCAAGTGCTGCTGGGATCATTCCTGCTTTCCAGAGTTTTGCTGAGTCCATGCCAGTGCCAGAAGCACAGCTGCAGTAGGAGATGATCTTGTCTGCAGGTATCAGTTTTCCATAGTTAGAAGAAAATTTGAGAGACCCCTGTGTGTGCTTTTACCCAGACTGCTGTAGTGGAGAGTGAAAGCTCCTGTGAGCCTTCTCTGTGTTGCCATCATGAGAAGAACTAACAATCAAACCAAACTCTGCATTAACTCTGTCCACTTGAGTGGATTCAAAAAGCTCAGCCAGGCTCCTGGCTATGACTAAACCATCTAATTATAGCCTTCCCGTGCTGTGCTTTTTGCATTCGTTCCTGATCCATCATTGCATTGATTTTTGGAATTGTGTTCTTTAGCACTCCGTGGTCTCAATTTTCACATCCTCCTTGTCTCCCATGCTCTTGATTTCTCTGCCCTCGCTGCATGTTGACTGCTCATCTTTCTGTTTTCCTTAAACCAGACTTTTAACCACATTTCTCTTCTGAGGTGGAAATCAAGGTGAACCTTAGTGGTTTCTGCAGTACTTTGAACTCTGTAAAAATGCCAGTTCACATTTCAGTTTCTGTGTCCCTGTACTGTGGCTTTGACCTGTACAAAACAGATGTGCTTTTCTGGTTACATCACAAGTGATGTCAAAAATTACTGAGTGATGAGATATTGGACTAACCTCAGTCAGCTTCCTACTGAAAATATTGGAGAAGGAAATCAGCAGGGTTTTGTCTTTGCCATGTTATTGAGAAAACCTCAAAACCCCTGGAGTTCAGAGAGCAGTGTTACCATGCTCCAGACAGCTCAAATTTAGATCAAAACAGGCTCCTGGAAAGAACTTAAAACATAAAAAAAAAAAAATTTCAAAGGTCCTCCTCTAAATTTAACCTGGAACTTGAAACTAGATGCATTTAACAGTCTTGACAGTCCTGTGTTTTTTCTTTGAGTTTTTTGACACTGGATATTTCTTCAAAAGGCTCAGCTTTTGGAGTCAGGATAAATATGTAAAACTCTGGATTTCAGTTTTGATTTTCACTCAGCTTGACAGAGTTCATTTGCAAAATATGAATTTGAAGAACTCAAAAAGTTCTCCACACACTATTAAACTTTGTGACATAATTTTGGCTTTAAAATTTTGGTTTGTTTTTAAGTCTTATTTCATGATCGCATGGATTTCCTTGCATTCATTTTGCATAGCTTTAGCTCAGCTCCAAACACAGATTACCAAATGTTCCCAAAAAGTATGACTGAGATTTCTTTTTAATACTCTTCTCAGCCAAGCTTATGTATAATCCTTTTCAAAGTGTAAAATGCCAAGGGATGTTTATATGCTACAGCTTATATGACAGTACATTGTTGTTCCTTCACACTTCACTAAACAGTCTATGAATACTAATCTATAAATCACTTACTTTTCTCACAGGCACTGGAAAACTCTGTGCTGTTTGTTGCATTGTCTGTTCTTTTCTAGATGCATAAGCCACTCCAGTTTAAAAAAACAACAGGCTGTAATGATTTCACTGTTGGTTTCCTGCAGAAGTTAGGGGCCTTCACTGAAACAAGAGCCCGAATGATGGTGGACACTGTAGGCTTGCACAGGTATGTCCTGCCCTGGGGAAGTTGGAAGTAGATAGGCAGAGATGGAATCTCCCTCAGTTCAGGAGCACTGAGGGGCAAAAAAGGATAGCGGTGATATTTTTACACCCAGGATCATGTAGAGAGGCCTTTGCAGAGTTTGAAATTGAATCAATTTCTCCCAATTTTAAAGTCTGCACTTCCACCATGCATTCAGTAGTCTGCTTTCAAGAGCTGGCAAACATCAACATACTTGCTCATATTTTTGAAAGCAAAAGGCTTCTTCTGTGAATGCTCCCTCATATCTCAGTTGGAAATTGCTCTTTCCTGTACAGAAGGGAGATTCAGTGCCATAAGGCTTGTTTTGGTTTAGGTGAGAATGGAGATGCCCATGAGCTGGACAGGCATCAAGAGGAAAAAAGAGAGAGCCGGAGACTTTCCTTGTGTCTCTCTTGTCAAGGAATAAGAGAAAATGTGCCCTGTAGTGAAAATAGATTCCCTGCCTGCTCTGACAGGTTACAGAATGGAGAGGGGTCTTCTGCTCAGAAAGGGCAGTGGAGTGGTGTCTTCTGCTTTGCTCCAGAACAAAGCTGATAAATCCAGTGGGACAACACTCCCATGATCCAGCTGTGTAATGCAAAATAGTTTTTGTGAGAGAAAGAGAGAAAAGAGAACAGATTTTTCACCTGCTCCATATAGTGGCCAGAAGGGTTTGCCATGGATTTGAAATCTCTTTGAACAGTTTTGATTGCTTATCTCTCTTTTCTTTCTTTTTTTTTTTCTTCTCAAATTTCTTCTGCTCTCTTATACAATTGCAAATATATCCAGGGACTTCTGCATATCTCCATGCAACAAATCATGCAGAGTATAATGATGCCAGGCCCCATCAAATATGCAACTCAAAGTCTGTAATCGGATTTATTAGCAGGCATTTTGCTTGGGAAGGTATGAAAAAAGCAAACCACTTGAATGGAGCGGTCAGAGTAGGAAACTTCAAATCTTAATTAGTGTCAAAAATTATAAGCTGTAATAGAGCTGTAGCAGAGAATAGTGATAATGTGGAGTTTGGGCTGAGCATGCTTGACAAATGAGCCAGGGAGCCAGCACTCACTGCCCATGGTGGGACATTGTCCCTGAGGGGAACTCACTGACAGCACTCTGAGCTACAGAGGAGCTGACACTGCAGGATGAAGGAGCAGAGTGTGGTCATTACAACAGGACAGCTGCCTGAGGAGGAAAGACTGACACTGACAAGGTGGTTTGTGCCCCGAGGGGACTTGTTTCTCTGATAAAATCAGTCCTTAGATGGCCACTCTCATCTCAAAACCAGTGTGCGCTGCTGACAGGGAGGGATGCTTGACCACACAGGGTGGCACTGGCTCCTCTCTCCTGCCTCTGAGATGAAGCCAAGTGCCTCTAACTAAATTTACCTTTTAGCTACACTTTATTCCGCTGTCAGCCTCCATTGTGGGCTCCTTGCATTTATTTTAGTCGCGGGGCTAAAAGACCCAGCCAGTTAAAGGTGGGCTAATTGCCCTTCGGAAGAGAAGGAGCTGGGCTTCTCCAAATCAGCATGGGCTCTGGGGCAACCATTTTTCTTCTTTCTGCAACATCCAGAAAGGGTTTTATTCATTTAAAATACGCTGTAGGAACTTAAAAATACTTGAAACAATCTATTTGGATAGATTGATGCCAATACAAAAGAAACCCTGATTTGATAAGATGAAGTGTGGATCCTTTTAGCCTTGGCTATCCAGATCTTCTAAGTCAAACATACTTTATGTTGGGTTTTTTGTTTCTTTGGTTTTTTCTTTTGGTACTCTGAGTGTTGAATTTTGCCATGTTTTTGTTGCAATAAAAGAGGAGGTGGTGTCTAACCTTGTGGGCTGAAGTGGAGAGGGGTGGACTGGGGATAGGAAGAATATCCCAATAATGATATCTCAAACATGGATATTTTATGTTTGCTTATTTAATAAACGCCACAAACTTAAAGCACCAATTTTTTTTACCAGCAAAGCAGAGTTGCTTGTGCAGCTCTTATTTCACCAAAACGAAAAACAACAAAAAACCCCTGAAACGTAAACCCTGAACTTTAGCCACCTGGAAAAGGAACTGCTCAGAAAAAGTAAGATCCAAATCCTTCAGCTTGGCCGTAAGGAAACATCTGCCCAGCATTTCTTTCGCTGTGAAGAGCTGGTCTCGCTGCCCCGAGCACCAGCGGGTCAAACCCAGCTCTGCGAGAACCCGTGGCATCTTTAACGCGATTTCCCGCGGCCCACGCCGGGGGTGGGGGATTAAATAAAATAATGCGGGAGGAGTGAGCGGTGCTCGGGCCCGCGGGTGGGAGCGTCCCGCCGAGCCGAGCCGAGCCGAGCCGAGCCGAGCCGAGCCGAGCCGAGCCGAGCCGAGCCGAGCCGAGCCGAGCCGAGCCGAGCCGAGCCGGGCCGGGCTCGCCCTCCCCGTTGCCGCGGCCGCCTCTGAGGGCGGGGGGCGGGCAGAGCCGGGCTCGCCTCGCCTCTGCTTTGGAGGGCGGGGGAGGAAACCGGTGCGGGGCACGGGGGTGTTTCGGGTTTTGTTTTGGAGCCCGGAGCGCCGCCAAAGGCTCAGACCCCGGCGGACGGGGGCAGAGTCACGGAGCGGGGGTGACAATCCCGGAGCGGGGTGACAATCCCGGAGCGGGCACAGCCCGTCCTGCCCTGCCTTCTGCCATCCTCCCCTCCGCCGCTCCTCGCCGAGCCGTTCCCGAAGCCCAACTTTGCAGCCATCCCGCCGGCCCCAGGATGAACCAGACGGCCGGGGTGAGCAACCACGTCCGCTGCTCCGGCAAGGGCTCCAAGGTAGGACCGCGGGGAGCGGGGCTCGCTGGGCTGCGGGGCGGTGGGGATGCCCGGTCTCCCGTCCTCGGCTCCCGGGGATGCCCGGTCTCCCGTCCTCGGCTCCCGGGGATGCCCGGTCCCCCGTCCTCGGCTCCCGGGGATGCCCGGTCCTCCGTCCTCGGCTCCCGGTCTCCAAAACTACAGCAGAGTGCGTGTCCTCCCGGCGCCGGGGAGCAGCCCCTGCCTCCCCGCTAGCCCATCACTTGGCGAAGTTCAGCATCTCTGCCCGGCTCCCGCCGCCGCCCGGGCTGTGGAGCCGCCTCCCCGCAGGGTGCCGGGCAGGGATGGCTCTGGGTGATGCTGGATGGCCCCGTCCCTCCGCGCTGGGGTGATCCCTTCGGGCTGGGACCCGGGCGGGGGTTGGACCGGGGGCCCAGGGTGCTGCGGCCTCTCAGCATCAAGTGCTGGAACGGTCGGAATTCGTGCACCCGCTTCAAAAGGGATAAAATGCTTTGAAGGTAAGGGTTTGTGGTGAAGTGGGACGTGGGATCAGGTGCAGTTTTATCTGCTGCTTTTACTTCTTGCCACGGTGCGTTTGCATAGCCAGCATTAAAAATAAATAACTGAGATAAAACACGTTATTTTGCACTCTGCTGAATTCAGTAGAAATGTAACTGGGTACTCGTACCTGATCCAGGTCAAATTTGCATTAACCTTTCTTAGGTAGTGATGAACACAGCCCTTACATCTACACAAGTACTTTATATTGCAGAGTAGCAGTGCTGTAAAGTCAGATGCATGTGCCCTCTTACAGACAGTTCTGTTCATGTTGTCCTGCAACTCTTTGAAGTGTTTCTCCGTGTTTATGTTTCTCTGTTACGGTGGACACAGCACCCTGTCCAAGATAAGAATTGCAAAATCGACATTTCACCAGATACGGTGCTAACTTTTTTTTTTTAATTTTTTTTTTATTATTATTTTACCTCTAAATAGTGGCATCCTGCTCCATCCTCCAGATTTGCTGTTGTGGTGTTTGAGATGTTGGTGCTGCTGCTCACCTGGTTGCATACTTCATGTCTAGTTAGTGCAGACCTGACCCTACAAACTCTTAGGCACAAAGATTTACTTTATGTGTCCCCTTTTGTGAAGAGAATACAGTTGTTCCTTCTTTTCTCATGTAGTCTTTTTAGGTTTAAACCAACTAATCATAAGTCTATGTGAGTATTAAAAGATGCAACAGGATGAGGGCTGTGGAAGTAAACAAACAGATTAGATGAGTCTGCTGAAATTATTTACTTAGCTCCATGACTAATCATATATTTGAAGTTGAACCTGTACCTAAGCTCTTTGCATAATTCAAGGGCCCTAAATTAAATGTCCTCTGGATCTTGCCTGTAATTTCAATGTTGGGTCTCCTTCCTTTGCACTTTCTGGTTTTCTTTGAGTTCTGGGTTGAACAGCTAAGGTTGTTGCATATCAGCAATAATTTATTGTATCAAGCTGCTGACCTAATACTTTAATGCAGAAGAAAGAGATGGGACTCAAATGTATATATTCTTAGCATATGATAATTGATACATTCTTATTTTCCTTGAAGGCATTTTCATCTCATTTTCAATGCTGAAGGATCTGGATATTTTTTTCCATTGGAAAGAAATACTTTTTTTCTTTCAAGTCATAAGATTGAAATGATTGATGATTTCAGGATTTAATTAAAACACAGAAAGCTCCATGCATGACTGATTTAGTTTCAAGGAAACCTTGCAGAGTTCAGAAATGAGAGTTTATCAAATGGGGCTGAAAAATCAAGTAACTGATCAGTAAGTGGTCTCTGATGGACTAGAGAAGAGGTAGAAGAGCCAAGAGGTTTTTTTGTGACTCTGACTTCTAAAGCATAGAAATTAGAAATGCTGGTGGGATGTTTAATATCTGTGCTTCATTTGTTTGGGTTTTCTTTTTTCTGAACAGCAAACAAAACCTCAATGAAAAGTAAAATAACAGAACCACAAACAGGATTTATCTGACTTTCCTAATCTCCTAACTTTTGAACTCGCAGCCAATTTTAACCAAAATTGACAGAATAAGAGTAATGTTGTGTCAGCTTTCTACAAGTATCATGAAAATCAATTGATTCATAAAGAAAGATTATTCAATACCTGAGTAAAGGAAGCAGCAGGAAGAAATCTGTCCTATCCTGTCCCAGCACCTCAGCCAGCACATGGCTCTTGCTACAACAGTCTGTCTTTTGCCCATCACAGGCTGTGCAAAGACTGGGAGGGAATGGGAGAAAGGAAGGAGCACAGAAGGGATTCCAGAAGAACTGGAAGTTTGTGGAGGCAAAGAGGCAGCCGTGGGTGAGGGCTGGGGTCTTCCCAAGAGGAAGTGTGTTGAGTGAATAATTTGTCATAAATCACTTTGTTGTCACAGCTGATGAAACAACCTGTTAGGGTTTTTTCCCCTCCCCCAAAAAAGTTATGTTGTGTCAACTCAAATGCCAGCTCTCTGAGGTAAGATCACTCTTCTTCCAGGCTTCTCCTGAGGTTTCCTCCTGCTGGGCAATGGGCACTTAGACTTCACATTGCTTTTGCAAGATTTACAGCTTTGCTCAGTTGTGGTGAGCAAGGGAGGTAGCACTTCAAAGGAGGGATACAGTTAGAGGCCTTAAGTAGATAGCCTTGATTGTAATTCCAAACTCTAGTAATGCATGCCCACTAAAAGGTGTATATATTTGTAACATTTCTATGTAATGTTTTGTAGCTGTTTCTAACCAAGAGCTAGAAGCTCTAAGCCACTTGTGAGTGCTATTGAAAGACTGATTTATTGTCTAGAGAGAACTATTTTTGAGAAATAGTTTGTGTACATACAGCTTCTAATGCTCTTTTTTTCTTGCCTGTGACTAATCCATTTGCCTTTCCTAAGATAATTTGAGGGAGGAAAGCAAGAGGATTCACCCCAATGCTGTAATGCAAAGCTATGCCATAGGGAGATTTCTGATGTGTTGGGGTGGTTGGGGTGGTGAGCAGCCTGGATTTGTACAAAACCCACCCACCTCTCTTGTGTGGGCTGGGAGCAGGCTTTAACTCTGGTTAAGGAAATGGACTTTACTGCAAAGTCACTCAGATCCTGCCAGAAGAATTTGGGGTTCAGTTCCAAGCTGTCACATTTCGACAGATTTCTTGAAGCAATTAATGAGGGCTAGGTCCATATGGGGATTCAGGATTTTTCAACACTGCATGTTGCAGCTCCTGGCTTTTGGCTTTTAGTCAGCAGTCCAAAGCCCCACACCAGCCAATACATGACACAGAAATTATGTCTTGAATTTAACTTCTTTTCTTATATTAATACCAAGGAAGACACTGTGAGAAGGCACTTTGTTTCATATTGGGACTGCCAAATTCATCTGTCTTCGGGGAAGAAAATCTATAGAAATCATTTGGGGCAATTTCTTTCTTTAGAAACAACTATACTTGGGATCCTTCACCTAAGGACCATCCCCATCCTCACCCAATGAGAAAGGAGGGGTCCCATGGAGCAGGATTTGTGCATCTGGTGTCCTTCCAAGTGTTGATGAGGATTCAGAGACCCACCAGCTTTCATCCCTCTGGGGGCTGTTGTACCCATCAGGAGACAGGCTGCTCCACAGCAGGAGCCCTCCCATTTGGAGAAGGGGCAGAGCAGAGTTCAGGGCTGTTCTTTGGAGTGGGTGAGATGGAAACTCACAGTGTCTCCTGGGGACAAGGGGATGCACTGTCTCTTTATTTTGGATGAAAATGCCTTTAGCCAAACCTGACATGCACAATTTGGTCTAAACCCCCAGCTCCTTATAGCAACATCAGCAGTACGTTAGAGCATGTTTGGTACAGTCCTGCTGCTATTCAGTCTCTTCTGACATCTCCCTCACTGTATTTTTGGACAATTACAGCTGTTTTAACAGTTTTCTGTGGACCTCAGTCTTGGATATGGTCAGTGCATGTCCTCTGGATCAGGACACTTGAATCTGATTCCTGTTGTCCTGTGAGATGTCAGTCCAGCTCCTTTGACATCCTCATATGTAGCTTATGGCACCACTGATGAATATCCAAAATTATTATGTGTTTGGAGGGTTGATTATGTGTTTATTAGGTATTTATATGTTTATTTTGTGCTGCTAGGCTTTAACCTCTTCATCATTTGAGTCCTGATATGTGGGTGGGAGATAAGTGTTTTCCTGCCTCAACAGCAGTGATGAGAGTCCCTGTATGGTGAAATGAAACAAAGCGACATCAAACCTGAGCAAATGGGGCTTGTTTCCATCATGTATTTTGTTGCTGTCAACACATGTCACTTTTTGGACTGTAGCAAATACTAAAAACCACCTTTCCTCTCTCAGCCTTATGTAAGCATTAGAAAAAGCTTGGCAAAAGTTTAAAAGTTAGGACATCCACCTGAATAACTGTAACCTCATTTTTTAATCAGCAATAACGAATGCTCTAGAATAACAGCAAATCATTTGAACAGATTATTTTTTTTCCTTTCTTTTTACAGGAGAAAAAAATGTCCTAATTAGCAGTATTGGTGTGTAAGAATGTGGGTATGAAAGAATGTGGGTATGAAAACAACTCAGTGCAGTATTGTAAAGTGTTTATTAAAGCAAAGTGCACTCAATTAAGCTGAACTGAAAATGCAGTATGATTGTACCCCTGGTTGCTGTCTCTCAGTGTCTTGATAAGAACAAATTTAACCTACAAAAAAAACCAAGATGCTGATGAAGGGTGCTCTGGCTGCTCTGATCTAAAGGGACAGTGTAACTTTCATACAGCTGTGGGCAAGAGGTCCATAATGTCCTTTTAACAGATCAGGAGGGAATTGGTTTTTATAGTTTATTCCTTAAATGATTAATAAGAGATTATTGTATCTACACAGGGCAAATCTAATTGTCTTCTCTTTTACATGAACTATTCCACTCACATGAATTCCTCTGATTTCAGTTGAATTACTGCTTATTTATGTTGGTTTAATTGCAGAGAGATTCAATACCTCCAAAATTATGAAAGCAATAGAGATACAGCATTTCTAGGACTCTTGGATGCAGAAAATTAGGATAAGGAAGCTGTGCTGGCTCCTCTGTATTACTGCTGAAGCAGAAACAAGTTCAGCTTTACTTGCACATTGTATTTTACTGTGAGTGGTAAGTTACCCTGCATGGGCACAGCTAAGCAGTGTGTTTTTTTAGTTTCCTAGTTTTAATGCTCTAGTGGGAATGCTAGGTTGACTTCGACACCTAATAATTATTAAAGTAGGACTCAGTGTAGCTGCCAGGGCTTTAAAACATGATCAGTCAGCTATCTCCAAAATCCAGCCTTATTCAGAGGGCAGTCCCTTAGAAATTATGGTTCCATCTCAAAACATCAACCTTTCAGAGTAGTCTAATAGAGCATTGTATGAAAGAAACAGAAAAGATCAATGCCTCGTCCTCCTGTGACCCCACACAGGCAGAAATGCTTGGCCTTCAATGTATTTATGGTTTGAACTGACAAAAATAAGCAAAAATCTGAGAGAATGGGAGAATTACTCTGGTTTTGCAGGCAGTGGAGTATCACGAGTAAATCAGCAAAAAAAAAATCAGTCTAGGTAGAGATGACAGTCTAAAGTTGAGATTTTCTGTCACAGAAAATAAGGAAATGCTAATCATTGTCCATTTAAGAGCCAGCAGGCTCATCAGCATATGCTCCCCATATCCCACCAGCACATCCCTCTCTATGAAACATGTTATCCCTTGGCCAGGGTAGGTGTCAGCAGGAAAAACCTGTGGGCAAAGAAGGGAGAGGAAACTGTAGACTTGGGTCCTCTGTCCATTAGGGGTCCGGATATTAGTTTGGCTCCTTAAGGAACAAGGTGTCATGTTGCACAAGCAGTGGAAATATGTGGTGTTGATTTAGCTCTTTGCACTGTACCAATTTGTGAAGATTCTCAATCTTCTACATCCTTTGGGAGGAGCTTTCACAAAGCTGCAGAGGCAAAACCCATCAAAACTTCAAGTGGTGAACTCTAAATCAAGAAGACAGGCCAAGGAACTTTAGGGAAAGTGTTTGAGACTGGTTTTTATTGCACTCTCTGACTTTCTTGTAAACTGTAAGTTTCAGTGGACACTATCTGGTACAGGTGCTATATTTAGTGAGAGAAGTTCTCCTTCTGTTGATGTAAATTGAAAGACGGTTTTAGAAATTTCTACGGCCTTAAACAATGCAACCCTAAGGATTTTAGGAGTAACAGCTGTGGGAACTTCTTGATTTGATCTTCCTATTATTTTAGACAGTGAAAGCTGCTTTCTCTATAATTCTGTAAACCTGATGGCTTTTGGCAGTTAATTCCAGCCACGTTTCCTGGAGCGCTTCCTGTGACTGTCTGAGTGTCAGCTGTCTCATAAAGGTCCCTTTAACAGGAAATTTGGGAAGAAGAATGATGGTGGGTCAGGATCAGAAATTCCAGTGGAAGGCTCAAACACCCTTTTGAGGGATGGGAAGACAAAAGGAGATAGCCAGGCTGATGCTGCAAATGTCCTAGGTGATCAAAAACCTTGTGGCAGGGGTTGTGCTTTCCCTGACTGGAGGGAATCCAGCCAGAGGATGCAACCTGAGGAAGAGCAGGCTCCTCTAGCCCTGGTGTTGATGGACCATCCTGTCTATGATATTTTGGGTGATGGGGAGCAAAAGGAGCTGTAGTTTTCGCAGCCTTGAGCAAATATGCACCAGCAAGGGTGTACTTTGCCTACAACAGCTGTTATTTTAGGGGCTGGAGAAAGACCATTCCTCCCATCCCTCCCCCATTAAATATTTGCCTGGAGCCTTATGGAAGAGCTGTGTGCAGCTCCAGGGGTTCCCAGCAGTGCGTGGGATTTCGTGCTCTGTGTCCCTGCAGTGTCCTTAGGCACAGGAAGCCCCGAGCCCTGAATCTGAATGAGTTCTGGGCATCAGCAGCGACAGAACCATCCCTGTTATTTGTGGGTGCTGCTCTGCCACTGTTTTTCATCTTTAATGAGAGTTGAACACACCATAAAATTTTATTGGGTGTTTATGCTAACAAAATTAACTAACAGTTGGTGCTTTAAAAATGCAGCCAGAGCTCTGAGCATTATAACTGGGAATCTGCAATGGCTTTTTAACTGGTGGAGGACAGAGCAAATGTGTGAGTGCCAATGCCATTTAACAGCAAACCACTTTATATTAACTTTTTATTGACCAGAACTGATTAATTGACATTTCCAAAATAAATCTTAGCACAATATGTGCTTAAACAAAATCAGATTTTCAGACATTAGGTAGCTGGAAGCTCTGTCAAAATGGTGGGGTTAATTTATAGTACCAAGACTAACGGGCTGATAATCAAAATAAATTAGCTTAGCCACTTCAATACTTCAATGCTTAAATCAAATAATAGGAAGAAGATTTATTTTAACTTTTTGATTATTGTGTTTCCCAATAAAATAGATATAATATTGTGCTGTGAATGCTGTATGGATTACTTGAGGCCACGATTTCAATGGAAGAACAAAGGGACCCCCAGGCTACAAAAAAATAAAAAAGAAAGGAGATTATCTTCAGACTCAATTTCTTGCTTAGTAGAATGTATTTGGCTTATTTCTATATCAGCACTGTTAAGTAAACCTAGGAAAGTGACTTGGTTTATTCATTTATTTATTTAGTGTTTTTCTTTATTTTCATGCAGTTTGCCCATGCCTAGTCTGTAGAGTTTGATATTTATGATCTTTACATTATACTGGGGGGTTTTATGCTGGTTTTAAAACGAGCAGATTGACATGCTGGTTTATTTTTGTTTGTTTGTTTGTTTGTTTTTTAATCAGTGAAATATTTTGATTATCAGGTAGCACTGATTTGCCATGATACACCATCTAGGCATAGTCAAGGATGATTTCAATTTCATATCATTTACATAAAAATTTAGCTAAAACACTTGAGGAGAAATGTCCTGATTCCTGCATTATGCCCTGAGTTACACTGGGATAACACCTGAGTGGTTTAGACATTACATTTTCACACTGCTATGTTATTATAAGTGGTAGCTGATTTTCAAGGCCAGACACTGCTGACATCAAGAAAAACTTCTCCAACCTGCTTTTAACCTGCCAGTGAAATCATGGTCTTGGGGATCTGATGTGAACTCACAGAAGTCAGCAGTACTTCCACATCACTGAGACTGGGACAAAGTTCTGCCCATGCTTTAGTTTTTTACTGAAAGTGAGGATGTGCACTTGCATGATCTGTGAGTTCTTTGGTGGAGGAGCATAACTTGGTAATCCACTAAGTGGGGTTCCCATCTTTATTTTTGGCCTTGTTACTCTGCTTAAAAATCTGAGAATTTAACACATTTTGGTGCCATTCATTCCTTGGAATGAAGGAAAAAGGTAGAGGAGGGACAGAGGTGTACAGCTGTTTGCACAGGCCCTGTTCCATGTCATCCAAACCTTACTCCAAAGGACAGTCTTGGAGAAAAGTGTCCCCAAAACACAGAGTTGTGTTGCAGGCATGGAGTACACGGAGGATAAGCAGGGACCACATCAATTTTTCAGCTCACTTGAAAGGAAGGCTGTTAAAATTATAAAATCTTGGGTAATTTAAAAAGAGAGCATGTACAGCTCTCCTAGGTATCATGTCTTCCACTAGACCAAATAAAACACACTGCAGCAAAGTCAGGGCTTGTCCTTCATGAGAACCCCAGAGAGAAGCTTGGGGTCTGACAAAGATGATGGGAACTGAGCCCCTCTCAGCTCTGCTGGAAAATCAAAAAAGGCCAGGACACCAACACTTTGAAATCAGCTAATTTTCTTATTTGCAGATGGCATCTAAAATTGGAATGCTAAGAAGAGGTTTAAATTATGGCAGACAGATGTGTGCTGCTGGTAATTTACTGCTACTCAGGACAGCAGATACACCACACAATTTTTTTTTTTTTTTTTTTGTATTAGTTTATGCTTCTAGGCTTTTTATTTTTCTTGGACTTTCCCTTAGCATCTGAGCCATCCTAGTGTTTGCAGATTTTTAGTGCAGTTTTATATTCAAGTTTGATTTTGCTAGATAATGACCTTGCACAGAGCCTTTGCCACTGCTTTAACTACTTCTTCTAAGTGGAGGATCAGAGAGTTTTTCATAGGTACAAGTCCAGGAAAGGGCCAGCAGCAGGGATTAACATCAGTGTTATTTCTATTACAGCACTCTATAGGAACTCTAGTTGCATACTGGGATTCAGTACAAGAGACTCTCCAGCCAGATAGCAGAATACTGCTTCCTACCTCAAAGAACTTAGATTTTTAATTTGTTCATTGCTTTATGGTCATCCCTCAAGCTTAGGACTTTATTCTTCCCTTTTTATTCTCGGTGCTTTGCTCATGGGGCTTTCCTTGCACTGGTGAACACCTCTCAGGGCTACACCTGGAGCCCACTGACAGCAGACAGTGAAACACATTTCCCTTGGCACTCTGTGCTGCCTCACTGCCAGTCCTCTTGTGTGACCACCCGTTGCACAGTTAATCTGCCAGCAGAGGCCACTGAAGTTTTCCATCATTTACTCCACATTTAGCTGCTCTTTACTGTTAGAGATCTCTCTTCCAGCAGGTCAGGACTATCCTTCAATTTCCCAGGTCCTGATCTCTGCATGCTCTGTACATTCACATTTTCTGATTTTTTTCCAGATTTAATCATTTGAGTTATCTCAATATTGTTAGAATTCCCTAGGGCTGAAGCGGTATTACAGAACTGTGCTCTGTCTGTGTCTTTCATTCTCTCATTTAGGGTTCATTTCTGCTTCCTTCCTATGCCTCCTCTGTTCCTACCATTTTGGGTGGTTATTTAATGACAAGGGGAGGGCACTGAATACTCCATTTTACAAAGAAGTTAATTTACTTTTGGTGAATAAAACCAGCTGTTTTTCCTTTACATTAATTGATAAGAGAAATTTGCCTGTATTTTTATGTTGTTAATCTGTGCATATTTTTGCCTATACAGGGCATTTGTAGCACAAAAAATAAATTGGCTTGCTGGTTTGTCCAACTCAGGGGCACTAAAGGGCTGATTTGGACTGGAACACAGAAATCTTTAAGAGGCCACTGAAAAGGCAGTGGTGGCTCTTATGAAGATAGTTCAAGCCATTCAGAAGCTGCATCAAGAATTTCTAGCCATGCATGATCACACTGGAAGTGATGAAGGCATTAACCAAGGAAGGAGGGAGGAAAGAAACTGTTTAGGACCCCTTAAACTCTTTAGTTATGGCAGGAATTCGTTGTTGGGTTCTTTCTCTTTTATCCTTTTCTTTTTTTGTTTGTTTGTTTTCTTTTTTTGAAAACTTCGGTGCTTTCTATGGTTTTATAGGAAAGTGATCAGTGCTGTGCATCCCAGCATTATGATCAAAATGCTAAAACTATCTTCAGCAGAATATTGTAAGGGACCTCCAACAATTAGCCTTCCTTCACCACACAGCCTTTCCTTCATTATATTTTACAACATATATTTTTCACCATAGAAATTCTGATTGGCATCAGAAGTAACTGAAAGAGAGTGAGATTGTCCTCATTTTCTTTAAGAACAGGAAAAATATCCATGTCTAACTTCTAGTAATGCCAGCAGAAGCAGCATCCCTAAATCTCTTGTGTGCTGATGGAAGAATTGCCTCTAAAGTTTTTTCAGTGTAAAACAAAGTTTATTGAAGAATCAGTAATGAAGAATGATAGTTCCTGGTACTTAAAGTTTTAGTGATTGTACAAAAATGAGGACTATAGCACTTTAAATTATAGTTTGTAGAGACATTACCATAAATTGCTTATTCTTTCTTGAAAGATCCTTTCTTATTTCCTTGTTAGCATTGGTTAGATTTGGATTTTGATATGGACATCAGTCAGAGGGAAAAAAATCAATATTTTATTCATTGGAAGCTGTCACTTCTATACTCTCATGCTCTGGAAATAAAAATTAAGAAGAGTTAGGAAAAGGGAGAAAACTTCACTGTAGTCCTACCATTGTCGTTTCCAGACTTAGCAATTTAACTAAGATTGTAACAACATTCTTATGAACTGACTGTATTTACCTGAGAAGCAGCTGTACTTTGCAGAGGCTGAAATGCACAGATGCATCCAAATATTGCAATAAAGTAATAAAATATAGGTGTTACCAGAGCAAAGGTATATGTTTACATTGTGTGGTAGGAAAGGTATCTAAACCCCATGTGTCATTTGAAAGCCAGCATGCCTGATCTTGTCAACAGCACTATGGCTTCCAGGTGATAGTGTTTGCAAAAAAAGATATTTTTTGATGAGTGAGAAGGGTATACTGTCCATCACTGGAGGGACATTGCCTTTCTGATGTTGAAATATGAACAAATCTTCACATTTTGGCTCTGCGTCTCTGTGTGCTGTAACAGTGCTCCTAAGCACTGCTACAACAGCATTACTAAGCATGAGATTTCATGAGTTTTCCAAGATTTCCAATTTCATTTAATAAAACAAAACAAACAAAAAAACCCCAAGAAACAATAAAACAAAAAAAGAAAAAAAAAACAAAACAGAAACAAAACCACCACCAACAACAAAGGAAAAAAAATAAAAATAAAAGTAACAAATTTATAGCCAGTATTGCAGCAGAGGTGAAAAAATGCCCAAGTGCTGCAAGGGTGTTGACTTGAATGAGTCCTCAAAAAAATGGAAATTCCCTCTCTGCACTAATTGGAAAACCAGTGTAAGTGAATCCTTGAAGAATAAGACTCAATTTAGGATTACAGCACCAGTATTTAGACATTTATTTCTGCTCACATATAACTTAGGAGCAGATTTTTTCTGCATGAGTGATGTGAGACGTGCCATGTATTCTTCCATGAAATTACCACAGGTCTTGTGTCTGCCAGCACCGGCAGTATGTCTGCAATGATGCTAGATATCTTCATTTAGTCAGTGGAATTGGACAGGCAATACCTAAGCTCCCATTTTAGTCAGTGGGACATAGTGGTGTCTAGGGAGTGATGAAACTCACTGCAAGTTTGCTGTGGGCTGGCTGGTCCCTGACTTGCTGCTTATATTCCATTGATTTCCTTTGGCTAGATCCCTGTTGACTCTAATAGGAGTTCAGACACCTGGTACTCATAGAAACACCTCAGTGCAGACATCCTAATCTCAAATTGCATCCCTCTTGCAACATCAGCCTCGTCTGCTGTGTTACTAGTTGTCAGTGCGGGTAAGAAAAGCTGGGAAGAATTATGGCATTAAATCCTTGCCTGCCATTTCCCAAGAGCCAGGACATTTATTGTGTGTCCAGATGGATGGCTGGAATACCAGAGTGTAATCAGCAAAGCTGAGAGTGATTTATCTATAAAAATACAATGCACAGCAGTGAGAGCTTGGGGGGAAAAAGACCAGGTATGTTTTCCTAAAATTCAGGTTTTAGAAAAGCTTTGTTTATTCTGATCAGGGTAATTGTGGCAGCAGACTTAGACTGAAGTCTGCATTTCAGTCTTGATGAATCCTTAGAGAGGCAGCCTGTTGTCTGGACCAACAGAAAAAAAGATGCTCACATGAATTTGCAGATACCAGTTCTCTTGAAACAGGCAAAAAAGGATTGCAAAAATGCTGATATCAGTGTACAGAAGACTTATGAAGGCAGGTGTGGATAAAGGAGGCAAGGTTCAATCATGCTTTGCCAGAAATTGAGAGCATGATATCAATGTTGGTGTCTCCGACCGCTGGCTCCTTTGGGAACCCTGACAAACATTTGCAAGCATCCCTTGTTACTCAGGCCCTGCCTCACTTTTTAGATTTTGCCCTAAATAAATGTAATCAATAATGAGATCTTGTGTTGGAAAATACACTGCTTTCTGTAGGTACCATGCATTTTTTTTTTTGCACAGCAGGTTGCTCTCAATTTACTTCAGTATCCAAAACCAAGGCTCTTTTTCCACTCCCTTAAGGTGGGTTAAATGCCAGCATGGTGACATTTCCCTCAGTCCTCTTGTCATAGCCTCAGTGGGCTTAATTCAGCATGTGGCTGATGTTAAAGAAAAATCGAGCTGCCTCAGTATCTCAGTAGTGCTAACAGCTCTTGTTATACCCACAGTCTTTGCACTGTTAAATATCAGCATTAAGTTCTACCCTGGTACTTGAATATTTAGGAAAGAAGATATAAAGTATTTAGACTTCTGAGAGAGGCAAATGTTGGAAAGGTTATTTTGAGGGAAATATAGTTGGTTTAGTTTTTTTGTTGTCTTTTTTATTTTTCTTTTTTTTTCTGGTGGGTACCTTTTGCTAGTTGCATTTAGTGGGTTTTTTAATTTAGTTGAGCTTTTTAAAGAAGGTTTATTTTTTCAATTACAAAATAACTTTATGGCCAAGTGACAGAAAAAGTTGTAAAAATCTGTGGGGAACACATCAACTCATAAGGGAAAACATACAAACATTAGAAAGTAAGTTTCAAAACTCTACCAGAACTTAGTGAACTGTGGTTTGCCTGTATTATCCTCAGAAGGGAGGAGATAAGGAGTGAAAAAGAGACAGTAATCAGCTAGGATATGTCTGTGGGCTCCATTGCTGTAGTGCTTTAATTCCTCAAAACTTCTATTGAGATTTGCTACAGATAACTACTGATTGCTGTAGATTGGATTGAATTACATTAGATTAGCATTACTCCAGTTTTACAGACAGTGAAACTGAGAAACAGGGACATCAGGGACTGGATTTTGAAAGATACTTTTCACTTTTGTGTTTAAACATGACATTTGGTAGTCCCTGCACAATTGCCTTCCACTACATGGGAGGTGGGAGATCTTTGTAGGATCTCTTTTTTTTTCCAGCTACCACCTCTCTGGGCAATCTGTGGCAGTTCCTTACCATGCTCACAGTAAAGAATTTCTTTCTAATATCTAGCCTGAATCTGCCCTCTTTCAGTTTAAAGACATTACCACTTATCCTATCACTACATGTCCTCGTAAAATAGTTTCTCTACTTTTATGTAGGCTCCCTTTAGGCACCAGGAGGTACCCAGAATTCCTGAGGGATAAATACAGAATACTCCTAGTTTTTTATTATTTGTAAGGTCACAAGCCTGCAAAGGAGACTTTCTGGGATCTCCTGTTTCATCTGGCCTGTTCTGATGGCTTTCTGCATGACATACCCGTGATATGTATAAACACACAAATCCTTCACTTGGCTGGAGGAAAATTCCTCTATGACATTTAATTAGCCTCAGCTTGCAAAGCCCTGAAGAGAATTCCCTGAGAACCTCCCTTCTTTTATTTGTTCCCATGTTTGCTGTGTGCAGAGAGCAGGAGCAGGGGGCTGTGTAGTGACCAGAGCGTTTTAAGCCATGATTTTTTGCCAAATGCTGCTGGGTACCTTTGCACAGAGAATCTCCATTCCCCAGCACTGTTTATGGGTGGGGAAGCAAAAATGCCTCTCTTGAATGGAGCTCTGAGTTCTCCTCATTCAAACCCTGGTTTCTGCTCATTTGGAGTCATACATGCTGTGCTAATCACTCGATTGCTCTGCTGCTCCTTAAGATGCTTTGATCATGAGGTTCTGGCATTTTTTTTTTCTCTTAGTAATATCCCTGCTTTCCCAATTACTTAATGACGTGAAGGAAAAAGGGCAGTGGAAGTTTTTGGAATACATGGACATTTAATTTTCTGTAAGATCGCTTGTATCCTCCTTCCTTGATATGGCTTGAGGTGAATGTTAGATTTTTAGAGCAGTGATATAAACGATTAAAAAGTTTTGCTGTCTAACCAGGCACAGTGCTTCTACAAGGCTGCCTCTTCCATCAAATAAAGATGAGAAAGAGACCAGACTGAGAAAATCACACTCTTTAAGAATGAAGAGCATGTTTTATTGCTCCAGAGCAAGGAGGTTGCAGTGCTGTACTGTTGGTGTGCATTATCTTCACTTGAGCATGGATTTCACTCATGGAATGATAGCCAGCAATAGCTGGCTGCCAGTTTAAGGTCAGTGTTACATGAACAGTTAAAGCATATTTTGACATGGATCTTTGGGTGTAGCCAAATATCACAAGGGAAATTGAAGAAAGCATAGGGAGCAGAGGTGGCTGTAAGGCTGTTCAAGCAGGCATTAGCTGCCAGCACCCCAAGAAAATACTGCAGCAGGCAGAGAACAGTGATGGCCAACACTGTCATGGTGCTGAAATGCCTGAGCTATGTCAGAGCACAGGGTACTGGGCTCTGACATGCCATTCCCAACATAAAGCAACTCCCTTTTCTCCCCTGTGGGGTCATATTTGAGTCAAACCTCGAGGCCAAAGAAGAATTGCAGCGCTGTATTTCTGCAGCCAGTACAGCTGCTTTCAGCAGGGCTCTTTTACTCTCTGGGTGGCTGCTGAACATTACAAAGCCCTCATGGCACAGAGCACATCCACACATTTCCAGCTGAATAAGATCCCTCAGCTCTTTACTTTTCACAGCACCCCAGTGATGGAGATCCCATTTTCCAGGGGATCAAGCCAAAAGATCCTCACGTGCCAGTGGCAAACACGGGCTGCTTCCTGACATGCATTACTTACCACTCTGTCCACCTCTTGTGCTACTTTAAAAGCTCCTTCTCTCTACCTGCTCTGAACAGGTCTTAAGCCTGGCTGAAAATCAGGATTGTTCTGTGCAATTTGGTTTTATCTTTTGGCAGCAACATATTAATTATTTCATAATGAAATCCAGATGTAAGTTGTATACTGAAATCTGTGCCTTTCTCTTATTAAACTTCTATAATTTTTGTTGCGTTATGGGGAAATGACATGATTTTTTTTCCTCTAGGAAAATAAACACTGTTGGTCCTGACTATTTCATTTTTCCCTGTCCCCTGACTTTTAGGCCGTGCTGTAGTTTAATTTCAGTTTGTGCTGATCTGTTTAGAGCTTGTGGTGGGTTTTCATGTTTTCAAGATGAGAACCAATGCCCAGTTATTATTTTTTTTCTTTATTCTCTTCAGCTTTCAATTCAAATCTTGGCCTTTCTTTGGCAGGTTGAATAGCCAGTATTTGCACCTGTTGACTGCTGTCTTGGCATCTGAGGAGTTTTTGTTTCCAACCTGAGATCCTCTCTGTGAGATGACTGTTTCTAGAAAGGCTTTAGCCTCCAACAGAAGAAGAATGAGGCCATGTATTTGTCAAAGTTAGATACCTACATATCATTTAAAAAAAAATCTAACCAAAATATATATAATATTGTTTTAAGAGTGGAATTATCTAATTAGATATCAAAAAAACCCCAACCAAACAAAAACAACTACCATGGCTTCCATTTCATCTGCCCTTTTCCATCTGGAAATGCTTAAATTGTTTTTCAGTTGCTTCTTGGTTTTCAGTTACTTCTGTAATTCTCTTTAAAAGTTCCTTTCACAGTGCATTGCAGAAATAAAAAGAAAAAAAGACGTGGAGAGACTTTATATGCTAAGGAGGCTGCTTCAGACAGAGGCAATTAATTGGTGCTGTACAGCTCATACAAGAAAATCAGGAGATGTGAACTGAAGATCAGTCTTTGAAAACGTGGTTAACAGGCAGAGCTTGAAAGCCTCCCACGGCAGCAGACTGGGCTGAGGGCACTGGGGTTTGATCCTGGGTCCTAAGAAGCTTCCTTATTGCAACCCAAGGTGAAGAATTTTGTTCCTTCTATTCTCAGATTTACAGGGATGAGATAATTTTGCTTCATGCTGGGTGAAAGCAGCCCAGAAGTCTCTTACATAAAGGTTATCTGTGATTATTCTTAATTTTTTTTTTATCAGATCTCACATATGGAGTAGTGTACTTCACTCATAAGAGAGAAGCAGCAATATTTTTATTGATATAAACCAACAATTTTATGAAATTTAGTTGTACAAATTCAGTGGCAAGGTACACTTGATTATAACTGCATAGAGGACAGAGCTGAACAAAACTGTCAGGGGGACCCTCCCATTAAGTCTTGAGACTCAGGAGAGAACGACTTGCATTCTAAACTCCTCCTCAGAGTTGGGTTTAGGTGCAACTAGATCCAGACTTAGCCTCAGACCTGGTCAATGATTTATGTCTAAGGGGTTATATGTGCATAGTCAAGCGTTCAATCACTTAGCTAAGATTACATAGA
This sequence comes from Cinclus cinclus, assembly GCF_963662255.1. NCBI lineage: Eukaryota > Metazoa > Chordata > Aves > Passeriformes > Cinclidae > Cinclus > Cinclus cinclus. The sequence continues at coordinate 6,781,664 of NC_085046.1, forward strand.
TTCAGGGATCTGACTCCCAGTTCACTACCAAGAGTAACCCTGGCTGTGGTTCCAGTACTGATGGAAGGATAACCAGAAGACATTGCCCTTCCTTCCTCGTCTTAGAGAAATTTTGATGTCATATGTTATTTCTCCTCTGTTATTGGCATTTTCTCTCTTGAAAATGTCTGATGTTTCAAAAATTCTCTCTTCTTCTCACTTTATTAATCAGATTTGTGGTGGTTAATTATAAAGGCTACTTGCTGAGGAACTGTGGGCCTGGAGACATTATTTTTTGGCAAAATCTGAGCTCCCTTCCCTTCCCTTCCCTTCCCTTCCCTTCCCTTCCCTTCCCTTCCCTTCCCTTCCCTTCCCTTCCCTTCCCTTCCCTTCCCTTCCCTTCCCTTCCCTTCCCTTCCCTTCCCTTCCCTTCCCTTCCCTTCCCTTCCCTTCCCTTCCCTTCCCTTCCCTTCCCTTCCCTTCCCTTCCCTTCCCTTCCCTTCCCTTCCCTTCCCTTCCCTTCCCTTCCCTTCCCTTCCCTTCCCTTCCCTTTTCCTCTTATCCCTCAATCTACTCTGTATTGAATGTGGATTGCTGACAGGTCCAGCTCTGGTGATCTCAAGAGTTGCTTCTCTGAACCAAACCTGTTCTCTTTGTTTCTACAGATGGAATATGTGGACTAAAGGCTGGGGCTTCAGTCATCTTTTGCAGGAATTAGTTTCTAGAATGTTTTATTCATGGATTTAGGTAGATGTCATTCATAATAGAAAAAAATCAGTACCTGTTTGAAAGCTGCAGGAAGAAATCAGGAACTGCAGCATTTGCACTTGTACCAGAGGCTGCCTATGCATTAATAAGTGCAATGAAAGAACGGGGGCTCTGTGTCTCTGTAATAATGCAGTGCCTCAGCCTGTGACTCAGGGTTGGCTAAACTGGCAAATTTTTGCTTCAAGTATTTACAGGCAGAGCACTGACCATCCTCCAAGTGTTTCTGTCAGCATTTCCCTTGCTCTAAGCACACTGGCATGTGTGAAAGCTGCTCATGCCCTGCCTCAAAACTCCGATGCACTAGTAACATGGAAAGGGTTTTTTATTGTCACAACACTGAGAGAGAAACATTTCAAGTCTCATACCACAGAATGCAGAAATGATTAATGGTGTCACTGAATACAGCTCTTTCTTTGCTCATTCAAAATTTTTACATAAGGAACCAGAATATACGAAAATCTATAAAGGATGAGGTTTCAGTTCTGCACTGTTTTTGTTCCTGAGTCAACTGCTGAGACTGGAGCTGATAAAAAGTCAGAATTTATCTATCCTCCAAAATTTTGTCAACATTTGTATGATTGCATAAACAGAGCTGGTTTTCAATCAGTCTTTTCCCGATGGAAATCTGTTCCAGTGGAAAACTTCTGCCAGATCTTGTTCGAGAGCATAAGGATCCTAAAACTACTTTGACTGAGGAATGAGTCAATTGTCTGCTTGTGCATTGAAAGTAAAAAAAGAAAATTCCACAGCAACAACAGGAACTGCTGTTTTGGGACTTAATATTTCTCCGTCCATCCATCCATCCATCCATCCATCCATCCATCCATCCATCCATCCATCGTCAGTCTCAGCTCTTGGTCTGAGCAGAATTCCTCAACATTTCTGATCTTCATTTCTGGCAATAGAGTTTTAGCACATATGTAGCCACATCTGTCTGGAGCAAAGAAAGTGCTAAACAAAACAAAATTCAATAAAAAATAAATGCATTTATTGCCTATGATGGAAAACTGTAGGTGTGTGGCAGAGGCATATTCAAACTCAAAATGCAAAGCCTGCTATCAGGAAGCTGAATGTGCTGTCAGATAAAGAAAAAACACACTGTAGAAAACAGCACATTCATAATAACATTCAGAAAGATAATATACTACAGATAAAAGACAAGCATCCTAATACACAGAGAATTATACTTCCTTACAATGAATATGTTTCTTCTAACAACAATCCTGTATTTTTTATAGGCTCAATTATGTTATTTTCACTTGTTCATAAGAATACTATTTCTTTCACAATCCATTAAGCAGATTAGGGTTTGTGGGGTTTTGCCAGACTCTGTGCTGCTTCTCCCAGCAGAAGTGGTCACTGGCTAAAAATTCTCCAGAGAGTCAAGAGCTGGCAGGAAGAAGTCACTGGGGCCTTGAGTTAAAATGGAAATGTCACTGATTTGGTGCAGTAAAGAAGCAAAGATGCTTCTTCCCCAATACAGACATCCCAGATGTGCTCCCACATTATTTGAAATTCATGGAAATTAGATATTTATAGCACGGTGTTCATTAATTCAAATAGAAATGGGTCCCAAATAGTAAATAAATGTTTCCAACTTTCATGTGTTTAGCTGTAAAGAGCCTATTCTTAGCTTATTCATTTCAGGTTGTGATCAAACTGGATTAAGATGTGCATTTATACATGGTTTGACACAGTGTTTGAAAGGTGGAAGGAGACTTAAGCAATTTCCACGGTTATCAAAGTATTTGCTTGTAATTAGTAACCAGAAGCATGAAAGGATTTGTTGCAGCAGGGCTAAATCTTTAAATAATGCCAGAACATTTCCCAAACTTCATCTTATTCTGGCCTCTATGGTTAAGGCAAATGAGCAGGAATATAGATGAAAAAAAGGTACAAGTGGTACTGGAGAGAAAGAGGCAAAAATTCAGTATCTTTTGAGGAGATGCCTGTCAGAGAATTGCTTTGTGTTTGAATCACAGTATCCTTGTATTTGAGATGTGTGATAGACACCCCTACTGCTCATCATACCCAAAACAAACAACAGAAAATGTGTGAAACCTGGAATCAGGGATGCAAAGTGTTTTGCTCACCATCTCTCTGCAGGTTAGTGGCAGAAAGCAGAGGAAAGGCTCGTGGATGCCCAATTCCCACTGCTGAGACAGCACTGACTGTGCTCAGCTCCTCTCTGGAAGGGTGCAGGCAGAGCCCCACCTGGCTTTCCCTGGGGGAATTTTGGTCTTGAGGGCTCTTTCTAGTGGATGGCTGGGAAGACCCAGGTCCCTCCCTCTAGCTGCTGCTGTTGGACTAAGAAATGGCAGGGAGATGCAGCTTGGAACATTCAGGCCTCTTTTAGGGGATGTGCTTGTACTTGGTGCTCTGAAACAGCTTGTTAGGGGAGGTCTTATACACCTTACTGCTTCTTGTGGTAGGAGGTTTTTTCTGTGCCAGGAGGGGATTTTTTTCCAGCTGATCATAAACTGCAGAGGAAAAAGTCCATCTGAGTGTGCAGAACAGATTTCATCTGTGCTTTGGAGAAATGTAGATGCTGCTACTTGGTCCAGCTGAGGGTTCTGGCATGAACCAGGGTGATGGCATGGCCCTGCCTCAAGTCTCCAGTGTGCCAGGCAAGATGATGGCCATCACCTTAAATGAGTTCTGGTCCCTTCTGGCCCAAATCTGTTAGCTCTCTGTCAACAGGAGACTGAATAATCTGTTGTGGCCTGAGATTTGGGTGCCAGCAGCTGGCTTGAAGTCCTGTGGCACTGCAGCACGACTTGTTCCTTTGCTGGCTGCACTTCTCATGCGGGAGCGCTCTCCCAATTTCTACCCTGTAAGCTGCCAGAAACAGCCCTTGGATTGAGTGTTAGTGGGACTGAGTTAACTGTCCCAGTGTCCCCAAGCACAGTGCTCCCTTCTCTGCCACTGCTTCCCTCGCTGGGGTCTCTCCTGCATTGCCTGGTGCTTGTGGGGAGGCAGCAGGAGAAGGGTACTTGATGTACTTCTGTTCACTGAGGCTGATGGGCTGCCCTGACTCCAGCAGGTTCAGTGTGCCTGGGACAGTTCTGAGGCACTGAAGCCATCTGGCACATGCTGCCTGCATCTCCATTGCTGAGCCTTGGAGCCTCCCCAGAAAGGGTGGCAATTGCCTTTTGGCAATGGGCCAGCACCTGTGTTAATTCTCAATTCCCAGTGCTCCCAGCAGTTGCTTGGAGGAGCACTGGTTATCAAGGGCCAAAACCATGCAGATGAATGTGTCAACAACTTAAATTTGTAAAGGCCTCAGGACCAGTGCCCACAAATGGCCCTTGACTCTGCTTGCTTTATTAACAGAGACGTGGCTCTTTTTTTATCTCTCAGGACACCGGTCTCACAGCCGCTCCCAGTGCTAGTGGGTGCACAAGGAGCAGGAAACACCAGCATTTGTGGGGCCTTAGTGAAGAGAACTATCCTTCTTAAAGTCATGCCATTTCCTGACTCCTCTATGTAGCTCCAAGCTAAGACTAAAATCCAGAGGAAAACTTCTCCTGAAGTGTTTTACTGACTCTCACAAGTAAGTAGTTTCACGGCCTCTTTAGAGAATGACAAAATTAAAGGACTGAAAATGAGCTCTCTTGTCCCAAAGGCACCTTGGCTTATTTTCAGTGTCTTTTCAAGGTAACCATTCTGTTACTTAGATAAGTAACAGGCACTTGGGCAAAGCTTCTTCTTTAAAGACCCATGAATGGATAGACTGTGTGTCAAAATGCAATTTAAAAAGGCACATAATAAAAACAATATCATTCCATAACTCTCAGTACCATTAAGCTAGTCAGCAGGAGATCCAGAAGTCACCCAGGAAAGAAAAAACATGATAATTTTTCAGAAGAACATAGTCTGCTAAATTACTTTGCAGCTTCCAACCATCTGGGGAGAAAAATAAAGTACATTCATCCCTGCTTGAACTGATGAATAGAAACTGCAGAAAAGACTGGGTTTTTGCATTGCTGGTCTGCATGTTAATTCAGAGCCTGGAGCTGGTGGATTCTACATCGACTGAGTAGAGAGAACGTGCTGAGAACTTGCCTCTGTGATACAGTGTGAATAATTTCATTTTGTTGGAAGTGTTTTCTCAATGGCCTGTGCAGAGAGGAAGATCCCTACTCCGGTTTTCTGTGAAAATTAGGTGTTATGTGACCACAATGTGTGTGTGAGTGCACAATTGCTCCTGCTTCTCTCCAGTAGCTTTTTTGATTCACCTGACCGGTATCAGCTAGATGTGATGAAAGGTCTGACAAGCTTCATGAAAATCAGTGGCTTCATAAAGGAGAGAGACTCTTTTTGTGCCTCCACCATATTAAAGCCTTCAGTATGGATTTACTCACTGAGATACTGGAGGCACTGTACAAAGGAGACAGAGGAATGCTCTAGTGAAGGAAGAAGCATCAGCAGGAGCTGATATCTTGTTAGACATCAGAGAATCTTGCCATGAGCTACACAAGATGAGACTTCAATAGTTCCATTGCCTGAGGATATAATACTTTCCACTCTTTTAGTTTCTCCCTGCTCTTCCAGACAGTGATATAATGTTATTTTAAGGGCTATGAGTAACTAACAAATAAAGAAGTTATGGCATCCTGCTCCAAACTTCTGGGAAACAGCCCAGCAGAGAAATTGCTAGCAAAGAAACTGTCATCTAGACCATGCTGCCTTCCTGAGGCAACAACTTCATGGTGAACGTCAGGTGTTTGCTTGTTTCCTTGAACTTGTGGGTATTCTTTCTGCAAGGAAATGATGGTTCCTTTTGGGGGTGAGGAGCAGCTATTACTGTGAGGATTGGCTGTGCCATGGCAGGGTTATGGATCTTTTGGATCACGACCTGCCACTCATGCTCTCAAGACCCAAAAGTTAAAGGGAAGTATGTAGTTTTTAGCAGGTTTTGCTCATTTTAGGATGAGAAGATAATTTGTAATGTTTCATGAGTTACTATGAGGGGTGGGATTCCTTGGGTTAATGAACCCTGTACAAAGCCCCAGGTGTGTGAGGATTGTGGTGACCCAAAGGAGGCTGAGGTCCCACTGATGACATCAGAGACAGCACAAATGGCAGTGGAATAAAAACAGTTTCAGTAGAAGTTGGGCAGTAAAAAAATATATCTGGGTCCAGACTTATTATCATTCTTCAGTGCCTTTCAATAGTATTGTTGTGTGTGCAAGAATTAGAAGAGAAACAGCAATGAAAACAGATAATGAGCAGTTTGAGCCGTCATCACAAGATGTGATTGTACATGTGGGAGCCATTTACCCTTCAAACAAGACTTACTTTCTTCTTTTGCATGAGAGGAGCCCCATTTAAGCATTCATTAATCTATTTAACTATTATCCTTTATCATCCTTCAAATTATTTTTTCTGTTTGCTCTTTACTATCCTTCATTCTTTTCCCTGTTCCTCTCCTGTCTGTTTGTCCATGTCAGTGTCAGTGTGCTGTCTCCTCTCTGAAATTTGAGATTTCTGGTGGACAAGCTCTTTCTGCTTTTTAACACAGCACATTTCACAATGGGTCAGAGCCCATTCTTGATGAAAATATTGCGTTATTTCTATAATAATCATACTTTACACACACACAAACACACACACACACACAGAGATATTTACTCCTTATTTGCTTTGAAATTCAAAGAGAAATGTGAACTCTCTGATATTTTGATAAAGAATATTGCAGGTGGAGTTGCTTGTGGGTCTTTATTTTATTTTGTGGTCATTTTTTTCCCCAGCTACAAGAGACTTCATCCAGAATTTGATAGGTTTTTTTTTTTTTTTCATTTTCCTTGAGCATGGTTGGAGTTTGGCTAGCACTTTATCAGGTCCTGAGTCCTGTTCCTGCCCTATTTCTTGATCTTTTCTAGAACTTGCACTATTTTTGGCAGTAAGCTTCTCAGCCATATCTGTGTGATAGAATCCTCTCCCACTTCCAACAGGCGACTTGATTAACAGCAGCAACATTTTACTCTTGATGCAAAACTTCGGTTCTCTTTGCTACAGGGAGTTGTGTACTTGGGTTCATCCAGCCTTGCCGACAAATTTAAGTGAGAAGTCTGGTCCCCTCCAGGCTCTCTTTACAGTTGATGGAGTTTGACAGACGTAGCCAAAAGTTATTCTCCCCACCCAATATATGAAACATTCTTCACAAGCCTCTGTCTCAGAGTTTCCAGCCTTGGCCTGAACAGTGGCAGAGTTTGATCATCGTGTTTCTTGTTCTGAAAAGTGTTACAGAATACTCATGTCATTCCTGATGGAAGATAGACTAGTGACTTCACTGCAGTTTCTATTTCTAATATAATAAGAAACAAAGCAATGCATTTTTATTATTTAGAGCTTGTGGTTTATGACTGCATTGCTGCAGTTTATGTGGATAGCTCTATATTTAACAAACTCAGACATGAGGTCAATAGATCAATAAATAGGTGGGCAATGGGGGTACAAGAGTTACAAATGAAGATACATGACCCACTGTCTTTGGAGTCACCTGAGGTGCAGTGAAAAAGGGAGTTGGTGAGAACTGACAGGCCAGGGCAGAGTCTGGCCAGCTGGTGATGGAGTAGTGTGGTTACAGCGCTGGACAGAAACTCTGCCTTGCCAGGAGGGCTGTAGTTTGATCTCTTTTGGAAAGGCCATAGCTGAATTCCTAAAGGCAGATGATTCAGGAGCACAGACTGTAGTTAGAGGTATCTGCATTCTCAGCTTCATGTCCTGAGTCAAGAGCCAGAATTCAGGTGGGATGACTCGGGATAATTCTTTATCTTTTTGTACTCATGAGAAAACTGAGAGTTGTGTCCCATGACTTTTGCATGAAGCATCCATTCCACATTTTGCATCCATCCAATATTTCTAGAACCTGTCAGAGTATGTCTGGGGTGCAGGGGAGAAAAAATCTGCCAATATGTCTAGGGAAGTAATGTTTTATTGAAGTTATTCCACTGCTGTTTAATGCATTCTTTGTCATCTTACTCCTGGAAGGAAGGCAAGTCCTTTCACCTTTCTGCAATTGGAAACCATGGCATGAAATTTGTTATCCAAGGTATTTCAGGAGGCCTCTGCTGGAAGGATCAACATCCAACACTCACTTCTGGATTTGTATAAGATGTGATCTCACTTGGGATCTTTACTGATGGGTTGGGGCTAGCAACAAGGTGGGTTACTTTTGACCAGGACACATTCAAGACTTGAAAGGGCTTCTGTTCTACCCTCAGGGGGATGGTGGACACAGGCATGGTTAGGAGGTGTTTCTGCAGTTCATTGATTTCAGGAAGGGGCACGAATTTAATATCCAAACTTTGGAGCTGACAGACCCAAGCAGAATTTTTTTTTATGGTCAATAATACTCAGTGTTCAGACTCACATCTGTCAGCCTCTGTTTTTTGCTGTTTGTCAGTTTCTCTTTCAAACTCTATCTGTAGTTAATAATTTAAATTTTGCAGGCTGGCTGTTCACTTTGTTTTGCTCCGCACTGCATTCTTTGAAAAGGCATGAGATCTTTCCTCAATATGATAACAAAGACTAGGTATAATACACCCAGAGAGGTCTTATCACTTTCTTACAGTGTATAGCAATTACAATAGTGCTTTTGATTTATGCTATATCCTCCTAGCAACCACACATTTTGCTTGCCGCCTTAATTTCAGCTGCACATTGAACTAACTGATTTGGGACTTTTTTCCTTACAGTGAAAGTCCTTAATCTCTTAAACAGCTCCAAACCACTTTCCTGGTCCCTGCGCTAAAACTTCTCATTTTTATCACTTTTTTTTCCCTTTATTATTATTAATTCCCCACCTTTTCTCTAGGTCTATTATTTTCTTAATTTTTGCATGAACTTTAAGCTTGACCGCTTTATTGATTTATTACCCGACTGTACATTTTTTAGATCTGAGTCATTGATATATAGGTACTCTGTGCCTATTCCAAGCTGGTATTTGCAAAATTATCAATACTATTCAAGTCTTCTGTTCAGAGTGAATGTTGGCACATGGAAAGTGTTTACTCCATCCACAACACTTCCACTCTTTGTGCCACTATTGCATTTTTGCTCCAAATGCCTTCAAGGGAAGAAAACATTTTCCCCTCCCATTATCCCCTAGGAAGAGAAGCACCATTCAGAAGAGCTCATTTCTGTTGAGTGGGTGCTAATTTATTATGGTGTTCTAAATTTATACATAAGCAAGTGTTAATTTGAGAGCAGGTGGTTTTTATAGTGACAGAGCCATCTGTAGGGGACCGATTCTACTTTCATTTCTTTATTTCTGTTTCTATTTCTGGAACACAGCTATCACTCAGACCATAGCCAGGGTGGACACAGGTGGGGACAGCCTCAGGGAGGACCCAGTGGCTGTTGAGATGCAGCTTGACTGGGGCTGATGAGGGAGCAGTTTCCTCATGTGAACTGCTGCCAAGGCATTTCTCCCAGTCCTGACCTTTCTGTGCCATGGCTAATTCCCATAGACTCAAACTTTAGGGCTCCATCCTGACAAAGTGTCCAGAGAAGGGCAATGAAGCTGGTGAAGGGCCTGAATCATAGGTCTGATGGGGAGTAGTTAGGGCTGTGGGTGTTTAATCTGGAGAAAAGGAGGCTCAGCTGGAACCTTATCACTTTTTGGAACTCCCTGAGTGTGGCCAGGCATGGGTCAGTCTCTTCTCCCAGGCAACAGCGAGTAGGGCAAGGGGAAATGACCTCAAGTTGTACCAGGATAGGTTTAGATTGTATAGCTGTAAAAATTTCACTGAAAGGGTTATCCACCACTGGAACAGGGTCTCCAGGGAGGAGGTGGAATCACCATTTCTGATGATATTTTAAAGATGTGTAGATGAGGCACTGAAGGATGTGATTTGGTGGTGGACCTGGCAGTGCTCACTTAACAGTTGAACTTCATAATCCTCAAGGTCTTTTCAAACCTAAAATTTCTATGGTCCTTAAAATGAGCAAACAAAAAAATTGAAATGTTGCAAGCAAATAGGAGATCACGTCCCCTTGAAAATGCATATTTAATTTGAAAAGTAGTGGAGAATTAAGCTCATGGGTGCTGCCGGGTATTTTAGCACAGTTTACAATCCAAGAATCTGCATCCCTCACATGGAAGGCTTTGAAAAGTTTTTTTCCTTCTAGGGGTCTCTCCTGGAGTAGGATTTATCTCTTTACAATGCCATTTGTAAGGTATGCCCCTTGCCTTTTATTTTTGAACAGTAAAAAATTGGTAAATTTAGAAGAGCACTTTGGAATATGTTCTCTTATTCTGCGTGTTTCAGATTGTATTTACTTTTGCAAATGTTTCAGATAGATTCAAATCCATGATGCAAGAAAATAAGGAAGTCAACAGGTAAAATGTAATGTTAAAACTCTAGAAGGAAAACTCTGAAAAATGTCTATGCTGCATGAGAAAGCAGATTCTGAACTGTAACAGCACGTGTGTGTGTGACACAAGGGCTATAAAAGGTCTATGTGGACTGAACCCATGTCTTTTGAAATGAATAATTTCCTTTTCATACTGCTCCTCTGAGTTCATAATTTTTGGCATTTACACTATCAGGAAGAAGAGAAGTTTTGCAGTAATTTTGCTGAATTTCAATTAGAATTGAATGTATGTTACACTAAACTTAAAAGAGCAACCACTGCCTTTATTATTCATGGGAAAATATTTTCTCCTGTGACCTTGACACCTTAGATAGCACCCCAGAACATTTTCTCTCATCATCTTGGTTCAAGCAAGGGGATTATGAGAATATTTCTTTGATTTACATAAAAAGAAATGAAAAAAGAAACCTGTATAAAAACTTCAGGCTTTTTGCAGCTTAATGTTTATTACTGCTAGTGTAAAATGTACTAACAGAAAAGATATTTGGGAAAGATGGGCATGTGAAAGATTCTACCAGTTCCACCCCAGCCTTGATGCTCTGCATCTTGGCTCAAAGACTTAGAGAAGGAATCTCAGACGCATTGGAATTGATTTGGAAATGTTTCCTGTGCTTCCTGAACAAAATAAGCTTTGAAACTGTTTTATAGGAAGATCAGATGTTGTGAGTTTGAAGTAAACAGCAGTAGTGCAGTCTTTAAGAGACAGAGCAAGAAGCTGACAGAGTAAATGGTGCTGCAGAACTCACAGCTTTAATTTGTAGATCATTTCCTTGGAGAGAGACCTTTTCCAGTGGGCATTTCCATGTATTGTAGGAGCTCACACTTGACTTCTTCCTGCTGGATGATAGCTGGATTCATTCAGTCAACTCAGTTTCAGCATGAGTGCAGAGTAAGACCTAGTATTGCTTCAATACCAGAGGAGTCCTGAAGAAATATTTATCCCACTATCTTTGTTGTTTCCTACTAGCTACTGACCCTGAAATTCTTAGCTCAGATTAGAGAGATTAAAAACCAGGATGAAGAGGAACATCTGGTGCTCAGGTGAAAAGATTATTTTCCATCTTTACCCACTCAGCCATTTTTCCTCTGCCCTTTTCTTCCATCAGCAGGAAAAAAAGTACAGATTTGTAAAATATTTAGTTTTTGTGTTCATCTCCAGGGAAATTGCATGTCTGAAGGCCCAGGAGCCCTCAGGGCTTTTTAACTCATGCTGGTTTTTGGTGCAGTGGGAGGATGATAACTCAAGATGCCATATTTGCAGGGCAGTGATTATAAGTTAACTGAAATGAGTTTGCTGTTGGCAAGATCCAGGTGACATCAATGGTACATTTGAAAATCCCACCCTCTGTCTGTACCAGCCATAGCCTGCAGGTGTAACTGTCATTGGAAGATAAAAGTCCTGAAAATTTTAAACCACTACGGTAGCATAAGCTTTTCATTTTCATTTTGATAATTTTGATGGTTTCATTACAGTTGAAGTGTTTGTGAGAGCTGTGACTGAAAGTGTGGAGGTTTGAGCATATACTGAAGCAAACTTGGATCTGGCCACAGTGACTTCATAAATTTGCCAGTCTGACCTCAAGCCAGGAGGGACAGTGGAAGGAGCAGTGATGGATGCTGCCCTGTTCCTTCTCTTGAAAGGAACAGACTCCTGCTCCCAGCCCTGGACCTTCTGCTGCACTCAGCAGAGCTGCGGTGCTGTTCTGCCATCCTGCCAAAGGATGGTGGCAGCACTCCAGGAAAGTGTTTTGTGATGATCAATGCTTTTCTCTGAGTCCCCTGGCCCTCTCTGGATTTCCACAGTGCTGTAGTCTCACCCTCCCCTTGAAAAACTCAACTCAGCTGTGCCATGAGGAGGCTGCCCTGTTCCAGGGACAGTCCTGATATCACCTCTAATCTCTGTCCCCGCAGTTGGGGAGTGAGCTGAACCCAAGTACCAGCTTGGTAACAGTTCTATTTGTAGGAAACTTTCTGTTTCCCTTGAAGACTCTTTTAGGTTTCACCACTGATGAATTAACTGTTTTCCGTTCCATTTGTCATAGGTGAAACCAACTTTGTCACCCTGATCTCTGCAAAACATCCCCTTCTGCTTCCTATGTGCACACTGCCTTTTCTCCTAGACAGTCTGATTCAGATAATTAGTAAATTCTGAAGAGCTGTTCTTAGCTTGCACTTCTTTTTGAAGATGGGCATTTCTGTGCCAGACCTGGAAAAGCTCATTGTGTATCCAAAAACCTGAAAGTTTGTCCAACTTTATCAAGTCTTCTACTAAAATATATCCTTTCTCCACAAACAGAGAGGTGGACAGGTAAAATCTGCAGAAGGTTCTTTGATAGAATGTAGTGTTCTGCTCATGGCATGCTTCAACGCCCTGCAGTTTTGAATTACCCCTCCTAAACATTTCACCGACTCTGAATGACACATCTCTGACACACACCAAAGAAAAGTAAAAAAAATACACTTTCCTATTTCTGGGGATCTATGTGCCATGTTTTCTAGCAACAGTGCAGGCTTGATGGTTTGGTTGTACACTAAATGCTTTCAGTACTTACAACTTCTACTATTGCAAAATACTTTATCTGACCTTGAAAAGAATTATGCTTTTATGCTCAGACAAAAAAGAATCATCTAGTACAGAATGGAGCTGTAAGCCTTCTCAACTACATGGATTACTGAAATCACATCACCTCTGTGTGCTCTGTTCATTGCACCAAGTGTTTATATAGAGCAGCAAAAGGATTATGCAACTCTCTTAATAGATTGGCTGTCATAACAAGACCCAAAATCAGGTGAGTTTGGTCTAAATTTGGGTTATTGTGAATGCTTTTCAGATAGCTCTGTGTATGACTCCAGGTGTCTCAGTCTGAGAAAAATAGGGATTCATTAAAACTCAACATCAAGCTTTCTGATCTGTTTTTAATAGTTATATTACACATAATTACATTTAGACTTGAAATCCCTAGAAGTCTCTTTTATAGTTTGTCTTAATTAGCATTGATCTGGACATGCTGAGCAAAAGCCAAAATTTTAGCTTTGCCTTATTCCATTCTTTCCTTTACTAGAGTAGTTTAAAGGATCCACTTGTCAAAAAGCATAAAAGACTCTCTCATATTGAGAGTTCTCATAAAAGGCCCTAAGAGCATCTATGGAGCTATTACTGTCTATTGTGCACAGCAGATCTGTAAAATACTGGCATGGGGTTATTTTTAATGCACTGAACATGGTTAAAATCAGTGGGAATCAGCATGTTTTCCTGTGGAACTGGGTATCTCTTGCCCCTGTCTCCAAAGAAGTCCAGTGGTTTTGCACTTTCTATTAATTCCTTTATTTCTTTGAAACAGGATGCTTTGTGGGGGAAGAAAAAAAAAAGGTAAAAATATAGGAGAAGGAAGAAATCACTGGCATTATAAGTATGAGTAAGCTTTGTGACGTGACAGTGTATGTATTAAAATGACAGCTGAAGGAAAATCCATTCCTATTAAGAGTGAAAGGACTGAATGTGAAGACACCCGAATGAGATGCATAGAATTGCTAGAGACAGAGCAAGTAGTGGGTGTCACAAAACTGCATCAGCCTGAAAAAAAATGCATAGAAGGCAATACTGAAACTTTGAAGAAAGATTGATGTGACAACAGCTGCAGGTAAATACTGTGGGGAAAAAAAAACACGATTTCCACCCAAAGTACAGCGACCCTTGCCTTTTATGTCTGTTTATGATGGCAGCAATGCATCAGTATGCACAGGAGGGAAAAAAGGACACAGAGGATCTGTGTAAAGGTAATTAAAATAATTGTTCATGCTCTTTTGGTCGCCTTGATCACCAAAAACTTTGACATTATAGGAGAAATTATCCTCTAGCGTTACTTTTGCAGCATTGTACATACAGTCTGTGGGACCCTGACTACCTCAAGGAAGACATAACAAGGCCATCTCCTACATTCTGAAGTCTTGGCAGTTTTTGCAAACAGCTTCCCCATCAATCCACCCCATAACTGCAAAGAAAAGAAAAAAAGGATATCTGTGCCATTAAAAAAAAAAAAAAAAAAAGAATGAGAATTCCTGCCTCAAAAAGACATTTTGTCAGCAACAAGAAAAGTGGATAAAAGGCTACAGAGTCCATTAAGAATTTTGCTATTAATGCCGATACTTTAAGTCAAGCTCCAACACTGTGTGAAATTAAGAAATGTTAAAATATCTAAGTGGAACTAGAGGAGCTCAAAACAAAGATTAGCTTTTCATGAGGCTAGTGGAAGTGCCCACTGTTAATATATGGAACACTACAAGCTCCTTCTTTTTCCAATTTCTTTGCTTGCTTGGAGTGTAATTAATTTTTCCTAACTGAGGGCTGTGAGAGCTATTTTCTGTGGGTGAACTACTCACTGAAGGAACAATATTCAGGAAGAAAGAGACACCTCTCAAGAACTGCTTTTCACTAGCTAAGACATTGAGATGAAAACTGCTGGAAATGCCCATTTCTCTCCATTGGCAACACCAAACACTGATGTGTGAGTGAGTTTGGGATATCAGAGGAAACGAGAGAAATGCTAACATTGATGTTCATCTTTAATCTTAATCATCAAATTGTTACAATTGTGGAATTTATTGCAGGCTGTAGTTTGTGATGCTTTCTGTGGATTTTATTCCAGCCGGGTTAATTTTTACAAGGACGTTGGCTAAACTTGAGTAACTTGCCTAGAGCATAATGATGGTGACAACTGGTTTCGGTGTTTATTGGTAACCACCAGGCAAAAGACCAACAGAGCAGGAACATGGTGGGAGTCTGTTATGAACCAGGATGAAGAGACAGATGAAATATTCTATAAGCATCTGGGATAAGTCTTGCTATTGCTGGCTCTTGTTCTTTTGTGGGTCTTCAACTTAACAGATATCAGCTGGAAATCCAGTACAGCAGAGAGGAAACTGTCCAAGCCTATGTGAGAGAGTCCCCTGGGAGACACTTGGGAAAGGCAAAGGGGTCCAGGAAGGCTGGACGTTCTTCAAGAAGGAAATTCCCCTGTGCTGTAGGATAAGCTAGGAGGGAAGACAGCCTGGCTGACCACAAGGCTTTGGGAGGCACTCAGGAAAAAAAGGGAGTTTATGACCTTTGGAAGAAGGCTGAGGGAACTAAGGATGTTGATCCTGTGGTGGTTGAATGCTTGAGGCACCAACCCTGGAGGAATTTAAAAGCTGTATAGCTGTGGCTCTGAGTTTGGTGGTGGGCTTGGCAGTGCTGGGTTTTTGTCCTGATGACCATAAAGGTGTCTTCCAAACCTAAACAATTTTAGGATTTTAACTTGGTGAACCTTGCCATTCAACCATAAAACTCTTCTCATACTTTTCTGATTCCTTTGTCTTTGTTTTGGATGTCTCTATACTGCTGTGCTGCTGGTGGAGGACCTCTCTTGGAATAGGAGTTTGCCCTATGGCAGTGACACAACTCATTGCTGAGGATGTATGTTGTATGTGCTTCCTGCATTGCAGCTAAGCTGGCCAAAGTGGGATCCTGATTTAGCCAGGGATGAAAAAGTGGAGGCAGTCAGGCAAAAAGACTGACTGCAGGTGCAGGGATCTGAGCCTAGTTGCTGGTTTAGTGCCTTCCCAGTGTCCAGAAGTAGGCACAGAATAGGGGAAGAGACCACAGCATGGTCCTAATGAAAACAAAATATTATTTCATCTAGGTTTTTGCCAAAAAAGGGAGATTCAGTATTGCCAGCAGAAAAGACTTCCTTTGAATTCTATTTCAGGACATTACCTTCAGATGGTGTTCCAGAAAAAAAAAAAGGATTGCGTGAGGTTTTGTTGAGCGAATAAGCAGAATAATACCAGGCAATAGACTGTCATCCACCAAAACAAAACATCAAAGGCTGAATCAGCACTTGGATCAAAAAGAAATTTTAATTTCTTTAGGTTTGACCTTAAAACTTTTATAATTGGCTTCTGATGTTTTTGCCTGCTGTTATCTAAATTTCCATCTCCAGTATTGTTGTCTTCATCTCCCAGTGTTGTTGAACTTGTAAATCAGGTCCTGTCGCCTGTAACAGCTCAGCTTCATTCATTTCATGCACCAGTCACTGTGTTACTGGAAAATAGTTGGAAAAACAGCTTATGCTTTTGTATTATCTAAACATAGCTGTTTCAGAATGCTTGCATCTACAGCATAAAAAATCTGTTCCTTATAGTCTTTCTTATTATTTGATCAATTTATATGCATAAACTTGAAGTAGCTGGCTGGTCTGTTCAGAAAACTTGGTCTCTTTAGTTCACTCATCCACCTCAAAAGTTGTTTAACTTGTATTTACCTTGCATTGAGGAGAACTGTATTTTTATATTCCAATAACATATAGTCCATATCCATGAAGATTCAGGAACTTCATCTATTTGCAGACCCTCCTTTTACACACAATGTTACTTCACTATTTTTTTTCCAGAAGGTTAAATATAAGAATATTAGTTGTTTTTTCATAAATAGTCTATTGGTAATTCTTGTCCCTCGGAACAATCCTGTTTTATGAGTGCCCTCTCATGCTACAGGAATTCAAAATCATCCATGATTGCTTTCAGATTTTTTGGCAGCACTGCTGTCACAATGCTGTAGCAAAAGTAACCTAAATTCTTTTAGGTCTACTGGATTTAGGACCAATTTACAGTAATTGATGATCTGTCCATTATGGCTAATGCTTTTTATATGTGCTTATCTTCACATGATGCAGTAACTTGGCACCCAAATCAAAATAGACAAAGTTGCATAATTATGTCAAACTTGGCCTCCCTACATATTGGTGATTTAACAAACTACTAGATTTGATCTAATAAGCCTGTAATTTGCCTTGTTAATGTACAAATGCATTTTTTCAGTGCTTCCTAACCTTACTGCAGCTATTTCTCTTGCTTTAAAGTGTTACCACTTTCTGAGAACATTACCCCCAGAATCTATAAATTGAAATCTTGGTAAAAACCTCTTCCTATCCTCAATATGTTGAAAAGTGCCATATATTCTTAATATTTTATTTTTACCTAGCTTCTAATGAGTGGTATTATTTTCTCTCCCTGCCTAACACAAGCCACTGAAGCTCTTGTGAATGTCTTTCTGTTGCTGTTGGAGGGCTTTGGATTAAATACAGCATTTTCCCCATAGTGTCTTCTGAGGGATTTTCTTAAAAAAAAAATAAAAATGCTATGATATCATTGTTAGTTTCCTTTGTTCTGGTACAAAAGCAAACTTCTGTATGACTGTAGGGGTCTCACTTCCCTCTGAAATGCCTGACGGACTGAGCGTTTCCATGCAGTGAACTGCTCAGGGCCAGGGCTGTCCATGGTGCTAGTCTCTTTACAGAGTTGCTGGCACAGTTTTCCTCTGTTGTTGCCCTCAGAAGTGTTTGGGCACAGCTCCAGCCACAGCAGAGGCTAAAGAACGTTCCCAGTGGTCTGCCAAGATGTGCTCCCTGTTTCAGAGGAGCAAGGGACTGCAGCTGGATGGCTGGAGTCCTACTGCTTGGACTCTGGACAGAAGATGTTCAGTGGGTTGTTTTATCTTTTTACATAGATATAACAGTGCAAACTGGTAGCCAAACAAGTTGTTCTGAGGCATGCTTTTTGTATCACACTGGGCTGGTGGAGAAGACAATGTGGTTGACACCCAAAGTGGATGCCAGGAAATTGAGTGCTCCAGGAAGGGCTGTCAGAATTGCCCCTGATTGTAAGGTCTGAAGAGGTGCAGAAGGAAATGGGAATGAATTTTGATGTCCTGTCTCTCAGTGTTTGTCCCTAGGCTGGCCTCCTCCATACAGCTCAGTAGGCACCAAGTGTCCTGGGCTGAGATCGTTATGGGGTCATACTCCAAATGATCCATGCAGGATATTCAGGTGTTTTTAAAACTGGTAGTCACCTGTTTAGTTAATTGGACATTATGTGTAGGTAATTGGCTGCAAGAAAACTTATATCCTTTACAAGAATCCTTTAAGGATTACCTATTCCACCTCTTGCACAATTTAACTGGTAATACTGAAGTTCACTCTCCAGTGGTTCACATGAACAAAAACCCACAAACTGAAAAAACCCTCACTATTTAAAAACTTCAAACCAAAAACAACATTGCAGCCAGTTTTCAATTGTACAATTTCACTGCAAAACCCAAAGTACCAGGGTGACATTTAGACAATAGACTATCCTTGTCCCAGAATAACCCTGTTTATGAAGTGCAATTTTCTTCTGTCCTTAAACACCGCATCTGTTGATTTTTTTGGTAGTACCTTAACTCACAAAATATGTATTTTCAATTCTCTCTGAAAGGGATTTACTTTAAAACAAAAGCCAAACTAAGAAATGCCGAATAAAACAAAAGCCAACTAAAAACAAACAACTCCCCCCAAAAAACCCCAACTTCCTGCCCATAAACTCTAAAAACAGTGAGAGGCTGCACCCAGAGGGAAGGAATGTAATGGGCATTTAAGGCTGCACAAAAGAGCATCATCTTCCTCTTCAAGGTTTCTCACCAAACCTGCCTACACCATAAAATTCTTTGCTTTGGAAAGTGGTTTGGGAAATGAGACATTTCAGTTCACCAGAATCATGTTTTGGTAAAGCAGTCATTCAACTGACCAAACTGTGTTTCCATTCCTCATAATAAAAATTAAAAAAAAAAAATCAACATAAACCCAAATACTGAACACCAAAAAACAAACAAAATCTCCCAAATAATTAAAAAAAAATCTCCATTAGTGTGCAGGATGGGAAGTTCAAGGACTAGGTGTAGCTGTATTCTTCTCTGTACATCTTCACAAAAACATCTTCAAGGCAAGAGTTGGCTTTGTTTGACAGAGTACCAAGGAAAAAATGTCACCAAATGAGAGGCAGGAGGAGACTTGACTTCTCAGGTAGCTGGAAATGATGAACAGCCAGAAATGAGTAATCTAGAACAGCTTCTGTCCTCCGGAGGGCCACTTATCTCCATCTCCTTCATTCAGAAATTTGTGAACCACCTTAGTTCACAACTTTACTTAAATCGGATTGAAACACTCGATGCTTGGTGTATAAAAGATGAAGCAAGATGGAAATGTTAAGTTTAAGAGTTGTAAGTCATGATTTGCTTCCCTTGAAAGCATTTTTATGAGGATGCTGCTCTTGCCCTGGTTTACCTTTTCCTACAAGCTCCACCCCTTGTACCCTAAACATCTGAACACAACTTTGCTTGTGCTTAATGTGGTGCATGAAAACACAATAAACCAGAACTCCTGCAAGCAGGCACATTTTTTTGGTGTTTGGAAGGTTATGTGCACGTCAGTGGCATTGCATAATGGAATCACTCAGGAAAAAAGAAAAGTTTGGATTTATATAGCGTCATGAGATGTCATTCAATAAGGAACTAGATTAATACCTTAGATTACTTAGAAATGGGGGGCTGCAAAGGGCATGTGAGGCTGAGGCCAGCCCCTTGCCATAGTCAACTTCTGTCAGATAAACCCTCTCATAAACTAATTAGCTGATCCATCTTAGAACAAATTAGGTCATTTACTACCATTACTCCCACGAGGAAATTGTTCAAGAGGCTCATTTTTCTGTTGCTTTGAAACGTTCTTCTAATTTTCAGCCTCAATTTATTCATGGCCAGTTTCTATCCATTTGTTCTTGTGCCAATGTTGTCCTTTAGCTTAAATAGCTCTGTTTCCTCTCTTATTGTATTCCTTGATGTATTTATAGACAACGCTCACATCCCCTCTGGGCTTTTGTTTCACTAGGCTGAACAAGACAAGCTTCTCTTTTCTCCTAGGATCAGTGTTGGTATGATCATCATTCTCCTCAGAACCTGATCTTACTTAGATTTGTTTCGCCTCTGTGTGTAAGGTGACAAATACAAATAATTGAAAATAACAGCAGTCATCTTTATTCAAGATCCAATAGAGGAGAAGTAATCTGAATTAAAAATGGGAAATTATACCTCCAGTAGAAGAGGTATCAGCATTCTCTATTTTTGGTAGCATTTCTAGAATTCTGAACTTATTTCAAAGGCAAAAGAAAACCCATTTCATGCTCTAGAAAGCGTATGTGTTGCTTTCCTCCGCTATCCATATCTATAAGTATAGGGTTATTTGACACTTGTGGTTGATATTTTCTCCTCCCAAGCAGATTTTTAGGCCACTGTTTTCTTTTTAGGGTCTGAGGTAAATTCAGAGAGAAATAGGGGAACTTTTGCATCCCTGTGGCCACATCGCTTCAGTAGATTTGGAAAGGATATTTCCCCTTTTTGCCCCTACTCCATGTGCAGCTGTGTGCCAGGGAAGGAGCTGTTTCATGGTTCTGCATTGCACTGGGTCACTGCACCTGAGGTTCCCTCTGTCCTGATGCAGACGTTGGTGGCCAGAGCACTGCCCTTGCTCAGAAAGGGTCGGGAAGCTGTGAAAAGGATGTGCAATGTGCTTTGGGACATGTTTCATGCCAGCAACAGGGCATGGAGGGCACTTTGGACCCTTGAATAAACCCAAACCTGGGGACTGGCTTCATCTTTTGTCAAACAAAAGGTACAGCTCTCTTTCATGCTTTCACACGCCCCAAAAGCACATCCTGAAAACTTCATTATTTGTTATTGTATCTTTCATGTTGGATTTAGAGCAAAAACCAAAGATGCTGACAGCAATGTGTGAGATACATATGAAGAGAGTTTCAGGGAATTTATATTCTGATGCTTCAGTTCTGCAGAGATTTGGGTATCTACTTCACTTAAAAAAATTACGTCTTTAAAAAATGAAGGTAACATTTAGAAATATACATTCATCTGCTTCAGGTTAAGCAACTGTGAAAGCCTTTGGAAAGCCAGAGCCTAAATGGAGCACATAGCAGAGGTTTTTTGGGAAATGCAGAAAGGTGTTAACACAGATTTATTAATTCAGTTACACAAACTCTCCACATGCTCACCTCTTTATACTAAGAAATGTGACATTTATGGGCCTCACTGGTAAAGTAAGACTCAAGCAGAAGCCTAAAACCTGGTGCTTCAGGTGTGGGAAATCATTCAATGTGTAGGAGTTAATGAGAAGGAATATACAATACTTCACAAATATTTCTGAAAACATGTGTTATTCCTTTCTCTCTTCAAATTCCTGACACAGGTTGTTATCAAATGGCCATTTGACATACCTACAGACATCTAGTCACATCTTTTTTTCTCATCTAAAGTACTCTCTGTTTTGAGCAGTTTCTAGACTTTTATAGATCTCTCAATTAGAGATGATCAAAAACATTTCAAGTTTAACAACTATCAAGAAATACAGCTTAATCAAAGTAAGCACATTTTACAGGAGCAAACTGGTTTCAGTTTTGTTGCAAGTTTAAATGGAGAATGAATGTAAATTAATTGTGTCAGGTTTCTTTCATTTAAATATAGAAAATATTTTGGTTTTACTCTACTGTTTTAATTAATTTTGGTTCAGTTGTGATGGTCAAAATATTTTGTATTTCTGTTCATCATTTATCTATTTATAATTCATATTTCATTAAAATGCTTTAGACTCAAAACTTTCCTGTAACTTGATGGACTCTTTATTTCCCTTTAGAGTTTTTTGTTAGTGAGACATTAAATGGTAATATTTTTTTCAAAATATTACCAGAATTCCCTACTTCTGTCAGTAAAATTGGAGTTAAGCCCGTCTCCATATTCCTCATGCTGTGGGGAATAAGCCTCTCCAGATTTTGATTCTTTTTACCAAATGGTCCACATCAATTCTGCTCAGACAGCTTTTGGCACCAGAGGGTTCATCCAGATGCCACTGAGTACGAAAAACTGGCTTGGCAGTTGGAGATGAGCCTTTCTTGAGATGATTCCCTTTGTGGAGAGCTGCAGAGGGTTTTGGAAAGGGCAGTTCAAAAGCTGTCTCTAAGAAGTGAGGGTACAAAGACTGGGGGAAAACAGGCTGACAGAGCCCAGGTGAGTCACAGGCTATCAGACACTTCGTTTAATAATAAAAACTGAATTACTGTGGCGCATAAGTTTTGTAGTTGAGAACACAGCACAGAAGGCTGAAACAGCATTACCCAGGTCTGGCTGCTTATAATATGGATTTAACTGTCTTTGACATCGAGTGCCCTGTGAGCAGTTTATTATCTGGAAAGTTTTAGAGCCCCGTGTTTCACTGATGGTTATTCATCAAGTGCTGTCTTTGTTCCCAGGTTGTGCTCAGACGTCTTTCAAAATTATGGTAAATATTGATTTAGTGCCCTGCTTAAACATGCATCTCTGGCACAGACTGTTCAGCAAGTGTGCCTGTGTCAAACAGGAGAATTAAATTCACAGCCAGAGCTCACTATAATAGCTGTCTTATTCATCTAGTGCTTGCCTTCTTGGAAAGCATCATCCTGTCATGTGTGTCTCTGAAGTAAACAAATGAAATAAATCCATTAAAATGTTAAGATCTTTGTCAGTGAAACATACTCAGACCCTTAATGCTGGAAAAGCCAGTTTTGAAAAGTCACTGCAAAAATGGTTTGTTTGGGCTGTGTGTCTCAGCTCCTGCAGGAGAAACTCCCATCATTTCCTCTTCCATTCTCGAGTAGCATTTAGTTTCTAGTGCAGTACTTCTGCCTTGAGAACTTGTGCTGTGATGACCACTTCACCTCACCCAGTGTCAGAATGAAAACAGACACCCCTTGAAGAAACTAGCAGGGATTTTGGGGTCAGCACTGAACCAGAGGAGATGAGAATGGGCACATGGATGTTCTTTTGTTGTTTGTGCCTCGTGGAACCTCTTCACCAGTGGTGGGCCAAGTTTATATCTGTGGGTAGGGATTGACAGAGAACGCTGCAGGGATTTGATTGTCTGCTGATCCTTGTGGAGAGCTTCCATAAGGAAGCCATTGTGAAGTGCTCCAAACTGACCCACTGAGAAGTGCTCCAAATTGGGATCTTTGCCAACTCAGTCTATCATTAAAATGAGGCTCTAATTCCTCAGTATCAGCTTCCTTGACTGTAGTGTTTACAACAGAAATTGCTAATGCATGTAAAATTAATACAGCAAAATAGAAAAGGGTTGAGATGGTTGTCAGATGCACAGGAAAGATTAAGTACACTCAAATTAAAAAAAAATAGCGAATTTCTTCTTTATAAGGAACTATGTTAAGTTGTGCAAAACCCCATCTAACTTTTTTTTTCTCTTTAGTGAATACATGAAGCTACAAATATTTTTCTTCTTGATGTTGCATAAAGTCCAGCCATTAGCAGTATTTAATCACTAGCTTCTCTAGGAATTCATGTTACAAGAGGAATTCTATTTTCTTCATGAGAAATATACTGTTGGCAGTACTGGATGTGTTCCAGGTTCTGGCTATGAGGACTTTTGCTCGTGACCAATGCTGCCTCAGTTATTAACTGATCCTATCAGCTCCAGGAGTTGCTGCAGGAATGGCACAGCTCTAAGCAGAGCCATGAGAATGTTTACCTGAAGGTGTCTGCTGCTCTGCTTGCACAGGACCTTTCTTTGGTACTTTCCTTTTTCCATGCCCTCTGTGACCTGCATTTACCTGTCCCTTATTGCTCTTTCCTAGAGCCACATCTTTTGTAATCTACCTACACACAGTCAAATAAGAGTCAAGCATTACTTATTTTTGTTTTTAGATGTAAAATGTAAAAATATGAGGTTTTGAGGTTCTTTGTTCAGCAGAAAACTCACCCATGAGGAAGGGATTGTGTAGCTCCTGCTCTGGTGCAGCACTTTTTCTGGGATAAAGAGTTTTTATTCCATTATATGCATTTTCCAGGAGGGCAGATGTGTAGATATTGGTCCATTTCTGTGTCTAGGAGGTTAACCTTCCCATTAGTAATTTCTTCTCCGTTAGACTCCATATTGAAAGGGCGGAACAGAAAACTGGACTGATACTGAGCCCTGAAGCCTTTTCTATGGAAAAAAAGATTTAGATATTTGTGCTGATTACTTTTCTTTGTCTCACTTTTTCTTTTTTCTTTTGTGCTCCCTTTATGACTTTCTTTTCTTGTTTTTTTTTCTTTTTTTTTTTTTTTTGCTTGTTTTTCTGTTAGACATCTTTAGAGGAAAACATCTGTTTTGTGGGAGGCACGAGGCAAGGCAGCTGCTGCTAACTCTGGGGAAGGGAGAGGACATAACTCTTAGTGGTGTCAGTTTAAGGTGCTGATGGATTGGGTGGCAGATTCAGACAGGCAGGGTGGTGTCCCCAACAAGATCAATGACGTGAAAGGTTAATTAATGACACATGGCTCATTTAGATTAGGAAGGGCAGCAGCTGGGCAGACCATGAGGTGGATTTGCGAGAACATCACAACTGAAATCCATTGTGTTGGGTTTGTTCTTGCAGAAATGAGCTGATTTCAGGTGGACATTCCTGGATTTGCTTGAGCATAAATGGTGTTTGTGAATGTTTGTATGTGTGCTTTACACACATGTGTGCATCCCCTCCTTAGCTCCCTAAAGGTCCCAGAGAAGATAAGAGACTCCCAAGAGAGGACATCATTGGTGGCTTCTGAAGAGCCAACAGAAATCTGGGTTCAAATAAAGCAGGCTGGCTCCAGGTTTAATAATGTGCTGAATTTTTAGTCTGGGGATAGTCACTGTAGGTCAGAGTAAAAGCATAAGTGGTTGGCTGGTCTGAGCCAGGTTGCTCAGCTTTCTGCAAGAGGGAGACTCTAATGAGTGAGTTTGCTCATTGTAATAGTGGCATTCTCCAAATTCAGGCATGAATTCAGTGCTTTTCACCTCAACACTTTATATAGACTGCCATTTTGCCTTATTGCAGAGAATTATTAACAGAGAAGCCATTTTACTCAAGATTTACCTATCAGGCCAGTGGCAGCTTTTCAAGTAAAACTCAAGTGTCTTGAGCTGTGAGACTGTTAGGGAGTAAGTTCACCTGAAAGGGAAAGGCACACATGTGAAACAGACTTTGAGAAACAAAAATGCACCATTCAATTCTTCTGGCCATGGCCAGGTAATGTATTACTGGGAAGGCTGTGGACAAAGTGCATGGCCAATAACAGCAGCATGATTTTGTACTGGGGCAAGAGGTTCTTCATGAAAATGTTCTCCACAAATGCTTATGTTTCTTCACATAGCCCACAACCCCATGTTCGAAGCAGATGTTTCTCTTTCAGACAGCAGCTAGCTCAAAACAAATCTGCTTGAAGCAGGTGTTCTGATATGTATTATTAAGAGCAGAGAGGTGAATTCTTCATTTATCTGTTGTGTATGTGGGCAAACTCCAGAAAATAGGTGTGCAAGTACTGATTAATCAAATATTGGAATTAATGGGAAAAATCAGCACGTTAACGGAAAATATTCAAAGTGTATGTTGTTCCTTATCAGTCTGTTGATTTTGCAATAAACATTGACTTATCTGAAGAGCCACTGAATCATAGGTACAATTGAAACAGCTTCATCTTATAAATCCTGGCGCTGTGGGTTGCTACATATCTTTGTAGGTTATCAAACAAAAGATAAACATGTCTGAACATCAGCTGTGCACTCTTAGGAGCACTTTGAGAATATGTAGGCTAAGTTTGCCCTCTACTGGATTGCAAAATCACATCGCTGGTTTTATTACTGGCCAGATATGTTCTGGTTATTCCCAAGGAAGTTTCCTGTTGCATGATATAACACATACACACCTCATCCTCAAGACTTGTGTCATCCTTCCAGTCAGTCATCTTTGCTGTGTGAACTGCTCCCTGAGTTATTTTATTAAGAGCTGTTCTTTTTATAAATGTCTCCCAGGGCTACTTTTAAACAGGATTATTTTGGTGCATTTTTCTTTGGATGAAAAGGTTCTGCAGTGGGAGTAATTCTGAACATCAGGAATGAACTAAAATCTGATGGACAGGAGCTATCTGCACAAACAGATCTGCTCTTTTCCCTCTGACAGCTCATTTCTAGCAAGGCCTGGGATCTCCAGCAAGCTGCAGTCGCAGCCAGGAAACAGCCCCTGAGGTGCTGCATCTCCTGCTCTTTCTCTGCCAGTCAGGCTCCTTGCCACATATTTACTGAGCACTTTTAGTGTGGATGCATCTACTTGCAGTCAAGGCATGAAGCAATGCTACATCCTAATTCTAAGTGTGTACTGGGATTTCAAGGCTCGTTTAGTGTGTGCTTGAAATAATAGTTACAAACATATACCTCTGTGACAGACTGCATTTGACATCAGCTCTACAAGAGTGATCCCAGAGTTTGGAGTTCATACCCACGGAAGTTAAATCTGTGTGATGAATCATAAGGTATGTGAGGCCAGGTGCTCATCTAATCTAAATCAAGATGAGTTCTCTGACCTGAACAGAATTGTGTTGACTTGTTCTGGCTGAAGCACTAACCAATGTACTTTTTTTTGTTTTAATGCAATTTCTCATTTGTTGTTTTCCTCTGTTAGGTGTGCTGGTAAAGAAGATTTCTTGGCCTCACCAAACCACTTCAAATTTCTGTCCTTGCTCATAATTTTTAAGTCTTCCAAGCTCTGTTTATAACCAGAAACTCTGTGTCAAAAATGTTAGTTCCAAAAAGTAAAGCAGCATCTGGCTGGATACTGCTCAGGAGATCTTTGTTCTGTCTCTGTGTTCAGATTTTATCTGTACTGAAAAAAGACCAGACAGCACAGTGGGGCACTATTGTGTGTCCCTCCGGCAGTGCCAAAGGCACGTTAGGATCATCTGATGGCATTTGTAAGGCTCCTGTTACAGCTCTGCTTTAGCCTTCCCTGGATCCCCTGGCAGCAGTGTGAACCAGAAAGCTGCTGAGAGCTGTTGAGCTGACAAGGTTCAGGTTTTCTTTGCTATGAAGTTGTGTATCTGCACCCTGGTGTGCTAGAAGGTTGTGGTGAAAACCTCTGAAGCTCAAAAAGCTCTTTCCAACAGCACTATAGTTTTCCAGAGCCAGCAGGTTGCTGTTTTCATGCTGGTTTTATATACGAATCACCTGAAAGAGGCAGATTGAGTATTATCTGAGCTGCTCCACAGTCAAAACTAAATTTGGAGGTGAGGAGGAAACCAACATCTCTTAGAGTATCAGGTACTAGAATCAGGTAATCAGGGAGATATTTCTGGCTGGGTGATTTATTTGTCTATTTATTTCACCATCAATTTTGGAGTTAAAGTAAGTCCCTGGAAAAAATGGGGTAGGCAACAACTGATCAGTGGTGAAAAGCGTAAGATAAATTACTGTGCCCGTGGCTCTACAGTTCATTTCAGGGGCAGCAGCTCCAAAAGAGCTAACCAGAGTTAGCTGCTTGAGTCTGGGAAGAAACTATTAAAAAATAATAAAAAAAATAAAAGTGGATATTTGAATATTGTGTTGGCAGAAAAGGATGACTACTGTACCAGTGGAGAGTCCAACAATTGCTCTGACCATGGAGGTTGCTCTTGAAGTCTACTGAAGTCTACCTCATCAGCCTTTGATTTCAGAATGTCCTTAGGAAAAGTCAAATCCAAGCGTTTGTCACAGTAACTGATGTCTTGTAGGGTCCCAGCCACTATCTCAATCTCTGTGGCAACTGTGTGCTCTGGTGTCTTAGGGTGGACACAATCTGGTTGCACTGGGAAATGTGTTTGAAGGCAGAACTGGTGCAAACTCCTTGAGACAGGAGGTGTAATTGCACAGAGAACAGCTCTGCTCACTGAGGAGTTCCTGTGGTTGTGGGGTTGAGGGTTTTTTAATCATTCCCAACCAGCCCCTCTGTGCTGAGGTAGAACTGCACAGAGTTCAAATCCTGAATGAGACCCCAATACATTTTGTACCTCAAAATTTGAGATTTCAGGATTCTTTGGGTGGCACAGAACTCCTCCACAGAGATGATGTGCTTTGAAAGGGTGAACAAGGCTGGGTGTGGGAGGTAGCTCACTGAACCCTGTCCAGTGACTGGAGGAGCTGGATGGGGGTTGCTGGGTGCAAGCAGACCTGCAAATTCTGTTATTTGATTGATGTAATTTTTTCCCATTTAATTAGTGGATATTCAAGAACTGAGTGTGCAGGTTAAGGCCTGAACAGTGTTAATATTGCTGGCAAAGCTCTTTCCTTGACTGTAACAACTTTTGGCTTTTAAGTGATATTCTTAGGACAAATCCTGAACATGGCAACCTGTTTCCTAATGATAAGTCTGTAATAGAGCTAGTAGTGTCCTAATTTTTCCATGGACTTGTGCTCAGAGAAGCTAAGGTCTGGGTCCTCATAGGTTATTGGCACTTAACTCCAGTGTTGTGAGTGCACTAATAGGCATGAATTGCCCTGACCTGCCTCATCGTGCATCTGTGTCCACACTCTCTGGCCATGTCCAGGAGCTCTGTTTCAGATTGTGCTCAGGTGTCCAAGCCTGAATTATATTGCTGGTGTCCCTGAGCCCAGCCCAGCCTCCTGCTGCCCTGGCACTGGCCGGACAGGCACTGCCCTCCCTGGATGTACCCCTAACCCTTCCTCAGTGGCAGCTGGTCTCAGTGAGCTGGAGCTCACTGAATAGACCTGCATCTGACACCCCATTTCAACTGGATAGAGCTCTTATCACCATGGCCCTGCTCAGGTCTGTGGGGTGGTGCCCTGTGTCTCTCTGCTGCTTCTCCTTTGAGGAGCAGCCCTGCTTTTGCTGCTCCCTGGCACTCAGCCCTGTGGAAGACAGTGAGTCCTTTATAGACATTTCAAGAACTTGCCCATGTCTTGCCTGAGGCCACAGAGCAATATCAGCAGACATGACAAATCTTCATTGAACCATCTTTCTTTTATGTTGCATCAATCTTCAGTAATTAATACGATTTCCAAACTTACATCCATTACTTAATTGTTTCTGTACTCAAAAAAATGTCACAGCATTTTAGTTCCTTTTACGTTTACGGGCTGGAGCTGTGCAGTCTGTGGGGCAACACACAGATTTCCACTTCATTATAGCACAAACGGTAAACAATTTCACAAATGGCTTTGTTGTTAGCTCAGGCCTGAGAACTGAACTCTACACCTCTGTAGAGCTACTTTAATGAAAACATACTTTTGATAGAGATCGTGGAGATAAGCCATGGAAAACAGTTTGGGAAAATGAAAGCAAATGTGAAGGGTAGGTTGATTGTCTTTGAAGATGAGCCATTTTAAAGGGTTTTGGAGTAGATTGGCAGAGAAAGAAGAGAAGGGAGCCTGGATCATGAGCACATTGCAAAAAAGCAACCAGGAGGTTGTGCAGCATCACCCACAGAGGACTCAGACCAAACCATTTTTCTGTAATGAACATGAAAGAAGAAGAAACACCCACGTCTGTTTTACCTGTGCAGGAGCCAGGCTCTAAATTCCATTCTCTAAGTATTACAGAGGTATTGTGGTAACCCAACTGGTAGTCTGCAATTTTTAATTTTAAAAACAATAGCTATGGTGCTAGAACTAATCTGTGGGAGTTATAAGGAAAAAAAATAATTTCTCTTATGTTCCTTCATCTCAGCGCACATCTAATTTATTCACTTCATAGACGCATAAATTCACACAGAAGTCAGACTCAGCTGAAACCAGAATAGATGGAGTATTTATTGCATAGGCAAAAGCAGCCTGAGGAACATCAGAAAAAAAAGAGAGCACCACAAGATATATTCCAAGCTCCTGTCTCGTAAGAACCTTTGATTCCAAATTCTCTTACAAAGGGGTAAATAGTACCAGAGCAACTGCTTTAATAGACTGCATGTTACAGCTGGTTAGGGAGAAGTTGTATCTCTTGAACCAAAAACTGCTTACTTTTTATTTAATTAAAACAAAACTAACAAAAAAAGGCAATTATTTCATGAGGAAGTAAGGCATAAAAATTGTAGTTACCAATCTCATGCAGCATTTGGAGTTACATCAAATTGCTCCACTCTGACTTTGGCCCGGATTTGTAAGACTTGTTTTGAGTTCTGAAGTTATTTTCTTTGTATTCTATAAAAACACAGAACACTTGAATTTCAAGGAGGTAGCAAGGATTTGTGTGAACTGAATGGGAGACAAAACAAGGTGAGTGGCTGGCTGGGGTTAGGATCTCAATCCACTTCTAACTACAGCAGCAGACACAGGAATAGAAATTTTGTCTCTTAGTAAAAAGTTTTGAGAATATAATATAATTTTTTTTCCATAAATTCTTCTTCCAAGCTCTTCTCCGTAACTTTTAAGGATATATGCATGCTTGCTATAGCTCTTGGCCCTAGAGGTCTTGGGGATCCACCTCTTTGCTTATGGAAAAGGCTGAGGAGAGGACATCCTGCCCCAAAGCTGCGAAGTGGGTGCTGGATGTTGGTTTGCAGGCAACCCAAGCTCACAAACGAGCTGTGGAGCACCGTGGCTACTCAGACTCGGGGCCCTTGCTTGGGGTACCCCAGGCCTGTGTGAATCCAGGACAACTGTGCACGTCACACGCCCCAGTGCCCATGGAGCATAAAAGGTACCAGAGCGAGCTGCGGGCTGTGCTGAACTTCTTATGATTTCATCTGTAGACCCAAATGTCTAAATTCCACCCACATCTTGCTTTAGTACTCCAAGTTTTCCACTGGCCTTAATTCCTCCACACATTTCCATTTCAGGGCCACTGTGGTGATGTTATTATGACTCTTCCCATTTTGCTCTGTTCTTGATCTCTGTGTCCTTTTTACAGCATGGATTGGTCAAAACGTGCTATTTACATTTTGAATTTGCCACTAATTCATCCTTGAGATCAGTGATTCCACTTGCTTTATTTTTTGTGTTTTTTTTTTCTTTATAAATGGCACTTGAAATGGATTCAGTTGGTAAAACATCTTGCAGAAAGGCATTATAGAAGTCAATATCTTTTCTTATAAATGTGTAAGTTTTGATTACAAAAAGCATTTTTAAAAATATGTTTTAGATTAGTTCATGAGAAATGGTAGCCTGAGTTTACTTTTCAGCAGTCTGTAACACTTCATTTGGTGTATCAGTTGTTGGGGACTCAGCTTCATTGGAAATGAGTGACATAGTAAATTCTTAATCATCTATTTTAAAACTAAACAGTCTTTTGACACAATTTGCAGGTTTTGATAGATAAAAGTTTTCATGGTGAGAATTCCCACAGAAACTTCCACATTCTCTCCTTGCCTGTGTAGGGAGAAAGTTTTGCTGTCTTGTAACCAGGTTTTGCCTTTTCATGCCCTTGTTGTTACTGTTGTTACAACATTCCATGATGTGCATAAAACACCTGGTAAAATAATCCAGTAGTTGAGAGCCAAGATCAGTTAACCAAGGATCTATCCTATAGAATGAGTTAATGTCTTATGAATGCCCCTAATGTAAAACAGCTGTATTTCAAAACAAAATCACTCATGAAGAATAGTTTTTCTTTAAAAATTTCAGCATAAAAATATATTCTTGTCTGGAAGAGAAGACTCTAATCCTCAAAATGTTTCCTCATGTATTCCAAACGCTGAACTTCATCTCTTCATTTGTACTGGTGTTTAATAAATTGGTTTTGCTTTTCAGCCGCAAAAAGGCAAGATGAATTTTGTGGAAAAGGGCAGTCTAATGGAGATGTGGTGTGTGATTTGAATGATGAATTATCAGAGAGCCAGAGTAGCCTGTGTTGTGGTCATTTTATTGTTCAGTGCAGTAATAGAGTTAAGTTGTATTTACATTTTCTAATTCTATTTTTTTTATGCAATAGATTTTATGTACATAACCTCTTGCCAAACCAACCAATGAACCCTACTTCTCCCTCAGAAAAAAAAAAAAAAACGAAAGAGAACAACTGAGACTGAAATAGAAAACAAAATAGATAATGAAAGCCCACTGAAATCACACAGAGGCTCCACACTGAATTCCAGACAAGCATCCTGCATTTCATCATGGCCATGGCCTTCTCCTGTCCGCCAAGCCTGCAGCTCAAAGTCTCCTCCTGCCAGCAGCCTTGGCCAGGATCCCTTGCTCAGTGCTGCTCTGGAAACACATCTTTAAAACCCCCTGGTTTTGGGATCAGCTGGGGAATGTACTTGCTGGAGGTGGTGGCACCCAGACAACTGAAATTATTGCCCCCTGTAAAGGTGGCTCCCATCAAAGGAGCTGTAATGGCAACCCAGTGATCAGCACACAGCAAGTGACTTTTTTTCCCCACAGATTCCAGGCACAAAGTACTTTTCTTCAAAGGGATGGCTCTAGTTTTGGTTCCCCTTCCGTGCAGGGTGGTCACTGAGGAGCCAGGTGAGCTGCCTGGACAAGCACTCCATGGAGAGAGAGGGAGGGATCCCCAAGTTCTGAGCCAGGATTTGTTTTCCTCATACCTTTCTGTAGAGTAACCCTATAAGCTGCTCTCTGCATCCCTGTATTGAATCAAAACAATGTTTTTATTCATCTACTTGGACACACTGGGCCTGTTTATGTTTACTGAGAGTGTCCAGAGGTTCCTCTCATCTCTCCATAATGAGCATCAATAGCTGAATTTCCTGAAAAACCATTTATGTGGCTTCATAAGTAAAGGATGGCATAATCCTTTTTTTTTTTTTTTTGATAGGACTTCTAGAGCATTTTGTTTGTTGCTTTCCATGCATTTGTTGCAATGAACACCATTTTTCTTACTTAGCTGTTTCCCCACCTTAAAATGACTCTGTCTAAATTAGACACAATAGGGTGCATTAGAAAGCTATTGAGAGGATATATTAATTTATGATTCTAGGCAAAAGAGAACTTTCCCAAAATAAAGTCCAAGGTAGGTTTAAACTCTGGTTCTTCTACCCCAAGGCTGGCAACCTGAACTAATACCTAGAAAAATAATAACAACTTTTCCAAAGTTCCTTTTGATTCCATTAGGAAAAGTTCTACCTCCATATTAGGCAACACTGTCTAACTGAAGGCAAAATATTGATGTAAATTATCATTTGCATTCTATGTACGTTGATTTAGAGCTGAAAACTGAGAAAAGTAACTAGATACTTGACTATTCTTCCTAAATATTTTAAACATTCAGAGATAAACTGTTGGTCTCTACGCATCTTACTAACACTGGAAAAACAATTCTATGGTAATATTTTATATTACTGGATATATGTCAAGGCCCTGTTTGCTCCAATATTTTATAAATGTGATAAAGTGAAGCCCCTAATCTAGAGAGTTCACACTTTCATAAACTCAAATAATTAAAATTGAGTGATTGTCACAACAGATTAACTAAATCCTTGAGTTTGGAATACTCCAAAACACCACCCTAGCAATTGTTTCACACCAACAGACAAAAAGATTACTTGTAGGCATGATATCAATTTCTTCCAAAGGAAGGAAACTTAGGTACCTGGCCTCAAAAAATTAAGAAATTAGCTTACTAAATACATGTAAGAAGAATAAACTGTGTGTTAAAATGCCTATACAGAAATATTTGATCACATAATGTACTAAAATTCCACTGAAATTTCACTACAAATTAGAGAAAAAAAAATATGTGCTGGTGCTGTAGGGGCATCATCCAACAGCAAAATACATCATCTTTGCCCTCAAGGTGGAGAGCTGAAAGTGAATTGACAGGCTTATATCAGCCTCTCATCATTAAGAAAAGGAGTAATGCAATTAAATGCAGTCTTATTTTGTTGAAATATTTTATGTCAGGCACAGGGTGTTCTGAGGTGATACAGATAATTAGCAGAGAAATTTAATCATCCATATCACAATGAAAGAAAAAATTGGCTCTTTAATCAAAAGATAGACCCACCTGATCTGAAATGAGAATGTCTTCAGTATGTCTTAACTAGAAAGCCTAGTTAAAAATTAATAGAAGTTGGCAAGCATTAAATTATCTACCTAAAAGATCCCATACAGCTTCACAAATTAAATAGAAATCCATTGATATTCACAAAATAAGTTACCTGCAGAACTAATGCACTGGAATGGTGAAGTAACATATACCAAAGGAAGAATGCCTTCTGAGCAATGTGCTATCACTAGGGTTTGTGCTAAACGGAGGGTTCATTTGTGGGTCCAGGTTTTCTGCTTGGCTTGAGTGGGATCTGTGCTATTTTATACCAGTAGAGCTTGACTCATGGTGGTGGTGAAGGAAAGTTTATGGCTAGACCTTGGCTGCAGCTGTGGCTTCAGTGGCAGGACTTGTGTTGATTTCAATGGGATGAGCCTCCTTGGCTCTCAGTGCTTGGCATTTTCTTGGCAATATGTAAAATCCTTCTTGGTTCTGGGATTTGTGGTTTTGGTATCTTTCCAACTTGGCCGGAATCATTGTCAGGAGTGAACACTTGAGTGAAGGAGATTTTGATGCTTTTTGCATTCTCAACATAATTGTGATTACAAAATGTAGACTGTCAGAATGGTATTGAGATAAAAGGAAACTTGTTTCAGAGGATAAAATCTGTTGCATAACAAACTTCCAAATGTTTACCACAAGTCTGTCTATATTTTCATTTCAGTGGTAATGAGAAAACCTTAGCACATATGTTGTTTTCAGCATACTATATTCTAGTTAGGCTTTTGTGTGGATTTATCCATTTGTTTTTAAAGCTCTGCCGTCTCCTCTTCTACTGGGAGCAGCTTGATGGCACAGGATATTCTTAATTTTATCAAACACAATGGGATCCATTTGCTAGGCACTGGAATTGGTGAAGTCCAGATGGAAATCCAAAGTACTTTTAAGGATGAGGATACTCACTATAAGAGATTAATGAGGAGTATGTCATTCTATTGCAGGACTTTTGGGTTTTGAAGTATAAGAAAACTTTAGCTCTGATTAACTACAAGTGATATTTGCCTGAAAAACAAAGTCACATAATGCTTCCTATTAGCATTTCCCTGTTACAACTAGTGATTCTAATGATGATGCCCAGATTTTCCTAGCATCCCCATGCATTTAAATTTCATCTGCCCAGACATGATGCAGAAATCATATTCTGAATGTTTTTCCTCCTACTCTGAATCCCTTGGCAACTTCAATTTCATTCATGGAACATTATTTGAACTCTGTGTATTTTTAGCTTTTATTAATGAAGTTTAAAAGCTGAAAATGTGAAAAAACAAGAAGCCTTAAGGGACAATCTATACCACTAGTATAAATCCTCCAGATTTTGCCTTCCTGCAGCTGTCAACATCACTTCATGCTTGGGCTGCTAGAGTTGATCTGCTGCTTTTCTTAGGAGGAAACCTTGTGCTCAGTGCGGGCAGGAACTCATGTATGAGATACATTAGCTGCCTAAGGAAGTAAAAATACAGCACATTCATGATTGTTGTGGATGAGTCTGAGACCTCCCCATCCAATCTGCTTTTGTGAGAGCACAGAAGGTTCTGCCTGGGCCAGATGAACTACCAGCATAACAAAATAAAAGGCATTGCCCCTGTGAGCCTATAAGCTATGGGTTTATCATGGGCTACATTGAAAGCAAGCTGGGGATCTCTGTACTGGCCCCATGGTCTGTTTGCAGATGAATAATTCACTCAGGGATAATGGGGTGGTGACTGAGTTCCAGGTAGCTGTCCAGAGGTGATGTGTCTCAAGCCAAATCCCTGATGAATCTAATAAATCAGCATGTTTTCTAAGAATTAAATGTCAAAGCACATTTGTGAGTATTTAGTGTGTCAGTAATGTCAGGAGACATCTGATGTGTTGAGCTCCCCACTGTTTCCCCTGGAAAACTCATACACAAGGATAAAACTGTCCAGTTATACCCTTGGGAAAATACTCTTCTCTTGGTGTAACAGTAACATATCAGTCTTTTCTCAAAGACAACGCTACTCAGCTGTTCCCCTGCAAAATCCCTGAACATGTGAAGTTTTAAAGTCTGATATTAAATTGGAAGGGCTGAGAAGTGCATGAA
The DNA here is from genome assembly GCF_963662255.1 of Cinclus cinclus. Taxonomy (NCBI): domain Eukaryota; kingdom Metazoa; phylum Chordata; class Aves; order Passeriformes; family Cinclidae; genus Cinclus; species Cinclus cinclus. The sequence goes on from NC_085046.1 coordinate 6,817,533, forward strand.
TATACTGGAAAGAAAATAAGGTGGACAACAGGTTGGTAGTAAGCCAACAAAAATCTAAGAATTAAAGAAAACAATAATCAAAATATAGACAATTCTAAAATTCAGAGGTTTCTATCACATTCATTTTTTCTTTGGGAAACAGAGGATGCTGTCTGAGATAATATAATCTCTTCTTTTTAGGTTCTCACATTTATGTTAACAAAGATGGCTTAAGCACCCTCATGCAGTAAGAGCTAGCAAATATTAACTTTTTTAACAGTAGTTGCTCTGTGATTATTTTAATCTCTTAAAAAATTTAGTGATTCTCAGAAGTAAATTTTAAATTTATTTAGCAGTGTATTTACTTTATCTTTCTCTCCAATTTCTTCTCTGGAAGACAAACCAAGACTGCCTTAGAAGACAAGACTAGAAGCTGCAAATGCTTGGGCAAAGTTTTAGTATATTAGGAGTGAAGATTTTTCAGAAGAGACATGTATCTTGGCTTGAGCAATGAAATTCTCAAAATTGTTCCACTTAGGAAAAAAAAAAATGTTCCTTGCTGTAGTTCTCTGAGGGTTTTTTCAGTGTTGCATTACTAAATATTCTTATGGAATATATTTACTATTAGTAAAGCTGTTTCTAGCTTATTTAGGATTGCACAGAGTAACACCCAACCATTTCATTTGGGATTCCACCAATCCTTTCTTCTTGAATATTATAATTTAATAACAAAGCAAGTACTGGAGATGGTCTTTGCCTCAGCTGTTGTTTCCTTTTCTTGGCACTCATTAGACCACATCTGTGGTTAGGTTTGGGGCCTCACTACAATGACTGATATAAACTGGAGCAAGTCCAGCAGAAAGCCCCCAAATGGTCAGGGACTGGAACACTTAACCCTTGAAGAGAAGCTGAGGGAGGTGGACTCGTTCAGCCTGGAGAAGAGATGGGTTTGGGGGGCAGCAGCATTCCAACTTTTTAGGGAGGTTTTTGAGAAGATGGAACCAAGCTCTTCACAGTGAGGTGTGTCAGGAGGATGAGAAGCGACAGGTGTAAGTTGAAACAAGAAAAGTTCAGACTGAATGTAGGGAAAACCTTTATCCGTGTGAGAACAGTCAGCCATTAGAACAGGCTGTCTACTGAGGCTGTGCAATCCCAATTCCTTCAGGGTTTTGAGACATGGCAAAGCTCTGAGCAGCCTGGTCTGACCCCAGAGCTTCAGTGGGAGGTTGGGGTTTAGACTTCCTGAGGTCCTTCTGGTCTGAGTGATTGTCTCATCTCATGCATTTGGGACGGGTTGCCCTCAGCATTTTTCCTGGAAGTCACTAGCTTTTGTGGATGCCTGAGAGAAAGTGCAAATCAACCTCCCCCCCTGCTCAGCTCAGACTGTGGCCCCAGTGAAGGGAAGAAGATGTGGATCACAGGACAAAACATGCTGGGGTCCTGGTGGTGGGATGCAGAGGATGGGGAGAACTCAGAGCGAAAGGGTAATATGGCTTGGCCCAATCTTAGAGAACACGGTCTTGAAATTAGGTTGGGCAGAAGCCTGGGCATAGGCTTGTGACATCAAGCTGACAGATAGAAGACAGGATCCTCACAAAAGGGTTTGACTGAGAAGAAAAAGCCATTTGTTGTATTTTGAAAACCAAATACTTGGAGACAGTAAAAGGTAACCTTAAATTAAGGAAAGGAAGTGGAATCCTGATGCTCTTAGAACTGGCTCTTAGTACAGAAGCTGTTGTATTTGTCTGTGGCCTTACATCCTTAAAAAAATTTCCTTTCAAAATATTGAAAAAATGAATGCCTGTGCTCTGCAGCCAGCTAATACTTTGTGAAATTAATTCTTTCCTTCTATTCAGAAGGACTGTTCCTAGGCTTGTTTGGGGACTGAGGAAAGCCAGCATCAAATGCATTGAATGGGTTTTATTTGATAGAATAAATTCTCCTAGTCTCTTATCAACATGACTTTAAATAAAGTATTGTGAATAGGATGTAAGCATTGTAGCCTGTGTTCCTTCTGAGATAAAGAAAGTCAACCTCAGAGTACTGAAACCCACAAAGAATAGAATATCTATGAGGCTTTATTTTTTTCTTTTTCCCTAGGTCTCATTCTGGGAGAGATGTAGGAAAAGCACATTCTCTCAAAATGGCCTATAAAAGTACAGGTAGATGAAGATGCCATATTGTTTTTGTCATAGTACCTGAGCTACAGAGGCTATCTCTAGATCAGATTTAAAATGAAAACTTACTTGTTTGCCAAGGTTTTCCTCCTGTCATGCACCTTAGATACAAATGGACAGATAAATGCAATAAAAACCCTTCTTATACAGGGATTTTACTTCAGAGCTTGCTGTTAAGATGCAGCTGAGTCTGGACCAAACCTTCCCACATTCATATGAAAAGTGAATCTATTGGCAAAGGAGGTGCACTGAGACTAAACCAACGAATGCAAGAGAAATGAATTTTCACATTTTCCCTCTGAGAAAAAGCCTGATATGATGAAGGAATATTTTCATGTTTTATTGAGGTTTCCTGGGCTAGATCTCTGGTCTTAAATGTGGAGGCTTTTTAGCTACTTAAATCATACTACTACTTTGGGTCCCAGGATGATTGTCTTTTCCTTCCACATCATTCAAAGGAAGCAAAAAAATATGTTCCCTACAAAAATCAGGAAGAAAGATCAGATCATCTTTCTGCATTCACCATGTCGCTTCCTAATCATAAAAAACTTGATTCCTTGCTCAGTGAGAGTATTTGTTGCAGCTCCAGTGAATTTCCATTAAAATGACATGGAGAATATCCATCAAGAAGAAAAGCTCAAAAGGTGTCAGAATGGTGGATGACATGGAGTCTAGTCAGATTAATGGACTTGAGGGAGTAATGTGGTGGTATCACTAGTAGCCACCCTAAAAGCTCCAAACCTGAAGGACAGTGTCATTGATTGTTTGCAACAGAATCACCTGGTCACAGCCTGAGATACAAATCTGCAGCACAGCTTAGTCTCACACTTATGGATCTGAGACCAAGTCGTAGCTGTTCCATCAGCCAAGCAAAAGCAGCTCAGTAGTCAAAACTATCAGCCAAGGTCAGGATCAGCATCACCTGAAGTCTCTGGGAACACAAGGGATGCAGTTTTTGAATCACTTTAGAAAGCAACAGACGAGTCATTTGTTTAAGAGACATTTTGATCTGTAACTAAAAGGGTCACTCACTCTGTCTGGGCTGCTGTGATCCTTCGGGCTAGAAGAAGCCTCAGAGAATCTCTAGCCCAACCTCCTGCTCAGAACAAGGTGAACTCTCACATCAGACCAGGACTACCAGGGCTTTATCCACTCAGCTTTGGAAACTTCCAAAGGTGGACTCTGGTCATAAAACTTATCATAGTTTTCACTACAACTTTTCTCAAAGTGTCAAATGAGTCAGAAAATAAGAATTAAAAGCTGGAAACAAGAACTCTTTCTTGTAATGTGTTTGGCATTTTTGCCACAACATCATCAGTGTCATTTTGCAAAACACTGCAAAAGACTTTCATTTCCTGTTTCTGGAAGTCTCTGGGTTATAGGGTCAGCGTTCAGTGGCAGAAGTGGAAACATGGTAATGTATAAATTCCAGCCAAATGGACCCTGGTTGATGTTTAATAAAAGAAAAAGCCCTGGATGTAGTCAGTGGTAAACTAAGAATTTTGCCAGTAATCACAACTTCAAACAAAGCTGTTTTAATCAAGATAATTGCTACTTTTATGCCAATAGTGCATAAATTAAATATGAAATGAAAATAAGAGATAAACACTGCAACTGCATTATGACAAACTTGAGGTAAAAATATCCAAAACCCCACTACTGCCAGAGTTCAATGTATGGTAAGTATTTCTAGTTTGAAGTAACACAGGAGGCAAATGGAGCTACTAATGGTGAAATACAGGTATATTTTGCATTTGTGCATAATTAGAACACCTAACGATAAAAACTGAGATGGAACAGGAACTGCCTGATAAAACACCAAAATCAAAGTAAAGAAATTGAGACAGCATTTGAGGAACACAGTGAAAACTTTCTGCCCAGAATGCACCTTGTATGAGCTATTCCCAAATAAAAACAAGGGAGAGAGTAGTCAAGATCTTCAAGTGAGGGGTGGCATTTTTGCAAAACAAAAGCTCCCACAGGTAAACCTCAAAGGTACAGGTTTCACCTGGCATTGGCCGTTCCCACAAATGTCTCGGAGTCTCACTTCTCCCATTGCCACCATTTATGAGATACCTGCTTAATGTCTTGGGAGAGATTTTGTATTTAAATACCTTTCAACAGCTGGGTGGCTTAAAGAAAACCAGATTGTGAGCAACGCTATGAGATTGCACAGGTTGTCTCCTATTTCTAGTGAACACCCATTGCCTATGAAGTGAAGATGCTTCAAACTGCGGAGGAGCAGAGTTCAAAGTGCTATAGATGGGCATAAAATAAGGATGCATGGATACATCTGCAGTTCCCTCGCTGGAAAATTAAAAAAAAAAAGAAAGAAAGAAAGAAAAAAAAAGAAATAGAGCTTTTGATTTAGCCACTGGCTTGGTTAAACCTTGGATGATAAGAGTTCCTGATTTTATTTCTTGGCTTCCCCTCTCAGATATTAAGCAAGTCACTTCTCAGTTTCCTCTCTCCTTTTGAGCGAGCAACATGTAAAGCTGTCCTGTTCCTGTGAAATCAATGGGCACCTAATTCTCCTGAAAGGTAATTACTTGTGGTGTATCAGGGAGAGACAAAAGACTACACAATCCACAAGGATTTTGGGGTTTTTTTCCGTGTGCAAGTGAGGTGTAAACCTCTGGGATGTGTGGCAATGCTCTGTTCCTGGAAAGCTGCACCAAGGCGAGGAGGGACCACGTTGTCACAAGGGCAGCATGGTAGCACCGTCTTCCAGCGGCTGCTCCGGCCACCTGTGGGGCAGCGCAGCTGGGGGACTGCAGTGACAGCCTTGGGAAACCTCCCGCAAGCGTGGGCACCGCTGCAAAGGCACAGAGGCCACGGCCGGGTTCAGCTGCAGCCCGGAGCGGGCAATGCCCTTGGCTTTGCATTTTCCCGTGTGGAATCCGAGCTCCGGTATCCCCCAGCCCGTTCCCGCGGCGTGCGGAGGGGCTCGCCTCGGATCCCAAACCCCGGCGCTGGGATAAGTGCCTGGAAGCGTCCCAAGCCCCGACAGCGTCCTGCGGGCTGGGAGCGGGAGGGTGCGGGGGGCTGCGGATCCGGGGGGCTGCGGGCGGGCCGGGGCGCAGCCATGGAAACGCGCCGAGCATCCCCCGCTCCCCGCGGCAGCGCCGCGCTATTCCCCACCCTGCCTGCACCAGCCCGGCCTGGCCGGGGCCGCGTCGGCTCAGCCGGTGAACAGTTAACGCCGGAGAGGCGGCTCCTCTGCCCGCACCCTCCCCGGTTCCTGTTGTAAAAAGCGTGTGTACCCCCCCAAGGCAGAGCGGCGAGCCGGGCACGGCTGGCGGAGGGGGCGACCGCCCCTCCGCCTACTCCAGCTCCCCTCTTTTTTTTTTTTTTTATTTATTGCCCCCCGACCCTCCCTTCCCCAGCAAGTGGTCTGCGGGGTGGGCTCGGCTCGGCGGGACCGCTCGGGCCCGGGGCGGTGGCCGGGCATGGCCGGGGCGGGGGGCGTGTGTGCGGCTCCCTCCTGCCCACCCCGCCCCGCCGGCTCCCGCAGGGCAAAACCTGGATCCGGGTGGTGACAGAGCTGGGTGCCCCTGCTGCTCCCGCGTCGCCTCTCCTCTGACAGGGGCTGCTTTATTTTTATCGCCTTTTTTTTTTTTTCCTCCCCTTTTCGATAAAGAGGAGAAATATATATTGAAAAGGGTGGGGAAGGAAAAGATAGAAAGCGGGCACCCTCCCCCTGTGCTGCTCGTAGTCCCCTCCACTCCACACCAAAAAGAGCCATCGCAAGTGCACGCCAGTTCTTCACTAAAGTGATCCAGCCGCTGGATTAAGTAACTCTCGGGGAACAGCACACGCACGCACACACACGGAAAAAATGAAGGAAAAGGCAATGTTTCAAACGGCTAAAATGCAAGGAAACATGCTGGTAAGTGGCTGCTGCTGGCGCCTCCAGTGACTGTAAGTAAGTGTCGGGGCTCCCCGCTCGGCTGGGCGCTGCCAGACCCCGCTCGTCGCCCGCACGGTCGGTGCGGAGCCCCCGCTGCTGGGGCTGGGCTGGCCGGGGAGGCAGCAGAGGGGGCTCTGCTCGCCGTCCTCGCCCCGCTTGGTGTCTGTATCCCCGCTGAAGGGGGTCGCGGGGGATTTGGGGGAGCTGGGGCATCCCCCTTTGCCGGGGGAGTGGGGCTGGCTGGGGCACCGCGCCCCGGCACGGCCAACTTCGCCAAGTTGATGACCACGATGTGTGTGCGTGAGCTGGGGGCTGTGCGGGCTGCCTCGCCTTTCCTCCGGCATTACTACTGGAAACATTTGTCTTCATGCCATTAAAAAAAAAAAAAAAGGCAAGAAAAAAAAAGCAAAAAAAAAAAAAAAAAAAGCAAAACCTACTCGGGATGCCTTTTCAATAATCCCCCTCCTCTCTAGAGAAAAAAATGAAAAGCATCCAGCTGCTCTGCCGGAAGAAGTGCTGGTTGCCATCTTGTGCTGATGGAAATATATTGGTGTGTTTTGCCTGCTGGCTTGACCCGCTGGGGGCGGCGGGGCTGGGGGTGCGCGGGGCCCCGCATGCGGCGGCTCCGCAGCCGGGAGGAGCTCGCTGCGGTGGGGCGGGGGTGCTCCGCAGCCTGGGAGAGGCTTCAGGGCGCTTCACCGTAAAACCAACTCGTTTCGAATAACCTGAAGCTCGTAAAGGGTACCTGTTGGTCTCCTGTCCCCTCTCTGCTCAGACAGAGCACTCCTGTCTGTGTTTTGCCTCCCCTGTGAGGGGAAATGCTAATATTTAATACAAAGGTAGTATCTATTTCTCTCATGCCTTCTGCTGAGGTGTTCAAGAAGCAGCCAAACTATTCACCCATCCTTTAATCAAGTTCTGTAGTAAAATGCTTTGCTGGTTTTTTTAAGGAATTGCCTCATTTTCCAGCTCCAGTATTGCTTTTTCCAGCAGTAGTGTTTAAGAGGAAGGTGCAATGCTATGTGACCTGTGAATTCAAGTAAGGGAACTGAACAGGAACTTCTACAAACATTTTTTCTTCCAGGAGAATTGCACAGCCTGTGTGATTGCAGTGTGCTCCTTTTATTGTGCTTTTTAAATGCTGGAGAAATATCTAACGCTGGAACTTTTTTAATGTGTGAAAATTCAGACCATTATCTGCTTAAGCTACTCATCCTAGTGGTCATTGTAGCCTTTGGTTAGGATGTTCTCTATCAATCAGAAAAAATAATCAACTATCTGAGATGACACTGTTTGATTCAAGTACAGGGTGAGCCTAATTCACATACACAGAATGCGTGAAATTACAGAATAAATAGAAAACTCTTGCACATTTTCCTAGCTAGTCTCTGAATTTGGGGAATGAGGAGCAGGTAGGGATTCCCCCACTGCCACTCAGCACAGGGCTGGAGGCTCTGCTGGGATTTCTGGCTGGTGCTTCCGAGTGTGGCAAAATGGATCCACATATGCCCAGCTCTGCGGGATGAGCAAGGGCTGGGTGATCGATCTGCACACAGGGCTGGGCAGCAGGGGCTGCCCACAACTCCAACCTTCTGCCACAGACAGTAGGTTTTGCCTCTGACTCCGACAGGAACAGGATCATCCCTCAGGTTGCTAAGTCCCAGTTACTTCTGTCACTTGGGGCAGTCTCCCTGGACTTGAATGCAAGGTTTTCTTTGGAGACCTCATTTTTTTGAGATGCAGGGAATCAAATTTAAAGACAGGCAAACTGTTACATTTGATTTTGGTGGGGGGGCAGGTGGTTTATTTAGATATGGTCTGCTTTTATGGGTCACCTGAACTACACTCACCTGCTTTCTGTGTTAGTCTGGTCTGTGTTTGCAGCTGGATCTGTAGTTTATTTAAGCAAGAATTAAGTTGAGATGGATATTTGACCTCTAAGATACTTGAATAGATTTTATATTTCTTCAAGATAGTATTTATCAGATCTAATCTGGAAAACTGACGTACACTTTGGATGGAAGTTCCAACAAGTTAAGCTGTTGTTTAAAAAATAGTATTTTTGATTTTTATATAATTTTTATTACAAATAAAAGTAGAAACCTGAGCTACTCATGTCAAATCCTATTCTGTGGGTGTCCTCCCTCATATATCTAGCAGTGATTGACAATACAGGGTTAGGGTGTGTGGAATCCCAGGAGGTGCATTACAGTGGGCCCTGCATTAAGTGCCTCAGCAGAATTCAAAGAGTCATTGAAAATTCAAAGTCCAACATGACTTTTTTTGTTTGTTTGTTTGTTTTCTGGCAGTTTTGCTGTTGCTTAGAATCCTGACAAGCTTCTAACTACGTATTGATTTTTCTTCTCTTTAAAAATCTTTGTTAAATTGAGCTATTTCATTCCTAAAATGATGTGACAGCAAGTGATAATACTGACACACTGGTCCCTGGCCATGCAGTGGACCCTTTTTAAGTGTGGCAATAGCTCATGGAGTCACTACACCTGTGATTTCTTTATTACCTAATTAGACCAGCAAAAAACGAAGCCATTCTTGTGACACTGAGATAAATGTTTTTATCCCTGTGGCAGTATTTTACCAGGGCTTTGTTTGGTTTTTTTAAACAACAGCATTTACCTGGAAAGGTGCCTATTTTTATTTTACTGCTGTATTTCCCATTCATCATTTGAGCCAGGGGAATGCAGCTTACAGAAATAGCTCAGGCTCTTACAATGGGATTTCTCTTAATTCTACATAAAAGCTATAGGGAGTGATTAATACACAGTAGTTTCTCCTAGTAAGAACTGATGTACCCTTGAGTTTTCCACAGTGTGTTTGAAGTTAATATGCAACAATACGGTATGGAGATAAATGTTTATCACTTTCATAGGTAAATTTAATACATTTGCATTTTATCCTAACTTTAGGTATGGCTACTATATATTTTGTTTCATTAAAATATTCCAGACTTTTTCCTTACCTGTCCAGTTGTCAGGTCAAGCACAGTAGTGCCAACTACATGTTTTATTCTACACTTCCCTGGGTCTACCCAGGGACTGATCTGTTGTGTGCACAGGCTTTTTGTTTGTTTGTTTTTGATGGATTTGCAAAAAAGTGTATCCAGAAGAGCTGTTTGGAAGAGGGCCTTTACTGTAGTGCCAGATTCTTCTCTTACAAGCACTCATGACAATCCCAATTTGTTAGAGGTACAATTCTCTACATGGGGTTGTAGACAATTAGGTGAGTGGGAGCAATGGGCTTGGGGGAGTACAGAGGGGTCTTGAAGGCAAATTAATGTGCTGTGTGTGAGCAGGCTGTTACTTTGGCACACTTAGTGGTCAGTGGAAACAGTGAGCACCCTGCTCTATCTGTGTGTTACAAGGATGTTGCTGTGAAACTCGTGTTCTGAATTTCAGTCAAACCTGCAGTTGCTCAATTGTTTGGAAACTGCCAAGAGAAACTGTGGTGGATGTGCCATGTTTCTCCTTTCCTCTGATGGAAAATGTATGAATAGGACAAGAGACAGTTTGGGTTCATTAAAAGGAGTTGAAGGAGAGTCTAGAGATTTACATTTTCATTTTGACCATTTAAATTCCAACTCTGATAGCTGCAGTTTTGATGTACATATAAAAAGCCTAAATAAAATAAGCCCAGTGGAAACTGTTACCTCCTCAGAAGTCTGCTAGCACCTCTGAGGCCTCAGACACCACAAAGGTACAATTGACATGAAGACTAAAGTAGTCTGTCATCCCAGGAGTGCTCCTGCTCTTCCTTGAGAAACACAACTCTGGTGCCCCTCAGGAGCAATAAATTCTTACTAAAATAAATAAGACTTTGGTGTTTCACTGCTATTTCCCTTATTTACCATATTCTACCTACAGGTGTGTTTCTTGCAGTGTTCAATCACATGGCACTGAAACAGGGTGAAATTCTCCTCAGACAAAAATACAGTTATCCTAACAAGGGCTAGAGAAGCTGTGTAAAGATGAATTTATTTTTTTTTAAACTCCCACACTGAAGTAGAGGAGTTTGTGATTCAGTGCAGCTCTCTGCTACTTTAGCCTTCCCTATGTCTTATATTCATCTTGACTTAGAAGCCAGATGCAATCCAGATTTTGTGTGCTATTTCTTAGTTGTCTACTACCTGAGCTGAAACTCGGGGAACTCCAGAACCGAAAGCAAGGGAACTGTGATAGCAGTTCCCAGGTGAGCTATCATGAGTTCAGCTGAAGTTTAAAGCCAGGCAGGAATTCAATTGCTGATGCTACAGCAAGAATTGCAGCAAAAAAAATCTTTGGGGCTGCTGCTGCTTGGTGAAAAGCAAGTTGTGTTTTGAGGACTGTAGCATTCTCACATCGTTTCTGGGTTGGGCATGAAGGGTAACAAGGGTTCCCCTTTGTTAGGATAATATGTGCAGCATGCATACAATCCATAGGAGGTGTTGGAATTGTGAGAAAGCTGTAAGATATCCTGAAACTGTTTTCATGTCATGTTGCTAGTTGGTGGAAATGAGGAGTCTTTTTAACATTTAAGGTAGGAGGCAGAGAGTTCCACAAGCTTTGTAAGATCCTAATATAGTTTATGTAATGTAGTGTCCTTTTAGATCCATCCTTACTTAGGGGATAGAGAAGTTCAAAGCCTGCATTTATAAGGGATCCACTAAAGTTGCAGAAAGTGAGAAATACATGGTGCCAGGCTGTCTCAGAATGACTTTGGGAGCTGTGGGAAGCACTGCATATAACTAGCTTCCTATTTAGAACTGTGAGATTGAAGGAGGGCATGTGGTCTAACTTTAATTTTCACTGTCAGAAGGGTTCAAAATCTTGAATCTGATGGTGCTCCTCACACCTGCATCTTTTCCTCAGCAGCTTCTCTGGTTCCTCCTACTTGCAAGGAAAAACGTGCACTTTGTGGCAATTTCTCCCTTCCTCCTCTGAGTTGTCTGGCTTTTCACAGGACGGTCTATCCCCCCCTCTCTTTCTGAATCTTTTCACTGCTTTCCCAAATAGTAAAAGAGGAGAAGTTGAAGGGACCGTTATGATTTCAGTGAACGACAGCTGAGTGGGTGGCTGTAGAACCCTGCACAGCAACAGAGCCACAGAGCTGTCTGTGCAGCTGGGAGGACAGCATTTATATTTGAGAGGTTACATTTATTCATTAATGAAGTCTGGATTTGCTTGTTAAGATAAATGTAAGTTTTGTAGATGTTGATGGCCTGAGGCTTTATTTGATGGGGAGACTTTCTCTGCACTGTGGAATGAGTCTTTCAACTGCCAGCAGATACTACACAGCACGTTTCAAGTGTCACTCTCGTCTATCTCAGAGGTCACATTTCTTGGCAGAGCTTTGCAGTATTGGCCTAACTGATGATGTAAAGGGGAAGGCAATAGAGAATCATGCTCCAAGAACACCTCTGATTTGTATACAACCCTTAGTACCAACAGGGTCTTTAGCACAGCTGACAAAGACAAAACAAGATTCAAAGCTGGAATTTGGAGTTTGAGCATTCCAAACTAGAAGATAAAGTGCTCGGTTTTTACAGTGAAGGTGATGAACTGCTGGAACAGTCTCTGTGGGAGTGTGGTAATTCTTCATTAGAACAAGATGGGCATAGGATTTCTCTGACTAAACACTGGCTTCTTCAGTATAGACATTTATATCTAAGTTAGTCAGCCTGGGCTCTCTCTACAAATTAGTCAGTGGAGTCTGGGGCATGATTCATCCTACCTTCATGTAGATGTGTAAAATGGGCCAGAGTACCTGCACTCTTAAATGCCAAATTCTCTCCATTGACTCAAGGAATTATGGGGTACAAGCTGAACCGTAAATATCTACCTTGCATATATCTAAGTGATGAGTCTGTCTGTTGCTTAAACACAGTCATAGATATTCCAGAGCATCTTAAGGGAAACTAAGAAACCTCTTCAGCCTCCTCTGTTACATCAGACAAAAACTACTCTGCACGTCTGCCCAGGGTTTGTCAACTACATCTGCAGTAGTGTGTGAAGATAGATGAGCTCCACATTTGCAGCTTTGCTCTTCCCTCAAGCTTGTGCAGAAGCAGATCCAGTCTCCCAGCAGCACAGCCCAGCTGTAGCAGGAAAGGGGCTTCATCTCAGCAAGATGCCGTCCTGTAGCAGAAATTTCTTGGCTGGTAGTTTGTGTACACTGAGCTGTCCTAGAACATTATAATACATCCTCAGCTTTAAAATGATTTTATCCAAATGGTTTAATGTCATCACAAGTGCAATATGAGGATTTATTCTTCTAGATCTGTGGTTGCATGTGTACTGTCTGTACAGTATTGTACTACAGAGTGACTCACGTGAGATTAACAAGCAAAGCCCATTTATTAAATTGTTTTATGTACTCTAAATCTCATGTAATCCACTAATGCATAATGCTGTCACTTAGTAAGCTTGGCATTCCTTCCCAATGGAACATTGCATTTAACAAGTTCCCATAGTATTCAGTCCTTTTCAAAAGGCTGCAGTTGAGAATGCAGTTTTAAAAATAAATCTAAACCATTAGAGCCTGAATGCTTACAATAAACAGAGAACTGGGACCCAGCTGCAGCATGCATTCACCTGTAGATTCCATGGATTTTCTATCCTCTTAAGGACACTCTATGAACAGAGCTTGCATTGTAGCATACAAAGTTTGCTTTTGTAGTGTCCTGTTGCCCTTGGAGTGGATTAGCAAGATTATGTCTAAATTCTGCTTTTGGAAAAACTGGCTATGTGCATTTGTGGAGGTATTGGTGAGGTCCTGGGAATTCCTGGAGTGCCTGTGTTGTAATGTTTATGCTGTGCTCTGGGAAGAAGTGTGTGCCTTGCTGGTGGTTTCTGAGCACAGAATTTTTCCTGTGGGTTCTGTATGCCCAGAAATAACCTCTTCATTGCTATAGAAGTAAAGAGTGGGAGCAGAAGCAGTGGAATTGCCTGTCATATCTTGATCAGCGGGAGAATTATTATGTGTTTAACTGGATCTGAGTCCAACCCTCAAACACAAATAAATGGTTCCCAAGTTGCACAATTGCAAGGCACGATAGAAGAGTTGCAAACTCTGTGCACCTCCAGCAACTCGTTCAGGATTTTGTTGGTAAGAAGGCCTTTTTCATAGTGTGTCTCTGTTTCTATGAAACATTCCCACCATTTTATCCCTAACTACTAAGGAATGATGATGTAAGGGGTTATCTGGAGGTGCACACAAATGTTTAATCAAAGCAAGTATGAGAAAACAAACAATTCAAGACAGTGGGATGAACTGCAGTGGTGAACACTGCATGCCCAGGTCAAGCACTGGATGGTAAACTGGATTGGTCAATGCTGTGGAAAATCCCTCTCAAGTCACAGGGAATACCGGCCAGGAGATTTTGTCAACTCAGGCATGTGTAGACAGACTTGGCATGAATTCCAGTCACATATTGCATAGCCTCATTCTGTAGTCATTATTCAGCACTTACTCAAGCAAAACTTTTGCCAAACTTAATGGGTTTACTACTCCTGCTGAAATGAGTAAAACTTTTGTCTGAGGCTCAGGTGCTTTCAGATCACATAACCCCACCATGTTTTGTGTCACCACAGATTTTCAGTAGTTTTTAAAAGGTAACAACGGTGAAATATACTGCAGTTGACAAGGAAAAAAATAAAAAAGGTGAATGGCACAGTAAGAAAGCAAGCAAAAGAAAAGCAGAGTGAGGTGGTTAAGACAGGCACTCTGTATATTTTATTTCATCTCATTTTATAAGTTTTCCCCCATGGAGAGCCATCAGCTGTTCCCCAGAGCATGCTGTGTGCCTGTACTTCTGTTTATGTTTCTTTTCACTGATGATGTTAAACTGGGAAACATGCTGAAAATGAAACATTGTTGTTTGTTTATCATTTGGGACTGACATTAAAATGTGGAGAAAAATTGAAATTATAGCTTGCCATGTTTCCTGTAAATACTGAGTAGTTCTTTTGCAGCCTGTGATATAACCAAAGTAACCTAGAAATAAGCTTGTATTGCTTTTTTCTAGTGCCTAATTATAAGGATGTAAAAAATATGCTCATAATAATGCCTTCTCATCTGGCTGTGAGGAGGCTGAAAGTACCACTTATGAAGATCTAGTTTGTAAAGTAAGTGATTGTAATGCAGGAGTATGACTATTCATGAGCTTTGAGTTTATTGACTCTGTTGAAAACTGGATCTGTGGTCTACATGAAGGATGTAAAAAATGCTGTGGGTAGAGCAGTAATTCAGAAATTAGTTGTAGCTCATATCAGTATGACTGAGCCTTTCCTGATCTCACTATTTAGAGTCTTGCTCAGGGAAGATAAGTTAATGTTATGTTCTCTGTTGATTTTGTGTTATTCTCTGTGCATTTTATTTTTTTTGCATTAACCATGTACATCTACCTTTGTAATGCACTAAAAACATTGTTAAGGATGTTAATATTTTGTTTGGATTTGGCCATTCTTGTAGGAATCAAAATCTAAAAAAGGTTCTAGAAAGCTTAAAATTAAGATTTGCTCCTCTCTGTTCCACTATCTCAGGCTTTACAGATGCACCTTGATTTGTTTTCTGGGGGGGTTTTGCACTTTCTTTTTTAATAAAGAGAGTATTTTTCACTATTTTCTTACTAAAATTTTAACAGAATTGCAGTTTTGGTAGGGAAAGGAGGCCATTAGTAATATCTAAGGGTAGCAAATAAATCTTATGCAACAGCAATTATAGCAAAAATCAGGTCCTCCAGAGGCATGCTCCTTGTTATGTTCCCTGTTCAGCAGCGTACCTAAGTACCTGTTTAACATTAATGGTAAGCATATGCTTAAATGTTTCTGCTGACTTGGGAATTATGAGAAGCCTGCCTTGCACACACAATGGTTGAACAGCCCATTTTCCATCTGTGTGTGAGCCCAGAGCACGGTGCTAGCTGTGCATTTTCCAGGTTAATTAGATTGGCATAACAAGATCCCTGGTGGACTCCGTGCAGTCATCAGCTCTTCTGTGCTCTCTGGCTATCGGGAGCTCTGCTTCAAGTTGTGCATCTTGTGCTGGTAACTGAAACAGAATATTGCTCTCTATTTCACCAGTGTGTTCAAATGGAAACAGAATTGAATGGATTGCAAGTGCACCATAAATACAAATTTGCCTCTATATTGCGAGCATGAATATGGTGCATCCTTCAAATGCACAGTGTCTACCAAGGACTATTTATTCTACCGATAATGGTTATGCTTTCATGAATTATGCATGTGTTTGTCCTTAAATCTCACCTGGCTGTGAAGTGGAGTGTTTAAGATTTGAAGCTGGCTGTACATATAAATTGCAGATATTTTTCATAAAATGTAAAGCCCTTACAGGCTGCTTTGTGATATTAGAATCCATCGTGCCTGTGTCTACAATAAAAATAATAATAAAAAAAAAGGAATCAAAAGAATTCTAATTTAGTACAAGAGAGAAAAAGAGAGCTTGATGCTCAAGAGTCTCTCAAGAAAAGGCAAAATTATGTGAAGTCAAAGGTGATCTATTCATCTATTCAATAAAGCAAGCAAGATGAGATGGAGGCAGAGAAATCCATCCATGGAAAAATAAGGGGTTATTGTAGAAATAAGGGAGTTGTTATTTACCAAATGTGGGGGCATTCTGACCCCACAGAATGCCTAGAAGTAACTTGCCAAAGTGTAAAAATGCAGCACTGAGCATCACATTACCTGTTCTGGTCTTCTGATGTACCAAAATGAGGAGAAAAAGCATTCCTTCTCAGGGAGATGTTAAATAGATGCAGAGGAGTATGGTCATTTTACCTGAAGTCAGTGGTACAAAATTTAGCTTTTCAGTATTTTCAGAGAGAGGCTGCATTGGTTTCCTCTAAAGTTTCCCTTATTCTCAACATTTATGCAGTTCTATTGTGTTTGAGTTTCTGGCTTATAGAGTTCCCCAGTATTTAACTTTCACATTCAGGAACGTTGTTTAGTTGGTTTTAGCCTAACCCCTTAAGTTTTTAAAGAGTTATATGCTAGTAAAGCATTGCATATTAACAGTGTCATCCCCAAAAACATTGAGACAAAGTGGACTAATCTGCAGAATAGTGACAAATGGCTGAGCTCTCCTGAGCTCTCTGCTTCCTGCTGTAGTGAAGAAGACATTATGAATGGATGTGACTGCAGAAAGGCAGAGCAATGGAAAGACTGGGAGGCTTTGGGCATTTTGCATTTGTGTTAGGGGAAGCTTTCAAGTTTTGAATCCATCCTAAACTGATAGTTATTGATGGCTGCTAACATTCATTGCCTGCTCGCTCATTTTTGGGTGCTGTGGGAGGAACAGAGCTCCAGCTGCATAAGGAATTGTCATGAACCAACCATATGTGATGTGACCACTCAGGCACTCTCTGGAGGTGACTAATGCATCCACGTTGCACATCATTTGTCAGGAACCTCCCTTGTTCCCAAATGACTTTGTTGTTACTGGAATCGAAATAAATTCCATGGTCTTTTTTTTCTTTTTTTTTTTTTTTTTCTAGCTTGAAGAACAGGATTCAGTCCTGAAAGATGATTTTGTTCTGTGATGTGTGAATGTGTGTTTGTTGCATGCAGGGATTGAGGCTCCAAGGTTGCCTGAGACAAAGCTAGAGCAGAGTAGGAAGGAGAAGAGATGTGTCCTAAGTGTGTGCCATCCCTGTGGGGAAGGCTCTGGAATGGGCTGGCTTTGTGAACTGTGCCTTTTGCAGGGAGCTACCAGCATTTCTTGGAAGGCAGCTTGGATTTGCCACCTGGGAAATACAGATGCTCAAATCCTGGGTCCTGGAATGAAATAAAGAGCGAGTTAAATGTGTAGTCAGGACACCTGCAGTCTCCACTTGTGGGTAGAGTCCCTATGTCAAGGAATGTTGCAGCTGAAGCGCATCAAGAACTTGCAACTCATAGGATTGGAGGATATAAAGTCTAGTTCCAAACTGTCTAAAGTAACCATAGCATCTTTTTTATTGGTGTACACTGGAGAAATTCTGCTTGAGACCAGGAGAGTCCATTGGATAACATAAGCTAAGCCCAGTAAACACATTTGCTATTTGAAAGGTGAATTTGTTTATTTCTCTTGTGCCTTGTAAATGTGTCAGACTGGCACATCCACTCTGCTGGATTCTGTATCTTGTGCTTTCTCCTTTTGGAGACTCTCATAGTAAGCTGGTTTTCCTTACATGTAACTAAACATGTAGAGACTTGTAGCAGAAATACTAACATCGGCATGAATGAAATGCAGATGAAAATATGTATCTGTAAACACTGCAAGAAAGAGTGAAATAAGTGCGAGAACAATTACATGTGCTGATAATAGAGAACATTGTTCCCAACAGTAAAACCGAGCAATGTGCTGTACTGTCAAGCCCAAAAAGTCACAGTACAGACATCTCTCCAGTACAGAACCTCACTTTCTAGGGACACTAAAAGGCCATGAGGCACTAGTACATTGTGTGTGTGATGACAGTTCTTTCCCTGTTATGCCAACAGGGAGCTGCACCAGCCGAACAAATGTTTCTTTTTCAGACATACTCCATATAAATCAGCTGCTGACCTGCAACCTCACTAAGACTTATGAATGCCTAAGTAGATGAGATTTGGAAGCAAAGAACCACCTGTTCTCAACTGTTGACTCATAAAAATTATAAAAGATATGCCAAAAAACTATCCTGTCATTGCCGGTCAAGAAAAAACCCAAGTGTTGTGAAGGAAACTTAATAGTTGATACCCCTTGTCTGCCATGTCATGGGCAAATCATCTCAGTCAGACTACCTGAACACATATCTTGGTGCACTTGACAGTGTGATGGATGAGCTCAGAGAGAGAGAGAGAGAGACAGAGAGAGAGAGAGAGAGAGACAGAGAGAGAGAGAGAGAGAGACAGAGAGAGAGAGAGAGAGAGAGAGAATGAGTGAGTGGATAAAACCAGCATATTGAAATTTTGCTAACAAATGCCATTTTCTTCCATGTGGTATTGCACTGGAGCTTGTTACTTATTTCACACGTGCTCAGAAATAGATGTTGGTCGTTTGCTGCATACTAACGAGGATTTGTACATTGTGGCAGGTCACATGTGATATGGGAGTGGGGGAAGGTCACATCTCCTGATCTCTCCAGCCATGTGATGGCACTTGTACCACTGGAAGAAGTGACTGGAAAAGATGAGAGCAGGGAGTTTGGGGGCTGTGAAAATCCAGTGTTGGAATGTGTTCAAATAATGAAGCCAAGTGTGTTTCCAAATGTCTGAGTCTGTCATCCCTACACCATTACCTTTATCCATCAAATCTGTAATTTCATCAAGAAATGAAGTTGAATTTGTTTGACAAGACCTATTTTCCAGAAATCTGTATGGAGTAATATTAATTATACTGCTATCCTTTAATTCTTTATTAATTGACTTCCATTTCAGCTTTACTACTTTTCCATTCTTAGGCAGAATCCTTCTAAAAGGAGATTAACAAAGCCATATCATTTCTATGGGTAAATAGGGCATTAATTTTGGAAAGACTGGTTGTAAACGTTGTAAATCATGAGAGTAAAACCAGCAAGGGTGAAGAGGAGATGCAGGGAGACACGTTATGATATGAGGTGAGACAGAGCACCATCAGCAGAAAGTCTATTTGAGAATCTGTGGCATCAGTAAAATGGAAGTGTGAGCATCCGTGAGAGGACAGAAGAATGTGAGGCAGAGAGAATTGCTATTAATGAAAATTCTAAACAGTGGTATTGCTTGTTACACACTTGCATTCCTACTGCTTGCAGACAAAGTATGCTGAAGGTGTGAGGAGAGGCAAAAATGGTATTGCTGATACTGTAGAGAAACAACTTCATGAAGAGAAGAAAGGCATTAACAATTAGCTACAGCAAGGACAGACTGGAGTGAGAAGCAAAAGAATATTGATGGAGCTCTGTGTGTACTGTGCTGAGGTGGTAGTGTATGTCATGCAATGTGACTGAAAAGCCTGTGCCACATTGCTATGATATGGAGCAACTTAAGAAGTTGTTAATGCAAATGTGTCCTGCCATGGGGAGAAAAGTAAGTCTAGAGATTTGACTATAAACGAGAGTAAGGACTAACCTATGGTAATGAAATGCAAAGTGTCTGATCAAAATTCAGCATGTTAATCTGAACAGTAAATCTTTTATATGAATGTGTCACTTGAGCCCCATAGTGTACACAGTTTTCTTCTCACAGTGTATGTTGTCCTTGATGTCCACTGTGACTGCAGAGTGTGATAACATTTCATTGTTCCCACTTTGTTTGTCTGCCAAAGCTGCAGGGAGTCAAATGGCTTTAAAAGTTTTCTATCTAATAGAGACCTTCAAGATGTGAAAAACAACTTGTTGAACTGTAGGGCCTTTGCATAAGACTAAGAGGGTAAGATATTTAAACAGTGGCCATTGCATTTGATCTAGTAATAAAAAATGAAATTTAAAGGAAACCTCATGTTTGAATGCCAACAGATGCAGTTGTCTGTGCTGAGCAGGGGCCACTGTGGTATCCTCAGCTTATCTCCTTCGTGCAGGGTCTGAGACATCTTATGGGTTCTGGAGAAGCAGTGTCCTGCAATGAATACACTTGGATTGGCACAAATCAAACTTGAATTTAGAGGAAATATGAAAGTGATATCCTGGGTGACCTTGGACAAATCTTATGCTGCTGCCATACACAGGACAGCTGTGTCCCTGCAGGGCAGCTCTACCACCTCCTTCTGGTAAAGCTCCTGCCCGGAGCTTCTCACTGGGCTTTACCTTCCTTTCCCATTTATAGAATAAGGTTGATAATTCTTTCCATTCCCTGTCTAAGTTTTGATTGTGGAATTTAAACTCCCATAATATCCATTTGTATTTCTTTGGTACATAAATGGTGTCTTATTGTGCTAAATTTAAGTAGGTTTTTTTTATAATTAGCATTACATTAAATGATACAAATGTCATTGATCTATTGAATATACAGTGTTCAATAAGGGATGATAGGAATCTGTAAATCCATACAATACCAGTTAGGCTACACTTGTAGAACAGAAATTACGAAGAAAACAGGATAATATATTCTATTCATGTCCATGTTTGGGGCTGATGGGGGTTTTAGTATGAACCAAAGCAGAATTTGTCCCAGACAGGGCACAGAAACTAATTTTTTTACTGACAATAAAATAATAGACAATATCCTACATATTAGTAAACTGATAATATTTCAGTTGATGAGAAAATTCTGACAGATAGTAGAGTTTAGTATAAAATTTTCAAATCTAATATTTCTTTCTGTATATTTGCCATTAACCTAATTTAGGAACATTAGGGTTTTGATAATGCAGTGCTTAGAAAAAGATGAATTGGAGTACTCTGTCAAAGTCTGATATCTAAAAAAAGGGGGGAAAAAAGAAAAAAGCTTTGAAATTTAATCCTTGATGGTTGTTTGCTTTTATGTTACATAAATAAAATGTGGAAAATTAATTATTTCAGTTTTAATAAAATGGAGGTCTGATTGATGGGAACTGAGATTTTGTTTACTGGGAAGTTTCTACAGTCCTTGTTTTCATCTTGCTTTGGAAGGAAAACAAATATTG
Organism: Cinclus cinclus; assembly: GCF_963662255.1. NCBI lineage: Eukaryota > Metazoa > Chordata > Aves > Passeriformes > Cinclidae > Cinclus > Cinclus cinclus. Next base: position 6,838,167 of record NC_085046.1, read on the forward strand.
AAATAATTTTTCTGCTAAATGGAGATTAAATTTCTTCCTCTCACCTCGGTTTTGCTTTTTAATACATAATTTCCCCATCCATCTACAACTTGTCAATACCATTAAAAATGTACTGTAAATTGAAAGGATTGAAAAAAGCACATTTAGACATAAACTATTGTTCCATTCTTAATTCATCCTTTGCTTATGCAAGCCCATAGTCTGCATTCACAACCACTTTAGTATTCAACATGGTGCTTCTAGCCTGATTTGACTCCTTTCAGGTTGTTGGTAGGGATAAAGCGAGAAGGATTTACACTAGAACTCTCTACAGGGTGGAAAGTTTTTGTTTCTGTCTTCATCAGAAAGAAAGCTGCTGTTTGAGATCTGTAATGGGTGTGCATAGCTTTCTTTGTGTTGAGGCCCCAGAGAGTGGTTACAGCTTTTACAATAAGAATGTCATAGCTCCTTCGCAACCATGAATATTCCTTTAAAAAAACCTGCTTTCAAAGTCACTCATTACCAAGAGTGCACTGATAGTACTGCAGGCATCCCTAATGTCCTTGGCGTGCACCATGGGTTGGTTTCAAACAGACCATTCTAAGATCTCCACATGGACCAAACTTTCTAATATGCCTGGATAGATCCAGGTCCTATCTGGGCTAGTCATTCTGGTACTGGTACCACCCATTTAGATCTTGGTTCTCCCTGAATATCATATAGACTTCTGTCTCTTAAGATGAGAGCAGAGGGAGAAATGATGCCCAAGGTGAAACCACAGCACATAAAAGCACTCTTTATCCTGTTTTCAAGCAATCAGTGGCAGTGAATCTGGGTCAGGCAGTTGCTCTGAGCACCATGTTCCTGTGACTAATCTAATATCATCCCAGACTTGCTTGGATAGATCTACCAGAGCTGCTGTCACGCCCTGACTACATTTAAACTTGACCTTGATCACAGTCCCCACTCTGTTCACTCTTTCTAAATACAGTTTATTCTGTCCTTGTTTGCCTTGTTAAATCTGCTGAGATGTATGTGTTGGCTTTAGACAAACAGCTCCTAGAGAAATGCTATCTCTTAGGGTAATCCTTATTCCATCGCAGATTTGCCTGGGTGGTGGGGTGTGGGGTGTGTTTGTGGTGAGACATCCTAGTGTCCCAGGGTAGCCATCAGCAATCTACAAGAATGGTACCAACTGACCCAAAAAAGACTTGTGCAAGAAAGCTGGCCTGGAGATTTGCTGTTTTTTCATAAAGGAGACCCTTCAAAGTTTATGCTGTATTTCATGTGAGATCCCTCAGAAGGAAGTAAAAGAAAAAAAGAAGAAAAATACTGAAGTGTAGTACTCAATCAGTTCTTTGGTGCTAATATACAAAGGATGAGTGGTTTAAATACTGTTTCAGTTTTTGCAATGTTGTTGCTCCTTATATGGACTGTGTGCTTCTAAATCGTTATCTAATATAACTCTGTGAAACCATCAGTAACAAGTTTTTAAGTGTAGTTCTAAACTGGTTGTTTTTCTCCCCAGCATGGAAGATCTAGCTTCCACACTATCCTTTCTTCAGGCCTTTTCTGTGATCACAAATGTACTGTGGGATGAAAGTCATGCCCTCCTCATGGTTTATGTCACTGTATTATTACAGTGCTATGATATATGTAGGTCATTGGTTTATTTTGCTGGGAGAGGCAGACAGTATTTTGAACTTCACTAGGAGAGAATTTGGATGTTATACTGAAGTGTTCCTATTTCTTGCCCTTTTCGTCTGTTTGTTTATTTTCACTCAGCAATATGGCCAGGAGCACTTCCGTACATATTTTTGCAAAATGCAATTGATAAATATTGAATCCAAAGCACTGGATTTAGCTGTTAGCAATGTAAGTGCACATTTCTGTACCCTCTGAGATGAAGTTTGGATGCCAACTGATATTGATAATGAGGTGATGGGGATTTTTTTAAAAATCAGAACTGATAGTTCATCTCAAAGCTGCAGTGCATAAGGACCTTGTATTTCTAGCCATGCTCTCTGCAGTCTTCTCTGTTGTAATGACAAGAGTTCCTGGCTATTATCACACTGACCCAAATAGACTGAAGGATGGTTTTGTTGCAGAGGTTTTTGTTTCCTTTAGATTTGGTCTGTCCCAGCACTGCACAGCAGCAGAGACTCATGGGGCTGTGAATATGGTGGTGTGATCTATAAATGACCCTGATTATCACTTTCATAAATGACTCTTAATTTTCCAACCAAATTACCAATGAAGTGAAAGGCATTGAACAAGATTTTTAATTATAACAAATGGAATCTGTGCTCTCTAATCAGTTTGTTGTACAGGTGCTAAAAGTTAGAGCAATTAAACTTCAAACAGTCATTGGGCAGATTATATAAAATAATCACTTCATTTGAAGGTTTGGGTATTGGTTTGTTTTTTTTTTTTTAAATTACTGTCTCTAGTGGAAACTCACAGTATATTGATTTTTCAAACCTGCCTAAAGATGAAGTATTAATACTTGTGCCAAAACAGTTACTACAGACCTTACTGTAGACTTGCAAACTTAAACAAAATTAATGTTGTGTCTTGATTTTGTGAGATAGCAAAAGTAGTAAAAGGCAATATGGAGTTTTCTATAATTTTTTTCATCTTAGCATGACTTTCTGGATCTGAATTTTCAATCTACCTCTGAGATGACAATGCCATGTCCTTTCTCCTTTTCATACATGTCAAAGCTGACTGCTTGCCTGTCAGACAAGTGTGGCGGGGGTATTGATTCTGCCTCTTTTGGAGATGAAGGTATTGTGGTCCAGCACTGAGAGTAGATGTGGCCTCTTGGTTCAGTTTGCAGCTGGCTGCTGATGCAGTATAATCCTGCTTTGAAGAATAAGGTGTATGGCTCCTTTGTAAACATATTTGTGGTAGGGATTTGCAGATACTTTGGTACAAAAAAAAAAACCAAACCTCTATTTCTGCAGATTTTCTGTAATGGGCCTCATTGTATCTGTGTTCAGCCATTTGTAAAATGGGCAACTTAACATTTGTCTGCCACATGAGAGTATTATTCAGCTTTCTGAGGGGTAACTTAAGAAGCATTTAGAGATCCTTAGATGACAGACGCTGTAAAAGATACTGGTTCTTTGCACTATTTCACAGCTCTTCTTGTCCATTTTAAGTCCAGCTCAGCACTTACAGCAAGATGTCTCTGTCAGGCACTCTGCTCCTGCACAAAAGCAGGTTTGCTGCCTGTTTTTGTGGAGATGTAATATTTGTATTCACCATGCATGCACAAACAATGCTTTTAGAAATTAAGAGTAAAGCCACCTAAACCTGAGTATGTGTAACTGACAGCAGGGAGTACCAGGAAGGGCTTCTACATCCGGGTCAAATATTACAAGAATTCCTCCTTAGCCTTTACTTACAGAAGCAAGGAAGAAACCGAAGTCTGTGGTGTGAATGCAGTTCCCTTCGGGCCTTGGAACATTTGGAATCACAGAATCAACTCATTACTTAAGTGAGCTTTGAGTGATGAGCTTTGAAGGATGAGCATCCTTTTTAAAGGATAACAGTTGCTGCTTAGTGGAATGTTTTCCAAAAGCCTTGATGAGATTTGAATGCCTGGTTCACTGGAAATAGAATAATCCTCCAAGTGGCCTGGAAAAGCCCAGCCTGAACACTGCACTTTCATAACGACCTGTGCTGTGCTACCTTCCCCACTGAATCTGAATTCAAAGGCATTTCTTTGGATGGGCTTTTGACAAGACTTAGAATCCTGTGGGAGGGAGTGGACTTTGTGGGATGGGGCGCTGTCCGCGGTGCTGGGCGCTGTCTGTCCGCGGTGCTGGGCGCTGTCTGTCCGAGGTGCTGGGCGCTGTCTGTCCGAGGTGCTGGGCGCTGTCTGTCCGCGGTGCTGAGCGCTGTCTGTCCGCGGTGCTGGGCGCTGTCTGTCCGCGGTGCTGGGCGCTGTCTGTCCGAGGTGCTGGGCGCTGTCTGTCCGCGGTGCTGGGCGCTGTCTGTCCGCGGTGCTGGGCGCTGTCCGCGGTGCTGAGCGCTGTCTGTCCGCGGTGCTGAGCGCTGTCTGTCCGCGGTGCTGAGCGCTGTCTGTCCGCGGTGCTGGGCGCTGTCCACGGTGCTGGGCGCTGTCTGTCCGCGGTGCTGAGCGCTGTCTGTCCGTGGTGCTGGGCGCTGTCTGTCCGCGGTGCTGAGCGCTGTCTGTCCGCGGTGCTGGGCGCTGTCCGCGGTGCTGGGCGCTGTCTGTCCGCGGTGCTGAGCGCTGTCTGTCCGCGGTGCTGAGCGCTGTCTGTCCGCGGTGCTGGGCGCTGTCCGCGGTGCTGGGCGCTGTCCGCGGTGCTGGGCGCTGTCTGTCCGCGGTGCTGAGCGCTGTCTGCCGCCGGCAGTGAAGAAGGCAGAGCATATCCTCAGCACATCGCTGGGCCAGTGCCTGCCCCACTCCCTGTTTTGTAGCCCACTGATCCCAGCCCTCTTCTTGACAGCCAGCACATGATGGTTCATTTGACACCGATTTATTTGATTGTAATGGAATCCTGTGTGCAAAGAACTGTACAGAGGCTTGCTCCAGAAGTACCATGAGAATGGCATCTTCTTAGGATATGGTCACAATTTGGTTTGCAGGAGCCAGGATGAAAACACAACACTACTATTCTCTGTCTTGTTCATTAGCATGTTTCAAATGAGGAGGAACATTTATACAAGACTATCTGCCTCTTCTTATTTCTGCTTGGCCACTGTCAGAGACCATTTATGTGAGGATCTTCAACAAAGTTCATCTGAGAAATTATGAATTCTCTATCCCTGGAAGTGTTCAAGGGAAGGTTGGATGGACCTCTGAGAAACCTGGTCTAGTACAAAGTATCCCTGCCTGTGTCAGGAAGGTTGGAACGAGATGATCTTTATCGTCCATTCCACCCCAAGCCATTCTAGGAATTAACTAAAAAGTTTTCAGTTGGCTATTTAAGCCAGATAGAACTCTCATTCAGAAATAAAGTAGTCTTCATTTCATTTTGTTTATTTTAGTCATGAAGTGGATTAAGCTAAATTAAATTAAGGGCATTTAATTCCATAAGGGACTATCTTTGCAGATTCTTAATGTGGCGTAACTTGTCCATCTACAAAGTAAATTTACATGTAGCATTCCAAGAATCTCAGGGTAAACAGCCCTTTAGCCTTTATCAAGAAAACCTTTATTTGCTGTTTAATAATATACTTTGAAAGTGTTTAAACTTACAATGAACTAGAGCACCAGCTGTTCACTGGGGGAATTGACATGGAACAGCAAATGGACTGTGAATTCCTAGTTTGGTATGTTGTAGTTTTCCCTCCGTATGGACAAAGCAGGTTCTGTTGAGGTCTATAGGTATTTTCTGTGGAATTCAAGACCCTCAGTCCTGCTCAGAAGCATGAGAGTTACAGATTCATAAAGTGAAGTGGGAATATGAGTCCTGATTTATCAGAAAATACTGTGCACATGCTTAGCTTTAAATGCAGAGGTAGTTTGATTGACTGGTTAAGAATTGCCTTGAATGAGAGCCAAAGTGCTGTGGCTTTTTTGTGACATTTATATGGCTTCAGGATATGGATGTTCAATGAAAACTTCAAAGACAGTCTTCCTTAATAATTCAGAACTCACAATTTTTCTTCAAAATTGATATCACTCTGGGTGATACAATCATTCTGCAAATTTGAGTCCTGGCTCTGTGAGGACTTGTTTTCAGGAAGTAGCTTACAGATAGCAGCTTTATTACAGGCAGAAGCAGGTTGTAAACTCCTTTTTTTGGTTGGCTTTTTTTTTTTTAATTGAAGTTGCTTGTCTTTTGTTAAAACCATTTTAAAGATATTTTTGCTTTGTTTCCTGGGAAACAGTGGTGTGCTTTCCAGCAATGTGTATTTTGTAAGGCCTCACCTGGAGTACTGCATTTAGATCATATCCTCAACACCAGAGAGGTGTGAAGCTGTTCAAGTGAGTTCAGAGAAAGCCACAGGTGCTCAGAGGGCTGGAGCACCACTTCTGAGAAGACAGGGTAAGAGAGTTGGAATTGTTTGTATTGGAGAAGTGGAGGCTTTGGGCAGACCTTAAAGATCCTTCCAGTACCAGACACCTGGAGAAGGACTTTTGACAAGGACGTGCAGGGATGAGAAAAGAGGTAATGGACTTAAACTGGAAAAACACAGGTTTAGATTGGATATTGGGAAGAAATTCTTTATTGTGAGTGGTGAGGCACTGGCACATGTTTCCCAGAGAATTTGTGGATGTCCCATCCCTGGAAGTGTTCAAGGCCAGGTTGGATGGAGCTCTGAACAACCTGGTCTACTGTAAAGTGTCCCTGCCCATGGCAAGGGACTTGGAACAAGATGATTTTTACGGTCCTTCCAACACAAGCAATTTCATGATTTATGCAGTTTTTACTACAGAAAGTCTTCCTTCTTCATTAGAAGGTGAAAAACATTAATAGCAACACTATCATGAAGTAATGCGCAGCTGTTGATTTACTTTACTGCAGTCACAGGTTGCTATTTCCTGGGGAAAAAAAAGAAACAGAAGGAATATTTGGGGATGACTGTGGGAAATCAGGCAGTACTTCATGATTGCTGTGAAATTCACAGGTTTTTTTGCCACTGTAAAGAAATCCCCTGCCACTAATCCTCTTATTAGTTTTAAAATGAAAAATAACATTTTTTACATTCAAAATAATGTTTTGAAACATGAAAAATAACAAGTGTATGAACTTACCTAGACATTTGAAAATAACTAGTATGAATGACTCTTTCTCTTGAGTGTCACTGAAGTAGAACAAAAAAAAACAAACTTGTTTTGTTGTCCCAGAATTCCTGCAGAGTAATGGAAAGCAGATACAAAGACCACAATTACCTGAGATATGAGTGTTCTTCCAGTTTGGCTTTAGGAAACATGAAGTATATCTCAAGAAGGAAGAACTTTGTTCAGTGCATATATATTATTCACTACTGTTATATGCATTCATTTTTCCAAGTGTGTGGGTTGAGGTTACAGACATATTTGAATATACTGAAAAAAATACTACAGCCTGAAGTTAAAAACCTACAATAAATTTATTTCAGTATTTCAGTAAATAGGGTGGTAGGAAGAGACATCAAAAAACGTGTGTCTTCTTAAGAGTTTGAGAAGAATGAAATTGTCTCAGTGTAAAATGTTATCTCTTAATTGCAATTTCCAACTAGACTGTGGGTTTCTACATAGATGTAAAAAGAAAAAATTAGGAAGGAAAATGTATTATTATACATATATTAAAACAAAGGTCTATTCTGCAAGAAAATATTTTCTTGATGGAAGGTCAAATATGGAATTGAAACAGTTTGGCCATGAGCAGCCATAATTTCCCTCATCTGAGGCCTAGGGGAAAGTCAAGGCTTTGAACCTGCAAATGTTTAAGTCATGAGCAACTTGCATCTGTATTTTGTACTTGGAACTCCCTGGGGACTGTATCATGTGCACGGGTGCTCATGTGGGTGAGTATTTGCCAGGCAGGTCTTACACGGTGGTGACACAGTGAGTGCTGGGAGCTGCACTGATCCAACCCCGTCCTTTTCCAGCTTCAGGGATTCTGGGTCTCCCACAGCTGCTTGTGTTTTCCACAAAGCATGTATCAAATCATTTTTAATTGTTTGTAGCCCTGTAAAAAATGAGCTTCAGGCTTCATTTTTGTGTGTCTGGAATCCAGTCAATAGTGGTCTGGTGAAACAGGACCTTAAGGTCTAGAGGCAAGTTTGGGATTAATGTCTGTCAAGCTGTGCCTCTAGATCTTTCTTAAGGGCTCTTTATTGTGTAAAATAAACCCTACTCTACAACCTCTTCCAAACTTTCATTGTTAAGCAAATTGATGGAATGTTCATGTCCTTTCTATAAAGAAAATTCTACCATGGGAACTATCACAGCTTTTTCTTTTAACTACTCTATTCTGTGTTTTAGTACAGGATTATTTTAAATTAATTATCCTCTAATTTGTAGTTGAGGCACTCAGTGGCTGTAAGTGATAACATCTGTGTATATAAATTCTTCACAAATGCATTTTTCTGTGATGTAAATTGAAATCTAATAGTCTAAACAGCACCATGTCTTTATAGTGTTTAGCAATTCATTCAGGTGTTTGAAAGCAATTTCAGAGAGTGAAAAAAATTTCCACAAATTCTTCATATCTTAAAATTTCTGTCAGCCTCTGAAGTAGACTTCATATCCTGTTAATTGGAAACATTGAAATGATTTTGAGCATGGGTTTAGCACGGGTGCAAAGATAGTAAAGCAATTTAGGTTTTCTCAATTTTTGTTTGAGCTTTTTAATGCGGGTTCAGTTGAAAAGTTACAATGAAAAATACATTAAAATTTGAAAAAAATGAGGCAGTTACTTTTATGTTCTAATATACAATCTTTTAAACTCTGATGGTGTGAAAGCAAGAATTACAACAGTTATTTCTCTAGGAAGCTTTCATTTTTCTAGTGTTTGAGAAGATACATTAAAGATTTTTGATGAAGAATGTTTGCATTTTTGGGCAATAAAGCCCAGTAAGGGGCAGGTTGAACTGGAGAAAAATTTATGATCTGTCTTGAATGTCTTTGGTTTTGAAATGACAATCATCCATTTTTTTAAAAAATAGAAAAAGTTGTGGCATTTGCTGCTATTCAAAAAACTTGTGAGATAAATGAATAGTACAGAATAAATGTCATATTAACACTATTAATACATTGCTTTTCTTATTAATCCATCAAATCAAATCAGAAATCAAAATCCACCTGTCAAAAAGAAAAAGAGACATGGTTACTAGGTGGGTTTTTGCTCTTTTAGATAAAGTCTTACATTTTTAAAGTGCTCTCTGATACACTTTTTAGGCATGTCTTGATTTCTATCTCTCTATCATTTATGTTATAATGCATTACTGGATGATCTGGAGTAAATTTAATTTCCTTACCAGCTGCAGTCTTTTTCTTTTGGCACAGAGTGATTGTGTTTGGCTGTGTTTAGAATGAGAATAGAAAAAGCTTTTCACAGGCCTTCTTATACCTGTGATGCTGTAGAGAGACCTGAAGTAGGAACTTGCTTCAGTAGAGACCCTGCAAGAAGAGACTTTCAGCTACAGCAGCACAGCTCCTACTCTCCACACTGCAAGAACTCTGAAAGAAATCACTTCTTTTTGTCAATACTCAGAACATAAACCATATTAATTCTGCAGGCAAGATCACTGAAGCTCCAACAGTGAGAGAACAATCTGGGATGTTTTTTATCAATGCTTCATCCAGGGTGATGTAGTTAAAAGAGAGCAAAAAGCTTGATCAGCAATTCAGCGACTTAGATGCGATTACCGAAAGTGTCAAGCTTAGCAGAGCTCTTGTTGAAGTCAGCAGGCATTTTCTCAGTGACATATGGGTATGGGGAACACATACGTTTTAAATAAGCAGTATGCAAATGTATGTCCTGTGAGTGCATTCCAGAGTCTCAATGGATCATCTTGCTCTTCTCATAATTTCTTTTGATTATACCAGGCTGATGTTGCTCTGATGTGTGGGATAGGTACACTCCAGTGTTGCTACTGAGTCTGTTCCCTTTCCAGTAAGCATTTACCCAAGTCCCCAGTGTGACTGCATCTTCAAGAGTGGCTTTGCACTTAGAATGTTTGTCCCCCTGACCTTTATGCACTGTAAAAAAATTACAAACCTTAGAAAACAGAGCAAAAGATAAACACAGCATGACAGCAGCAACAACTCAGCAAGCTTCAGTCTTTCCTAAATGCAAATCAGCATAATTAAATTCTACAGTTAATGACAGTCTATACAAGCTTGATTTAGCAGATCCTCTAATGAAACCCTGGGGACTTGAAAAACAGAAGAGTGCTGCCCTGTGAGGTTATTAAGGCACAGCATCCTCCTCACCTAAGGTTCTGGAGCTTCTACGGTGAGTGGGAGGCCAGGGCCCTTGAGATAGCCAAGCCAGATTTCCCAGAGCAAGTAAGAACTGAGAAAAGAAAACGAAAGCACAGCACTCTGTCATTTCTCCCATAGTTATTGCCTTCTTGCTCGAGTTCTTCATGGAACAATAGGCAAAGTGTTTGGGCCTCTTCCAGTAGGTTATGTAACAAAAGATTCCTGCTTTTTGCCTGTAATCAAAAGGCTAATAATAAATGTGATTTAATGTGCATTTTGGAACTTTGAACATAATTTGTGTCCTGTTCAGAGAAAAATACTTTTGATATATTTTATTTCACCATGACAGAATTTGGTATGATTTGTCAGAGATCTGCAATCACTGCCTTTTTTGGCACCACACTTCAAAGTGTGTAGCCAAAGAACTTAACTGTGGGGAAAGAACCAGTGTCATTTACTAGGGTAGAATCTGGTGCACACTTCAGTAAAGGCCTTGAACTTTCAACTTGAAGTCAGGATTGACACTAATATCTGCCAGCTGTGAAATAGTTGACATGGAAAATATTGAAGGGATTAACATGCAAATAAAGGCACAAGTCTTGTGGTTTGTTTCCAAATTCCCACATTCAGTACTATTACAATAGTCTTCTGAAAGTAGAGCAGAGTTTGCCCACAGGACAGGTTTATAAGATCACTGAAGAAGCCTATTCACTGCTGTTAGATCTTATAACTCTGAAGCACTGATTTGACTTCCATTCTACGATGTAAATTCTCTTTCAGCCCACCTCCAGTTTCACAGGAAAGCAATGCCAGAGTTCTGTGAAGGGTAAGGTTTGGGGCAAAAATGTGGCTGATTTGTTTGCTGTGTGCACTTAGAAAAAAACAAAAACAAACAACACGCCCTCCTTCCCAACTTAAGAATAATTTGCTTAAGGTTAATTTGCTTCTAAGTAAAGACCATCTGAATGAGTGGTAGACCCTGGTGTCATGTAAACCCTTCAAGAATATTCACTGACCGCCTAAGAAGTTTATATTCTGCCAAGTTTCCATAATCTGCATCTGTGAAGAGGTGAAATAAGTATGTGTTGATATTCCATTGCTTGACTAGTGCTAAGCATCCCCAAAGGGTCAAAGTAAGTGTTTGTTCATGTTGGCAGTTTTTCACCAATTTGACAATGGTTTGTAGAGCATCCAGCACAGTGAAACATGGAACAAAGTGAAGTCCTCATGTGTCCCATCCCAAGAGAGGCTACCATCACCTTCTTCCTGCTGTCACATCTTCTGAGAGAGAAGGAAGGTGCCAGCTGAAGTACACATTCACATATTCACAGTGTTTTTAAAATAATTAATTTTCAAAGAGTAACAAGTAAAAGAAAAAACCCAAACATTTATAAAGCAGATATTTCAGTGTTACTCAACATGATAAATTATTATATAAATTAAAGCTTTTTGCATTCAGAAATATTTTTGATGGAAAGGACGTGAAGTTGGTTTAAATTTACATGTTGGCAGTTTCTCTTTAACTGAAGGCTTTTCCAGGGAGAGGAATGGGAATAAGGAGAGCCACTCAACAATGTTTAAGGATGAAGATTGGGAAAGGATTTTTTGGTGGTGAAGAATGAATCTGTCATTGTCTGACCTATCCCAAAACCCACATCCTACTTTTGATAAAACAAAAGCAAGCCTGAGTCTAATTGTTTTCTGGGAAAATGGGACTGACCATTACAAAGTCATTTCTCCTTGAGTCCAATTCCCCATGCATCTTTATTCTTTGACGGCTATGCACAAAAATTCCCTCCTCTATTTTCTCCAACCTGTCCCCAGTATTATGGATAAAAGTCTTGAGTCTATCTAGTTCCCCTCTTGCCCCTTTTGTGTTTTGATTGTGGGATTTGTTCCATTCTTTGACCTTACTCATTTCCACTGCTTGCTGCGGAGGGATTGGCATGTTTTCCAGAATGATGGTGAAAGATATTCTCCACCACAAAGCACAAAGTGCCAGAGCTACAGAATTTTAGGATCTGTCCAGTGTGTTGGAATCTGCTGGGAGAGCTCTTGTTTTGAGTGCAGAAAGTTCTCTTAACTGGTGAGTCTGACTGAACAGCTAAGGGAAAGATACTGTGAGATCTGGGACAAGATATAATGACTACCCTTAATTATGAATGACTGTGTCTGAAGTTAATGCCTGTGACACTAAGTTACAGAGCAGGACTTCCGTGGTGCTCAGAGCAAAATGAAACTAACAGTAATTGGCCCCCAAAAAACCCCATAACTTAAGATTTACAATCCAACAGGTAGAAAAAAATTAGTCTCTGAAATGACTGTGGTGTCAGATAAAGAATTCAAAAAGACATGGGAAATCATCAATATGAAGAGAGATAAGAAGTGAGCAAATTTGTGTCTGACAAGATATCTACCAGCCTGAAAGTAGTCATCTGGGTCTAAATTATTTTTTTGAAGTGTGTTTCATTAATACCCTGGTTGATAAAGTACTCCTCATGTCTGGTCCTAATTTATTGAAAATACTTTTTTTTCTTTTAAGAAGTTTTTTTCCAGACTAAAACTTATCAAGTTCAAAAAGAAAATCACGTCATTCTGCCTATTGCTAAAATGTGTATTAATTACTTACATTTGGTGTGTTAGTATCTGCTTTCATAAATGGAAAATATTAAGAATTATTTTATTTTCTCTTGAAAAGTTTAAATATTGATTTCTAGGGGTATGTGTACATGGATTCATTTTTGGTCCATTAAAACTATCTCCAAATGAAGCCATTTCAGTATTTCAAAACCAGCTTTTCATTTCTCAGTGAACTGACTGATGAGATTAACTTAAGTTTGATGTACATACAATGCTAAAGAAACACATAATTTCTCTAACACAGCATTAATATCTAATTTTCAGCATTTTCAAGTGACAGTTGAATTTTTTTACAGTGCAATCTGTTTTACAAGGTTGAACCTCCTGCTGGGGAGTAAAGTGCTGTATCACTGAAGGTAGATGTCAAAGCAAAGTGCTTTTAGGTTTTTTTTCTTTCCCTTTCCTTCCTGATAAGGCACAAGGCAGCCTTAAGGGCCTATCCTCCTCTGGGAAATCTAAGAGTGTCCCACTTGTTCATCTGCAAGTGATGAACTATCAGCTGACACCAGTGTTTTAATCCTCCATCCTGAGTAACCCTGCTGAGAGCAGGTCTAATCGGCACAGCTGTAATGGCCCAGAGGTGATGGAATTTCCCAGGTGCAGTCAAAACTAAAGGTTAAGTGGTGTTCTCTCATTGTGTTTTTTAGGACTATCAGAAGTTTAGTTTTTTCTTTCTTTGGGCTCAAGGGCTTTGTTTATAGTTCAGGTATTAAGTTTATTCAGTGCTGCAGTCCTCTAAAGGTGCTTGCAGCCATATCCAGAAAGGAATGAATAAGGATCTGATTTTTCCAGAAAAATAAATTCCAGCAAACCAGCACTAGCTTTGAAAATGTCTATTCTAACTGGGAAATGTCACTGCTATTGTTTCATAACTTCCTGAAAGTATAAACTGAGGTGGGACAACTGGTGAAGGAGGGTGGAATAAAGGAGACACCTAGAACAAAGTAACCAATTCCAAAGCACAGGACGGATTTCTTGGGCCCAGTCCTGGACTGTCACAGCTGCACAGGCAATGCTGAGAGCTGGCAGTGAAGGAGAAAACACAGAGCATCTCTGCAGAGAGGAGTTAAGGCAGAGTTCCCACAAGGCTAGAGATAAACCTTACTCAATATTATGTAGTGATTCTCTGAGTGCCAGACCCGTTCCATAATTGAACTGTAATTGTGAGGGTTTTAGGAATTAGTGTCAGGGTTCTCTTCACCTAGGAGGCTGGGATGGATTTGAGTGAAAAATGACAGGCAAATTCATAAGAATGATGTAGAGAGGGTGTTTTGGAAGCAGGACACTGCTGTTTCAACCTGAAATTATTTACCTAAACTGAGGAGAACTTCTTAAAAAAGATGAAACAAGGTGAATAAAACACAGGATTTTTTACTACTGTCCTCTTCTGCTCTATATATTTTTCCCTTTTGGGGGGCTGATTAAATTATGCTTTGTACTGAAGTTCTAGAGCCACTTTAATCAACTGTTTCTCAGATATTCCTTCAAAGCACTTAGAGATGTCAAATGAAGTTACTCTTGTTAAGAGTGCTGGAAGATGGAGGAGCACAGAGAGGCAGTGACTGATCCCACTGTGGTTGAAGCAGGTGGTTCTGCTCAGCGTGGTGCAGAAACACCAGCCTGTCATCTCAAATAGAAATTAAAGGAATATTCCTGGGGCTCTCTGGACGAGGTCTCCTGGAGGTGTGGCACTGTCTTTGTCTAATAAAAGCCTGTCCCCAGGAGGATGAGCGACAACTTATTTCTGTATTCTTTATGAACTAGACTTCTCAAACCTGATACCCTTTCTCATTACAAGCTGCAGAGTTTAGGGAAGAAATGTAAACTGTTTACATCATAAAAACTTCTTTTTACATCAGAAGTGACTAAAAGGCCATCAAACTTCCATTTGTAATTTCAGCAATCCAGATATGGTTTTGAACTTTGTTTCATTTCAACAGGAGTCAGTTCTTACGCTATGTGAGTACATGTGAGAAGCAACTTAAATGTGCCATGGGCAAAGGGTCATCAGACTAACAATTTATTAATATAATGTAAATCATTCCTGTGATGTATTAAGTTTAGATTTAAATAAATTATTTTCTTTTAGCTAGATACAATTAATTTTAGCCCTTTTAGTAAAGCAGAAAAAAATAATATTTAAATAATTTAACTTCTGTGATATTTCTTGTCCACAGAGATAAAAATTGTTTTTCAAAGGGGAATATAAGTAACATCGTGACAGTTATTCAGGCGTGAAACTAAGCCACCGAAGAGGTGATACAAGCAAGACACATACAAAGAAGTCTTCTACAGTGTGGATGTTTCTATTTCTGCTGCTTATTCTGGACTTCCTTGATAGTGAGTGCAGAGCAAGTGGCATGTTTAGGGTACAATTCCTCTGACCTATTTTAGATATCTACGTTAGGAGGAGAGGAATCCAACCTCACATGAGGGCTGTTGGCTATCAAACAACATGAGGATGGTCAGCTTAGAAGTCAGATAGTCAGAAGCATTTACGTTTGATCAAATAATTCCCATTCTTAATGAACATTTCATTTTCTGGAGTAATGCAGTGTCCTAGTTTTCCTTTGTGGACAGTGACTATGTAGCCAAGGCCCTTAAGACTGAAATCTTGTATGGAGGAAGGCTGAAAATAAAATGTGGTAAAAAGCAGAAGCTGCCAAATGAATAAGCTGTGTCTACCTTGGCACCAGCCAAGGTGAATGCTGACGCACACATCAATGGTTAATCGATCACTGTAGCAATGCAGGGTAATAATCAATGCTGCAAGAATTTTCATTTTCTACTATGAAAAGCAATATAACTAGAAAAGATTAATTGTACTTCCATTGCTATATAGGTCTTAATTTTATAGTAAATATTGTTTCAGAATAAAAATGATTTTATTTAAAATTAAACTGCATGCAGTAGAACAATATCAATTTATCCATAGCCACATATTTTTTTCTGCTTTGTAGCCACAGCAGTTAATTTTCCTGTGCAGCTGAATACTGAAATGGGTTGGCTTTGAAGCCCAAATGCAGCTGTAAGTGAGATGTGATGCATTGTGAAAATTGATCTGAATGTCACAGCTTGTAATAAGAGGACGCCGGTTCCTGTTAGTACCTGTAATGTCATAGTCCTCAGCCTCCAGCATGATGGAGTAATCACTTTGAAAATTATCCAGAGTAGAGGGCCATCTCAGACAATTTGCTGAAAATCAGTTCCTGTGTAGGTGTTCCTGCTAAGCAAGTATCTCATTTAAACTTCATGCTGATTAAGGAGGTCTTTCTATTTACAAAGATATTAAAATGAGGTTGTTCATTTTTTTCCCTCATAGATTTTACAGATATTTTGTCTCTGGGGGAGAACTTCATTATTATCTGTTTCATTTGTTAGCAAGTAATAAAGTTGTATTTATTGCCAAGTAACCAAGGAGAGCTCTCTGGTATCTCAGAGACTGCAGAGACTCAGAATGGGCAGCTCTTACCCTACAAGTTTGTGGTCTGTGTGAGGCAACTTGGTGGGAAAAAGGTCGGGAGTCCTCATTTCAGATTTCATACAAGCACGAAGGCAAGTCTTAGTGCACAGAGCAGGGCAGGGCACTTTCATAAGAACTTCTGGGACATCTTACTGTGGTTCTGCTTGTTCAGCTGGGGCTCAGCTAAAAGCAAAGCAATGAAGCAGCTGTGAAGCCTGGGGGCAGAAGATGAGAAGCAGAGGTGGAGGGAGCTGGAGTGCACAGTGTATTAATATACAGTGGTGGAAATCCAGGCAGCACTGCAAGGATTTCTGTGAACTGTCAAAGGCTCCTCATGTATTTGTTTCCACAATTGTTTTTATTTTCTGAGGTGTCTGAAAGACTCTCTGCAGCTTTTCCTGGTGCTCATTGCTGGAGTGGAGACACTGGGAGGACTGCACAGCAGATAAATGATCCTCTGCTCAGTTTATAGATTGGAGGAGAGAGAAGATGTCCTCATTGGATGTCTCATTACTTTCCCCATCTCTCTCTGATCCACCTCCCCATCTGGTAATATGAAGAAAATCTCAAGTAGAATTGCTACTGGTTTTCTGGTAATACAGGGGTTTTCTCTTTGTTCACTGTAGCAGTATTTCTATTATTTTAGCTTTTACTATGTGTTGCTGGCGTTTCATGTAACGATGTAAAGATGTGGCTAATGTTACAATAATATTAATTGCATCTAATTTCATGGGGAGCATCCTCTCCATAGAGACAGCAGACAAAAGAAGGAAGTTGGGAAATAGACCTGTAGGTGTTAAGTGAAATGAAGGCAATCCCTGAGGTGTCCCAATCAAAAATGACAACATTCTGTTTTTATTCAGACTGTCACAACACCTTCTGCAGCCCTGCTGGCAACACATGCCATGAAATGTGCAGCAGGACCAGGGCTGATTCTAGGATGAGATTGCAAAGCAAGAAATACTAATCCTGAGTCCCAGTTCTGAGAGCTGTTCCAAGGGACCTGGAGGGTAATTCCTGACCGGCCACATTTGCTTCCTTCTAGGGCAGCTTGTGGCTCCCAATGGCCACATGCTGTCTCATACCCCTGGGGATATCACAGCACTTTTTGCTGGCAGCTCCAAATAAGAAACTGTTTTACTAGAAGGGAGCTTGTGTTAGGTGTGGCATTTAGTCACCAGCCCAGAAAACGTTGCTTCCTTCACTCCAGTTGAAATGATCAATCCAGGAAAAAAACCCAAGACATTGTCATTAACCTCTATATCCCTGTTCCCACAGAGTGACAGAGGAATAAAAGTGGAGGTTTTTAGACAGGTGTATTGCAGTAGTATTTATTGCCTCAGGACTCCACTCCAATGCAGATAATAAAATGCATATCGATATTGGCCCATGTACAGCTGTGCATAAGAAAACTCTACTGTGGGAGAACAGACGGTTCCTCATTCTTTTCTATAAAATGCCAACAAAATCATGAGGTTAGTGAGACCTCATACATATGGCTGTAGTAAAAATTATAAACATTAACAATTAGTGCTGTACTTAATTGAGCAGGGTTCCTTTGCTATCTTAAGTGCAAAGTTGTTCCATTCCAGTGACTGTCACCACAAAGGATCCATCTCATTTGGTGATACTATTTCTGAATAATAGATCCCTTAGCAATAAAAATCTGCAAATATCACTTTAAATCTTTGAAATGGGAGGCAAACCTTAACTGAGGTGAGCTTTCGTTCTCCC
Organism: Cinclus cinclus; assembly: GCF_963662255.1. Classification (NCBI taxonomy): domain Eukaryota; kingdom Metazoa; phylum Chordata; class Aves; order Passeriformes; family Cinclidae; genus Cinclus; species Cinclus cinclus. The sequence goes on from NC_085046.1 coordinate 6,855,878, forward strand.
TCCCTATTGCAACCCAGGGAACCAATAGATAATGTCGCAACCTCTGTGTCAGCTCTCTAAAGCAGCTTTTGACAGGAATCTAGCACAAGGATTTTTTTATTTTTTAGAGAATATGGCATAGAAGAGATGTACAGTGTCAATCTGTACAGATGCCTTTCTAAAGTGCATTGGTCTGCGGTTGGATTTCAGCATATTTATATGAGAAGGAACACCTGAAAGAAAGCAACAATCACATATTCTGTCTTTTACTCGTTGGACCTCTCAGTGATAAACCTAATTTCTATTGTCAAGGCTCTCTTTTAAAAGAGTATATTGAGAAAGAAGCAAACACTTGATTAACATACTTTAAACACTGCCTTAAAACCTCTTAATGAAGTTTCTTATTTCTCTAGACAAACCCGGGGACAATGAACATGTATATTTATTGTTATTAATGGAGTTCAGGGTTTGGATAAACTTTGGATGGTAATTTAAAGGGATTGTAACTGAATATGTAATTTACTTTTTTACATATATATTTTACTCCAAGAACATGCTTAGAAAGGGCCTGTGCTGAAGAGTCTGCTCAAAAATGATTCTTCATCTTTAAAGGCGATTTTGTTTTTGAACAGTACATATTGTCTAAATTAGGATTGCCTTTGTTTTACCTCAACTATAAAATAATTATGCCAATGAAAAATCAGGGAAAGCCCTGACTCCATTAATTTTCTTAAGCAAGCTGGGAAAGGGGGCTATCTACACCTTGCGCAGTTAGAACTTTTTATAAATAAATACTAATTTATTTCCTTCCTGATATAAGCAGATCATCAGAGAAAAATGGTGCAAAGGTTCCTGTAGCAGAGTGCAATGCTTATTAAGACACAGGCTCCTTGGTCTGGCACTCCTGTGGTATTACAACAGAAATGGTTTGAACTTGTAGAATTCAACAATCCTTCAGCATTATCCCGTCCCTCAGAGTTACATGTGCTGAATGGAATAATTATCTCAGTAATCCAGAACTGAAACTTTGTTGATGGATAACAACCCACTTTCTGGTAATGGTTGACGCCCATGAAGAGCTGGCATGAGTTGCATTGATTAACAAGATGTGAGACTGCAGCTTGACAGGAACTTACACTTGTGACTGTAAAACAATAGACTTATTGTAAATTGTACAGACTAACAAATAAGACAACAGGAATAAATTGGTACCTGGGCATTTTGAGACCTCTTGACCAAAATCTCTCCCTAGCATGAGCAATAAACTGCTCCTCTTCACTTCTGTCTCTAAGGGAAAGGAAAACAAACCAGTGTGGCAGAGAAAAAGCAAGGGATGTTCAAGAAATGGTTGTTGATGGCACACATTGGTACCTAAATTATGAGTCTATATAAAGAATTTATGGAGTGGTGACACAAGTCATAAATAATGTACTTGGTAAAGAACTAAACTCCTAGAACAGATAAGAAATTCAATAACATGTATCTGGTAAGATCATATATAAACATAACTTATTAAAAGTATATCCAGGAATTGCACTGAGTAAGGCCTAAGAAGCTTCATGCCAGTCTTTACGCTTCCACTCTTCTCAGAAGAATGTAACATCTCTGATACTGTACATTGTAATACTAGCAAGAAAGTTGTCAGGAAGTCTAGAACAGACTTAAAAAGCTATGAGGTTGCTTCCTTGAGGCCTGGGTACCACTCAGCTTTTCCTAGGCAGGACTGGGGTGGCATCCCTGTGTGGATTAAATGCCAGAGGGGATGAGATCACAGTGCCTTGATAGTCTGTTGCAGTTTTTGGTGTTGACTGTGGGGTAGGTGCATCATATTTGTAATGATTTTAAGGAAAGAAAAAAAAATATACAGTTGATGGAGTTTTTACAGCCTTCATTTCTAGACTGTCATCATAAAGTAAATAATATCTGAGGCAAAAATAATTAAGTATTGATTATGGAAAAAATATAAGAATTACCTGAATTTGCACTGTTTTGTAACTGGGACAAACTAATTCAAGGAAGAAAAATTGTAATATAAAAGCAAAACAAAATCAGTGATTATAGATGATAGCAAATAGAAATAAACAAAAAAAAAATAAACAGAAAAATCCCTAGCAAAGCAAAATGCTGGCATTCATGATAGGAATTTCCTGCTGACTTCAGGGAAACAGGGTTAGGAGCAAAGGTGCAAAGTTTGACAAAAGATGTTACTTAAACAGTCAAGGTAATTCTGATGAGCCTGTCAACATCGTGTGGATGCCTTATCTCACACATGATGCCAGGGCCATAAATCTGAGCTAATTTATTCATGGAGAATTAATCTGCCAGCATCAAATATTTATTCTGAGATCTCTTTTACTGATATATGGCCTTAGTACAAAACAAAACAAAACTCTACTCAGTGAAAATATTTTAAACACATTTTGGCAGTAAATGCCTACATTCAATCATAACCATAAAAGTGTCCTCTTGGACCTGTTGTGAATGCTTGTTATTGATCAGCAGTGCTTCTTCAAAGGTAAGAAATACAGGTTCAGTAGGGGTGAACATTCCTGATGCTTTCCATGTTCTCTGTAAATCTGTTCCTGAAAGGCTTTTGTAACTCCATGATGCCTGCACAGCAGGCTGCCACAGGCCCTTGGTGAACATGAAGGGCTTTGACATTACAAATCATGCTGTGTGTTATGTTGGGCTTTAGGTGAGGAGGGCTGAGAGTTTAATGAGAAGCTTGACGTGACCTGGCAATGTGCACTGGCAGCCTAGAAAGTCATCTGTGTCCTGGGCTGCATCACAAGCAGCATGGGGAGCAGGTCAAGGGAGGTGATTCTGCCTCTCTATTCCGCTCTTGTGAGACCCCACCTGCAGTGCTGCATTCAGCTCTGGGACCTCCAACATAAGAAAGACATGGAGCTGTTGGAGGAGTACAGAGGAGGGTCATGAAAATGATCCAGCCACTGGAGCACCTCTGCTGTAGGACAGGCTGGAAGAGTTGGGGTTATTCATCTTGGACAAGAGGAGGCTCTGGGGACACCTTAGAGCACCTTGCAGTATCTAAAGGGGCTACAAGAGAGCTGGAGAGGGACTTTAGACAAGGACATGCAGTGATCCAGCAAGACTAATGGTTTCAAATGGAAAAGGGGAGGGTTAGATCGGATATTGGAAACAAATTCTTTACTGCCAGGTTGGTGAGGACCGGCAACAGATTTGCCAGAGAAGCTGTGGGTGTCCCACCCCTGGAAGTGTTCAAGGCCAGGTTGGATGGGGTTTTGAGTAACCTGGTCTAGTGTAAGGCTGGAGCTGGTTGGTCTTTAATATCGCTTCCAACCCAAACCATTCTGTGGTGACTCTTTGAAAATTGGGAAATAACTTGTTCATTACTCCAGAGAAAGAGTGCAATTTGATCTGATGCATCATCTCTTTTAAACTCTTCTATATCTCTTGGGTATGGAGAAACAAGTCCCGTTATCCAAACCTTTGACAATCAATAACTATCAATTTACTGCAAATTCCAGTAGAGAATGTTAAATTTTGAGAAAGGAGCAACTTAAATCAAGTTTTTATTCCCAAATCAAGCAAGTAAATTCAAATTTGATCAAAAATCACCTATGACATCATTCTCTCCTTCTACTTTATTAATTTTAACACACAGAAAGAATTAATTGACTCTGTAATAGTAATTGTTTCCCGGAGATAAGGACTGTGATGAATGTGTTCAGATGAGTTTTAGTCAGTCTCATGGGTACCTTTTCCTCCTGCTTGTCCAAATTTATGTTTTGAGAACAAAACTAGAGAGATTTTGGGTTTCCCCTCCTCACACACATCTTCTCTTGAGTATTGATTTGTTGTCCCATTTAAATATAGCATTCAATATTCAGCTGTTTAAGTGGGTACAAATAAAATGGCTTACTTGGCTATGCCAAAGGAACTATTTTCCAGGGAGCTGCTGTAGCTTATGGTAGGCTTGGCACTAGCATAAATATCATAAATTCATTATCATAACCAAATGGTGAACCATTTTGGGCTCATGGAAGAAGGATTGTACCAAAGAATGGAGGGGAGAAATAGGAACTGAGTGCTGCACTGGTTGGGATGAGGGCTTGAGGCAGCCATGCCTTAATGTGGCTGACACTGAATCAGCCCTGTTCACTGCCACACACAGCTGGAGAAAGGAGGATGGGTTCCTAGAATGGAGATAATCACAGAATATTCTGAGTTGAAAGGGACCCACAGAGATCATCAAAGTCCAGCTCCTGGCCCTGCACAGGACAGACCCAAGAGGATGGCTTTCATTTTGATGATTGATTTGAGCCCTGAGGAAGGCAATGGGAGGCTGATGAGAAAGCTGATGAGGAGACTGCAGGGTGCAGGGAGAAGAGCCGTCAGCACCTTCAGCTGTAGAAGGGGTCTGGAGCAGAGTGAGCCTTGACCTGACTGAGGAGGACGATTTTACTTCCTTTTCTCATTGGCTTTGCCACAGTGTCAGTGATGATTTCAGCTGAGTGAGTGACCACCATGTCCTCCTCCTTCTCCTCCTACTCCTCCTTCTCCATGGCCTCCACACATCTCAGAGAGCTGGCAGGTACCCTCTCCTCACAGCCCAGCCATGAACTTCCCTATGAACCTCCCATGAACCTCCCATGAACATCCCATGAACCTCCCATGGACCTCCCATGAACCAGGCTGCTCACCCTGGCTCTCTGCAGCTCTCCTAGGGCTGGACATTCCCAACCTCCCACTGTTTTCCCTCTCATGAGAAAAACCTCCCAAGGATTTGCCTATGGAACAGCTTTTTGCCCCCCAGTTCCATCTCAGTGCCAGGGCAGCTGAGGCCACCTTGTTGTGAGGATCTGGGCAGGGGGTGAGTTATGTCAACCTTTTAAATACAGCAGTGAGAGGGTGTGTTGTAAAACAGAAAGATAAATTCATCTCCACCATGCATTTTCAGTGTTTCAGAAGCCTACCAATTACTATGGAAATTGTATTTCTCCGTAGTGTCCCATCCCCCAGCTCCCGGTTCCCCTCAGGCAGGAAAGCAGAGCTGAGAAACCTGTGAGAAAAGTGTGGGGAGAGGAGAAGAGAGTGGGAAGAGGCAGGGAAAACCCCACGGATGAGGGCAAATCCCTTTTGATGTTTAACCGAGCCTCCCTGTGTTTCCCATGTGCTCAGAGAGGGGCCAGTGCCTCTCATAGGCACAACAGGATGGGAAGCAGTGGTTCAGCCCCTTATCTTGCCCAGAAGGGCACCTTATGTGCCTTTCACTGAGAAAAAAGGCTTAAATCTCATCCAGCATGCTCCTCTAAATCCCTGGGGGGCGGGCGAGTCAGTTTTATTTTCAGAGAATGATCTGGAGCTGTGCACAATGCCAAACACTCAGGGATGATATGAGGTCGGCTGGTTATTTATTTGCATTATGGATTCTTGTTGTGGATACCACTCCCCTTCATCTTTCTGATGCTGCTTCCAGACATTGTAATTTTTGTAATTACTGTATGTGAATGGTTTTTTGTTATTAAACCATTGTACACCATCCCACATATTTCTTGCTGATGCTTGTCCATGAGACACGCGAAGACAGTGCAACCTGAAGTTAGTCCTAAGATTTAATTTCTCAACTACACATGTATAAGACCAATCACTTGAATGTCTTTAAAGAAAAGGCAAATCTTTTTTGAAGATTAACCTAAAAGTAGCCTGGAAACCATTCCCCAGGATAATGTCTCCATAGTGCTTTGCTGGGGTTAAAATGCTGATGTTTTTCATCCCTTAAGTACTTCGCTAATAGAAGGTAATAATTGGGTTGATTATAATGTTTATTTTATTTTGTTGGTTTATTCTGTTTCATACTGTGAGAAGCATATTTAAAATGGCTTTGAACTGTTTCATTTTGTGGCTTGAAATCAAAGTTAATCATAAGCCCCCTTTTTCTTCTTAATATAATGAAGTGTTTCAAGTTGTAAGATCCAGCCTGTGTTTTGTGCTGTCTCATATAAGCTGCATGCTTCATGGAGTTAAATAACAGAGTCAAGGCTTTTAATCATAAGTAACAGCAAAGACAGAAGCAAATTAGGAGCTGCAGGCAAGCACAGAATAATGTGTTCTGGTGAGTTTTGAGAATTGATGGATTATATGCTTATTTATACTCCAAGAGCACCTGTGGTGCTTACTCATGGGAGAAGGGCCAGGTGTGGTAGGAACAGGTTCTGCAGGATGTTCCTGATGGACAGCAAGAGGCAAAAAAAGTGGGTGAAATAGAGAGATGGAGAAGGGGATGATGCAACAGAAATAGGCCCAGTTAGGTTTCTAGGAGAATAGGTGTAAGAATAATGTAACTTTGTGGAGGTTACAGGTGTTTGGCAGCAGTCAGGAGGGCAAGAGCTCCAGTCAGGGCTCCTGAGGGAGTTTGGATGGTGTGTGGAAGCACAGGAATATAGCAGTGTGTGAAAAGCACTTCCAGAGTGCAAGATCTGCAGAGGAAAAGGTGTTTCAATTAGCAGTGTCCAGGTGATATGAAGATATGGGGGAGTAATTTCATTCTAGGGAAGAAAAACTCATTTTGAATATGACATCATACTGAAGTTGTATTTTAAAATAATAAAGAAATAATAAAGAAATAAAGAAAAAAAATTTCTGGCAATATTGCTGAAGGTGCCAGCTCTTACCCATGAGGTGAGCACACAGTTACAAAGCCCTGAGAAGAACTTGCCAGCTGAACTTTGCTGATATTTGCAGATTTGTGAAAAAAAATCAATGCACGCAAAACAGATTGATAGAATTTCAAATAGTAAGGATTTATATTAATATTTATTAATGTATACCTCTATCAAAATATGCTATTTCACTGCAATTGGTTTGGCTGATTTCTTGACTCGTTATCATTTCCAGCCTGCCTCTCTAATGCCTTCTGCTTGAGGCAGTCATTAACAGCCTGGGCAAGGAGGAATAGTCCTCTGCCACATAAGAATTGTCATGATTTACTCTCCCTTTGCATGAGTGGAAATAATTTCACTAGCTGGGAAATAGCTTGAGAGGATTTGGGAGTCCTGACAGTAAAATGGCCATAGGTTAAGGGACCTTTTTTACCTGATGTGATAATTTGGGCTCATATTCTGTCCATGCAGTCCAGGAATAGACAAAATTTCTGCTGCTGCTCTGATGCTTTCCTCCTGCAACCTGTGCAGCACCATGCAAATCCTATGCAGTGTCCTATGTAGTTTTTGTGGTTGCCGATCTGCAGGACATTTTTGGATTTGTCTGTTAACAGCAAGCCCCAGCACTGATCAACCATTTCCTGTTATTACTGGTGTTGCAGAGGACTTTGTTGCTGACTGACACTGTAATAATCCTTAAATTCTGCCCTTTCAGCATAACACAAGTAGAAATGTCTTTGTTTGCCCTGATCATCCCTTTTGATCCATTTTTGTGCATTTACTCCACAGTTGCCTTCTTCACTGTTCTGTCCCCACCCCACTTCCCCAGGCTCCTAGATGTGGAGGATGCTGTGTGTCCTACTGCAGTTTAGCCCATTTCCTTTGTATGGCTGTTTCAGAGCTTGAAGAAGATCAGATTTTTTGTTTCCAATGACTTTGTGCTTTTGGCTTCTTTGCTTCAGTAGGATGCCTCCCTGGTTTAAGCTTCTTTCAGTTGTTTTCTTGGCTTGATGGTAATTTTTCTCCTGGGCTGCAATTGCCTGTTCTGAAGAGACCAAGCAGAATCCTGACTTTCTGTCTGCAGGAAGGAGATTACTGCAGTGTTTCAATGTTTTTGGAGCCATATTTTCCCCTCTTGCCTTTGCTGCTTAGTCTCTTGGTCACTTAGGCACTTCTGTCTTCCTCCATTAATAAATGGGAAGAACTGGCACCACAACACTTCTATATTTCACCACATTCTGATTGTGTCTACTCTTTTTGTGTGTCTGAATTCAACACAAGAGATGTGCTATTCATGAGAAACCTTTCTCTTGTGTCAACAATCCATGCTTGAATATCTCCAGACCTCTCAGCTTAGAGAAACTGAAGCAGTACACTGTGAACAGACACTTCCCCATGCAGTTCTGTAGAAAGTGGATTTAAGTAAAAGTCCTCAATTTTTATAATCTTCTTGTTTGCCACTGACAATCTTAATTCTATAATAATTTTAAATGACTCCCAGAAATTCTGTATTTCACTCTTTTCCTGGGACATATGACATGCCTGAAAATACTTTTTTTCTTTTTTAAATTTTAATGCAATGAAACATAAACCCTATTGTGACACTTTTTATGCCTGCATCACTTCGAGTTTTCCTAATGTTATACTGTGATTAAATCCGTAGCCTATGCTTCCCAGACCTTTTTGGTTCTGCATGTCAGCTGATGTGAGCTTTATGCAGTGCTTGCTCTTGGTTTTTTGTGAGTCTCCTCTTGACACCTTGCATTTGGCCATTGGCCTCAACATGGCTTTATTGTCTATGGAAGCTCTTGCTCACAAATATTATGGTCTGCTGTTAGTGCCTTGTCAGAACTGTAGGGATAACATTGCAGCTGGCTATTCAATCCTGCTGGAATAGAATTGGTCATTGATAAAACAGCATAACTGCCAAAGTGGTGATTGAATTTTTGGCAGTTCTTTCCCATAGTGTCTACACACTGATGGCCCTTGGGTTTGCTGAAGTCACTTTGTGTAGCTCTGTTTAATTGGAAAGCCCCATGTCTTCAACAACTGCATACATTACCTTTTTTCTTCCCTAAATGGTTTTGTTTTTCAAAATTAGTAGGAAGATTTTCAGCACGTGACCTGCCTGTCTTTCTTTAGCCTCCTGCACCCCCACTCCCTCTGTGTATCCTGGACCCAAATGTCTCGGTATTGGTTCTTTAACTTTCAGCTTCATTATTTGTTCTGACTCTTTCTGTTTCAGATTTTTTCCTGTCAGATCCCTTACCTTTGGCATTTGCAACCACTTCTCTAAGATCAGGTGCAATTCAAGCCTTATTCCTACATGATAAAATCAAATGTCCCAAACATTTCTCAGACTAGGAATCTCTGACAGCAACATGCTAGTTGCAGGAAGGCCCCACTTAATGAAAGACATGACCTGTCAACCCCTCACTGCTCAGCAATAACCAACCACTCTGTTCCATTTCTTGGTTCTTGCTATAAGAAGAAAGGTATTTCTCTCTGGTTTATTTTTCCTTTTTTTTCCTTTTCCTTTTGAATGTTGGTACTTACTAAACACTCTCATTAGTTGTTATTGGATTTGAGGCATTATTCCTGGCAAGTCTGTCTCATAGGTCTTTCATTTATTCCACAAATGAATTGTAAAAGTTCTCATCATTATTCATGAGGGCTGTTAATACAAATTGTTCTTCCTTTCATTGTCTCCAAGTTTGTGCAAAGGTTTTGTGTAGAAAACCACTTTCTTTCAGTTACCAGCCAGAATCTCCATCTGGCTGTTTTCATAGATGGTGTTTTATCCTGTTGCTCTCACTGTTCTTTGCTACATTTCTGTGTTATTTCTATCAATTGTTAGGTCATAAGAATTCCCATTTTTAAATTGTGCTTTTTTTTCCCAAGGAAATGCTCACAAAAATATAATATGTTATATGAAAGCCATATGAAAATATATTGATGGTCTTACATCTTCACCAAACTCTCTTCAAGATCTGTTTTATTCTCTTCTGCTTTCATGGTGTTTGACTAATGTGGTAAACAAATGATTCAGTGATATATGAGGCGATGGAAAGCCTTATTCAATTTCTGGAGTGAAAATTAATTCATTAAGATTGTCATCCACCATTAAATATCTGTGTTTTCTGGGCATTCATCTTTCTGGTCTTTTACAATTGATCATCTCACAATTTTTTACTCCTTCAATGTTGGTTTTTTTTGGTTATTTTTTTTTTCATGGCTTGAGTAATAATTTTGTAGTCTGCAGCCCAGGTTCTCTTCAGTTTATCCCAGTCTTAATTTTTACACAGACAAGAGTAAAGTGATGGTACAGACAGGTTTACTGTAGGGAATGAGAACTTAATCAAAAAACCAGGACTCAACTGATTGAAGCTGAAGCTGTTAAGAATTTAGTCATGTAAATTAAGAATTATACTGCTGGAACTCTTGGATCACCTATAGCCTAAAACTCAGAATATGTACATGGGTTTAATATCTTTGTTTTTAATCTTAGTCTGCCATGTCCCTACACAGCCTGTTTTTTTATGCTGAGGTTTGTCTCTTTTTCACAGTGGAACAACTTTCTGCCTGTGCTGGGTCAGGAAAAATTGTCCAGACCCCCACAAGGCTGTTCCAGTAGGTGCTGCTACCCTTAACAGGCATTCATCAACTCTTACTGAAAAAAACACACAGCTGCTGCTTCAGAAAGAATGATGGAGTAGTATAGAGCAGGAATAATTATTTTTTTTTCCTGTAAAACCTTGTGGTTAGAGATTTCATCTATATAAAGCATGAGATCCTTCCTCTGCCTAAGTGGCTCGAGCTCGTAAGTCCCTTCCTGGATGTAGAAGAGCCTTTTCCCTTTAGCTGTTGAAATTTTAACTTGAATGCAATTTGGGATTAATGGGGCACAGGATATCATAAGACCCACTGGGCAGGTGATTAAATTACTTCTCTTTGGCTGGGGAGCCTTGGATTCTCATTCTTGATCCTCAGCCTGTTTATGCATTTTGAATTAGCCAGTTATTGTAATTCAGACTGAAACTTCTTGTTTCACTGTATTTTTAAATAGCATACCTGTTCTCAAAAGCCAGGTTATAAACTGTATCTGTCAGATCAAAAACTAAATAAATGTAAATATCCCTTAGGCCAGAGAAATTCAAAGTCTACCTTGTTATTTCTGCAGTATTAAAACCACTTAAAAAAATCAACACTTCTGTTTCAAGAGGAGTTTTATCCAGGAGAAAAATGAGCACGTGTGAGATGTGTGCAAAAGACGTTGTCCTGTCAGTGGCTCTCAAAAATTCTCCTGTGTTTAACTTTTATCGGCAATATACCTTTAAAAAGTATTCTCTTCACACCTGATTTAAAAACCCTTAAAGAGGTCTTTGTCACTTGAGTGTCTAGCAAATAGAAATTGGAGAGAAATCACAAATGCAGTGTTGTATGAACACAGCAAATAACCTCCAGTGAGGTGCTTTGATTTGACCATGCTGGTCCTGACCTCAGTGATCTTGGGCTACTCCTGGAGACTTGGTGTGTCTCTTGCTAACTGTAAAATAGAAAGAATATATTTTGTAAAAGATGTTGAGAGGTATGGAGCAACATAATGAGATACTTTGCTCTTCTGCAATTACTTACTCTGTTACTAATGCTGGGGTGGAGTTTATGCATAGATGTGCACATTCTGTATTAAGAATTAATTAACATTTATTTCAATGAAAATGTATTTTCTGTTTATGACATGGTCTTGTTATTACTTGTTATTATGTTCCTCTCCTATCTTTTTTAATATTTGGCTATTATAATCTCATGCACATCAAGGCAATAATAGTCTTTGTATTATCAGTTTTTATGTCTTTGGGAGTATGTCAGTATATAGTGTACTGTCTCCTGTCTTACAGCCTTGCAGTCATGTGTTTAATGGAAAATCTAATATTCAATTACAGTATTTATAAAAGCAATTGTTGTCCATGATGCTTATGAAGAAACTTGCAAATGGAAATCTCATTTATTTGAAAAGCAAAGGGCAAATAAAAACACTAGGAACAAATAATTATTAGATTTCATGATTTTTAGACTTCTTGCATTATTTAAGGAAGTTCAGCACTGTAATTAATTCATAACTGCTCAAAACTTGCTGTCCTGACTTTCTGATCTATGGTTTTATGTTTTCTGTGACACCTCTGAGTACTACTTGGAAATATAATCACAGAATCATTAAGATTGAAAAACACCTCCAAGATCAAGCCTAACTTTTGACTGAACACCACCGCATCAACTAAACCCAAACACCAAGTGCCAGATCCAGTCATTTGTTGGATATTTCCAGGGATTATGACTTCACCACCTCCCTGGACAGCGTGTTCCAAAGCTTGAAAACCCTTTCAGTGAAGAAATTATTTTTGATGTCCAATGTGAACCTTGTCTGATGCAGCTTGAGGCCATTTCTTCTTGTCCTGCAGCTTATCACTGGTAAGAAGAGACCAGAACTCTCCTTGCTACATCCTCTTCTCCAGACTAAGCCACCCCAACTCCCTCAGCTGCTCCTATGCTCCTCATAGGACTCTCTAGACCCTTCACCATCTTCTTTGCCATTCTCTGGACTTACTTCAACACCTCAATGTCTTTTTGTGGTAAGTGGCCCAGAGCTGGACACGACACTCCAGGTATGACCTGACCAGTGCTGAATACACAGGGACAACCCCTTCCCTGGCCCTGCTGGTCACACTCTTCTTGGTGTAAGCCAGGATGCCATTGGCAGATCCCCTGCCCAGAATCTTCCTGCTCTCCAGCAGATAAACACTCCCACACAACTTAGTGTCTTCTGTAAACTGATTGAGGGTGCACTTGTTCCCCTCATCCAGATCATTGATAAAGGTATTAAACAGAATTGGCCCAAATCCTGAGCCCTGGAGGTCACCATTAGTGACCAGCTGCACTCCCAGGAGTCCTTCCCTGTTTGTAAACATCAGGTCTTAAAATTTTATCTTGTATTTAGAATATAAAATATTAAATATTAAATATTTATTTTATTGATTTAATGAACAATAATATCTTGATAAATCAGGCAAACTATAAAAATATACAAGCATGTCCTATACGAATGATAGGACAAGGAGTAATGAGTACGAATTGAAAGAGGGGAATTTGGGTCAGATTCTAGGAAGGAGTTCTTTACCCTGAGGGTGGTGAGACACTGGAACAGGTTGTCCAGGTAGGTTTTGGATTCCCTATCCTTGGCAGTGTTCAAGGTCAGATTGGATAAGTCCTTGAACGGCCTGGTCAAGTGAGAGTTGTTCCTTCCCTTGGCAGGGGGAGTTGAGGCTAAAGAATCTTTAGGATCCATTCCAACTCCTTAACATCCTATGGTTCTATGATTCTATGCACACACAGATGGGAGAAAACACTGGTATATAATTTTTAGGTTTTTCTCCAGTCTCAAAATCCCGATATGAAAACACACTTTGTGAAAGCATAATAAATCTTCAGTGGAGTTCTGAAACTTGACTGCAGCAGGTGCTACCAAAAAAAGACAATAGATCCTCAAATATCTTCTCATTAATTCCAGGTTATTACATATTGCCATATGCACTAGACATATGGCACAGCATTAGTAGAATTTTAAAAAGTGCATTTAGGCGGAGAGTGGTAGTTTATCTACATTTTCCCATATTTACAAGGAAATGTTCACCCAGCATAAAAAGATAGTTGAGCAGTACCTATGAGCCCAATTCACAAACCAGAGCTGTGACTTTTGTCTGGTGCTATGCAAAACCTGCACAAAGTTCTAATCCAGGTGCTCTAGAATAGAAGCACATAGAGTGTTGTTCTTCTCTGCTTGGATAACCACACATATGAGAAAATCCATGTTTAAAATAGGTTCTTTTGTCCAGCAATGAGCCTTGATGAAGTTGCTGAAAATGCTGAGGGATCTTCTTGTACATCAGGACCATCTTTAACAGGTGCTATTTTTCTCCCACCTCTCCCTGGTTGTCAGATGCCAATTGATGTTTTATTTTAACCTCTTAAAATACACTCTCAGCTGCAACTCATTTTAAAAGCTACCACTGTCATAAGAAATAGTATTTCAAAAGTACGTCATAATGGATGGAGTGCCTGGCTGTCTGCTTGTGGTAGTGAGATGTGGGTTTTTATATAGGGCTGAGGATCAATTTTAGTTTTAGTTAACTGCCAAAGTTCAGATAGTGCAGACTGTCATTTCAGATATCTAAACTCCTTAAAGCAGAGTAAAAAACTACAAATGCTCCCCAGTCTGCTGCTTGTGAAAACACTGTAGGAAAAAACCCACCATCCTGATAACAAATCATGTCAGGTTAAGGACATTTTTATTACCACAGAGTTATGTAAATGTGACTGTTTTATAGGGTCCTGTCTGTGCATCTTCTGTTGATGTCTGAGTTATTAAATAGTTTATTATGCTTTTGTTTTAAATATTTTATTTCCCCTCAAAAAATGAGTGCAGCCAACCAACATTTAACGCTATGCATCATTGACGAGGTAGAAATACTTGAACGTTCTGATTTGCTTCAGACTATGGAGAGCTCAGTTCAGTCTGTATTGAACCCCTGTAGTTTTTTTAAAACTCTCTGTATTTCATGCACTCTCAGAGCATCTTGTAGGTGTGAATAGAAGTGGTGAAGCTGAGTGTCATTGCTGTCCTGGTAATGGAGAAATTCTGCTGGGCCTGCCCTCCAGGAGAGACCTGATTTCAGACTGCATGCAGCCATACCTATCTATATTGCACCAGTGTTTTTTGTATGTACTGCCAAGAAACAGTATGATTTTTCAATTGCAAAACTCATCATTCTGAAAAAGTTTGCATGTGCAGAGAAAGAACAGGGTTTTTTTGCCATTGGAAAATTAGACTTTTTCACAGGTATTACCCTCACCAGAAACAGGTTTTTTTCTGTTTGAACTCTTAACACTTTTTAGACACCCAGGAATTCTGAAAGCTAACCAATAGCTCAGTCACTCAAAAGCCTCTTAAACAGCAAGGTGGATACTATTTCTAATTCTCCTCTTTTGATTTGTATTTCTGAGTTTCTGTTAGAATTGAACAGCCCAGAATTGCTGAAACACTGTAAACAAAGCATTTTTTGCTATTCTGTGCTGTGCTGTGGTCCAGTCTTCCTCTTGCCCTGTACTGCTGCTGTTGGAGCTTTTCAGGCTCAATGAAAGTTTGAGGCCAGTAGAGATCTGTGGGAATAGACAGGCCTGTCTGTGCTCTCTGGAGAAGACAGAAGCTCTGACTTCAAAACCATCCGTACTCATCTGTGGACTACTGCACCACGCAGCAAGATGAGCTGGATCTAATTTAGGGTTGAGCACATGCCCACATTTCTGGCAGCACCTTTGGTTCCCAAGGCTACTCTGGAAGGCAAAACTATACCTAATTTCACCAAAAGTCTGCCTGTACAACCCCAACTTGTGCATACCTCTATAATGGATTTAAACAAGCAGAATGAGCGCCTGTTGGACAACCTTGTGTGTCATGTAGCTAGAAAATTTTTGATCTGGTGCTGTGAGCCTTACAGACATGTTTTCTGTATTACTGAGCTGTTGGTCTGAGTATAGAAATGTGGAATTTAGAATTTCTTGACTACTTAGCTCTGCTTATAAGTAGAAGGCAAGGACACACTTGTGCAGTTTTTGTTGCAACAGGAATTTTAATAAACCAACTTCTACGAAAAACTGCCTGGAAAACTTCAGATTTATGTTGATAGATCTGTCTTATAATTTTCATAAAATAAATTACATAGAAGGTAAAAAAAATAGAAAAGAAAAGAGTGTTTTTTAGAAATAAAGAAGCAAGAGATACAATACATGTCCCTAACATTATGCTTACCCATAGGGATTTTCTTTATCAGTTCCAAGTAAGTCAGCTAAATAACTTTTACTTGACTTGCTTTGCATACTTCTCAGAGCTACAGCTCCTCCTTTCCTTTTGGTTTTAAAAATGGACCTACTTTCTTTATGACAGAAAATAGAATGGTCTAGCCTCAATCAGTCAGACTTTTCAATGACCACATTTCTTTGCTGCTTGTGATTTGACACGGGGACTCACAGATACTATGACAGTGTTGAATTATATATTTTCCTTCTCCTTCCTGTGGCTGATGAATTAACATCTTTATGGCATATCTGGATTGGATTATATTCCTGGCTTTAGGCTTTGAGCAGTCTACCCCATACTACATCTTTTTTAAAAGATATGATTTTAGAAAGTACATTATGGGACATATTAGCAACGTGCAGTAAACTCAAAATTTATAATATGTAGCTCACCACAGGCTTTTCTCAGGAATATATGTGTATATGTATGTATACACAAGTAAAAATTAGATCTTTAGTGATTATATAGGGCTAGAAAACCAAAACTGAGTAATGCTTCACTTCCTTTCACTTGTACTTTGTTAGGTTTGAAAGGGTTTGAATTTCCAGAATTCCCATTGCAGGAATCTAGTGCTATGCCGTGTGGTCCTAGGCTTATTTTAGAATCTACTGGGCTATTTTCTGACACAATACCTGACTTTAAATGCAGCAGCTGTGTGTCTGTTGCCTTCTGTTAGCTGTACCTGTCATACCAATTGTTATTGCTCAACAAAGATACAGTTTTAAGCAGATATTCCTGGTTTGGCTCCCAAGTCACCTTAAAACTGATGCCTGCATCAGATTGTTTCATAAACCTGTGTACTGTAGCCAATCAATGTGAAAAATAAAGGAAACTGAAATATCTACTTCCCTAAAGAACACCTCTATAAATTTTCAAAATGGTCACTTTGCTTAGGAACAAAAGAGGTTTCACCTCTCTGGATTCAATTGCACAATTACAAATACTGGAAGGTTGTGGTGAGGTCTCAATGCAACTTTCCCTTCTCCAGGCTGAACAGCCCCAATTTTATGGTCTTGTTCTTTTCTATAGTAAGATCTCAAAAAGAAGAACAAAAAAACCCACCTCTTTGATGTTTTGGGTTGCAAAATTGGTCTGTATTAAAACACTTTAAATGCTGCAATTGTTTTGCAGAGTATTTTCCTCTGGTTCTTTTGTCCAGGAATGGGCTTTGATGGAGTTGCTGAAAATACTGAGGGATCTTCTTCTACATCAGGACCTTCTTTAACAGGTGTTATTTATACAAATATCCATCAGTGAGAGAGTTAACCATGTCTGCTGGGAAAAATCAGCCTAAATGTGAGTTGTTTACTGTGGTTGAGGAGCTGAAGATACAAGTCCAGAATTAGGAAGACATTTTGCAGTAATCTAACATGTTTCAGGCTATATAATTATGGGCAAGACAATCAGAAGAATTTCTGGATTTTTTTTCCCTCCCCAGATAATTCAATTAGCCAGAAGTATCCAGAGCAACATGGGCTATTTTGGAAACTGAGGCTGGTTTAATGGCTTGTTTTAAAGGAGTTCTTGCTGCCCTGTGCCTGTTGCCTTTGTCCTTTTTCAGTGAAGAGCTGCTGGGGCTGGGCTCTGCAGCTTGTGGTGGGCTGGAAGGGGTGTCCAGATGCTGTGCCAGTGAATGTGCTGAGAGCAGGCTGTTAAACTGTGACTGATTGCCTAATTTTTACTGCTCCTGTGTACTGATGAGAAGGAGCAAGGAGCTTTAGCTTATCCTTTTCTGCTAGTATTTGTTTGGTTTTCAGTAGATGGCTCTTCTTTCCTGACTCTTTAATTGATGGATGCTGTGGCCAAAAAGCCGGAGCTACGCAGGATGTGCCTCACCCGCACTTCATTTCCAAGCCTGATGTGATGGAGTGAGTGAAAAGAGATTATCTAAACTTTTTATCCCTGGTAAGGGTCCTTATAGATGAATGTGTACATTTAGGACCTCTAAGAATAAACCCAGAGGAAGATTGAATTAAATTAGCTGATAATGCGTCAGGGAAAGCTGGTGTCTTGCCAGCTGGGAAGCTTACTGATTTGTTTCCAAAGAAGACTTTCTAGTTCTTTGAAAAGCTATTGAAAAATCTACTCCTGCGCAGGAAGTGGTTTGGGAAGGTTGGTGCTGTCAATACATCCTAGAGCTTTCCCTTGGATTCATTACTAAAAGCAGAAAGATTTTTAAGAGCAACTGTTAGCTAATGTCAGTTAGGCTGGAGAAAATTCTCAGAAATCCAGAGGACTCCTGTTTGACTAAGCAAATAGACTTGATACTTGCCCTGAGTTCTGCAAATACTACAGTCTGTTTCTGATGCACTAGATACACATAAGGACTCCAAGGAATTTATTTTAATGCTCCAAGTATTGATCGAATAGTAATCTGAGTTTCTCTAATGTTGACATCAGTTTACAAAATTATCTCTGATAATGTGCTGGTTCAGAAAAATAGGTTTTGTGGCCTAAATCGGATCATTATGATAATCTAATCAGAGCTTCCATGCAACACAAGTCCACAGGGGACCTGGTAGAGCTTCTGTGCTAGTTTGGCTGGCAAATTTTACTTGCAGAGTATATTGCCTCTTACCTTACATAAGACTGGAATATTTCCTGAACATTTTTCTGCTCTGTAATTGTCCTGGGCCCCAGTATATGACAGTGGCTCAAATAATCTGATGAGTAAGGAGAAATCTGGAAGCTTATTTTCAATTTATTTTTGAAAAAGCTTGTTCCTGTTTATTAGTTATGCCAGAGAGTTATTTTGACCTCCTACAGTAAGTCAAGTCAATAATCCTAGAGAAGCCTAAGATAGACAATAATACAGATAAAGATCTTGAAATCTTATTAAAATTCTGATTGGATAAAACAGGGGCTTGAGGTTTGGACTGAGGTTCCTTGTTTAAGAAACTTTGATAAGTAATTTGGAAATGGTAGAAGGAACAGTCTTGATAGAGAGGGGAAACAAAAACAAATGGGAAACCTTAGGTTTTGTAATTGGGGCACTTCAGAAGAAGACATTGGACTCTCTTAAAAACCCTTGGTAAGAGAGATTATACATAATCCATTGTGTGTATTAGTCCATAGTTCCCCTGCAGAAGCAGTTTGCTTTTGCTTCAGAGAAGCTTTCTAGTGTCATCGTGTCTTTTTTGTGGCTGTCACAGGAAAATTGCCCAGAACTGAACACAATTAGGCCTGCTAGGGAAGCGCAGAAAGTTCATAGACTCATGGAATGGTTTGAGTTGGCAGGAACCTATAAAGATCATGTAGCCCAAACCCCATTCCATGAGCAGGGCCATCTTTCACAGGATCAGGGTGCTCAAAGACCCATCTGACCTGACCTTGAACACTTCCAGGTTTGGGACATCCACAGCTTCTCTGGGCAATCTGTTTCAATGTCTCAACAGTCTCACTGTAAACATTTTCTTCCCGATGTCCAATCTAAACCTACCCTCCCTCAGTTTGAAACCACTGCCCCTTGTTTTGACATTACAGACTTTGGTGAAAAGTCTCCCTTTCTTATAAGCCTCCTTTCTTTAAGGATTGAAAGTCTCCAGGAAAGTCAGCCTGGAGCTTCTTCTCCAGGCTGAACAACTTTTTCAGCCTTTCTTTATAGGAGAGGTGTTTCAGCCTTCTGACCTCTCCTCTGGACCTTTAACAGGTCTGACCCCAGACTTTAACAGCTCTGACTCCAGAGTGCTCCTGATGGGGTCTCACCACAATAGAGGGAGAGAATCCCCTCCCTCCACCTCCTGACTCTGCTCCTTTTCATGGTGCCCAGGATAGTGTTCTGGGCTGTGAGCACACATTACTGGGTCATGTCCAACTTTTCATGTCACTCTCAATCTAATCATAATGTATGTGCAGGACTTTGTACTTGCCCTTGTCAAACTTCATGAGGTCTGCACAGGCTCACTCCTCAATCCTGTCAAGGTCCTTCTGGATGGCATCAGAGTTACTAAAGGTTATGTCAGAACAAAATCCAGATAAAAAGCTATATGAATTATGACCTTTCATCCTAAAATAGAAGCAAACTTCAGGTCTGCTGTTTGGAAAATTTTGAACATACCCTGATTGCTGCACTCAGACACAATTTCATAAGTGCTAATAAATGGTGAATGCCTACCAAAGCAAAGCATGCAGTGATACTAAGGGGAACTCGAGTTCCCAGATGTAGCCGGTGGGCAGTTTTATTTTGTCAGGTGATTTCTCCATGGCTTTGCTCTCATAGTTTCAGTTCTGTGCAGTTTTTCCCGATTTCCCATGCAGTGCAAGTGTTATGAATTTCTGATTGATGCCACCAGATCTGTTTTTCACATTATTTCCTGAATAGCTTCTTGCAACTCTTAACTTTGAAATAGTTTCAGAGATGTAGTTTTGCAATACACACAGATTCACTTAAACTGCTTAAGGCAACACACCCTTCCTGCATTCCCAAACAGCTTCACTCAGCTCCCATTTGTCAACAGCTCTTCTCTTCCTCCAGGCTATTTTGGGTAGGAAATGTCATTCAAAACCAGGACATTCTAGCTATGTGATTATGCGAACAGCTTTAGCAGGTATCACAGCACCTCCCTATTGATTAGGTCCTTGTTCCTCCAAGGTGATTAACAAACTAATTTATTCTGCTAGTTGCCAAAGGACTTGACCCTTGACCTAGAGAATTACCATAGATTTGAGACAGGAAAATGCTCAGGATTTCTTCTGTGAGAGGGTTGTTAGAGATCCTCTGAGCTGTTGGCAGCCTGCACAAGCAAGGGAGCAGCTCTCTCCTGAAATGTCTTCCCAGCAATGGTGCTCTGCGTGAGGAGCAGCGGGAGCTCTTTCATAGGGAGCAGAGGGGGAGCATTTCCTTTGGAGTGCTTGTCTTGATTGATGATCCACACAAAGTTCAAGGCATCCTCGGTTAACCCCAGCTCTGGATTCTACATTGCTACCCAAGTGTTGGGTTTTATGGGCTTACCTCCATCTTAGGCACTTTCTTTTTATGTCATATCCAGGATTCTAGGACCTTCTGCTTATGTTAAATGCAGAAATCAGAAACTGCCCTTTACAAAAGTCACCATAATGATTTCTCTTATGAGAAAGGTGTTAGTAGTGTCGTTAGGTAGGCAGAATTTCTTTGCTGTGAAAGTAATGAAACTTTCCCACCTGAAAATCTTTTCTACCTTACCTATTTTTACTTGCAGGGGAAGATAATTTTGGTGATTATCTGCTCAGTGGATTTCCTCAGGTTCAACTTTCATGGAAGAATTTAGCAAATGAAAAAAGGTCATGACATAACTTCATGTCTCCTGGCTCCCTAAAACCCTCCAGTTTCCAGTTATCTTCTTGGGTAAAACAGAGTTTGGGAGAGGATTTAAACTAGATTATACTTGAATGAGAATTGGACACTTCAGCCTTTTGATTCTTTAACAGACAACTGTGTTTGGAGAACAGCAAACTAAAAGTTATCTACTATGACTTTCCTAGAGCCTTTAGGGGTTAAGTATCTTCTTGGCTGTAAGGACTATTTACTCTTGGAGGAGTATTCTTGGATATCGTTTATCCATGAAGGATAGTTTCTTAAACTACATTTGTCAGTCCAGTGTTCTTGACGTTGAACAGTTATGCTCCTATTTTGGGTATATGCTCCTTCAGAGAGTACTCCAAGATAAAAAGAGGCAAGATCTCATTCATTAACTTGTTGTTCAGATCTTACAAGTTCCAGTTTAACATTGTAAAGCTGGAGAAAATTTAGTTCATGAAAAAATGAAATTTGAGTTTGGAAGATGTCCACAGGAGCAATGATGTGGCACTGCTGGAGATCACCAGGGCTTTGATATTGAATGTCATTTTAGAACACTTAGCTGAATGGAGTTTCAGAGTATTTCCAGTTTAGTTTAACTTGCATGTCATTATACTTATTGTTGTGGTAATAATGTGTTTCCTCAACTCCAGCCAATGTGTAAAATGTTGAAAGTTATTAGGGCTTTTGTCTACAGGTGGACTGAGATCTAAAAAGAGCACCAGATTCTCAATATTCCTTACTTCATGCTGCTGCATCCATGATCTCAGAAGTGCAGCTTACCAGGGACTGCAGTCCCAGAAAATGAGTGGAATACCCAGCCTTTTGAGGAAGCTTGTCTTATTCAGTGAGAATTTTGTTACAATGAGATGATTCTGCTCAGTCACTTCTTGTATTGTTTCTAAACAGACTGCTGCATTCAGCAGCTTGCTGGAGAGCTTTTCTTGTTACCTGTATTTAAAAACTGCTGGATTGAGTTACAGATCAATCTCGCCTCAGCTGCAGGATTCTGCAGGGGTTCATCTGTCTCCCTGTACTTATGGAAGCAAACACTGTCTTACACAAATACATCCCTGCCACTGCCATCAAAGAGGCAATTTATAAAGGAACCTGGAGGACAGTAGTAAATGGCAGAAAATACCCAGAACTTTGAAACTGTGTAATGCTAAACCCATTTTACTCATTTAGAGCTGGGTCTACCCTCATTTAATGTAGTGAGTGTGAAAACAGGAGGAATTATGCTGTTGAAGTCAGTAAAAGTGCTGCCTTTTAAAGTGAGAATGGAATCAGATTATAATCAAGTGAGAAATATGGAGTATAATGAAAATCATCTTTAAAATACCTACTCTGACACATGATGGTGTCAAGGCTCTGAAACTTTTTTGTGGAATTTTATAATTTTGAGTGTGGGTAGTTTCCACAGAGCAGAAAGATTGGGTTTTTTTGTATGCTTACACCCTGCAATCTCCTGTCAGGATCTGAAAGCCAGATGGTGGATGCTCTGCCTTGGTCATCCACAGCATAAACAAAACAAGAAAGAAACAAAGCTCACCAATAAGAAAGAAGGAAATACAGAACTAAAGGGGAATATGAGGTTTTACTTATATTGCTTAGATGCAATCCAGGATCATGCTGCCTTAGTCACTCTTGGGATGTGCCTGTTTAATATTTCAAAAATTCTAATGGATTAGGTCTCACGCTCTTCCTGGGTGATGCTAAAACTTTCTTGTACTATCTGTTCTGTCCCCCACAGACAGAACAATTTTTGCCTCTTCCTTTATAACCAGCTGTTACGAAGCTGCTGGGGTCTTGCCTTAACTCCCAGTTGCTTTTCCTTCAGCATGTTCCTCCTTGTTTTTCTCCATATACTCTCCAAACTGATCAGCATTTTGTGTCCCAAAATGGGCAAAGAACCCTAAATGCTAAATTTATTAAAAAGCTTACTGGAAGTGTATTTAAACTTCTTCTGTCTTTCACTGACTCCATCATAGAATTTGCACTTCCCAAAAGTGTTGCGTTATTGTCTCATATCAAGTTTAAGAACTATTTTAGTAGAAAGTTCTTTCCCTCAGAACTTCCCTCTATCTGTAAATTCCCCAGTTTTTATTTTTATACCTCATTATTCTCATTGAAATGCAGTTCCTTGTCCTTATTTTATTTTTTTTTTCTATTTCTTCAGCTTAAAATCTGTCTGAATTTTGATACCCTGATGTTGACTGTATCTATACTGTGTTGGTCAGCTTTTCCAAAATCAGACACACCTGCTCACTGTAATGATCTGGATGCATTTACAGGCGGTGCACTCACATTTGTTGACGTGGCAGCAGGTAGAGGGAGTGCAGTTGTGTCCTTGACATGACAAGAGTAGATGGTGATTGCATGATATAAGTCTGCCTCATCTGGGATGTTGCGATTCCCTTTCCAAGCCAAACCTTAGCGGTCCATTAATGTAAACTGCAGAGTAAAGGCAGGAATCTGCTCAGCTCCTGATACAGAGGAATTCATCACTTTGCAGAATTATACCCAGTTATATTTTATAAATAAAGAGACACTACAGCATTTTCCAAATATCTATGAATATCCAGGAGATACAAGTGCTAGTGAAAAAAATAGCTGCAGCATTACCAGTTTCTTCACAGGAAGACTGTTGCTGTTATTCTCTGGCTGAAGGCAAAGCATAAGAAATTTATTTTTTCTGTAATGCTTTTACCCTCCAAAGAAATCAAGGTGAAATTAAACCCATCATAGCTGTACTGAAAAGTAAAATTTACATGAGGAGAATATGAATGCAGTTTGTGGGCAGACTCTTTTCTGCCCCTAGGAAATACAATGAAAATATAAGGATAATACAAACCAGCTGTCTGAAATTGTTTTGTGAGTGTTTTTGTAAGGCTGTAGGCAGGCCTGACCAGTCTCATGCATGAAGCATAAGATCACACATTTGGCTTCCACCTCACACTCTCGAGTCCCTTGGCTTGTGCATCTTGCATTTGAAACACACGTGGCTTCTCCCATGTGCTGTGACCCCACAGGATGTGTGCTCTCCAGCTTCAGCCTGTCTGCATGATTCTTCTCTTTCACTGGCCTGTGATGCATGGGGATATACCCACATCTGACAGAAGAGAGACTCCACATCTGAGGATCGCTATAGATTTAATCTTGGCTTCTACTTACACTTGATTCTGAGTATAGCAGACACTGCCAAACTAGTTTTTCAGTGGTCTGCCAGTGGGATTTTAAGTACTCTGATTCTTGTCTACAGATGGTGCAGTTTTGGAATTGTTATGCAGACACTGTTCTTCTTTTTTACTTTTTTTTTTCATAGTAGCTTAATCCTCTGTGAAGAGGATTTAACTAGAAAACAGTTCTCTTCCTGTGAAAGAATCTGATTGTGGTATTATCCTGTCCTCTCCATCACCTTTGTGGCTGGGGCCAGCTCTGTTTGGTTTTCCTTTAGCATTCACTGATGGGTGACTTCACACATAAGTAAAGTCACATTATTCTTTAGGGATCTTTGTGGTTTTCACCACCCTCAAGTCAATTGGCCTGCACATCCAGTGTCACAAAAGAGTTAATGGCTGAAAATCAAAAGCATTTGTGCTCTCAAGTCACATAAGGAATTGAGACCAGGTATCCTCGTAGGTAGGAGGTAGCTTGAGGTTTTACAGACATTTAAAATGTATCTTTGTTCATATTCTTATGTGTTTTAGTGCCTTTATATATGGCATTTACATGTATACACCCACAAGTGATTATACATGCAAATAAGAAACGAGACATGGTTTATTTTGATTTTGGCATACTTGAAAATTATTTAATACACATAGAAACGTTTCACAGAGAGTACTGGATAGATTAAATTTGAATTAGACCCCAAGCATATGGTTTTTTAGTAGCTGTGGTGTTTCTTTTGCTGTGTCTCAAGGCTGGAGTTCTTCCCTTACTTAGGTAAATTCTCCCCAAGAAGGTATCAGCACATGTGGTTATTGAGGGCCCCTCAGTCTCAGCTCTGCCTTGTCCTTCTCTGGCCATGCTGCCTCAGTAGCCTCATGGAACAGCCTTAAAGGGCTTTTTCTTTAGAGTGCTTTTATGTGAGATCAGTGTTACAGCCCCCTTAGGAGACTGGCAGACACAGGGCAGGACTGATTCAGGATTCCTGATGGAATGTAGAGATCTTGAAGATCTCTTCCAAGCTAGTCATTCTGTGATATGAGGGATGGGCATACTGCATCTTAGCTGGTCATCCCAGTTTCCTACTGAAATTTGTGGAGATCCAGGGAGTGCTCTTAGCAAGGTTTGCATGGCATTCATCGCTGTGAAATAGGTGCTGAAATAGATCAAATGACTCCTGACCTACAGTGGTTATTACTTATAAAGGAAGCTTATGTAATAAGCTTAGCTATAAATATTTAAATTGTAGGAGGTTAAAGGTGTGAAATAAAGCTCAGCTGGTACAGTGAGGGTACAGCATGGCCAAGAGCTCCAATGACCAGAAAACGATGAGTTAAGTGTGGAATCCATGCTTTGTTTCTAAGGAAAGTCGGGCACAGTGTTAGCTTGAGATCCTTTTCTGTCTCTGTTGGATTTTAGTTGTGTGACCTTGCCGGCATAATTGAGGATGCAGGTTGGAAATAGGCAATGCATGGGAGATAACAGCTGTGCTCATCTAAATATCACAAAGGAGAAGTTTCACCGTGGGGGAGCAAATCCACAGAAGTGAATGCATGTCCAGGTAGAACATTTCACACTGGCCTATCTGTCCTCTTGCCACAGCAGAGGACAGTCTAGAAGGGGAAAATTTATGCTGTTGTGTTGAAATGCAGGATTTTTTCTTGCCTGCTGAATAGTTTACTGCGTGCTGTTAGTGAAGTTGTATGAAGAAGGAAGACTTACCGCGTTACTATCTGGAAACTCTGAGGCTGGTGCTCAGTATTGATTTAGCCATTGTCCACAGGAACAGTAAGAATTATGCCTGCTGTGGTTGTTATGCTTTCATCGTAAAGCCTTTATTGAGCAGCCTTGGCCAGTAATACTAATGGATGGAGCACTATCAAGCTCACTGCTCTTGTAGGTCAAATGAAGTCTCAGAATTTAGTAGTTGCTTGGTGTTTCCTCTTTTAGTGATTCTGCTCACAGTTTTCCTGGAGCAAGTTGTAAAAACTAAGTCGTGTGAAAACTCTGGTTTTTCAAACATTGTGGCTTCAAAGCCTCTGCACATGTGAGGAACCTGGGCTGACAGTCACCTGAGGCATTAGAAGCTCTCACATACACTTCTAATCTTCAGAAGAGATGTCTATTCTAGCCCTGGATACAGCTGAAGTAGGGACTTGAGAAGAATTTCTGGTATCAGCACTGTGTTATCAGCTATTCTATTGTAAATAGTGTTTTTCATCAAAGTTTTTGGTGTGTGGGAAAGCTACTTGCAAGTGGTTGTAAACTGCAAAACTAATGGACCAGATAATTGCATAACTGTATCATCAGGCATTATTAACAAGTTTTCTTAAGTTCTTGAATTTTCCTGTGAATCTAATGAAAGCTCTAGACCAGCAGACAGTACATTAGTATAGTTGCCTTTGATTCCTTTGGAATCAGATATCAGAATACCTAGATACCTAATTCCTCTTGTGAACTTCATTGATTTATTTGCACACAGCAGCTTTCTTGCTTTGAAAGTTGTGCTCTCTGCTTTGTCAAAAATAAGGAAGAGCCATTGATAAAGGATGCCCAGAAAGAAGGGCTGCTTTTAGTTGAAAAATGTATCCACATGAAGGGAGTGCGTAGATGCAGAGGAACGTAGATGGTATTCCTGGTGATGGCAGGGTCCATAGACTTGTGATTAGTTCCTAAGAAAGGATCTGAAGAGTTGTTGGTCCTGAGGGAAGCTAGTGGGCTTCAAATGTAAGTGAAAATTTGAAATAGAAATACCTTAAAAATTAGAGATTCTTAGTGTGCTCTTTTCTGTTTTAATCTTCTGAAGAGACTTTCCTATTCCATGTAATTTTATTGCTTATATTACAGAAAGAGTCTGCCTGTTGCAGAGGAGCTTGGAACATGGGGTTATACCATTAATTTTTTAAGGGTATATGAGATCAATCCATGAGATTGGGATGTCAGCATTTCCGTAAGATTGGAATGTCAGCATTTCAGTGTGTTTGTTTAAATGGCCACTGGTGAATCAAGGTCCTTCATGACTCTGGTGAACACTGTGTTAATGTGCACGTGGGAGCTTGTGTGCTGTCTGGCACATTCATAAATAGCTCTGGAATTACAGCATTGGCATCCACCTCTTAATAAAACAGCCACAAGCTTTTCCTTCACTGCAGAAACCTGAATGCAGGCTCTGCTCTACTCTGTGGGTTTCTTCAATCTTGCCTTGTTCCGTGTGGAAGTGAGCAAATATCCAAGAGCAAATATCTGTTGTTAATAACATCATTTTTGGTGGTGTGAACTGAGACCTCTAGAATCATTACAAACAAAAATCAGTTTAAAAAGGTGCAAAAATAAGAATCCTGAGGAGAAAAAAGAAGCACTTGGTTTTATTCTACGAAAACCTCATATATTAGGCATGTCCAGCGTTTAAGTTGTTGGGGTTTTATTTTCTCAAGATCAACTTATTAAAATGTATTTAAGCATCATATGTGAAGAATCATTGTGACTGAGAGCCCTCTAAGAGGCTAGCAAAGGGCAGTCTATCATCATGCTTGTAAACCATAAATTTAATATAAATGTGTATCTAGGAGCAGAGGGGTCTGAGACAGGGAGGTAAAAAAAAACCTAAATCAATGACCTTATGTTAAGTCTAACAAATTAAAATTCTCAAATGAAATTATTCTCTGACCTTTTATCACCCTTGGACCACACTCAAGTGTTTTAGTGAACAACTTAATGGCACAAGTTCTTTTGCCTTCACTGAGGGTTTCATCCTGCCTGTGTTTGAGACATGCCACAGAAGCCTAACAAAGGCATTTGTCTATCCTTGGAAGTCGATGATGAACCTTGTAGTCATTCTCATACTTCTTTCAGTGGAGAAGATCATGCACACAAAGAGAAATAAATCTCCTTTATGTTTTCATAGTCTTATGGCTTCATACTTTAGGATGACCTACTTAGGAACAAAAAAAAAAAAAAAAAAAAGACAGTAAAAGAGAAGTAAAGGACAAAGGAGCAATAACCTAGTGTAGATTCATGAAGAGTTATGGCAGAATAAACTGATCATTTTTTTGTTTCTGGGGATGTGATTCAACCTGCTTTCTGCTTGGAGCTCCCCATGGCTTGACTCACAGAGATGTTGTGGAAAGTGAATGTATTAAAGATGTCAAACTTGTGATTAGCAGACAGCATGACAGACTGGACAGAGGAGAGGCTTCAGAGCCTGGAAAGAGACAGTTTTTACTCCTGGCTCTGTGACTGGTTTTGATGTGCTTATATTAATTCTCTCTGTTTAATTCTCTCTGTTTCTTTTCTCACCTCCCACCTCTCTTGCTTCCAAAGACAGTAATCTCTTCAGAGCCAGAATTGGCTTTCACTATGTATTTATATGTTGCCTGGCACACTGAGACTCAGATCCCACTTTTGGTTCCTGTATGATGCTGGAATATAAATAATAAAACTGTATTTTCTTTCACTAATTCTAACTCTGGATTTTTTGATACTTGTGCTCAGTTATTTTACAAGATTGCTGAGACATTTCAGGAAGTGCATGCAGTCCTTGCCTACCAGTTATCCTACAGATGTCAGAACAGAACCCCAGTGGCTGCTGAGCTTGGGATGGAGCATTCCCAGAAATAAAGTAGAAGTGGTCCCAGATGGCCTTTCAGTAGCGACAGGTGCAGTAGTGGTGAAGGTTTTTCTGTAAATGTGTTGCAGTTTTGCAACACTGAACTGATAGGTGAAGCAGGCTTTTTAGCCAATTGCAGCATCTTTCTCTCATTGAAACAGTACCCACCTCACAACACATCTCAATATTCACAAATATCCCAGAGGATGTGCCACAGCTATATGAGAACTGTCTCACAAAAGCTCAGGAACTTGGCAATTTTGCCACTCCTTGCTTTTGTGCCAGCTGTTTTCAGTATAAACAATGTTGTTCCTTCTCTTCCTAGAAGTCCTTAAGAATGAGCTTCAACTCATGGAGGGGCTGCTTATAGGCTGTCTCACATCCAGGGTCTATGCAAACTTGACAGAGGAAACTCCCTGGTTTCACTGAGGGAATGTTCTGGGGGATCCACTAGATCCACAGAGTTTGGTCTTCAAAACTGATGACCTGAGAGATTCGTTCTCAGCATTCAGTTCAGATATCTTAGAAAGGAAGTTGGGTCTCTACAGCCAGTGGAGAGGGGGATACCCTCTCAGAGAGGGATTTCAGAGCTTGTAAGCGTTAAGGGTGCTTAATTTCATTGTTTGAAGACCCCAGTTGCAGATGGTAACACTTTTCTAATGCTCCCTCTTGTTTGCTTCTTCTCCAAAAAAGCTTTCAAAGAAGTTGAGGCATCCAGAGTCATGTTTGGTGTGTTTCTATCTGATTTTGACAATTTCAGTACTTTTATAACCAGCTCTGGAAAAATGCTACAGTTTTCTTTAAAAATAGGTGGTTTGGTAAGAAAATACACAATTCATAGGCATTTAAAGGGAGAATGCTATGTAATTTTTTGTCTTATCAAGCACTTGAGCCTTTCTTAAAGAAGAGCTGTTATAAAATGCACACCTGCAGGACAAATTCCAGCTGGAGCTGACACCTCATTAGACACTAGAGGATTTAGCCATTACCTTTGCCTGGCTGGAAAAGTTTGCTTCACTCATTCACTCATTCTCCACAAAAATATGTGAATATGTGGGTTTTGTTGTTTTTTGTTTGTTGTTTTTTTTTTTTTTTTTTTTTTTTACAATTGTACTGCTTTTATGATCTGGTTTTAGGCAAGTTTGGGGTTGGTTATTTTTGTTTGGTTGTTTGGTTGGTTGGCTGGTTGTTTTTTTTTGTTTTTTTTTTTTGGTTGGTTGGGTTTTTTTTTGTTTTTTGTGACTGGCAAAATTCCAGCAGTGCCATCTGCAAGCAGCAGCACAAAAAAAACATCTGCTGTGAACGACTCTCATTGCTCTGTACCCATTAGAACCCCACCGAAGATGTGTGCTAAGATGCAGTAGAAGGCTTCAGGAGACAGAAATGCAACTGGAGCAATGGTTTGTGCCATACGTGATCCCATTGACGCCAGGAGGATTATCTGAAGTTTAAATTAGCATATAACCTGACCTCAGCTGTTTAACATTAAGCAGTGTGGATAAATCTATTTCCATTCTATTAATCATGGCCATGGTGGTTGTAAAATGCCTGCATTAAGTCATTGTGATGATTTAAGAAAGCCAAGATTTCTGCTCTGATTTGAGATGGCAAGAAATAGGAAGGAAATATGCAGTAGGGAAATTGCAAAAGTGAGTGATATCAAAAATTGCTTTCATGCAATACTTTTTGTTCTGCATGAGACTTTTTGCATTTCTTTTTTAAATGGAAACCAGTGTTATTCCATCTTGAAAGGAACAGTGCCCACTGGTATTAAGTTTCTGGCCTGCTCTGTGGAGTCTTCTGGCAATTATATGGGTAGATCACTGAATTTAAGGATTCCTCTGCCCTTTTGACATATATAGAAGGTTATTGCATTTCCTGTGCATATTTGCTGCTCAAATGCTAGAAAGAAATTTGGTTATTGCAGGTGGTCAGTTCATTCAGACTCATAACATTTCTCAGCTTGTAATGTTGGAGCCTAGGCAGGGAAGATAAGCAATGAAGTATTTTGAACTTCTCCCTTTCATGGGTCATCAACAGAAGCAGGTTTTGGAAGGATTAAAATGTATTTTGTAGTTGCAGTATGCCGTGTATTTTACCTCATTGTAGTACACTTGTGAAATGACTGGTGGTCCTTTGAAATGTCTGTAGTACTCATTTCTGCCAGTCATGAAAGATGTGTATAGACAAAGGCATCACAGGTAAAATTCAGGGTGCAGGAGAAGAGTGAAATATTGCCCAATTGTAGAAATAGAAAAGCTTACTAAAAGACCAAAATACTGCTCATTTAGACAACATGCTGTGGCTGTACTTTCTTTACGAATAAACAAGAAGCCTGGTTCTCTAGATATAAATAATCCCAGGGAGGAACAAAGTATCTCATCAATGTTCTGCTCCCCTAGCCAGTACCTATCTGGGTTTAATTTGCTGCTCTCAGGAGAATTCAGTTCTTCTTTCAGTACAGAGAGGCCTAACACCTGGAGCCTGTAAAAAGCCTCTTAGTGGAGTTTGGATGGTGCCTGAGTTCCAGCTTTAGACTGCTGAGAGTTTGGAAGACCTACATGTCTCCAGTCTGGACTGAGGCTCCAAAATTTGCCAGTGCTTTGTGTGTGTATGCTTGTGTGTCCTGCTGTATGACTATACAAGCGCTGAGGTGTTTGGGAGCATTTTCAGAGTGAATCTGCAAGTCAGCTTTCCTCCAGTCATGGTCGGAGTGGATTAAAGTAAACTGCCCAAACTTCATTTACAGCAATATGGAGCTCTTGAGGGTAGGATGAGGAGCTATTTTCTGAGCCTAAGAAAGAAAGAATTGCACCTGATCTCCTTTGGACAATGCCTGTAGACCTTCCTTTTCAGCTGCCTTGTCCATGCCTGGTCACCTATGAACGGGTCTCTGTCACACTGTCACAGGCCAGCTGTGGAGATGCATGTTTCCATGTGCATTTACAGATGTAAGACTCTTCCTTCTGAGGAAAACATTTTGCTTGGCATGGCCAGCCCAGGATCTCCACTGGTCATTTTGAGGTCATGGATGGTGCCCAGGGTGCTAGCTATGATCTATTATGCCGGGAGCTTGTCCAGCCCAAGGATCAAACTTGCATCATCAAGCTGAGGTCAGAGGAGTGCCTGACCTGTGTGCCCCATTAAGAGCTAAGGCAATTAGAAGAATGCTCTCCAGGACTCTGGAATGAATTTCTGTTCAAGGGACTGAAATAACCCTTATTTAAAGAATTTGAGTACACTGCAAAAGGCAAAGTGGGCTTCTTCCACCTGCACTGAAGCAATTGATAGCTCAAAAGTGTTTTGCTGCCTGGTTTACTGTGAAACTGATGGCTTCAAGGCTGTTGAAATTCTGTTGTGTAGTTAATGATGTAAGGGCACTGAGACCCACAGAGAGGCAGATTTGTGAATTTTTTAAAATCTAAATAAACAAACATTGTCATAGCACATGAAGCATTTCCATTCTGTTGTTATTAAACTTCCTTTTCCTACAGAACTGCTTTTCCTCAGTGCTGCAGACAGAAAACATCTCAGTGATTTGGTCTGATGATTCTAAGTAATGAATGAGATTCTTTAGACACTTCCTCAGCCCACCAGTAATCCCAGAAACAGAAAAGTGTCTGGCCATGGAAACACTGCTTCTATACTCCTGCCTTCCCGTGGTGTGCTTCTG
The DNA here is from genome assembly GCF_963662255.1 of Cinclus cinclus. Lineage (NCBI taxonomy): Eukaryota > Metazoa > Chordata > Aves > Passeriformes > Cinclidae > Cinclus > Cinclus cinclus. The sequence continues at coordinate 6,888,137 of NC_085046.1, forward strand.
GGCACTACAGAGCCCTCTGGCCATCCTGTGTGCAGACAGCCTGGAAGAGAGAACTTTTGGTTCTTCTTGTACAAGGGAAGTGATAAAGGGGTGGTGCCTGCTGTCTGCTACAAAACCTGCTCGTGTGCTGCCTAAAGAAGCAGAGTCCCCAAGAGAGGGAAGGGGACTTTTACTGATACACAGTAAGCAAGAATTGCTGCATGTAAGGGACAAGTACAAGTGTCTTCCTCTGCTATGCCCTGAAGCTTGGCAGAGCTCTGGAAGAGGTGCATAAATGGCAGACTCTGATGGGCAGTGCTTTTTTACATACAGCACCATCAACGTGTACTGGGAATCAGGTAACCACATACTCAAAACACCTGAAAAGCTCATCCTTGAAATGCAGTTGTTTTGGAATGGATATTCTAGTGTAGACCATGTCCTTTCAAGAACAAAAAGGTTTAGTGGTGACTTGTCCCAGTACAGAGGATGACCTTCCCTCTCTGTATTTCAGCTCAGAGGGAGCAAGAGTGGCACAGACTTAGGAACTGACAGTCTGGCAGAGTGTCTGGTCAGGGCTGTGTTTAGGAGAAGGGTATGTTTGTGCCACAAAGAAGTACAAATGGTTATGAGGCTTAGGAAGCAAACAACGTGGTGTGGTGATAAGCCTGGGGGGAACTGCCTGTGTCATGCGAAGAGGATTATGGGGAAAATCCCTCTGAAGCACAAAAAAAAAAAATAAATAAAAATGAACAAAAATGTCTTCTAGAGAAAAATGTGGTAGGGCACTCCCGACCTGGGGTAGCATGAAATGCAGGATGAGTTAGTTGAAGCTGTTTTTCCTAGGGGTCCTGAATTAAAACACAGAGTTGTTAAGCCTTAATTCTGCTTTGTATGTTTCTCACGTTCCCTGAGGAGCAAAAAAAGTTATGAAATATTGAGAAGTGGTGAATGTTTTTTCTTAACAGGAAAGAGGATGATAGAGCTGGAGAAAACAAGGAGAAAGAAAGATTATCACTCTTCACAGGCTAAAAGTGAGGATACGGGTTATGAGATGACCATACTATAAAGCTGTAGCCCTGATCTTGCAGAGATTTCCATGCAGACTGAACAACATTTCTTACAGAAGTTGACCATATGGTCACATTATTAGGATCTCCCATTTCCAAGGATAACTGTTTTCAACTTCAGGTGCAATTCTGCTGTCACTGAACTCCGTGGAGAGTTGTGCAGGTGATTTACTGATGTGGGATTGATGTTTGAATAAATGAATTTTCCTGCAAAAATTGGGTAGCAGATTGGAATTCTGGAGTGCGTTCTAGCTTCTTGCTTTCCCTCCCCTCCAGATGTTAATTATTCTTTCTGGTTTAGTCCTTAAGGGAGGAATTATTTATCTTTTGCTATTTGTGTTTCAGTGAAACATTAACCATCTCTTATTAACTGCCTGTGCTAATTATCTCAACAGTAGCAGTATTCCTGCTCATCAGTGAAGCCATGAAGGAAGAATGTGGAGCAGGAATAATGAATTCACTTTGTTGTCCCCTTTCTCTGCGTGCTGCACACAAATAGAGCAAAAGGATGGTAGATCTCAACCCTGCTATGCACAAAGTGCAGTGCTCAATGTGTTCTTGTAGGAGGACAGAGGTTTTGAAATGCTTCTGTGGACAAGTTTGGGGAGTTTTGTACTATGCCATAATTCAGTGTTTGCACAGCCGTCTGTCTCTCCCATGTGCATTGACACACAACAGCCACATATTCCTTTGAATGAAATGTTTCAGCCCAAAGGTTCCATTGTTTTAAAAACACTTGTGGGTAGGAAGCCAAAGTGGTTTAATGTGAGTGTCAGTGATCCTTTGAGTGCCTACAGGAGTCTGCTATGATATCAGTTATTTACAGGAGGAAAAATAGAAATGTTACCTAGCATGTTACTGGTGTAATTAAACTGAATAAAATATAAAGTAGGAGTATTTATTGTGCAATAAATAATAAAATTATTTATTGAAAAAGCTGATGGCTTCTAACACATATCTTCTAGAAAAGATTTTGCAATGGCACACTTAATAAATAGGCCTTTTCCACAGTGCTTTTTTGCCACAAAACATAAATCCTTTTTGTTAAATAAGATGACTGAAAGAAAGCAGTTATGGAAATACATGACTGATGAAGAGAAGGTGATATGAGTTATTCTAATGTGACAGGCTGTCTCCTATCTCTAATGCTGACCTTTTCCCAGTGAAATACATTTACAGTGTTACATGTTACTTGTTAATAGTTTCAACTATTCTGGTGTTTGATCTCATAACTCTTAGCTTGAATATGTCTTTTAAAGTAACCATGACCATTTTCTGAGAGACAAGGGAATTCTGATCATTTTTCATACCTAGACATAACTAGGACAAATGTCTGTCCTTGGGATCCAGGTGCTTCCCTACCATTAATCTTCACAGCCCCCTCTGGGGTAGGTGGAGGTTGTTATGAGCACAGTTTATTCCTGGGGAAATGAAACAATCAGAGAGGCTTGCCCAAAATTTAATCCTGGCCCGAATGAAGCTAATAGGAGATAAATTCTTTGGTAAAATTTGTTGGAGGCACAATTTCCCGTGTAGTAAAGATGCATTTCAATAATCATGAGTTCACGTCTGTGCATCCAACAGCCAAATCACTCTGGCCTGTTTGCTGACACTTGTAGGAGTAGGACAAGCTGGAACTCTCACCTGTGTGAGATGGAATTATATTTTAAATGAGGCCAAGATGGTTTTCTACCTTCCTTTCCTATTTTTTGCTTTCAAAAAAGTCTCACAACAGTCCTTTAAATTGTAAAAATTATACATACTTTTTATTTTCCTCATTGGAAGTATTTATCTGGTATTTGTGACCATGGTTTTAGGGAAAACTATAGGTCTTGGGCTAATGTGAATCATGGGTAAAAGCATTTGTAAAGGTATTTAAAAGGATACCAGTCTCAGTGGAATAATCAGGGCACTGTCTGCAAAGTAATGAAAATTTAAAAATAACTGGTTGAACAATGCAATGTAGAAAGGAATAGGCTGCAGGAAAACCCACATAGTGTCACGATTGTCTGCCTATTTCTGACACACTTTTTATAAAGAGAGTGAATATTGACATATTGGCTCTAACTTCAGATGCTTTAACAAAACAATGCATTGCTACAGAGCCTCAGAGATTACTCCTGTCTCTGTAAAGTGCTTATAGTAGATTTTGCTCTCTTCTTCTACTGCTGAGTATTGCAATCTAGGGGCCAAATGGCTCTAGGCTATTAGAGTGCTAAGGCCAGAGAAGAAGCACGGGTTGCAGAATGAATTTCTGGCTCTTCACACCTTCATACAGTCACCTTCATCTCATTGCTTTCCCTCTGTCATTTTTAGCTGGGAAGGAGAGGCTCAAGCACTTATTGGGCAGTGCATACACACTGCAGAAAGATGTTCATTGAGCTGAAATCAATCTTCTTCAAAAATTGGAGCAGTTCCCCATTTCTGAGAGCACAGCCCTGGGCAATGCATGCTGTGGATCATGGGTGGCCTCCACATCAGCTGCAGCTGTTGTTGAACAGTGCCCTGAGGGAGAGGATGTGGAAAGAGGGGAGAATCTCCCTCTCACTGCAAAGAACTGTTCCTAGTACCTACCTGCTTGCAGATTGTATTCAGCCCTGCACCAGGGCACTCTTACTCTTCCAGCTGATTGCAGTACTTTGACTTTAAGATCAAGGTCCAGCTAATCATCATCTTTTCCAATAGTTTCAGAAAACCTAAGGGCACATCTTGTTCCAGTGGGCACCCAGAAAGGAGGTCGGAGCTGAGAGAAACTAAGGCTTCAAGGCTTCAAAAACTTTGCTGCTCTGAGCTGGGCTGGGTAATAAGTCTTGCAATTGTCCGCTCTGTGCCAAGCCAAGGAGTAAAATTAGTTTGGTTCAACCTAAATTATATATTTAAATTTAATTTTTTTTTCCATTCTTCATCCAAATTTAAAATTCGCTTTGTTTTGGGATATAAATTGGTGTTATATTTAGGCTGAAAGGGGTTGATTTATATCTTCTAACCTTAAGCAGTAAATCCTCCTCCATCAATGTCTTTGAACAGTGAATTTTCTTTTAAACTAGCTGTTTTACCACCAGCAGTTTTAACTTGGATGGGTCAGCATTTTCCAAGAGTATCATGACATAGTTCCTGACCAGCTCCCTTGAGTACCTGATAAGAGTCAGATTAAAAAAAAACTGGAATTGGACAAACTTTACAAATGAGAGCTCATTTCAGCCACTATGCTGTCACATAATGATTTCATAAATTTCAAAAGAAACATCATTATCATCTTTTTTTTTCATGTTTTTATATCCTCACAAGGAAATAATATTTTTTTAATTATGAAAAGGATTTTTTACATAATAGGAGAATCCTAGATTATGTTTGACACAGGCTCTTCATTTAGGTTGCTGTGGCTTTTTTGAAACATCTTCTATTGTATTTTGGTGTTGTTTTGTGTTTTACTGACTATTCAATATATTTCCCATGGAGACCAGTTCTGTGTGTTTCCTGTAGTGAAGACTATTCAAAGAGGCTATAGTCCTGTAATAGTTTATAGCAAAATCAATTTGATATGCCTTGAAAAATACTCGTTTATATTGCAGTCAGAGGAAATGTGAAAGTAGAGATGAGAATTTATGCTGTAATTAATTTCTTATGCAATTGAGGGCCTTCTTATGTTTGACTTAATTTTTCCTTTTCCCAGATCTTTTTAAGGAGAATCCTGTTTTATCACTTTAGTTAGTTAGGTTTTTAGGATTTTAAACCTCTATTTCAGAAGAAGCTCTCCTGTTCAGCAATATTTTGTGCTAATTTAGCTCCAAATGTTCTCAGTGCCTCCATGGAAGTAATTGGGTGAATTATTGTGGCGTAGCTCTGTGTACAGTACCTGCCTGGCAGCACATCTCTGAGTCAATATATAAGAACTACTGCAGCACCCTCAAGTGGTGATGCTGATCTTATTTACAGTTGTTTTTTTTCCCAAATGTTTATTTCTAGGCTTATGGATAATTGCAATGTTTTGGGCTGTCCTGCTCAGGCGTTGTCAGTCCCTGCAGTCCTTACTCAGGTGAAGTGCCCACTAAATATAATTAATCACACTGGAATCTGAACAGCAGTCTCGGGGAAGTTTTCCTTGGATAGTCAAATGATTTTATGGAGGGCAGTAAAACATTCTCAGTGCCCGCAGTGACTCTGGCTTTTGGCTAGAATAAATAACCTGAGAACCCTATAGAAAGAGAAACCAGCACGTCCAGGTTTTCCTCCAGACTGCGGTGCAAACCTGGAACAACTGTGCTATAAGAAACACAATATCTTGAGCACACACTGACCCCAGTGACATCTATAGTAATGACTTAGGAAGAATGAATGTTATTTCTTAAGGAATTTTTACTATCCTTGTGGTTTAGTTCTTTTTCCGTTAGCTGCCTATTTTAAACAAGCAGCTGGGCACCAGATCAGATGAACAGCCCTGGTTTGGGGCCTTGCTGCTTCCAAAATTAGCAAGCTGCACCTCTCCTGATGTTTCATCTCCTTCTAATTCTGCTGAGCCTTCCCAATAACCAGAGTCACTACCCTGTAGAACAAAAGGCCAGAGGATAAAGCGTGTACACACTCCTGACCCCAGGACAGACCTACTTGAGCAAGTCCCTCAGCTCCACTGCTCTCATCCCTAAAACACTGACAAGAAGTTTCATCTCAGAAATTTACTGTAAGTCTTAATGACTGTTGTCTCTATTTTAAGGGCCTTAAGTGAAAACAGATATCAAAATGCTTACTCTCTTGTCACTTAAAACAAGGTGTACTGGACACAGTGCACAGAGTGCAGGGAGTGGAAGTGCTCCTTCACCTCCAGAGCTGCTTTGTGCCCTGTGTGCTAATGCTGTGGGTTAGCAGAATGGCACAGCTGCTTGTTTACCACTGCAACCTCTACCATGGCATCTTTTCTGTATCAAACTCAGAGAACAGGCTTGAAAAACAGTATAAAAACCCAGTTTTTATAAAAAGCCAGTTTCTGGACGGTAGAAGGCAATCCAGAATCTTATTTATAAAATTGTATTGATCCAAATGAATTTTCTTCAGATTATTATTAATATTTAATTTTTTTTTTGCCCACTCTCAGCTATTTGACATAAAAAATAGAAATCACTAGAATTATAAGCTTTGTCCTCCTGTCTTTTTTTTAACCTCTCTTTTGAAAAAAGACTGATTTTAAATGTGCCATCTAGGTTGCCATCTATATAAGACTTTGTGTTCAGAAAAGAAGCATGTCAGTAGAGGGCAGGGTCTAACAGTAGTGAGTTTCCAGAGGGATCTGATATAGAAATTACAACTATTTTCTAATATGAACTATATAATAGGCAAAAACTTTGTGTGATGGAGCATATTTAATTTAAAGTCAGTGCTCTGACCTTAAAGGCCTGCTGTCAGCTTAGAAATCACAGTGTGATCTTTTTTATTGTATTTTTTTTTCCATAGAAAAGCACTACTGGTAGCAAAAGAGAGAGATTACTTTGTAAACTTGCCTTAGGCTGCTCCTAAAATAAGCAGAAAGGTGCAGCCAGGCCCACCATGGCTGCAGTACTAAGCTGGGATATTCAGGCAGCCCACACTGCAGCTGACCCACAAACCTATTTTATAATGTTTTGGGGCATGTGTGAGGTTTGTGAGGTGATAGGGCAGGTAGCTTCTGCTGTCTCTTAAACTAGGTGGCCTGGCTAGAGAATTGTCTGTGATGGAGAGGGGAGCCAAGCTCAACAGGAGAATCCCAGTCAAGATTCAGTTATGATAACAGGGAGCCCCTCAGCCCTGGATCAGGAGCTCAATGCACAGGTACATCACAGATAAAGCACTGCTCCTCTACAGCTCCCTGGCAAAAACAGGCCAAAGATGAAATGATGGCCCGGGTACTTATTTAGAAATGAGTGAATGCTCTGAAAGCAGCACTATTTCAGGCATAAGAGACTGGGAAATTCCAAAGATGTGAGCCTCTTTCAGGTGTTTTCTTTCCTTTTCCATAGGATCATGCAATCATAGTATTGTTTAGTTTGGAAAAGATCATTGACACGGACTGCTAACCCACTGTTAAACTGTGTCCCAAGTGCCACATCTACACATCTATTAAATACCTTCAGCCAGTGACTCCACCATTGCTCTGGACAGCCTGGTCCAGTGCTAGACATCCTTTCCCAGGAGGAATTTTTTTTGTAATATCCAGTCTAAATCTCCCCATCTCAACTTGAGACTGTTTCTTGTCATCCTGTTTCTTGGAAAAGAGACCAATCTCTGCCTGGCTAAAACCTGTTCCAAGGGAGCTGTAGAAAGCAGTAAGGTCTCCCCCAAGCCTCCTTTCCTCCAGGATGAACACCCTCAGCTCCCTCAAATACTCCTTATAAGACCTAAGCCCTGATTAGCCAGTTTACAACACTTTCTTGCAAATTCTTTAATACAAAGAAAGCATTGTGCATTTCAAGATGAGGCAGATTTTTATTTTTTTTGGTAGGAAAATCCCAGGTCATTTAAATTCCTGCCTGTCCTATTCTAGCAAAACAAAGTTTTGTCTCATTTTGGGGTGTCTATCCTACTTTCTGGTTATGTCATCTCTGTTATCCAGCAAATGTTTCCACCTCTGACAAGCTGTTGCCTGCATTTGTCATAATGCATGCAAACATTGGTACCATGTGTGCTTCCTCTTCAAGGACCCGGATGTTTCTGAATGACACAACTGGGCCATGCTTATTGGTTTTGAAGCATCACCCACTTCCAAAAATACCAGGCAGCACCAAGCAGTAGAAGGACAGACACCTTTGAATGGTGGTACTCTTTTCTCAGTAAGGGACATTTTCTTGAAAATTATCTTCCCCAGAATCAGTAGCGCATTCTGTTTTTCCAAGTTCCTGGATAGACAGACATATTTAAATTGGTGAATAATGGCTACAATAAACAATTCCCTCAGAAAAATGGTAAAGTTCCCTCGGCCTCATGAAGCTGAAGAAGGTTACAGTGTGGTTGTTTGTATGAAATCATTGAAGATGTAGTGTTGAGAAACAATTTAGTGATGTAAGAGCCGTGAATTCCAGATAAATGGTGATGCTGGTTCCATCTGTCCATTGCTGATAAGGTTCCTGGAGGGCTGGCATCAGCCAGTGTAGCAAGTGATGGTTCATTAGAAGTTGCTTCTTTAAGTCATGGTGGCCTCGTTTTTTTTCAAGAATTTCATTCCTTGTTCATGCTTTTACAAAATGCAGCTGTGGTTGCGCTGCTGAAGTTGTGTTGCAGAAACTGTAATGGACTCAACATCTGGATTTTGGACCCTGGTGTGACATTTTTAGCTGCCTGGATGCTGTTTACCTGCTTTTGTGGAGAGGAACAGGAGGATCTGCAAGCTGCTGTGTTCTTGTATAACTTGGAGGGAAATAGATTATTTTTCTCTGCAAGAGCAAGCCTTTTTCAGACGTTTGAAATTATCAGTTGCAGTCAGAATTTCCCAGGATTGCCTTTGTCACACTCATATTCAGATCATCATGAAGCAGCTTGTATTTTTTCACTTAGTGGAGTCCTGAATTACTTTTATCTGTGCAGTGAAATTATTGAACATCTCTGAAATTAGTTTTCATACTTTCTCCAGTTCACTTGACATGCTTTTATGATTCCTTGGTGTATGCAAGTAAATAAACCTATAGATCTATCTCTAAGTCAGGAGTGACTAGCTTTGTGCCTAGCTTGTTTCACAAAGCATTGGGTTTATTTCTTTTTTAAAGACATTACTTAACAAGCCAATAAGATCTCTGTCAATTTAACTAGCAACTGGAAATAAAATGCTCCGAAATTTAAATACATGCAGTGAATATGTCAAGATTCACATGAGTTTCCCCTGGAATTTTCCAAAGCAGTAGCTCATATTGATTATACCATCACTGATCTGATTTTGATAATTCCAGTACCTCACATTGCTGAATACCCTTGCAAAGCTTAGTGTCTCTGGTATATGTTGAAAGTGCAGTAAAATTAAAAAGAAGCACATATGTCGGTGAGTTTAATCCAGGTACATCCTAAGAGGTGTTTAAAATAAAAACCTCTCATTGGTTGGTGTGTTTATTGACCTTAAACATTTTTGGTCATAAACTTTTTCTTGAACTGGTGACAATGTAATTTATTAATCTCCTATCAGTATTCAATTGTCCTTGAGTCTCCTACCTTTTAAAAAACGAAAGCAGTTTGACAGCCATTTATAATCCTGTATATTTGTTGTTACATAATGGCAGGTGACCTGAAACATTTACAAACCTTTTAAATCATTTCTATGAGCCTCAGCCATTTTTTACTTTATGTTACTGAGATAGGTGAATTGGACAAATGGTGTAATTTGTACTTAGAAAACTATGAGCAAGCCTGTAGGCTTTTTTCCCTTAATCAATTTATGAAGGCAAATAGGCAGGAAAGAACATGCACCAGCACTGAAAGTGAAGAAGCACAAATACCTACCAATTTAAATTAGTCCCAAATCCAAAATGGGATTATTTTCTTTTAGGTGATTTCAGGGGACTTCAGACAGTCAGTCTTGAGCTATAGAATCCCTGCTCACAGCCCACTTAGCTCCAGATGACTGGAACTCATCAGATGCTTTTCTGTACAGCCTGAAAACTTCCTGAGGTAACCCCAGTGGCATTTCTGTACATTCAAAACTGCCCATGAAGACATCCCACAAGAGCTCCTCACCTGTCTGTAATCCTGATGGGAGGCACAAACTGGGACGAATCGTACCTATAGCCTTCAAGATTGCCTGATCTGGTATTTATTCCTAGAGTATATCCAGCATGCTCCCTCAAGGGAGGGGTTCTACAAACCTCCATCGTTGCTCCTTTCTCTGTAAATGCTGTAAGAGAAAAATATTTGAATATGCTGAATCTGTGCCAAACTGGAGGAAGACTCATATGTCTGCCAGAATTAGAAGGAGAACAAAGGAGTGGGAGGATATTTGGTTAGCCTTTTTGAGATGTCCACTTCTCTAAATGTACCTTTTTCCCAGCATATTCATATTTCTTTCTAGGGTTTCCTTTCAGCTGGGGGGGTTCCAAAACCTAAGATTTTGTCATTGCATCCCCTGAATCTTTTAGTAAATCCAGGTTTTAGTTCTTTCCCAAACAACAACAACAACAACAACAACAACAAAACAAAGGGAAAAAAAAACAAACAAACAAACCAAACCAGAAAACCCAACAAAAAAAACCCCTATGAATTTAGTGACAGTCTGAGGAGTCAGATCTATTTAAAGAATACCTTTGTATTATAAAAAAAGTCTTTAAATTAAATTATTTTGTCTTGTCTGCTTCCTTTGAATCCTGTGGCCTGCATTTGAAATGCTAACTCATTAAATCCCTTCTGCTCCTCCAAGATTCTTCATACACAAGCTCTTTTTGGCAAGTGGAAATTCAGAATTTCTCCAAGGTATTTTGCTTCTGTGTGCTGCCAGTTTTACAGTGGTGAATTAGGGAGGAATTGCATCAGCTTCTCCCAGCTTGGGCAATTAAGGATGTGCAGATGTGGCTCATGCACACAAATGGAGCAGGAGCCTTGTGCATCCCTTTCACATATAGAGCTGAGCATACCTCTTGCCTCAAGTCAGTCTCTCTGAGGTGACAGAGTGATGCTTTTGCAAGATGGTTGCTTTTCTGATAGACCTGCAACAGCCTACTTTGCCTTTCTGAAGACAAACATATTCCCTTTTCTTACTGAAAATCCCCTTGGGAGATCAGATTAATCAGGCAACCTGGTTGCTGTCATGACATATCTGACTGGAGTACCAAACACTGGCAGGTTACAAAGCAGAATGTGCACAGCAGAGACCAGCTCAGTAATGTTAGCCAAGTCTCACATGGATGCCAACAGCTCGTGGCATCCAAAGAAAAATGCATTTGTCTGTAATGCTCACCTTCCTGGCTTCTCTTGAAGACACAGAATTGGGATCTCATCCTAACTTCTCTCTGATAATGCTCCCAAAGACAGAATGTTAATTAAGACAAGAAAGACAGTCTACAGTACAAATTTCTATTGGTATGATTGTCAGTACCAGCTACAGGGCTAAGCCAGGACCTTGATGTGGTGTGCAGCTGCACAAACACATGTACATCAGGATTTTCATTTGTTTAGGCTTTGCATGACCTTTTTAGCACCAGACTTGAACAACCATTGTTCCTGTTTCCTCTCTTCTGTGTTGGTTTCTTTATTTTCTGCCTCTCATCACCTCTGCACCAACTGCAAAACCATTAAAAAACATATGGGAAAGACCTTCTTGGTCATGTGATACATAGTTTTGCCAGTTGGCAGGATTATGCCTTACAGCACATTTTCTAATGCCTCATACAGGCTATTTATAAGTGCCCTCAGCATTAGGACTTTCACCCATTTCCTTTGGACTCAGTCCTGCTCACACTAGTGGGAAGAACCTGCTAATTCAGCTACGTGCTCTTGGTTTCATTTAATTAGGGCTTGGTGGGTATCAAGGCTTTTGGTGGTTGCAATCACTTGTCTCCCTGACCACAGAGAGAACATTTATCCACCAGATGTTGGAATTGCCCTCTGCAGCAGCTGATCTCCCTGGTTTTGAAAATGCTCCCATTGTTTGGCTCCAATTAACCTTGTACCACCCCAGCCTGGCTCCCTGCTCCCCAGGCACGTTGGTGCTTTCCATCTCTGACAGTTTTGGTCCATTTCTTCTCTGCCTCTTTGACCTTACTTGTCTTCATCTCCTTTTTCTCTCAGCTCTCCTGGTGCTTCACTGTGTCCCTGACTCTTCTATATACTTTTGATTTTTTTCTTCTTGGCTCCCTCTGGGCCCATCTCTTCTCCTGAATAACCTTTTCTTCTAGCCTACTTTCTTTTCCCCCCAAAATTTTGTATCCTGTAAAGCCACCATTGTCTATTATTCCCGGTACTTGAGTATCAGTGTTTTCTCTTCCCCACAAAGCCTTCATTCCACCACTTGTGGAAGACTGAATTATTCTTGTGGTGCCCAGAAAATGAATTTTGTCAAGGCTTCTCTTAGTTCAGCCTGGAGAGCTTCCTTGTTTATTTAGGGACGTTTGGTTTTTTTTATTTTTTTTAAATCATTATAAGACCTGTAAGATTATTTTTCTGAATAGTGTGTGATTCCAGAGAAAAATACGCTTCTTTATGTCCTCACTCATTGTCCAGTGCTGCATTTCTACATCACTTGCTCTGAGATGCTGCTAGAACAAATAATGAGCTAAGAAAATGAACAGCTCAGCATACTAATTCCCCAATATATACTGCCCCTCCATAGTCCTACTGTCACTTGTCTTGACACAGGGCAATGCTCCCCCCAGCACACCCATTAGATCAAAATGAATGATCAAGTGTATCCTCGGGGACTGCTGAATTGGTGCATTTGACACAGAAAAGGGATTTCCTGTTCTGGTTTGGTTGGGTTTTTAGTTGACACCAGGCAACAGATGTATAGAAGGCATAAGCCTGGGGCCATTCGAGATTCATGAGCTGGATGATTTTATCTTGGCTGACTGTGGTAATAGGCATTAAAATACTGTATTTTTGTCTCTCTAGTGCCTAGACAGTTGCTATTATAAAAACCCCAGAGATTTTTTTATTAATAAATACAGTCATTTTAAAAGAAAATACAAACTTGGCCTTTTTGGGAGTGATATAAAAATAAATAACCAGGAAATTCTAAAATTCCTTTACAAGCTCATTGGAAAATGAAAATATAATAGTTCAAGTAATAAAAAGTGTACTTGAACTATTGAAAAATTTTCTTTCATTTTAAAAACCCACTAATTAGCTACTTAATTACTATCACCACTTGAAAACTAGAAACATGTTTAACTCTGTCTGAAACAAACTGTGTATTATTTAGATGGATAGCTCATAAAGTCCTTTGTCAGAACAGAAGAATGGAATGTGAATATCAATGCATGAATTCCATGACAGATAGAAGTTATATCTACATGAAAAATATCCAGGAGTAATACTGCTGGATTGTTTCTTTGCCAGTGTTATTCTGAGCTGATTTGTCTGAAAACAAATATTTAATGTAAAGTTTTAAAGGCAGTAGGGCTTAGGTTTGACCTGTATTTGATTGTGTAACATTAATAGTGCTGAAATATGGGACAATGTTTATTTATACAGTATGGGGAGGAAAAAAGTGTCAATTTTTTTTTATCTGAATGCTTTAAAAATGTCAGTAAAACACTTCGGTTCTGCAGGGAAAATGTCTTAACTAACACACTTTATTTTGATGGAAATGTCACTAGTTAGGAATCAAGCTTCCTTTCAAAACTTTGGATACTGAATTAAATATACAAGTAAAAGATGCTTGAGGACACTGTTTTGAAGTACCTTGATTTTTATCTTGGGATTTCAATGCAGGGTTTAGGGAAAGGATTTTTCTTACATGTAGGATGTGTGTTTAAAGACAAGAACCTTACCTTTGTACTTTTGGAATATTTTGCCTCTTCACACATGTTCCATTATGCAAATTGCTCACTTCTCCTGAAATCTTGCCATGGGCTGGAAAGGTCTTTTGCTGCAATGCAAGTCCCATTCCTGATGTGGTGCTTGTTTAGTGCCATTTTGCTGCCACATCTTGATGTTTGCTGTGTTTCTCTGTTTTGGCTCCGTGTTTTCCAGGCCCCGTTGGTGTGCACATTGTATGCCAGTGTCTGGTCACATCACCAGAGCATTGTAGAGGACTCTGGGCTCCCAAACTTGCAGGTGGAGGGCAGAGGTGCTTCCAGCACTGAGCAGTGCCTCAGGAGCCCTGGGCTGTGTCCCTCCCTAGCAGGCAGGACTACCATAACACATTTGCAGGGACAAGCTACATCCTGAGATAACTTGTGCACAGGCAGGTGGGAGTGCTCTCCAGAGTCCCTAATGCAATCATCTGGGTCCCCTATGACTCAGAAAAATCCTCCTGCTTTCAGCAATAGCATCGACAGACTGATCCTGGTGCATCTTGTTGCAAGGGGTTATTCAAGATATTTCTGCCTCCAGCTGCCTGCTCAGCCTTTCCACACTGGCTGTCACTCTGGCTGTAGCAGGGTGACAGAAATGTGTCTTGCACTTCCCAGTTGGTGCAAACCATCTTCCTTCACCCACCATGATACCCAGAACATGACATTAAATTGCTTCTGCTGTCCCTGGTCTGTCATGGAGGGGAGAGCTGGAATCAGGAATGCCTTTAAATAGCTGTAATTATTTATTTTTGGGTGAATGAATCACAGCTCAAAGCTACATGATCAGGATTTTTTGGTGGATGAGGACCATTTGGCTGTTACTTTTTTTTTTTTACTGAGCTTTTCAAGTATTTGATATTGCAATTCTGTGTTCCCTTAATATAATTTTTCCATTAATTGTGTGCACACATACATGCCTAATATATGTATGCATGACTAAGCAAACTCAATTATGTGAAATCTTGGTTCTTAAGAATTAGAACCACAAACAATGTATTTGGATCTGAATTGATCCTTAGAGGCTCTTGTGGTTTTGAACTGGGCTGTGATGCTGAATGTTTTCTTTCTTCCATACTTTCTTTGAAATTTTCAATTCAGACATTTAATCTTTGGTGTTTTTTTCCTGCCTAGTGGTTTCATCTTGCCTTTTTGTGACTTTCTTTGATTATTCCTTTTTGTCCTAATTTTTCCTTAGAAGTTCAAAATGTATTGTTTCTTTTAATTTTATTCTCATGTTCCTTTTTGTTTCAGCATTGGTTGTCACCAATGCCAAATATCATAAAGCCATGATGATTCCAAATATCATTAATACAGTTCAAGGTGGAATTTTTCTGAGCTATGTGTCCAGATTTTTGGTAGTCAATTTGTGTCTGAAACAGAAGTTACAAGGGGTCCAAATGGCTTCTGGAAAGTTACCTCTGTTGTGATCGATGTCACTATGACTTAGAAGCCAGACCTTTGTTTCAGAGTACTGTGTGCTCATCTTGTTTTTTAATTAAATGTCAGGATCTCAGTTGTGAAGATCAAAATGATTCCTTCTTTTAAGTTCTCTCAGGAAAGAAGCGATAGAGCATTTGTTTTTGTTTTCTCTCTTGATGAGATAAGGTTCCCTTTTCATCTAAATGTTAAGACTTTTCATGCCTGACTTTGAAGACACAAATAGAAAAGGAGTGGATTAAACTATTCAGATGCAAAGAGATTTTTGATCAGGCAGCTGTTGAAATCATAGAGGGGGAAATCTCTGCAATTTAGAATATTGTATGCGTGATCTACTGTAGTGGTTTTTTTTAAGACTGATGAAATTACATATATCAGAGATGGTGTTATCTTAACAGCTAAAACTTTAACAAGAACAGTGTATAGAAACAGAATTTCAGGCCATAAAGTCCACTAGTTCGATTATATTGAAGTTTGTGAGCTCTTCAGCAAGTGTCTCAGTAGGAATGGGCACACACTGGTTTATGCTTTGTGTGTTGTGATCCAAATATCTCTGGCAAATTTACAAGTCAAAGGGAAGGATTTGGAAAGCAGAAGAGGGGGCAGCAACTCTGACACTTTCCTTTAAACCTAAGCATGTGTTCCTATGGAAACCCCGGTGCCTGGTGCTGGAGAAGCGGGAATTGTCACCCTCTGTCCCGAGCAGCCGTGCTGGACCGGCGGGGCAGGACCCCGCAGGCAGCTCCGCGGTGCCTGCCGGAGCAGCGCCCGGTGTCCCTGCCCGAGCCGTGTCCGGTGTGTCCCTTCCCGAGCCGTGCCCGGTGTGTCCCTTCCCGAGCCGTGCCAGGTGTGTCCCTGCCCGAGCCGTGCCCGGTGTGTCCCTTCCCGAGCCGTGCCCGGTGTGTCCCTCCCCGAGCCGTGCCCGGTGTGTCCCTTCCCGAGCCGTGCCCGGTGTGTCCCTCCCCGAGCCGTGCCAGGTGTGTCCCTGCCCGAGCCGTGCCCGGTGTGTCCCTTCCCGAGCCGTGCCCGGTGTGTCCCTTCCCGAGCCGTGCCAGGTGTGTCCCTGCCCGAGCCGTGCCCGGTGTGTCCCTTCCCGAGCCGTGCCAGGTGTGTCCCTTCCCGAGCCGTGTCCGGTGTGTCCCTTCCCGAGCCGTGCCAGGTGTGTCCCTGCCCGAGCCGTGCCCGGTGTGTCCCTTCCCGAGCCGTGCCAGGTGTGTCCCTGCCCGAGCCGTGCCCGGTGTGTCCCTTCCCGAGCCGTGCCAGGTGTGTCCCTGCCCGAGCCGTGCCCGGTGTGTCCCTTCCCGAGCCGTGCCAGGTGTGTCCCTTCCCGAGCCGTGCCCGGTGTGTCCCTTACCTAGCCGTGCCAGGTGTGTCCCTTCCCGAGCCGTGCCCGGTGTGTCCCTTCCCGAGCCGTGCCAGGTGCGTCCTTGCCCGAGCCGTGCCCGGTGTGTCCCTTACCTAGCCGTGCCAGGTGTGTCCCTGCCCGAGCCGTGCCAGGTGTGTCCCTTCCCGAGCCGTGCCCGGTGTGTCCCTCCCCGAGCCGTGCCCGGTGTGTCCCTGCCCGAGCCGTGCCCGGTGTGTCCCTCCCCGAGCCGTGCCCGGTGTCCCCTCTCCGAGCTGCGGCCGCGGCTCCCGGGCTGGGGGAGCAGGGCCCGGCGGCACCGGGCAAAGGCCGTGGCGGGGGGGTCCCGCTGTGTCCTGGCCCCGATCCTACCTCCGACCCCGACCCTGCCCCCGACCGCAGCCCCAGCCCCAGAGCAGCCCCGGATCCATCCCCGGCGCCGGGATCGCAGTTGTTTATCCCCGGCCGGAGCTGCCGGGAGCAGCTTTGGGCGGATTTCCACTGAGGGGCGCTGAAGCACGTTTTAATGCAGCAAAAATGAATTAATACAAAAATAGTAAGAGACACGATTTACAGAATTATTTTAAAAAGCGACGACAACGACCACCTCCAAAAAACCCGCAAGCCCCTTCTTTTCCCTCCCCTCCCCAGCCATGGAGGGAAGGAGGACGGGCAGAGGGGACGGGCAGCGGGCAGTGGCCGCTTGCCGGGCTGAGCCGTGCCCGCTGGTGCAGGGTAGGGCAGGGCAGGGCACTGGGGAGGCTTCGCCCTCCCTCCCCTCGCCCTTCCTCGGGGCCGAGCCACTCCGCACACAGCGGCTTCACAGAGCCCCTCCAGCTGCCGGTCCCGCCTTCCAGCCTCGCCTTCCCCCTCCCCACCTCTTTTTCTCTCTCTCGGCTGGCGATCAGGTGTCTGTTGCCTTTTTTTTTTTTTTTTTTTTTTGAGTTGTTTCCCCGGGGAAAAAAAAATAGGCAGGAAAAAAACCCAGAAGGTACCGAAAAGGAGATGATCGTAGAAAAGCCCTCCTTCCCAAGAAGACCAACGTGCTTTGAATGAGGCTTCCCAGCCTCTTCCACTCCGTCTCACACACTCTGTCACTCTGCCTCTCGCTTGTGCACACTGTTGGTATGCGACCTCGGAGGCGACTGCTCTGCCACCTCTGCCTGGGGAGCCGCTGACAGCCAGCGTTTGAGCCAGCCCCCCTTCCTTTTTTTTTTTTTTCCCTCCCTGCTTTTGCAAACACACACGCACACCCCCAAAGCACATTTAATGCCGATCCACTCAGTCGCCATTATCGGGGGTACGTCTTCGCGGAGTGTTTTGGTTCTCTTTTTTTTTTTTTCTTCAATTTTTTTGTTCCTTCCCGACACTGGATGGTGCAGCATTCCCGGGGCCTGTGGTGCTACGGCTCGATTGCGTTTTATTATTTATTTATCTTTCTTCTCTCTTCTTCCTCTCATCACTCCCCCGTCTCGGCTCTCTTGAACCCCCCGGATTCTCTCCGGGTGCCGGTGCAGAGGACCGGGAAGCAGGATCCCTCGCTCTCCCTCCCACTGATGTGGGACTGATCCTCACCCGCGTGTAGCATGCTGTAACCAAAAAAGAAGAGAGGAGGGGAAGGTAAAAAGAAGCGGCTCTCCCTTCCTCTTCCTCGTTTCCCGCGGATTGACTTCATGGCTTCACTGTACCAGCGCTTCAGCGGGAAGATCAACACCTCCCGCTCGTTCCCCGTTCCCCCCGAAGCGAGTCACCTCCTGGGCGCCCAGAGCAGCGAGGAGGACGGCGCTGCCGGCAAGACCCCGCGTCCATTGCAACAGGAAGGCAGCCGGCCCCGCTTCCAGTACCAGTCGCGAAGTGACTGCGAGGAGGAGGATGTAAGCGTCGGTGTCGTTCGCGTGGGGTTGGGTTGGGTTTTGGGTGCCCCCCCTCCCCGCCCCCTGTCCTGCGGGATGGCTGGGTGCCCCTATAAGCTGGCAGCGATTTCTTGCTGTTTGTCCGTTCTTCCAGGCGGGTCTTTGCGCTCCTCTTCTTCCCCTGAAGCGCCGGGAATAGTACGGGACGGAGCCCGCTGGGAGTGGAGCGGAGCCGGGACTCGCCCGCCCCCGCGCTGTCCCCGCAGCTCTCCCGGTTACCGAGCTCCTTGTGCGGCTCTCCGCTCCCGTGGAGCGGGGCTGGGGGACGCGGGGTCAGCACCTTGGAAAAGCCAAGTGCCAGCTCCCTCCTGCTGCCCCCAAGCTACGCGACAAGGCTCCCCCTCTCCCCTTTCATTTATTTATTTATGATTTTATTTTATTTTTATTCCGTGTTTTACCTTTTAACACTCCCTGGCAGAAGTCTTCACCTCGTCTCTCTCTCCTCGCTTTCCTGACATCCTTCCCCTAACCTGGCAGCAGGGAAATTTTTAACCCCTGAGCAGCCGTTCCTGGGTCTCTCTCCCCCGGTCCCCTCTGCCTCCGGGCGACCCCCGCGGGGAGCCGCAAACTTCGGCCGCGCACCTTCCGATCCCGCACTGCTTCTGAAAGCTGCGACTTCAAAGGGTGCATCTGCATATCGCCTTAGTAACGAGTGACTAATCCAGGCCGCTGGCTGCCTGCTGTGTCCGATGGAGTTAAACTAGTCTGGCTCGATTGCCCCTGGTTCTTTTGGGGTGGGGGGGAACGGGACAGGGGACTTGGAAAGCAGGAAGACTGAGAGAACAAGGGCCAGTGATAAATCAAAACATGTGGCTCCGCATGGCTGGCTGGTGTTAGGTTTGCAGAGGGATTTTGAGTGCGTTTTGCCTCTGTGGAAGCACACGCAAGGGGAAGCAAATGGCTGCAGTTGGGAATAATGTTTGTGTCTGTTAAAAATACTTCTTGCCCAAATGGGACGCGCTAGCTTTGCAGCAGGGTTTGGCTTTGGCTCTGGGAGGCTTCCCAAACAAGGCACAGCTTCAAGCCACAACAACAGGGCTGCTTCACTCAGAGGAGAGAGCTGTGTATGCAGGGAAATGTCCTCGGATTATCTTTTAAATCCCTATCCGTTCTCCAGTCCCTTCCTAAAGGCTTTTGTGGTCCATAGAGCAAGTGCACTTCTGTCAGAGATGGGGCCAATCGACCTAAACCTCTCCCCGAGGTGACTGAATGCTGACAGCCCGGGGGGACAGCAGTGACAGGGACGTGAATTGACTCTTCCCTGTCACCCGCTCACTGGCAACGATCTTGGCATTGCTGCTCCTTGGCCCTAGCCAGCTGCAGGATGACACCAGGCCCCTTTCCCGGGCCCCCGCACCCACTCGTGACTCTTTCCTGGTGTGGATGGGGACACGGGGCCCTTCCCGGCCGTGTGCTGGGCTCTAGATGTCGCTGCGAGCCAGCGCAGTGACACCTCCAGGGCTGGGCTCAGGCACATTTTCCCTGTTGTTTTAATTTCGCTTTCCTGGATTTGGAGACAGCAGATGTCTGGAGCCACTTCTCTCAGAAGCGCTGAGTCCGGAAGCAGAGGAAAGTCTGCAGTTTAGCATGTGCGATTGATTTCTGCTGACAGGCTCCAAAATAATATTAATAAGAATGTCCTTTAACTTCTAAAAGGAAACTTTTTCCATCCTGCTTTTTTTCCCTCTCTCTTTCTTTTCTTCTTCCCCCATCCCCTCAGAGCTGTGTGGGTGAAGAGTATTGCTGGGCACGTATGTCTGTTGAGGGACAGAGGGACACAGTGTTGAGGGACACTGCTGTCTGTGCCTGTCCAGTGCTTTCTACAACGAAGTACAAAAACGTGTGGCCAGAAACAGGGATTTGGGGTGACTTCTAAACGCACGTGGACACTTAGTGTGAATTGTTTCTAAAGGGGACAGCCTGTCTGAGAAAGTCCCCTGGGCTGGCTCGGCAGTTCACAGGTGTTCCCTTCCAGCAGAGTCTGGGCAGCCTGAGCTGGTGGTCTCCGGCAGAGGGTTCAGGTCGGGAGGATGAAGTCATGACACACCAGTGGAAATGGTCGTGCCTTAAGTCGTGTTTCAGGGAGCGAGGGTCCGGTCCGCGGCCGGAGGGGACAGGACTGCTGGAGGTGTCCGCGGTGCTGAGGCGGAGCCGAGCGGGACGGGGGAGCTGTCCGCGGTACCGAACCCCTCTGTCCCGGGTCAGAAGGAGCTGTCCGCGGTACCGAACCCCTCTGTCCCGGGTCAGAAGGAGCTGTCCGCGGTACCGAACCCCTCTGTCCCGGGTCAGAAGGAGCTGTCCGCGGTACCGAACCCCTCTGTCCCGGGTCAGAAGGAGCTGTCCGCGGTACCGAACCCCTGTGTCCCGGGTCAGAAGGAGCTGTCCGCGGTACCGAACCCCTGTGTCCCGGGTCAGAAGGAGCTGTCCGCGGTACCGAACCCCTGTGTCCCGGGTCAGAAGGAGCTGTCCGCGATACCGAACCCCTGTGTCCCGGGTCAGAAGAAGCTGTCCGCGGTACCGAACCCCTCTGTCCCGGGTCAGAAGGAGCTGTCTGTGATATTGAACCCCTCTGTCCCGGGTCAGAAGGAGCTGTCTGTGATATTGAACCCCTCTGTCCCGGGTCAGAAGGAGCTGTCTGTGATATTGAACCCCTGTGTCCCGGGTCAGAAGGAGCTGTCTGTGATATTGAACCCCTCTGTCCTGGGTCAGAAGGAGCTGTCTGTGATATTGAACCCCTCTGTCCCGGGTCAGAAGGAGCTGTCTGTGATATTGAACCCTTCTGTCCCGGGTCTGAAGGAGCTGTCTGCAGTACCGAACCCCTCTGTCCCGGGGAGAGAGTTGTTTGCTCTCCCAAACACTCCCAGGACTTGTGCCAAGATGAGCTGACAGTGACCATTCCCCCTTGCTTGTGGCGAGATCAGCAGAGATGGTGCCAGGAGTCAGGCTCACTCAGGACAAGCAGATGCAGCCCTGGCCATGAGACCCTCGAGGAAAGGGGAAAAGTGAGGCAGAGAGCTGGCAAAGACCATGGGAGAAGTACAAGGAGAGTGGTCTGTTTGTGCAAAGCTCCAGGAGCACTGTGCTATTGCTCCTCATGGGGAAGGGCTTAAGGAAACAACACTGGAAACTCTTTCCTAAGATTGGGCTCCTGTTTTCTGTTTTGCACAAGTGGGACATTCACGTTGTCTTTCATCTTTCGACATCAATCTAGCAGGAAAACCCAGAACTTCAACACATAGAAACAAAGGATTTTTCTCCCTTCACATACTGGGAAATATCAAAAGAAACCTTAGAATGAGACTGTCCTATCTTTGTTGTGTGATTAATAATAGGGAGAGAATGGAGTGTATTTTATGGGTTACTGATGATGACTTTTCCTATTGAAGTGTGTGTGCTGCATTCAGCACTGTATTTTTAAGCATCACCACGGACCTCAATGCAGAAAAAAAACCAGAGGGAAAGGCAGAATCTTTCCTTTGAAGGTCACAGTATTGTAAGTAAGAATTCTGTCCACTGGAAGTACTACTGGTGGAAAAATACTACTTGAAACCTATACAGAGGTAAAGAGGAGGTAGTAACTCCCTAACAAAATTAAAATCAAAACCAATAATGATTTTATATGACAACTGCTGACTTACAGACAGCATTGAGATACACTTGAGAACATTGTTTTAGTAGCATAAATATATAGCAAAGTAGAGGCCACAGCATTCTGTAGAATCTTAAATAGCTTTTGCTATGATTAAACTCATGGCAGGTATATGAGGAAAATATATATATACTAGATCTAGCTACTGAACAAAACCTAGATAAAGTTCTGCAAATTTTTCATGTTAATTGTTCATCTGATCAATCATGTTATTTATGGGAGGAGTAATAAAGAAACTAGGTTCTGTATAAATGACCCCAGAAAAACACTTCCTAGATGGCTCTGTGGCATTATTGATATTAAAGCTATTGCAACAGCTCTAAAAAATTCAGATTACATATTTACCTTGTTATAAGATTAGCTTTTCACTGCATTTATTTAGATGAGGAAACATCTGTGAGAACTCTTTGCGTAGTTTAGTGTGGTGGTATAGCAGGTTATGAACAATTTTGTTAGCATAATTCTCATTTTTAGATTGATGAGGTTACCTTTTAAGTGATAATTTTGATTGGTTTACCTTTTAGACTGATGAGAAAAATGCTTTGCATATTGTACAGTGGAAGGGATTTTCTCCTACATGTTGACTTGAGAACTTTTTTTCCCCATAAAGTAGAGCTTCTTCCTCTTTTCCAGGCTTCTCTCTTGGCATCACAGTGATTAATGAGTTTAATTTTTGCAGGCAGCTGCCAGGAGGTGCTGAGTAAGATGTATCCTGCTGATTGTGTGTAATGCCGTTCCTTTTAATTACTGGGATGATAACAATGCATTAATCAGGTGCATAAAAAATTCAGCACTTTCCTGTAACATGGAATATTGATCCATTTTATAAGGCACTGACTGTAAAACAATGATCACAGAAGTACTTTTTAAAGTAAATTTTGTATGATAAGTTGTCTGCTTAAAATATTGAATTCATTTTTTTTAATGTGAAAAGCCATACTCTGCATTCTTAAAGATTCATTGCTTAGTCAAAACTCTTATTGGCTTTATTAGGAAACTTAAGCATATACATATATAAAAAGATAGTCCCAAAGTACAAAAGCTTTCATTCCTCTGAATATTCTTTCAATAACAAAATTCTGAATATTTCTTTCTTTTCTGCATTTTCTTAGAACTACATTTGGCCTATATTATACTTTATTAGTTTTACAATTGATTATTCAGACTTATTTACCTTTTGAGAAGTTTTCCATTCAGATATAAATAGAGATAATTTTGAGATGTCTCAGTGAAACTGTGTTTTGTGCTTGGATAAATTAAGGATTTGGTAAATCAAATATCCTTTGTTATAAGAGTGAGTCTGAGAAAGTGAGAGTCAAAGCCATCAGTGTGAAAAGAAAAGTAATTTCGTGTGTCAGACTTGCTGTTGCATGTAATTGAAAGTGTTAATTTCCAGTTCATTATTTGTCTAATGGGAACAGATAATGCCTCCTAGAAATCTGAGTCAAGGGCAGAACACTCAGAAATGTTGAGGCCCGAGCTGCAGGAAACAGGCATTTCAAAAGTGGGATGTTTTTCTCCTAAAGAGGGGAATGAATTGATTGCATTGAGGGGTTTGTGGGACTGCAGAAACCCTAACTTTGTTGTAAGCTATAACAAGTTGAATTGTAACCAGGAGTCTATCTATAGATCTGTACTGCTGTGTATATGGGCAAACCCAACTGTTTAAGTCTGTAAGAATCTCCTGTTCTGCCTCTTCTTGGTGAGTCCTTGGATGCTGAACTCAGTTATCCTCCAGCCATTAAGATGCAGGGAGTGGGAATGGTATTTTCCATAGAAATAGTTAGGCCTTGCTGGCATTCTGTAAGCTCACCTTTTGAAAGAAATAAAAATTGAAGCTTACTTCCATCAAAAGGAATAGTTATAAACCTTATTAAAATCATGGGTTATAT
Source organism: Cinclus cinclus (assembly GCF_963662255.1). Classification (NCBI taxonomy): domain Eukaryota; kingdom Metazoa; phylum Chordata; class Aves; order Passeriformes; family Cinclidae; genus Cinclus; species Cinclus cinclus. The sequence goes on from NC_085046.1 coordinate 6,911,874, forward strand.
TTGCACAGAAGCTCATCATATGTTTTGTGGTTACTGAATACTGGACACTGATCTGCAGGTGATGCAATTTTTATGCTTTGCTCTATGGCAATATCTATAATTAAACAAACTTATGATATTTGCTGCCAGTTTAAAATCCGCCTCTGTTTCTGCAGTCTTCACTAGCCGTGGTGATGATGCACACACTAAAAAATCTGCCAGAGAAAAATGTATTTTAAAGTATTCAGGAATAACTGTGTGAAGAGGCTGAATCATCTCTCTAATAGTAGTGAACTGTGCCATAGGTTGGGATACCTCACACAGAGTACTCAGCTCATGTTATTTCTCTCTCTGAGCTGGGAGCTCAAGTGCAGAAAGCAGACTGAACCCAGGGTTGGAGCAGCTCAAGTTGGTTTCCAAGGGGCTTTTAAAGACATAGGAGGTGGGAAAAAATATAAATATGTGAGTATGTGCTGTTCTCCACCAATTTGTTTATTTTTGTTTCAGGAAAGGCCAGACTGAAGACAATCCTTAGGGTGTGCAATACAGCTTGGAAGATGCTCTTTGGGACTCAGATTTTGTCCCTTGAAATTAAAAGCTTTACATTACTTTGGGCTTATGTATTTATGCATGTGCTGGTGCAGCAAAATCTCCTGTTATAGTTCATTAACTAGAGGCTGATTTTTCCAGGACTTTTTGCCTGATGTGCTGGATGATTCCCAGCACGCTGCCATGACGTGTGAGCATTTTCATCCCGTGACCAAGGGATGGCAGCGTGTCGTGATCACACTGCTCCTGTGGAGCTTGGCTTCTCCTTGCTTTCACGGGAAATCAACCACACACTTGTTTACACACTCACACCTACATGTGGGGGTTCTTCAATTCCTTACTGCTTTCCCTAGGTCTGATGGAACTGGTGGCAGCTTTGTAACTCTCTTTTCACCTTCAGGGAGAAACACTGGCTTTCAAAGCTCATAAGAAATGGTTCAGCAATAGTTTTAAGTGGCTCCTTATTCAGACATGGAGGAAAGAGGGAAGAAACAAGCCTTCCTTCGAAAGGAATGTCTTTTTTCTCCCAAAGGAAAGGAAAAAAAGAAAAAAAGCCTGTATTTTCCCAAAAGCCTCTTTCACTCAGTGGGTTGTGGAAAGTGTGTCTTTCCAAAAGTACACACAGATAATTTGGGTTTGTAGCTTCAAGGTGTTTCAAAAGATTTGTGGTCAAACACAAAAGTACATACTAGAATGTATTTCCTAGGTAGATGCAGAAATGCTTTTTTTATTATTTTTTTTTAACTGATATATGCACCTTCAAAAACAGTATGTGCATTCATTAAATTGTGGGTGTTTAGTACTGATAGGATTCAATGTGGGTGAGTTAACTGAGTTAAATATGTTGAGTGTATGCATTCATCTATAGGAATAGATCACTGTGCCATAATCTTTACTGCCAGTATATAACTATAAAAGGGACTTAGATTGAACATTGGACTCATGGATGTTTTGCAGCACAGAGCAGTGCAGAAGGGAGCAGAGTGAGAGTGGTAGTGCAATCCAGGAAAATGTTCTGAAGGGACAATGTGCAGTGTTTGTCTGTAGTGAAAGGAGAAGTCCTTCACAACATATACATCTGTAGGGTGTTTGGGAACCTAAATTTTCCACATGCAACCAGAGCTTTAATTATTTCTTGGTTTTTTTAAGCACTTCAATTTAGAGATATTTCATACTTTATTTTGTTAAAATAACACTTGAAAATCTTCCCAAAGATTACAGCAAAGATTAATGCAGTTTTTAAGCCTCAGGGAACTTGCAGTATGGAGGCAGGGGGAGATGTAGAGAGGGGTCTGGTCCTCATTCACTCTGCAAGCATTTAAGTTTACACAGAGGTACTGAAGTATGTGAGGTAATTTGAAAAAAGGCCAATTTTGTGACTCTCTGCTAAGGAAAACTGCATATGCTTTTTAATTGTTTATCACTTACAAAGTGTAAATTATTTTACTCTAAACAAGGTGCTTGTTAGTAGAGCTTAGCTATTACATGGATTCTTCCAGGAGCTGCAGTCTCTGTGCCTTTTAAACTGCACTTATAGTTCTATTCACTTTGCAGATGGAAAATTGGAGGCTGAAGTGGCACATGGACAGTTCATCTCAGCTCTATGGCAGTGTTGGTCTGCTGTGGCTCAGCCTTGTGAGCTATTGCAATTTCTGGTTCCATTCCCAAGGGGCTTTAAGACTAAAAATTGTTCCAGTTATCACCATGGATATTCTTACAGGTGTAAAACTAATTGTGAAGTCTGGCATATTTAAGTCTTTTCTGTATCTAGCACTCATTTCTGACAGTTTTCCTGTGACATTTCAAATGTCTGATGTTTCTCTCTAGCTCTTCAAGGCTTTGGAGTTTCTTTGAGCAGAAGGAGATTTAAAGCATTCGAAAGAAAGGACAGGAGTGTCTTAATGTTTTCATTATAATATTTCAGGGAGAGGATGGTTTGGGGCTTTTTGTATTTCTTTTCTGTATTTGTCAATAGCGTCTTCTCCAGCATTTCAAACAGATTTCAGTCTAGGCAGACCTCAAAAGCAAATGCAAATTTCTCCCCAGGCTTTCTCTTTTGGATGTACAAAGCTACATGAAATGGAAATGCAGCAGTGGGAAATGCCTGGTAACTTCAGCTCCAGTTATACCACAGTCATTAATTTTAAAGTGTTTATGACAAAAGTATGTTCGTGTTCCTTATTTTCCATTAAAATACGTTCAACTATCTATAAAAGAATGTAGCTGTGGTATTTTGGTCAGAGGAGAAATGAAACCCATGCAGACTGAGCAATTACAGATGTTGCTGCAGTCTCCAAGCCCTAAATCTGAAGACACCTGGTGAGCAGAACCCACAGGAGGTTCACACAGGATCCCTGTGCCTGCTGCTTTCCTCCTGTTCTGACAGGGGCAGAGGGAGAAGTCCAGCAGCAGCAGGAGGCCTGTTACTGCCTGTTGTCCCTTCTCAAGGGTATAAGCAGTGGTTTGCAGAGCCCAGTCTGTACAGTTTGTGTCTGTGAAGATGAATTCAAGTGTCCTGCAGTGCCTCTGGCTAAGAGGGACTAAAAAAGACTTTTATTTATAAAGCCAGCCTCTGGCAAGAGAAAAAGTATGACCTGCTAACAGTAGCAAAACAGACAATGATGCTTGTACCAGGGTCACAGAAAAGGAATCTTGTGGCAGCTGCTGCTGCTGGCTGGTAGAGTAACGTTGGAGATGGCTCTGGGGTGGAGGGCTCTTCCCATTTCCTTCCAAGACTTCTGAATCCCCTATAAGCCATAGAGGCAGCAAGCACAGCTCATCTCTTACTCTCTCCCATCCCTCAGCCCTACCTCATGGGAGAAGAATTCTGTGGTTTTTTGCACTGCTGGGAAGCCATGAGTCAGTTCTTCTTCCCTATCTAACAGGTGGCTGCTGGCATCCTTATCTCTCTGTGCCCTGGCGCCTAAGGATGGCCATCCCAGCAAAACCCAGGTGGCTCCACTCCAGCCACTTCCCAGTAATATTCCCTCAGGCATTGCAAAGTTCAGCTCCTGCTTTTTTCCCTGCCATCCTCTCAGGATAGGCAGACTGTGTTATCTTGTGTTTCAGGGGGAAGCACAGGCAGACTTGAGCAGTTAGCAAAGGGGATGTTGGGATCTGCTTTAAATAGTGTTTGACCTCTTGCATAAGAGACTGATTGTCCCAAGATAAGTTTATTGCATATACAGCTCTGAGATTTGCACAGATTGCTTGTGGGATTATGTTTCATGTGACTGTAGAATCCTATCTTTGTTTGTAATTTATTGCTAAATCTTTCCTCATGTTTCTGTATAACCTGTATTAAATATAATTAGGTTTTGATTTTGTGTTTCTATTTCATCTAGGTGCTAGAAAATAAAAGTAATATTTAAAAGACTGAACTTCTATTACTTTGTTCTCGGGGAAGCAATACAAATCAACAACCATGTTGCCATAGACACATAAATGCTTTATAGTGAACCAAAGATTTCCACTTCTACTATTCTTACTGCTAGGCATATTGAATCTAAGCTCTTTACTGATACAGTCGCTATGCCTGCTCTATATTAACTTCTACTTTTTCATTTTTTTCCTATCCCTTTTCTTTTTTAGTATTTTTTGGTGTAATCCCAGATACAAGAGGAGACACATGGAGAAAACATTAAAGGTGTTAGAGTGCTTCACAATGGTGTCTCTGATAAAGTGGGTGCTGTTGAAGCAGCTTCTTTGTTCTGTTATGAAGTGCAGCACAAACACTTGTCAGAACACACACAGTGAGTCATTGCAAACAAGAGTAATTAATTAAAACTGACATAGCCAAGGTTTAGGATCACAGAAACTTCATCTATTGTATTTGCTTTTGTGCTCCCTGTGTTTGAGGATGGTGAGGTTGAAACAGGCTTCTTCAAGGACTGGGTAATTCTCCCTGATTTCTTGGTACATTTAGATACCTTCTGTTTGAGGGGGCATGGATCGGTGGTGAGCACTGGAATAACTGTTAGGGAATTCTTGGAGTTCCTGGGTCTGCCACTGACCTGCTGCATGACCTTCAGCCAGTTATTTACCCCTGTGAGGCAGGACCTGCACCTGTTGGGCACCATAAAGGAATCAAGGTAGTGACTTCATTTGCGGCTTCCTTGTGGTGGTGCAGAATTAAATAATTTTTGCTTATGGCCTAAAGCTTTGGGCTAAAAAGAACCCATGGACAGAAACATGAGATTATTAATAATTAGTAGTGCCATCATTAATTCTGACAGTGGCAACATTTGTAGGAGCATTGCTAATAACCAAAACAGGCCCCGATTGTGCTTGTTTATGGTAGGCTAAAGGTCTCTCTCATTACAGTGTTTCACAGGCAGTGCCAGGAACTGATAATCACTATAATGCACATTTTTTCTTTTAGCTAAGAAAAGCTAATAAGCATCTGTAGTTTTGAAAAATGTCAGATTGAGCCAAAGTGCATGCAATTAGATAAGGATAATGTAGCAGATAATAAGAAGATACATGGTACTGGGTGAGCAGCTATCAGACTGTTGTGCTTTGGCTGCTAAAGTGCTTCGTGTCGTGTAAAAGGAAGCAGTGGTTGGTTGGGGGGAAACATGCCAAGAGTTGTCACAAATGGAAACATGAGCTAATGTGGTAAAGTGACAAGGTTGGTCCTGGGGAAGCATAAATGTGGATGTCAGGCTTTTGATAGATGGAAGGGTTGTCTGGATTAAAAGTTGTGGACTTGGGAGGTGGGAAAGACCACTGAGGGGGAAAATGGAAGGAAATATGGAAAGGAAGACAGGCAGAATGGTGTAATTTGTGGTTGCTGTCTCTAAAACTCGTTTTTTCCTTTTTTCAAAGACTCCCTTGTGTGTGTGTGGTGTCTGGGCTGTTCTGGCAGCTTTAGTGTGCTAAAACTTTTTAGAGTTTTTCTTTGCCCAAAAGGCAACACAGCCATGATATACTCATTAAGAGACTGTGTGTGTATTTTCAATCAGTGTCCTGAGTTTAATTTGCCTCTGGGGGAGAGAATGAGGCGGACTCAGGGAGCAAGATGTAAAACAAGAGGATGAGAAACAGACAAGGGACAAAGAATGGAAAGAAGGGAAAGAAGAAAGAGGAAAGCCAAGAGGCACAGAACTGGAAGCCAGCTCTGATACTGGAAGAGAAGAAGTTTTGCTTCTAAATTTTTTTGCTATAAGGCAAAATATTTATTGTGTCTGAGATAGAATATTCCATATTTTCATTTTCTTCCTACTTAGCCTAATCTAGAAGCTTCCTCTTGACAGGAGGGCAGGTTCTTTGTAATCTGGAAGATTTGGCATGTTTGTCTGATGCTTTTTCCCAAAATATCTCTTTTACTCTTATTCCACCTTTCATGAAGCATTCTGGTGCCTCCAGAGGGAAGAGATTAGAAGCCATTTTTCCTGCATTTTCGTTCTATGATAATTTTTACCTTTTTTTTCTTTAGAATTCACGAAATATTTAATATCTATATAAAATACCTGACAGAAAAGCTGTATAGTTCTTATCCTCTCCTCTTCTAAAATGTCTTTAAGAAAGTATTCATTCTATAAATACTTAACTTGTGATTAGATATGCAGTGTTGCACCTGCAGTCTTAGGAAGAACAATTATTATTCTTATGAAACTTTTGAATTGTGGATAACAAATTCAAGGCATATTTGCTCAGAAAACATTATCCTTTTAAGCTGCAGTTTACACCAGAACATATTATTTTATATATATATATATATTTTTTTTTTTGTGTGTGTGTGTTCTTTCAGCTTTGATTACCTGTGTTTGTATTACAGGGTTGTATAGAAGTGTGTGTTTGATGTTTGGAGAGGTCTCTAGGAGAATCATAGGAATCACAGAATTGTTTGAGTTGGAATGGATCTTAAAAATAATTTTTCCCATGGCCAGGGGCACCTTCACTGTCTGCAACCATTTAAACTCAGAGAGGGTTGAAATTCCTTTCCGATGACTGTTCAGAGAAGGTAACAGCACATTCACAGGATGTAAATTCAGAGTACATATAAACATGGCCAATATTGTTATTTTTGTTGTTGTTTTGTTCTGTTTTACTTTTACAATTCAGTCAATAGCAAATTAGATGTTTCTCAGTAAGTTGTTCTTCTCCAGGCAATGGGCAAACTTGATCTGAGAGAAGAGGGAAAAGAGAGGGAATCCTCTGTCTTCTCTTATGCTGGGTCATGAGGGAACACTTCCTTCCTCCCACAGGCACCAGGGTGCTCATAACAACTACACAGCTCTGTGGTGGCTCTCTCCTTCTTGGATGAGCTGCAGACAAGTGCCACATGGCACCGAGCGGAGAAAGTGAAGAGCAAGGTTAAAGCCAGTTTAATCACACTGAGTAAATCTGCATGTGAAATCCCTCAAATTATAACAGTGTACCTTCACTGTCTCTCCCTGTGTGTGCTAAGCTGGAGCTCTTCTGGAAATGGGCTTTTGGCAGAGAGCACATGGCCACTGGCCTGGAAGGATGCCTGAGAATGCCACAGTCAGCTTTTTAACTGCGCAGCTCAGTGTAAAATGTAGGGAGCAGCAGTGTGAATCAGAAGATTGAATTTGCTCTAAAAGTTCCACACAAGGCTCCTCTTCTGCTGAAGATAGATTGTGCCAGTCCAACCTGAAAATCTGTAATTTAATTTGAAAGCACCGTTCTGCATTCCTTTCAGCTGATCTCGATTGGTGACAAGCCATAGAATTTCTCTGTGGTCCACTGCAGCTTAATAGATGAGAATTTCCCAACTTCATAAAATGATTAAAAACACTCCAAATGTATACTATTAGCAAGGCTTCTGTGAGACAACTCAATCAGCAGGCTTCAGGGCCTTTTGAGATAGTTTGGTGAGCATTGCTTGAAAGGCAGATTGCTGAGATAGGTCATAATTGAGGAAAAGACTAAAAAACTGCAAGACTTAAAGGAAAAAAATATAAAGGATATGTGTAACAGAGGTTTTTCCTGTTTGCCACAATGCTGTGAAGATGAATTGTACAAGTATCAGTGTGTCTAGCAGAGATAAGTGAAAACTGTGGGGATCATTTTGGCAGCAGCCCACTCCTGGGTTTTTCTTTAACCCAGTGCCTTGGACAGCACTGAAAAGCAGAAAGAAGCAGTTTGGTTGTATATGTACAGCCTGTATGTCATCTAGAAAACTCATCTTCCTCCAGCATGTTGGATAATAAACCAAAACCATCATCAAATGCTTGTAAGTAATGAACCATTTCAGGACTGCTCTCTTCTGCTCAAGGCGTTTCTACAAACAGGAGAAGGATGATTTATTGACTGATTGTAAAATACATGTTGGGCATTAGGGACTGCCTTTCTTCTCTCCCTCTCTCTCTCCCTCCTTTCATATGGGCTGGCTGTGACTTTCCAAACAAACAAGAAAATGGGACTTTCTTTTTATTTTTTAAAAATTATTTATTTTTATTTTTATATTTTTTATTTTTTTCTTTTATTCTCTTTTTTTTGGGTTTTATTTTTCTATTCTGTTTGTTTTCATTAATATGAAGCAGAGGCTAGTTAAGGTGTAAATGGGCAACCAGATATTTGGAAACTGAGCCTCTAAACATCAGTTTAAATTTCTAAGATTGGATGAAGAAATTTTGTGGCTATTTTTAATCAAGCGGGTTGTTTGAGAGTTTTTCTACTGACAGTGCTGAACTTTCTGATGAAAACTTAAAATGTATCTCATAGTTAATGCTTACTTCTTTTTTCTTTCTCTTGAGCTCAGAGCAGTCCAGCAAAGTACAGCACCAAAATATTTTCTTTACATCACAGTGACATAATCTTCAGAGTTTCCAAATGTGAATTTGTGTGCTTACTAAAAGGTGAAGAAGCTTTTATGCTTAATAGGTCTTATCTCTTATCAAAGCAGGAGATTAGAATTTTCCATGACTTGGTCTCTCTCTTTTGCTGGTAATAGCTGAAATGGAGAATCTGTCCATCCTCAGGATATCTATCTAGGAGAAAGTTTCATTGTCAGACCGAGGAATTTCTAGCATTTTTCTTGGTCAGCTTCAATAATCACAGATTCTCATTCATTCCGGTCAATGGGCCCTTCTCAGGAGACAGTACAATTTTTTTAAATGAAAGATATTGCTGGAATAAGAACTGATGGCTCTGATCTGGTCATAAATTGTTTTAGGCAGGAAATAACAAGATTTTTAAGATCTTGAGCATTGAAGAATTGAAATAGTCTTCCAGAAAGATCAGGTGAAGATAAAAGTTATATCTCGCTTTAGACTAGATCGCAGAAACTCTACTTTTATGGGATTATATCTCTGCTCTTGGAAGCAGAAAAACATAGGGGGCACTTTTGCAACTAAATCTATTGAAATTTTGCATAAGCCAGTGAAGAGGTCTTTGTCTTCAGCTAGGTAACAGGAATGCAGTTTTGATAATACAGGCTAAACATCTTTTCAAAGAATCTCCAGAAGAGGTAAAGGTTATTAGACTCTGTGTTTGTTTAAAAAAAACCAGTAATCACAGTCAAATGGCTTAAACAGGGCTGAACCTGCCCTTTGAACATATTTTTAAGATAGTTCAGTCAGGTTTATTTGAGAGTCCTTTGATTGCTGCATTCCAAACAAAGTTGTGTCAGATGTCTATATTTCTCTAAACATTTCTAGCTACCTTCCCTGTAGGCCAAACACTTTTTCATCTCCAGAGGGAAGATGTCAAGAGGTCTGTCACTAGGAGGCTAGCAGCGTCTATGGACATTTGTGCTACAAATGTTGTGTGGGAAAATCTAATTCAGAGCAGTTATTTTTCTCTTATTGTTGGAGAATTGTACTTTTTTTTTTCACTTGGGTTTAGTGTTTCTACACAGAGTCCCAGAGTCCTTCATAGACAGTAGCTTTGCCTATCTCCATAACAAAGACAGTTTGCAAAGAAAAGCCTATGGATGAGAAACTCAGAAGACTATCAGACAGTTTATTTTATGTTACAGAACCTCTACAGTGTATGAACATTATCTCCAGACTATGTGAGTTGTAGATTTTGGTGTCTGAAGAGAATTTAGTAGCTTATTCAAATGACTGAGAACACTGAGCAGAGTTTGAGCAGCCTTACTGAGTATTTTGCTTTTCCAATACAAATTCCCTCTGGGCCATAGGGGCAGTGCTGCTCATGTGACAGAATTGCCCAGCTGTAAGCACACACAAAATCTCCCAGTGACTCACAAGCAGGCAGAGCAGGAGCCCCCTTCATGTAGGAACACACCTGGTGCCTTTCCACGGCTCACTGCACTGTGTGGGTTCAGAGCGGGTTTAATGTGCGTCGGAATGTTTGAGTAGTGAAACACAAATTGTTTTAGAGGCCCCACCTGAGGAACAAAACTGCCATTACTGTGTGGCATTTGTCTAGTGAGAAGTCAGGAGTTTGTTCTCAGCCCTGTTCCAAACCCCATCTCCTAGGCTGAGTTCTTGGCTGTTGCTGCAGACCTAGGAGGGGTCTCCTCTCTCCTGTTCTTTCTGAGCACAGGAAGCACATGGGAGAGTTGGAAAGAAAACTGAGAAAGTGAACATGGCTAGCTGGGGTGGTGGTGGTAAGAGTGCTAGGATGAAGGGCTCCGCTCCTCAGCAGATGGTGAGTGCACAAAGAACCCAAGAAGGAGTACCACAGGCAATGCCAGGCAATTCCTGTTAGATTCTTTCCCTCAGTATCTCCAGTGCTGATTTTTTCGAGCTTACAGTGGGCTCTAAATGCTGCCAGTGTAGGAATGGCTTGTGAGCAGCTGTGTCCTTTGCTGTGTCTGGCCCTGAGCACTTGTGAGAGCTTGACCCACAGCACAGACTTCTTTAATGCAGCCACTACTTCAAATCAAGTGATGATGTTTAATGTAGCAGGACTGCTCTGTGGCAGCAAATTTCTTATCAATTATTCCAGCACTGGGAGAGGAGAAGGGTACTCTCCTTTTTTTTTTGAGCAGTGCAGGAGGGGAACAGCAGAAGTGGTGCTTTCTGGAATGGGTGCTGAGGGGAAGCAGTGATGGTGGTGCTCTGTAGTGTGGTTAGAGGCAGAGGATGCAAGTGACAGATTTGCACAAATGCAGAGGAGTGGATAGGGTGCACAGGATGGCAGTGATGTTGATGGGGTGGAAATTGCCCAAGTAATCTCCAGGTATCTCATCCCAGCAGCAGAGGGAAGGCAAGCTGCACATGAGCAGTAAGTCGGCCAAACCCATGGCTGTGGCTGGGAGTTAGAAAGCTGGCTTCTCTTTCTGTGTGGAATTTAATTTTTCAGGAACATTTAAATCCCTGAGCTGTATTGGGCAGATTTTCCAGAAGATTTTGGTTATGCAATAAAAGCCATCTGATATTGTTTCTACACTGCTGTTAAGATGAAGTGTTCTTGTTATATCCTGTAATCTTACTTGAGCTTTCTGTTCTTGATGGTTTTTCTAAGCCCTGGGCTAAAATGCATTGTGCTAGAAATTATTCACCCAACAAAATGTCCAAACTGTGAGGCACTAAAATCCATTTTTTTTTCTCTATTTCTCAAGTCAGCAAAGATCAAGCAGTAGAGCTCATACTGCTTGAAAGTGCTAATCGGTGTTGAAGACTCAAGATTTTTATCATTACTTGAACTGGAATTTCACATGCCACCAAACACCAAACAGTTGATCTAAATCAGTGCCTCCCCAGGGCTGTGTCTGCCCGAGGGATGAGGGTCCCTCGTGCCAAAGCTGTGTGTGCAGGGCTCAGTGCAATGCTCTTGTGGAAGAGCTGAGGGTGCCACAAGCACTTTGTGGTGCTGATGCAGCGCAAATTTTCAGCTGCTGATCATTTACATTAGTCAAAACGAATTTACTTACTGATTGCTCACCCTGCTGCAAACATTCAGTTGCTGATAGAGGTCTTTCAGGGCTCCTTTAGATACCTCTGCATGGTATTACAATATACATCAGAGGAATCAACACCATGTCAGGCACTCAAAAAATATCAACCGTGTGACTTGCTGTTGCTGGTGAAATCCCTTCATTCATATTTTCTTGTATTCATTACTCTAATCTGCGTGAGAGTTTTGTGCATTTTTAATTAAATGATTGCATGTTACTGTGGTTGTGTTTGTTTTTTTTTGCACAGGACCCCTCTTCCTGTGCTCAGTCCTCTAATGGAAAGCTCTTTGACGTTTGATTTTCTGTCCATTGTTTAATGTATGGCCTTGGGCCTTATTCTGCACTCTCTTCAGTCACGGTTTAATTTTCTCTTGTGCTCTTTTCTAGTATTTTTGCCACAATTTTTGAATACTTCTCAAAACCTAATGAGTTTGTTTTCATGGTACAGCTGCTGAACATGAGGTAAGGTTTACTCCCCTGAGCTAGGGAACAATTCCTAATGTAGCCTAAATACTGAGGTATAAAGACTCATTTTGTGAGAGTCTAAAACACAGATCTGTGGCTTCAGTGGCTGTGCTGACCCTCAGCAATTCTCAAATAGTATCAGAAGTCCCAGAGGTGAACATTTGTGAAGTAACTAACACTGTAGTGCGCACTTAGCAAAATTCACCTTAAATGCTTTGCCCAGCATCACAGAACCTTGCTGTGTGAGAAACAAAGAAATCATCTGTGTCTTCAGAATGTCTTGCTTAGTCATGAAATTGTCCCTCCTCCATCCTTCCAGCTCAGTACTTCATTTACTGCACACTGCTGCTTTCCAGTCATGCATGTCACCATGAGCCCCAATGATTCCCTCAGCAGAGTTTTACATTAGAAATCCCTGAGTGCTTGAGGATGAGGCTAAGATAAGGTTGCATTGGAATATATCAGTTCCATAGATACCCCCAAAAAAGTGCTGTGCTTAGAGTCAAAGCAATACTTGTTGGGAGAAGTAGTATCTTTTATTAGGGTAACTGGTCTTGTGGGTAGAAAAACTTTCAGGTGCATGAGCCCTTCAGATTCCTCTCACATGAGCTGACTTCCTCCTAAAAACTGCACCTCTTTTATGTCCCCAGCTGAGTCTGCAGAAACAGCGCCCTCTTACAAAAGCAAGCAGGAAAACAAGAGGTGGCATTACATGTCAGCAAATGGAGTCCCCAGTGGTTCATTAGTGGATTAAATGGAGAGTGACCACAGACCTTTGAGTTAATGGAGTAACTGAAAATAATTTTGTTCTCATCCTCTCTAAGGATCAGCTGTTGTGGGGAAAGTGGTCCCTTTTCTCTCTAGTGTCATAGCTGTCAGAATGCAGGAAATGTGTAATGAATTGGGAATGCTGAATTCTTTTCTGATAGCAAAGAGTGTATTTCAGTAATTTCTACCTGACTCATTAGGAAATTAGATCAACAGCTCTCAATTAGATCAACACCTTTCCACTATCTGTGGCCCTTTTGTATACATCTGAATATCATCTGTAATATGCATTAACAATAAATTACTTTGGTACAACTTACCTTTCTGTTGGTATTCATACAGTTTCTGGCACAAAGGGGATGTGGTTTGTGCTGGGGTAAGTAGGTACCTTTAGCTGAACTGTTTTCCAAGTAAACTGATTTCTTTCTAAACTCTCTAATTTCAGTTTACATTAAAGTGACAAGGTTGTCCTGACTTTAGGGACAGTTTTGGCAATGACAATATAATTTAGACGAAATTAAAATAGAATAAGGGTGTTGTAGTACTCTGTCCAGATGGGTGAAATCATCTCTCAGAAAGTTTCCTAATCACAAATAAAGGACTTTATGAGTCTGCCTTATATAAGTCCTGCCACCTTGCATAGGTAATTAAACAGTCCTAAGAGCAAAGTATTAAACCCAAGTATCTGATTTTCCAAAAGTGTGTTAGAACCCCATGGCTGAGAATTCTCTGACCTACATAATCATTTAAGCTGATCCATGCAAAATGGTTCAGTTCACACGGAAAAGGATGACAGTATCCCCTCCAAGGATATTTCCAAAATCTTTAGCCTGGGATATACAAAGGTAAAATTCCAGGAGGTCAAAAGTGGAACAAAAACAACTAAATGAAAAGAAAAGCTTTCCACAAAAACATAAAGTAAAACTATATTTCCATGTTCCTTCTTGTTCTCATGCATTCTGGAATTTTGTATTTTTCTATTTACCTCACCCAGTTTTCCTCTACTGAAGCTATTCAGAAGATGTTTATATTTTTGTATCTTTAGTGTTTTTATTCCTGAGAAAGAATAATTGAAATCTTGTCTCCCATTCATCTTTCTGCTCTGTGTGGTACTGTTTGTGCAGAGTTTAGGCAGAACTTCACAGCTGATGTAACATACTTAGAAGATTTTCCTACTTTTAGCATCCTTAGGGCTTTAGAGGAGTTCCTGGAGGAGTCAATAGGAAGAAATGTTCATCACTGCTTAATGGAAAACAGGAGTCCTCCCACTAAGAGAGAAATACAGCACCACAGGAAGTTTTATTTTATTGCTTTATATTACAGAAGATCTGCTTCCAAATTCTGAGTCTGGAGAAACTTCAGGTTTCTTTTCCTTCAGGAAAGATAGGAATTTTCCTTGTTTTGATTAGCTCAAAGGACTGAATTTGAGGAAGAAAATTGAAAGAAACAGGTTTATGAATGAATGCAGAACAAATTATTCATGTGTGTGCTCTGAGGATACAAATGTATTTTGGGAAGATGATTTGCATGGAATTGGCCACAAAGAGGAAAACAAGATTAAAGTGTGGTCTGTTTGAGAGTAAGGCTAGTAAGGGTGAGATTCTTTAGACTGTTAAGAATTCTTTCTGTAAAGAAAGTTCAATTTCAGTTTGCGGCCTGTAAATATTTAGTAGTTTGCATTCAGGAGCAATGAATTATGGATTTAAGACCAAACAGAGCAGTATTTGGTGCTATGTGCTGTGCTAAAAGGAGTAGTTCTGAACTACTTAGAGACACAGTGTAGATCTGTTCACTGTTTTCCACGATTATGTTCAGTTCATCTGATCCCCTGGTCACAAGAATCTGCTGGATTAGAAATGTGATTTCAGCTTTGGATAATAAACCAGTAAAGCGCTTGTAGTTCTGAGAGCACCAGGCAATATTCAATATTTCCCAGTCACCCTGAACTCCTGTGTTGGAAAGAATAGGAGTTTGCTGCATTGCTGGAAAAGTGCTGTCATATTTATTGTAAGCAAGGGCAGTTTGCACACCTGATGTTTGCAATGAGCTTGAGTTTACCTGGTAGAGCAGAAATCACAGAGCTCAGGCACTTGAGTTGCTAAGTGGCAGCTCTCGGGCAGTAAGCCCTGTAAAGGCTAAACTAATCCAAATTAGCTCACATTTCCATGGGCTAAGAGTGTGCACAAAGGAAGTTTTTGCACATCAGCAGCCAAGTGGTAGTTTTATTGCTTGCTGCAGCTTGTCTGTTTGCACCTGAGCTCCAAGGAGCAATCCATCCTTTAGAGAACCTGAGCCCCAAGAAAAGAACCATCCTGTAGAGATCCTGAACCCCAAGAAAAAATCCATCCTGTAGTGATCCTAAGCTTCAGGGAAAAATCCATCCTTTAGCCTGTATGTGCCTCTCCCAGTGCAGTCTTGATCTGGCACTATGACAGCACAGTGACAGACTGGCCAGTGTAGGTGACAGCAGTCTGCTCTGTTGCCTCAAATCTCAGACTAAACTTGTGATTTTCACTTGGATATTTTAGTGCATAAAACTTCAGTATCCCTGTCCCTATCCTAGTCATCTTGTTCTATATTTTCTGGCTATTGATGACCTGTTGCTTTAACATTCCACAAATAATAACATTATTATTATTATTATTATTAATAATAATAATAATAATAATAATAATAATAATAATAATAATAATAATAATAATAATAATAATAATAATAATAATATGTGTTTCTCTTCTTCTCTGAGACTGGTGGGAGTCTCTCATCTCCTCTGCAGATGGACAGCTCTTATGTCTTCTCCCCCTTCCCAGAACAAATGCCTGGGTATCCATCCATGTGTTGATTATATCTGCAAGACCCCTCCTTCACCCAGAATTCATAAGGAAATGTTCCTGGCATGGCATTTCATCATGTCAGCCTAAACTGGACTGTAATAAATTAAGGAAAGTTGCACTTTAGAGAAGGTAAACTTAATTGCAATAATCTAATCACTTCTGATTGTTCTGGTATCTCACAGGTCAGATGTGTTCCATGGAACACTTCCATCCATCCATCCATCCATCCATCCATCCATCCATCCATCCATCCATCCATCCAATCTATCCCTCTCTTTTAGCTTTAGTGAATAGGAATAGGAAGGTGCTTTCTCAGGAAAGTTGCATTTCCTTTGCCTATGGAATAAAGGGAGCTACACTGCCAGAGTTGTGTGGCAGATGCTGAGAGCCCGAGCTGTCCTTCATCCCATCCAGGAGTGGTCCAGCAATACAGGGAATGTTGGTGTGTGTGGCTGGAAGGCATCTTCCAAACTGCAAAGTGCTACCTGAGGTTGAATGGTTCTAAGCTCTGGGACTGACACCTTCCTTCTGCAGGTAATGAGCTCTCAGGAGTTTTGACAGTCAGGAACTTTTTGAGTGTAATTGTGACCATGCCCCAGTGACAGAGAATTCATCAAGGTATTTAAGTCACACAGCCATTTACGACTTTGCTCTCAACTATGTGTCTCACTTTTCACCTGAACTCTTCTGAATTTGTCTGGCTTCGGATTTCAAGCATTGATCTCTGCTGGGGGGCTGAAGAACCTTTCTATCATTCAATATATTTGGTAGGTGAAGAAACTAGTGCTTTATAAATGTGGGCCTGTGCTAATGTCACTTTTTTTTTAACTTCTTTTTCTACATATGACATTTAATGCCATTAAAAATACCTCTTCTTTTGCTGCTTCAAATGTTTGGAAAGGAATTACTGCAACTGTGGAGGTAGAGCTGCAACTCCTGGAGGTGTAGCCATGTCTGACAAAAGGTTATTTAGATGGGATGCCATTAGGAAATTGTTCTGGCAGCACAAATCTCATTGTGGGCTCCTCATCACTGCCAGAGACAGGAAGTTTGTGTTTGCATGGCCAACCTTGCTGAACTTGCTCCTGCTGAAACAAAGCAAGTGTGGGCTACAGTGTCCTGTCACCAGGTATGAAGATATTCTGTTTCATAATTGGTTTCTCCCTGATCCCTATCTTTTGTCGTGGAATTCAAATTAATTCTTAGTAAATAGGAATCAGAAGATTTCCTGTTTATTGTCTATATGGGACTTATCAGAATGGAAATTCTGGGGAATGATATTGCTGAATTTTGAGTGAACAAGCTCATTTCTAGTAGAGTTTGCCTGTTATGCTTTGAACAGAAAATAAAGATTTGGAATGTATGGCTTTTTAATAAAAAACATATTACAAATAACAAGAATAATTAGCTTGAACATTAAAGCCTGTATTGGAAAGAACTGAACTTTGCTGGGCTTTGGCCCAGATGTTTAAGTATCTCTGTGGAGCTGACCTAGAGTCCTCAACCTTGGACATATAAATGATGGATTTGTGGCTTCTGTATGCAAATCTGAATGAAATTCAAGGATAAAAGAAAGAAAATGGAGGAGAAAAATAAGTAAGGAGGGAAACAGCCAATTCTCTTACAGAACATGTACTACAGGTGTGTGATAAAACACAACAGCCTATTGAGAGAAAAAGCAGAAGTAAAAAATACAGTAATGGTCACAAAAGGACCAAGAGAATGGTCTGGGAATATGAGCTGAAAAACATTTTGACAGAAGCCACTACTGATGCAGAGAGAGGGATTAATTTCTCTTTCCTATTAAGGGGGTAAGAGGGTAGATGGTAAACTAACCTGGTAATTTTGGTTAGTTTGAAATTGAAATTGAAGCTGCTGGAGAATCTGATTTTCAGAGCTCTGATGATTCACCAGGTACATTTTCAAGGCCTCAGCACTGCAGCTGAGTCTGGTTTTCCTGATGTGCTTAGGTCTGATTTTTAAACAGGCACTTCACAGGATGGCCCTAATGTTACTCTACTGGGAAAAACATTTTCCAGCTGAAGTTCTTAACACAGTTGAAGTGACGAGGAGAGCGATGAGACCAAGAAGGTTATCTCCTATCCTTCCAAAACAGGCTTTTCTGCATAATATGTTTTTGTGTTTGTCCAGTTTGACTTTAAATTATTCAAACTGTGGGCATCCCTGAAGTAACCTGTTTCATAACCAGAATCTCAATGAACCCTCAGTTCACAGAACAAACCCCTCTGCATGCCTCTGGAGAGCTGCATGTGCTGATTTGGGAGGGGATATGGGCCATGGAATATAAATTGTTCATGGCTAGCCCCGGGGCTTGAGAATGACCCTGTGATCTGAGCTGGGGATCTCAGCTTAAAGCAAACCAGCTGACCATGTGTGCATTAGTCTCTCCCTAGGAATTTTGAAGTGCAGTTCTGTGAGGTCCATGAAGAGTGTGGGTTTCAGTGGAGCCTGTGTTATAGCTGCTCTGTTGAGACACCATTAATGGGATGACACATGGTCTGGATTTGGCATTACTCTGCCATTCCTCTTGACTGTCAGTTCCCAGATCAATGCATAGTGAACTCCTTACTTTTCAGAAGCAAAGTCAATGGAAATCCCCAAGGAAGCACTGGACTCCACATTGACCAGCTGGAGGTAGCCAGTCAGCAGGGTTTGTTTTTCAGCTTCAGCTGTGCATGTCTGTTTTGCCACCTGGAGCAGTCCTGGATAACTTTCTTTCCCTCCTGTACTTTTCTGCTCCCTTCTTGCTTCTGGGATGGTGCACAGGATATGGAGGCATTTAAAGGGTTCCCATCATGATCCCTTTTCCATCACAGGACCAGGAGTGCTGCCTGTGTGTCTTGTGTGTCACCTGGCAGGATATGCATGTGCTGTTCTAGTACACATATGACAGACAGAGAGGAGCACACAGAGCAATGCACAGCCTAACTCACCTGTTCCTGCTGCCTCCCAGGTTCTTCCTGCCACAGGACAGCAGGAGAAATCATCTTTATGAGTTGATCAGTGCACTGTCTTGGAGAATTAGAGGAGGCAAACACTGAAATGATTGCAAATTCCCAACATCTGTAAAATCAAACCTACACAATTTAAAATTTGATTAACTTAATCAGGAGATTAAACAATTCTAAGTCCCTCAAGGCCTTTTATGATTTGCTTATATAATTTCAGGTGTAGAGCTTCTAAAAGAAAGCTGAAGTCACCAAGTAAATTCCAATAGTGCAACATAGCAGAGTGCATGCTGGATCACTCCAAAGGTCAAAATAGTTTCTCTCTTCATCTCCTTGACAATTGTCAGTAACAATTGCCTGGAGAAAAAATACTAGACAAGTATAAGCAGACTATGTAGCTCCCTCCCCCAGTGTGTTCTCCCTGCAGCCTGTGGCTGAGGATGTTTCTGTGCCGAAGGCCATGTCACTGGATTTATTCATACAAACACATATAAACTTCTGGCATACACAGAATCCTGGGGCACTAAGCTTCAAAGATTAACCCTCTTCTCTTCGGAAGGAAAAGGAAAGAAATAAAGGTCTTTTGTAAGAAGATGATAAGTTGAAAGAAACATTGCTGTTCCTGTGCACCTGAGACCTGATGTGCCCTTCACTTCTTGCTCCTGCTGCAAAGCCATCAGTTATGTGTTTCCAAATAGTACCTGGCCAGCCCTTAACCCCTTTTATTTCTAAGAATTTGTAAGGTAAACAATTTTGGGCTTTTTTGGGACACAGTGGAATTGTTCCCCTTATGTCTTAACTCAATATATCAAGGAACAGGGCTCCACTCTGCAATCTAAATTGCTACATAGAAAACAGAGAAACTGGGAACAGAGGCTTAACTTGTGTCTAGTCAGAGCAATCCCTTGATGCAATGAAATAAATTTGCCAAACTACTTTAAGTGAGAAATGTATTATTATTTACCAGCAAGGTGAAAAACCCATTTAGTTTCCCAAAGTCAGGGTGACCAATGAAGGTCTGGATGTTCTAGAGGTCTTTGGATTGCATTAGCAGTATGTATGGAATACATGGTGCGGGGAGCAGAGATGGAGAGGGCAGATGAGATTCCTGTGAAGTTAACATGCTGCTTCCCAAGAAAATGTGTGAGAGCCCAGCCTTAGTGCACTTTTGCTTCATGCTGTGAGTTTGGCTGGAGTGGGGACAGAAGGCACCAGTCTGTCCTAAACTGTGGGACTCATGCTTCACTTTGATTTCCAGTGTCCGGTGAGAATTACGTAAAACTCACGAGTTTCAAACTGCCGTAGAAGTTCTCCAAGTTTCCAGGAAAAGAGGTGAAAATAAAAGACAAACTGAGAAAGTAAAGGACAATGTGCACAAAAAGGATGAAAGAAGAGATGCATGCCATTGCTTTCATCTTAGTGGCTTTGCCACCAGGCTGGCATGCTCATGCATTGTAATGCACTTTTCAAGTTTTGGGGTGGGTTGAAGCCGAGTGTGATATCAGAGATGGGAATGAAAATATAAAGCTGTCTGCCTTCTGCCCTGAAATTCGCTTCTTGCCTTGGCTGTAAGCCACTAAACCACAATTAAAATAGCATGAACAGGACGTGTCACTGAAATGAAGATCACAGTGTTCCCTCAAACCCTCTGGTGGTGCCCTCCGGAGCCCCTGTGACAGAAGGTGAACCTGGTGTATGACTTGCATCCCTTGGGCACTGAGGTACAGGAAAAAAGCTTTAGAAGCACAGCCAGGAATTTATGGCAGGAGCAGATGAGGAGACAAAAACAAGAATATAAAGCAAGCGACAGAACTGGAGACAAGACAATTGCAAGTAAATTGCCTCTTCTCTCCCTCCTTTTCCAGCAATTTAGTACTAAGAACAGGCTCAGCATTATCAGCAATAAAGAAATGTTCTCTGTCTCCAAGCCATTCAGCATGTCTTCAGTAAATCAGCAATTTGACAATCACTGCAACAGCAGAAATCTTCCTTTGCATTGGCACTGCTGTATGGACTGCATGAGCTGATGGAGCCACACTGTGGGACTGCAAAGCCAGGGCCTGAGCCACTGGCCCTTTCATTGTGCAGTTTCAGTCCTTGTTGTTGGGAGACTGGTGCCACACATAAAAGATTTTGGAAGATCCTTGGTTTTTTGAAACAATCCTTGAAACCTCATGATGTTGCGTCAGCCTCAAGACACCTGAGAGTGGAACAGCCCATCTCCCTGGCTTATCCTCCTGTTATGGAGCCTTTCTATGGGAAACTGTTGAACTCAATTGCCCAAGCTTGTAGTAATGGCCAGTTGGATGGTAGGGTGCTCTGGCTTCTCCCACTGTTCCAAGTTCTAGTTGTGCTCCAGATTTTATGGTTCTTTGGCACCTGCTGGCTCTTGACACCTCTTGAGCTCTACAGCAGATCTGAGCTGCTTTAGTGGCACATTGACTTGAGGTTGTGCCCACGTGTCCCTTAACCACTAGTCAGTTGTGCCCTGACCCCGGAGCCACACGTGACCCTCGTGCTCTGTTCCAGCTGCTGAGGTCTGCTTGCACATGTCACCACCCTGCTTGAGATCAGGAGCCCCAGGCACTCCTTGTGGAGCTCCTGGCTCAACAGAAAACCCACGTTCTCACTCCATACTGGTTTAAACATGAACTTAAACCCATACACATATAAGACCTTTGCTGAGTCACAGTAAGTGACAGCAAACTCCTGTGCCATGAATAGCAAAGAAAGCCAGAAAAGAATTTTGAGGGCACAGTTAACTTGAAATCCCACTCTGCCTGGAAATTGTATCTGTTCTAATTAGGGGTAACGCTGTGACTGAGAGAAAGTAGCAAGGCATAAAATGTCTCTCCTCTTAACCTGATAATTGTTCTCTTGATTGTGCTTTGAGCTCTGTTGTTCTTACTGCATTATTTGTTTTTTTCACGCCTGCTTTGCCTTTGCCTCATGCATGTGCAAGAATTGGAGGATCCAAGAATCATTAAGGTTGGAAAAGACTTCCAAGATCATTGATTCCAAATATTAATCCTGTTCACCACAAAACCATGTCCACAAGTGCCATAACTGCATGTTTTTATAACCTTTCCAGAGATGGTGATTCCACCACTTCCCTGGGCAACCTGTTCCAACACGTGAACACCCTTCCAGTGAAGAAACTTTTCCTAGTGTCCAATCTAAACCTCCCCTGGTGCGACCTCAGGACACGGGGTGGCTTTACTCTTTCCTTGGGCACTCTCCTTGCCCTAGGCTGTGCAGAAGGACACGTCCTCGAAGCACCAGCAGGAGAGCTCACATTGCTCTTGCTGAGTGTGATCTCTGTAGCCGTCTTGCTTTCCCAAGGAATCCTCTGCGGTCAGGGGAGCAGCCTTGCTGACTTGCAGGATAGGCCTGAGGAGCCAGCAGGCATCTTCCACTGCTGGCCAACAGCACCTTTCTCTCCCTTATCTATCCACTGGATGAGGGTTAGAGGTATTTTTCAATTTTTGTGTCTCTCGTAACAATGATGGGTAATGGAAATTATTTAACTCCCCACTCCAGTGCTGGGAGCTAAGGATGAGTTCTGGGGAAGGCTAAAACTTGTCTTCCATCCCTTTGCTGGGGCTATTTCTGGCTTCCCCACGGTGTGTCATCATGTGGCCCCACAGACTTTTGTGTTCCTGGCAGAGGATGGAGAGGGAAGGAAGTTTTCTGTCCGTGGTATCTGTTTAATACCTTCTCAAGGCATCCTTGCAGGAGCTGTAGTGTTTAGCATCATGGAATGAATGGGTCCTGCTGTAGTAAGAGCAATAGAAATACTCTCAGTTAACCAGCTTTCCCAGCTATTTCCAGTCTTTCAGCTATCCTCCTGTCCCAGTTAAGTGCTCTGGGGGTCACCTGGAGCCTGTTTTCAAGGCTTCTCTGCAACTTGGCACCCAACTCTTCCTCCACTGTGCAGCTCCCAGCCTGGGCCCGGCAAAAAACACAACATTTTGTGGTGTGCAGGCAATGACAGGGAAGAGGTTGTGATTTATGGGCTTCTCCCCTGCCTTTCTCCACTTTTGTCCAGGTGTGTCTCAGCATGACAAGGTGCGTGCCAGGCCTCGATGCTGCTTAACAATCTGCAGGGGAAAAAAAATCCACTGAAAATTCTGGTAACTCCTCACTTTTGAAAGAGAAACACAGTGTGGGCACCTGGCAGGTCTCAGAAGAATTGCCAGGGAATATATAAACTCTGGCAACTGCTCTTAAAAATCCAGTGGCCTGCTGATCTCTGCCCCTCAACTGCTATTTTGGTTTTGATGTCTGCTTGGATTTTGGTTTATAGCAATTGTAAAAATGTCTACTCTACAGCCACACAAGTTCTTGCACTATGGAAGGGGGCGTAGATTGTTTATGCTGCTCAGAAAAAAGCACAGTTTTGTGCTGAGCTGTTGAGGAAAATAGTTTAGCAAATAACTTTAAATATTCATTTAGGAAAATAGTTTAGCAAATAACTTAAAAAAACCCTGTTGAATAGGCATTCTGAAAAAAGGTTTTTGTCAAAGATATGTACATATCTGGATTTCATTATTTTCTTATCGTCTGTGGAAGGCTTTGGTTTCTGATTGTACAAGTATGGTGTTTGTCCAGGCAAAGATGTCTCTGATTTTTATAGACAATAAATCTGTAGCACTGTGTGATCAGGCTGGTTGTTTCCAGAGAAAAGGGGTGAATACAATATGAAATGTTTTTGTACATATTGCACAGGATAGGTAGCATGAAAATTTCTCTGAAACAGAAAAAAACTAACATTTTTCATTAATATCTGAAGAGGGAATAAATAGAATCCAAATCATGACACTGAATAGATGTTTGTTTGCATTTTTTGTGGCAATGTATGTGCAAAGAGGCACCCCACCGAGTATTTTTATATTCATGGCACTAATGGCATTTAGTCACCAGAGGGCAGGGTTTGCTGAGCAGAAATTCTTTCTGCTAAGAGAAATAAGGCTCAGGAAAGAGCCTGAGTCCCACTCACAGTGCTTTAATGCCCTTCCAGCACTCTGCTGCCTATCCTCCAGCTTAATTCTCAGTTCCAGCTTTCTTATTAAAAACTCCTTGAATAAAATTTATAACTCTGTGTGTGTCCACCTACAATGTACCATTAACTCTGGTTCAGTTAAGCTGTTGAGGGTGTATTTATGAGGTTTGCTGGTTCAGGGGCTATAAAATTTTGAAAATCATCATGGGTCATATTCTGCCTTTTGGGAAATGTTAAAAAGTGATAGAGTTCAACAAAGTAAAATTGAAATACAGAAAGAGTCATGGGGATTTTTTTTTCTGAGCTGAGGTCAGGAAAAAGCCAAAACCTCTTGCAGGAAGGAGTTTCAAGTACAGTGAACAAGAATAAATTTTGGATTTTCTTGTCCTAGGATGGTAATAACCAGACAAAAAGTCTGGGGAGAATATTAAGTAAGCTGACAGTCTTTTACCTGAATTGGTGATAAGGACATTTGAGTCTTTAAACCTTTCAGACTGTGTTTAGCAAATTATTGATCTATTTATGTTACCTGATACTGATATCGTGTCCCTGTAAACAGCCTGCTAGAAGGGAAGTTTCTTGAACTGTATAAAACCCCCAGTGTATTCATTCCTTTGTTAAAAATTAGGTTACATGGTGCAGAGCAAGGACTGATAGCAGTGAATGATGAGAAAGTTGATTCCTCTTAGAAATCCCATGAGGAAAAGCTGATGATATGTAGGAAGACTTAAATCTAAAACCTGTTAGCTTTAGAAGTTTCCCTTTAGCTGCTCTCATCTGTGGCTGAATTTTAATCAGGTTTATTTGTGATTGCATGCAAGGTTGTTTGGAGAAAAATGTAGAGGAAAAAAGCAACAACCAGCAACAACCACGAAACTGCTTTTTGTAATCTCTGACATACTTGAGACAGTTTAATTTTCTGTTAGCCTAATTCTTCTTTCATTAAATTCTGGAGATCCTGTTGCTTGTTTGGTGTGTATTGGAGGAATTTTATCATTTGGTGGAGCAGATATATACATATATAGATACATACGTTCTTTAACAATCTTAGGAATCTGCCTAATACAAGAGGGGTGAGAGAATTGGCTGCTGCAGCTCCTTTAGTTTTTTCTGTTCTGATAAGAGCTGCTCCACTGAAATGCCACTGATCTGCCTCAAATAAATTTTAAGAAATGTGGGAATAGTCAGATCCTTAGAGGGGAAATAATGTTTCAGAATAGTTGCATCCTCCAGGGAATGAGTATTTGGTCTAAGAGAGGAGTCTCTTAAACACTAGCAGAGCTTCTGAAATTAGAACCTTTAACCAGCAACATTCTCTTAACCCCATGTAGAATACCGAACCAATATTAAAAGTATTTAGGTAGGAAAGAGTTAATTGATTCATCATTAATACTTACTTAATTTGCTTCTTGGACCAAAAAAAAAAAAAAAAAAAAAAAAAAAAGGTAAATAATTAGGAGGGACAGTCTGATGTCCAAGCAGAGAAGTGGAAAGTTGTAACACTCGGAGACAGTGTGGAGTCCCCAGAGCTGCCACCCTCTGACTGCCCTTAGGTGGTTTGTGGCCTCGGTGCTCCAGACAATCACTGGTGAATTTAGCCTGTCAAACAGGGAAGGCTCCAATTCCCAACAGGAAATTTACTATTGGAAATTGGCTCCTATTTACCAAATAGACACCACCTATTTATAGGTGGTGAATTGAGGGAAGGAGAGACCAAGAATGTTGCCTGTGCTGGCCAGGGAAGGCTGTGGCACCATAAGGAATTAACTCCAGTTCCAGGCTAACCAGATCATGGTCCATCCTCCCTTCCTGTAACTTTTACCATGTATTCTAGATAAAGCAAATTTGGTTTTTTTTCTTCCATGTCTGACTCTTAACACAGGTCCACTCTCGGCTTTGCTGTTCATACCTACAATCTTTCACAGAAATATAACAGGTAAAAGACAAGCTAAAAAAATATTTCTTTTTATACCCAAACTTTTCTGGAAAGTTTATTTCAGAAGTAAGTTGTGGATTTGCTGGACATGTTCAGATTAATGTGCACTGCAGTACAGTGAATATTAAAGGAACTGTCAAGAAGGAAAGTCTGTGTATGGGATAAATTAGGACTCTCTAGGGATTAAAAAGATGTAGGATTTTTATTAAGTAGCTAGCCTACTATTGAAAAATAATGAGTAGTTTCCATAGCGACCTCACTTTCACATGGAGCAGACATACTGTAGCAACATAAAAAAAGAACAGTATCAAAGAAGGAATAAAACTGAGCTGTGCTGTTTGGATTTTTAAAAATATCCCTCTGTCCTGAACTCGCTGTTTACAATGCAAAGATCAGTAAATCAGATTTATTTTTTTTTCAGAGATTGTAATTGTTCTAACTTTCATCATTCCTTTGGTAAAAGGAAGCGAGGTGATAAAAGTGAATAAATATTGCTGAAAAGTCAACTAGAAAAGATTATGTTTCTTTCCAGTCTGTACTGTAGATTGAACAAAGGCAAGAGCATTTTGAGTTATCAGCGTCTTGTCACAGCCCCATATCCCAGGCTGAGCTCAGTTTGATGGGGAAGCTGCTGCTGGTATTTCCTGCATGCAGGAAAGGCGTGTGACAGTTTTTGGTACACTCATGTTACTCAACATTTGACCTGTGCAG
Source organism: Cinclus cinclus (assembly GCF_963662255.1). Classification (NCBI taxonomy): domain Eukaryota; kingdom Metazoa; phylum Chordata; class Aves; order Passeriformes; family Cinclidae; genus Cinclus; species Cinclus cinclus. Next base: position 6,937,924 of record NC_085046.1, read on the forward strand.
AGTATTTGTGAGAAAAGCCCAGGGAAAGTCAAACTCTCCTGGCTTTAAGTTCTCAAAATTCAGCTTCAAGTTCCTCTGAAGGTTGACTAAGGGTTCAGATTTCTTCAAGCAAGGCTGGGTTCCTTAATAGTTTCATGGAGAAATCAAGTAGAAATGACACAATCTCAAAAGAGAAAGGCCAATCAACAGCTGACAACTTTCTCAGAGGTTTGCTGTGGGTTTTTTTTTTCATATCAGGGTGAGTCCAGAATTCCCAGCAAGTGCTGAAGGCAATGAATTTCTGGGAACTAAATCTCAGGAAAGTTTCAGATACACTGATTTTGACAAGAAGGGCTCTGTGTTCTGCTCAGGAATAGTCCTCCAAGTGGCTTGTCTACTTAGTCTAGAAAGAAAACTTACTGTTTTTTCTTTCCTGGCCTATCTTTTTGAGAAAAGGTGCAAGAAGATTTTTAGATACAGATAGAGAAGGGATTATAAATATAAAAATACTAAGGGTACAAGTAAAGAAAAAGTCATTAGAAGTAATCATTATAATAAATTAAAAGACTGAGTTTCTGGAGAAAAAGATACAAAGATGGGGAAACCGCAGAGATATCAGCATTTTTAACATGTGTTAGACAGGTTAGGTTGTTATCTGGCCAAGGACTTTATAACAGTGTAATTGTACATGAAGAACCATCAGAGAGTAAATGTGCTCAGTCCTGCATGAGCTGGCTCTTGGTCCACCCTCCCAAAACTTGTGTAATCACCCATAAGAATGCAAGAGGCAATGGCAGACCAAGTTTTCTGCTAATATTACACTGACATTTATGTCAATACTAAAGATAATGTGACAGATGCATGAGGGGTTGGGTCTGCTGAAAGAAGGCAAACCCCATCTATTTCAAGTCAGTCACATATGACACAAACACACAAAAAATGGGTCATATTTGAAGGGTGAGAGAAGTAAAGTCTGTGAAAAAAAGACTTGGTGTCATTGAGGGATATCAAGTGAAGAACAAGTTCCCTGTACATTAGTGTATTCAAAAATGCTCACATGTATTTGACTCTTCAATAAGGAAGTAACAGTAGATTTTGACTGATTCTGATGGGATTGTTAATTAAAAATTACATGTGTGACAAGTGCCCGTGTTTTAAAAAGTGTTGAGCATGATGAAGAGGATCAAGAGATTTTCTGACGCTGCATAAGAGAAGGAAAAATATGTCTCACTAAGTTGAGTGAGTTTGAAATATTTATTTGTTGAAGTGGAAGTTCAGGGCTCTATTGGGTCATCTCTCATATCTGCTTGAAAGAGTGGTAGATACAGCAGAGTAAAGGAAACTGAAAGTAGGGAAAGATTTCCAAAGAAGCCAGGTAGGTGTAGTCTGCTAGTTGAAAAGATTGCCAAGAATTTTGTGATGAAATCCAGTTTGGGATTTTTTTTTAGTCAGGACTAATGGATTGCCTAATTCAAACAGAACTCAAATTCAGAGAAGACCTGCAGTCATCAGGATTCATGGATAAATAACTTTGGACACCCTTTGCAGTTGATGAATGCATTAGCTTTCCTGATTTGTGAAGTTTTGCCATGTGAACCTGTTACTGCACTACAGAATTTGTCTCAGGGCAGCTGATTCAGGGTTGCTGATATGAACCTGTCTCGCTCCACCCTCAGCCCTATGAGGCAGCTTGTTTCCCTTTTACTCCAGATATCATTCAATCAGCCCAGAATTGATTAACTCGGCTTACTTTGCATTTACCTCTGAGTGCCAGGTCATAAAAGTGAAATTGTGCATAGTTATTGAAGGGAAACTGATATCTAATAATTTCCTGTGCTAAGTCCTTTAGTAATGCCACTAGGTGATATGCTACAAACTGTATTCTTTTTTTTTTTCTGGCCCCAGCTCACAGAAATAGAAAAGAACTATTAATTGCAAACAGCTGAAAAAGGCCATAAAGATCATGAAATCTTGCTTTTGTAGCCAGAGTTCTTACACATAGCAAAATGTTTTAAATTCTGTCCTTTAAAATGTGGAGAGCAGATTAGATTTTGAAGCATCAAGTGTGGTTCCAAAAAGATTGTATCCTTAGAAGTAAGAATTTGCTTACGTGATTCACTGAACTGGGCTATTTATTAACACAAAAAAGTGCCATTTTCAAGTCAGAATGTTGCAAATACCTGTTTTTCTTGATGATATTTTCCATCATTCTTCTTCCTTGTGCAGAAGAAGGCTTTTCACATGGCTTTAGTTTCATTAATATTAAAACAAAATTTGACTATAATGAAAAGGTTTTTATTTTAACTCTACAAAGGGAAATTAATAAATAAGACCAGCAGTCAACTTTTCATTAATACTCTCCAACATTTCTGCTTGGGTTACTTATGGCAGCTTTCTCCATAAAATACTTCTGAAAGCCAAATGCTAATTATTCATGGAAATATATTTTTTCTGTAGCCTCAGGTTGTTGCAGAAAATGACAGCTTTTGATATTACTAAATAAAATGTTTCCCCTGTGGCATTTTATTGCATACAATGTTTAATGAAATGTAGATTTTTATGCTTATTTCATTAGTAATGAGCCCAGTAGTGTTAGCTTTTGGTGTCTGATTGTACTGTAGTAGTTTTTTAAAAACTTTCTGAGTAATTTTATTTTTCTACAGAGTTTCTTGGAGTTTCTTCAACTTTCAAAGTCTATTTTCTCAACTTGCATCAGAAAAAAAATATCTGATTGTTAGGAAGAAAGCTGTGATGTGTAAAGCTGGGAGATTCCAACTCATTTTGTTTCTGTGAAGATCTGAAATTCATTTCCCCTTCATCAGTTATATGACTTTCCATCCTACATCACTTACTTTTAATTTTATTAATTAAAAAAATTAATAACTTTTTTCTCCAAATCCATGCTCTTTGGGGAACAGATTTTTACTATGTCAGGAATCCTCAGCTGCTTTTTACAGCTGTTCAGATTATTTTAAATACTTTCCTTGTGAATTATGAAAACCTCTAGCTACTATGACAAAGCTTGATGCTCATCAGAGAGTTGTTTCTTTCTGTGCCTGCAGGCTTGGTCCTGACCCTTAGGAATCAGTAGGGAATTTTGCCTGTGATGCCTTGGAGATGTATCCCAGCCACAGGGGTACAACCTGCAGTGTTTTTGCAGGGGAAGAGTCAGTGCCTGAGCTGCTATCCTCATAGGAATTTCTTCCCTTTGGAGTCACTCTAAGGTGTTGACCCATGTGAAGCCTGTCCACCTTCAGGGTGCCCTTGCGGGATGCCTCTGGCTCGCTTTCCCCACCTGCCATTGCTCCAGAGGAACACTTGCACTGCCAGTGTTTCTTCCAAACCTCACTGTAGTGCTGGGATGGTTAAATAATTGCCCCTTTTTAGGTAGAACTACTGATAAAAAGCTCCTTCTGGTCTTCTTCCAGCTTCATGCCAAGGCGCTCTGCTGGCTGCTGATGGTGTGTCTTCTTCAAAGGATGGCTGCCATGCTTGCTTACTTCTCTGCAGAGAGCAAAGAGCCTTTGAAAACACCTTCTGCCTCCTTGGAGTAATGAGCGTTTAAAAAACCTCACCAGCCCCAGAGCCAGCGCAGTTGTTCAGAATTTTGCTGGGTTCTGTGTAATTAATTAAGATTTTTTTTACAAGCATGGTTGCTCTGCCAGCCTGTGTATCTAGGTTGTGCCAGTTTCCAGGATTCCCCTCCACCCCTATCCCCGCCCCTCGCCCCGGTTCCTCGCACAGACGTGAGCAGCTGCGGCCATGGAAGACTTCTTTGTAGAGGAGGCAGCTCCAGTGAAACAGGTAGGCTGGGGTGGGCACTCAGTGCCCTGAGTGTGCTGTGGTGGCTGGCAATATTTCAACCCAACACACTCGGGCTCCAAGCAGATCACGAGCCCCTGCTACCTGCGAGGCAGCAAGGACGATAGGATAGCTCAGAGACACTTCGGGTGTGGCGGAGAGCAGCCTGTAATTCTGGGTGAAGATGTCCTGCCGTCCATTGGCAGAAGGCTAAAAAGTTTCTTGTGCAACTAGAAATGTCTGTGTTTTGCTCATGGGGGTGGGTGTTGCTGTGAGCAGACCTCTGTGTCCCAGGGAGGAGGGAATTCAGCAGGAATGATGCTGAGCAGAGTTCTGAAGCCTTGTGGGAGCAGGGAAGGAGAGGAGAAGTCTGGAGGCTTCCTTTGCAGGCCTGGGTGTGATGAGTGCTTCGCTGGCCTGTCCTCAGATGGAACTATTGGCACTGCTATTGCTTCTCAGACTCTTCCATTTCAGGATGGACGCACATAACCGAGGACACAGTTGCAGCACAGGTTACATCGGGATTGGATTTGTCCTGTCTGCCTTATATTGACATGGAACGTTTTCTTTCCATGCGATTCCTTTTATTATTGTTTTTATTTTTATTAATTTGGTTGGTTGGTTGTTTTTTTGTGAGTTGGTTACTCTTTAACTTATTCACACCTCTTCCAACTGTCTTGTTGCTTCAGCCCTGCCCTAGACAGATATATCTCTGTGAAAGTGGTACCCTGGACAAAATTATTTACAGCAATCACTCTGTGGGGCAGAAATATGAAGCTGGTTAATGCCACGGAGTTTGACCAAAAGAAGCAGGACAGCAGGTGACTTGTTACTGTTGCAGGTTCTTTAGGCCAAACCTGATTTGGGAAGGGTTTTCTTCATTAGGTAAAATGATAGCTGCAGAAGGTGCCTGTTACACTTCTCTCATTCCACCAGACTGATACTGCAGTGTTTGAAGAGTTGTGCATTAGCAAGAGTTGTGCATTAGCATTGAGCTGGGTTTTCTATGATGTAACTGTACAAACTGAGATACTCAGGGTGGAAAATAATCTTAAATAAAATCTAATAATTTGAACTGGCTTTTTAACCCATGGGCATATTTTTAAATGAGCTATTCTCTTTGGTCACACCGGGGATGTGGGCTGAGTTTTGAGTAACTCCTGAAAACATCTGCAGCATTAGCAGCAGCAGATCCTGCCACACTTTTCCAGTGACCCTAACCCAGATAAGAGCTGAGAACACGCAGTACATGGACTATGCTGACAGGTAAAATTGTGAATACAGGAGAAATCTACAACCAGTGGGAGCCACAGGTCTGATGTTGCTGGTGGCTGCCACAGTGGTGCAAAACCTGTTTGCTGAACCAGGAATTTATATTTGAGTGATGGTTCACCCAAAAATACATTTCTCAGGGGACTCATGAGCAGACTCAGGATGCACCAACTTTGAGACTCATTATCCTGAGCTCTAGTGCTGGGATGGGCAGCTATCCATCTATTGGGCTGCCAGTCCTTCAGTGTTACAGTGGGATAATAGCATTCCTTGCATCCTGGGAATGTGGTGAGGATAAATACTGTATCAGTCTGCCAGATGCTATGGGACTGTAGATTCATAAGAGGGCCCTAAATGGGTAGACTACGTCCACTTCATGCCTGAAATGGTGCTTTGGACCTGATGGGAAATCTGTGTCTCTGATTAGACAAGTTGAAGAAGACTTTGAGCCTGCTCAGTGAATCTAAAGAAATGGTTCAGGACATTATTCTGATGATAATATTTGGAAATGGAAGATTAATATTGGCAAAGTCATGTCATATTTCACAATTTTTTGTAGAAGTGAAAACCCATTGTTTCCAAACCAATTTGGCAAATAGATGTACATTAAACTTCACATTTTTTTCAGTGGATAGCTGACAGTACCTGTGAGAAGAGTGAGGAGTTATATTCTTGTGTTAAATAATGAAGTAGGCACATCAGTACCACGTCTTTTAGCAAATTTGAGTTATTTAGACATAAGATTACACTCTGTGTGGGCAATTTGCTTGAGCTGGATAACTTGTTTTCCTCTGCATTGATGCAGGTAGAAGAGGACTCCAATTTAATGCTAGTGTCTATCTGGAATATATGTCTTTGCCCTGTTTAAATACCATTTTCCCTTGGGAGTGGTGTGTCAGCATGTAAAAAGCCACTGTAGAACCCCCACAAAGGGTTAGTTTCACCTGTTTCTTTTACAAGTACTCCTGGAAGCAGAACTGGGGAAAAGTGACTTTGAATTATTGAAATTCTGAAATGGACAATTTTTTGGTGTGTGTGTTTTTCTTTTAATACAATGATTATATCTTCCTACAAATTTCCACATGCTTGCAGTAATTTTTCAAAGGCTGATATTTTAATATGAGTAGGAGAGTTTGTGCACTACACCTGCATATCTGTTCTGTAAGCATTTTGGATAATGGAAGGAGTACAATTAAAGTTTGTAAAATTGGTGATTGCAAGCACTCTCAAAGGGACGGGCATAGAATTTTGGATGATCATGATAAATGTGAGAGACAGTGTGAAATCAATAAGATAAAAGTCAAGAAAACCAAATGCTGAGTATTGTAGTTAGGAAGGAAAGTTATTTGATACCAGGACAAAATGGGGAATAACTGGCTAAGCAGCTCCCTGCAGGAAAGGGGGTTTGTGGCTTTTATAGATAGTTGCTGACAAGTTAAATATAGATCCAAAATGTGTGCAACTGCAGAAATGGTTGTGCTCATTCCAGGGTATATTGATGGTTGTATTTAAATTTTGGGAAGTAGTTATTCAGTTCTATTTGGTATCAGAGAAGTCTGAAATTGAATATTGGGCCTAATTCTTGGAAGGAAATTAGGGAAGCAGGGAGGAGTCCAGGTGAACTCAGAAGGGCTGAGGAACATGAAAGAAATTTGAAAAATTTATTTGTTTAATTGGAAAAAGAAAAGAAAACCTGAAGAGAAAAAAAATTAAGTGTCTTAGCTATGAAAAGGCTTTTTTTTTTGTAATAAAGTCTTCTACTGAGAAATTTTAATTTGCAACAATAATATGTTGTTTATATTTTAGAAGAAACTTCATAATTATACATGGCTATAAGAAAAAAAATTTAGGGTACTTTTTGTAAAGAGAAAATTGAGAATAGAGAAGACAAACATCTGTCAGTGGTAGTTGGGAAACTGTGCTGTAAGGAACTGGAAATTCCTCTGGGCTATCTTCAGCAGAGTCTTTCTGTAGATTTCATTGCTATGGAAAGTGCAGGCTATGTGCTATGCCCAAAAAGGATTTTTTTTAATGTCCTTCAGAGGAATTTTGTGGTGGCATAGAAGAGAGATGCAGAAACTAGAGTTATGTAGGTACCATTAATAATATCTCCCCAAGGAGTCAGGGGAAGGGTGTGGATGTCAGGGCTGCTTCTCCCAAAGAAAGGAGTGCTGCTCTTGCTGGGTTAAGTGCCAAGGAGGCATTTTTAAACTCCTGCAGATGAATGGCTTTTAACAAAACAGGAGTTCATAAATGCCCATTTTTGGGAGAATTCTGCTTCTGAGTGATCCTACATCGCTCAACGGCATCCTCTAACACCAGGTCCCTAAAACAGAATTACCTACCAACATATCTGGGATCATTATTTAAACAATCCCACCTCTTGACTAAAAATATGATATTTCACTGTATTATGTGTTGAACTGGGGGACATGTAAATAAGAGGGTGAGTCAGGGAGAGCTTCCAGGTTGCTCCTATGATTACTTTCCTGGAAAAGGTCCAATTTTACTGCTTGGCTAGCAGGGAAATAGCTAAACTGAAAATTTTTTCCCCATGGGTTCCATTAAACAAAATCAGGGACTGAGAGTTGTCATCTGCCCAGACAGTTTTAGGAAAAGGACTAAAGCTCTTAATGTAGCAGGCAAAGAGATTTTATTGTGAGTCACTGTCTAGCAAAATCCTTAAGTGGAAAGAAGCACCAGTACAGGCTGTGTGGGGAATGGGTTGAGAGCAGCCCTGAGGGGGTGTGGGTTGCTGAGAAGCTCAGTGTGACCAGGCAATGGGTTCTTGCAGCCCAGAAACCAAATCGTGTCCTGGGCCACATCAAAAACAGCCTGGTCCAGGGGTGGGATTCTGCCCCTCCACTCCGCTCTCGAGATCAGACCTGGGATCCCCAACATGGGAAGGACAAAGATTTGTTGGACCAAGCCCAGAGGAGGCCATAAAAATGCTCAGAGGGTTGGAGCATCTCTGCTATGAAAATAAGCTGAGAGAAATGGGTTTGTTCAGCTTGGAGAGGAGAAGGCTCTGGGGGGACCTTAGAGCATCTTCCAGTGCCTAAAGGGACTAAAAGAGAGCTGGAGAGGGACTTTTTGCAAGAGCATGGAGTAATTGGGCAAGGACTAAAGGATTTAAAGTAGAAGATGTTATATTTATATTAGATACTAGGAAGAAATTCTTTACTGAGAAGGTGATAAGGCCCTGGCACAGGTTGCCCAGAGAAGCTGTGGCTGCCCCATCCTTGGGGGTGTTCAAGACTGGGTTGGATGGGGCTTGGAACAACCTGGGATAGTGGAAGGTGTCCCTGCTCATGGCAGGAAGGGTTGGACTAGATGGTCTTTAAGGTCCCTTCCAACCCAAACCATTCTGTTTCTGTGATATACAAATGGGGGTGCTTCTGGTAGCTTGATATTCTCAGATTTCTAAAACAGCTGATATTTAGCAAGGTTATGGCACAAAACATGAACAACTTTTAGAGCTTTCTGCTAAGCTGTTAGAGCTTAAGGATGATTTAACAGAGCAAATTGATATTTTAAGCAGCACACTGCTATGTCATACATTTTAATCACTTTGCTGTAGTTCTGGATTATCTGTTGGTGTGACAATACAGAACTAAAGTAAAAAGCATGACAAGGGATAAAGCCATTTGATTACAACTAGTTAACATTTTTTTTTCCCTGAAGGAATAAAACAGCCCAACCAACAACTTAGTCCCTGGAGGATCATGACTACATCAGACTGCTTCAGTTTCCACAATAAAGTAAGAGGAAATAAGAAAATGAAGTAGTATGCTATCATTAGAGTTGGATCAATGAACAATTAAAATAATTTTATCCAATTAACTTGGCCCTTTCTTCTATTCTCAAGCTGCTTTCAGATCAGCCTCCTCATCTGTGTATTCGTCTTTGCCATCGAGTACAAAACACATTTCTATACCTAGATCCTCTGCAAATTATGATTGCAGTGTTTTTCCAGTTCAGTGGCTGATTAATAAATTCTTAAAAGAATACTCTAAAAACAACAGAATCTTTTATGGTTTGGTTGTTTAGATATTAGCCAATTATCTTGAAATTCACAGATTTTCAAATTTCCTGAACATGCTCTTAGTTATTTTCAAGTAAATCTTTGTAGCCTCCAGCAATTTCATAAGCCAGACCTCTCCATCCTTTTAGCAGTCCAAAATTAATTTTTCTTTTATGAGTTTGTCCATTAGCTTTTGAATCCATGACCCTTTTTAGGGCATTATATGTAATGTTGCATAATTATCATATTGGAAGATAGAGTAAACGAGCATTCTCTGTTCACCTTTTGCATTCCACACCTCCTTGTTCAGACCCTTGTCCTGTATGTTTTTTCTGGTCTGTTCCCTGTTTCTTTCCTAATGACTTGCAGCATTTGACTTGCATCCTTGACTGATCCTGATCACCAGCTGACATTTTCATAGATTTATTTGTTTCAACCCAAGCTCTCCCCTCTGAGTGCTAATTACTCAAAACCCATCATTCTCTATGTAAACTTCAGGATCATTTCTTCTTTGTGCATCACTTTACCTGTGTGTACACTGGGCTCTTATGAGACATTTCATCATTCCCTCATCCATGAGGATTTAGTCTCAAGATTCTTGAGAGCTACTTAAGCAAATCCCAGTGTCATACTTTTCATATCCCCCATCCTGCCTGTGACATCTTGGCTCTTCTATCTCCACTTGTTAGATCTGGGTACTGCCACTGATTTTAGCTCCACAGAAGTTGGTGGATACATTCACTGGGATGGATGGGTGTCCTTCACGTGCCATGTTAAATTCCCTTTCCAGGTGGTCTCTAACCTGTTGGTTTGGTTTAGTAATTGATAGTGTTAATTTTCTACCTGCTGGCATGAGCAGAGATGCAGTCTTTTAGTTCAGGAAGATAATAACTTTGCTACAAGTTAAATAATAAATAATAAATCATAAATTAAACTGGTATTTTGGGGTCCTTTTTATGATTCCTCCAGTTTTGCCACTAGACCTTGGGAAATTATACCATCTGAAAAATTTAGTCACTTCATGGAGATTCTTTGTCAGTGGTTTAAGAATTGGATATGTGAGATTTATTGCTCTGAAAAACTAATGATCTCTTTTCTCAATGCTTTGTCAAATCTTCCTGGGGTTATGCTGCCCATAAGCCAATCTAAGCCTTGGTGTCTATAAGGGAATATATTTTGATGATTAACAAGTAGTTGTTTTCATCATATATTTATTACACTGCACCTTGTCAGAAAAATTCTGATCCAGCACATTTATCAGATTGTATTGCTTCATGCCACTGTGATAGTTTCCTGTGCCCGGTTGCAACAAAATTAAAACAAAAACAACAACAACAAAAAAAAAACAACAAAAAATAAATAAAATAAAAGAAACCCAAGGAGAAATGTATATATTTGCATAGATTGCTGGAAAAGTTGTTCAATAAAATATTGCTGTATTTTTATGTTCTGAGAATGTCTTGAATTGCGGCCTTAAGCCAGATGATAAATTCCCTCAGTCAGGTATGGCTGAATAAGTTTTTACCTTGATAAGTCAAAATAAAGATGTGTGAGTTCTTGTTTGGAGAATTCTTAAGGTGAAAGAAATGACAAAAGTTAGTGGCTTTAGGAAATGCAGTGAGGTGGGAGAGTGCACATGCTTTCAAAGCCTGGGACTGCTCTCACTCGTTTAGGTTGCATCTGTGATGTGATGAGAATGCGGATTCATTCCGTGGTGAGAAGAAAAAGAAACCCTCTCTTTCTTTTAACAGTAAGACAGTAACTTCAGGGAACATGTGTGTCACCTTTCTATGTGTTTGATGGAAATTTCATCAATGCTATTGCTCACTTCATCTTGCAATTAATAAACAATTTATCCCTGAAGAACCATGGAATCAGTGAAGTTGAAGAAGATCTTCATGATCACCAAGTCCAACCCAGCATTGACGAGTCCAGCCCTAAACCATGTGAAGAACACATCTACAGGCCTCCAGAACTTGTGACCAGCACTTCCCCCGAGCCTGTTCCAATGCTTGACAACCCTTTTGGTGAAGAAATGTTTCCTAATATCCAACCTAAACCTCCCTGACACAACTTGAGGCCAGTTCCCCTTACCCTCTTGCTTTTTACGTGGGAGAAGATATTAACTCTGGCCTCCCCACAACCTTATTTCAGGGAGCTGTAGAGAGTAATAAGGCCCCTCTGAGTCTCCTTTTCTTCAGGTTGGACATCCCAGATCCCTAAGCTACTCCTCATAGGAATGCCTTGCTATGATTTAGAAATACTTGAAGGGAGGTTTTTCAGAAGCACAGCAGGCAGGTGTGCTGATGCTCTTTGAAAGTCAGCAGAAGCAGTCACCATTTTTTGTCCCATGTAATCAAAAAACTTACAGTGCTGTGCTTGTTTCTGAGTTTGCACCCCAGTGCTTTGGGAGTAGCACAACATCACTCTACAATGACACATGAAAAAAAAATTCATTTCAGCTTCAAATGAAAAGTTAATTTCCTCCCTTGAGCTTTAGTGCCCCATAATGTGCTTTATCTGTCAGGACATTGATGTGTAAGCATGTCAGCCAGCATCTTTCTATATTAGTAGGATAGAATTGCAGTTGGTATAAACCACAGTTAAATAAAGCTATGGAAAGAGAAGAGAGGATGTTAGTAGTTTCCAGAGAATGTTTATTTTATTTTATTTTATTTTAGTCATATTTGCTGTAGGAGTTGGAGCTGCTAAAATTACTGGTAATTCTCTCCCCAGATAAAGTGCTTTACAATTTATGTTTTAAATAATTTCCAAAGAATCCTTTATCACATACATTCTACTACTTTTATAAATGTCAGTGAAACCCGTTTTAAAAATCTAGCTAAATATCTGCATTCCCTATCATATCTTGATCAAACTTTTTGCTAGGCAGATTTTCTTGCCATTTTTCAGTGCAGCTGATGAAAATGTTGCACAGGTTTTTTTGTTCTTCTCTTTCTCCAGCTACTTTCAGACTGCAGGTTTATTTAATAATTAAACAATGTCACAGCATCCAATTTTAATAAGGGTATGAGAAAGCTGGCAGTGATTTCCTGAGTCCTTATTAACAAAGAAGACCAGAGAAATATGGAGTGCATGAAAAGCAACTTAGAGAGCATAAGGGCTATAAGGATTGTCTAACAAGTCTCCTGAAAGAGCACTCCAGAATAAGAAAGATACAGCTTAAAATTCACCAAGAGCTTTTTGCCAGTGCAGCCATCTGACTCTCCTTTATCAGAAGACAGAGTCCTTAAGAGGGCACATGGATCTGTTGGTGTAGGAATGTCAGCAGGAGGGGTGAGCAACTCTGTAGGGACAAAGGTGTTGACTCCCTCACCTCACCTGGTTGTGCAAAAAAACCCTTTCCAGAGTGTGCCTCTGCCTTAGCGAGGGGTTGTGGTGTGCCCCCTGATGCACAGGGCACAGATGTGACTGTGTATTCTATTTAAAGCTTTTTTCAAACCTCAAGAATCCTGGTGGGAGTGTTGGAAGCTCAGGGCAGACTTTTGCACGGTGGGAAGCAGCTGGAGAACTTGTGTCAATGAGGGCAGGTACACCTGCTGCAATCAAATTCAGACACCTAATGCCAGTTCTCCCAGCTACTTCATGCTGCCCCTGCTGTGACACCCCTTCCCTTCCAAGTGTCTGTGCAATCCTAAGGATTGGTCCTTATAACTGCTTCTCAAGCCAAAAGTTTCTTTTAGAAAGACTTTTCCTTAAAGAATTGTGGCAGCTAATGCAATCTTCAAGTCTTTTTCCTGCAATCAGCTCCTCACCCATGGCCTCTCCTGCCTGTTCTGTGGAAAGGTTAGTGTCCTCCATCGGCCCTGCACGCTCTGTGACACGGAGCCCAGCTGAGTGCTGGGGTTCAGCTGGGTATTGGGGGCCTGGAACCCCTAGCATTGAAATCAGGGAAAAGAGCAGCAATGATTTGAGAAGCATTTCAGGAGACAGCTCAGGGCAGCTCGAGAAAAATGTGATTCATGAGATCAAGCCTCATTTGGGAATGAAGTAAACACAGCAAATACAGTCCTGGAGCGGGGGGTGGGGGGTGGGGGGGTGTACTCATGGTATGTTAGTCAGCTTGTGTAGCATTTTAGATAATCACTGCTCCTTATTAAACAGCAGTGACCAAGCAAGACCTTGAGCTGAGTAGGGTCAGTGCTTCTGATTCACTCAGGATTCACTCCTGCTGCCTGTTGAAGGGGCTCTGTGTTTGAGTAAGGGTTCAGGCTGTAGGATGGATTTCAAGACAGATAAGGACAGATTTTGTGTCTGCATTTGAAAGTGCAGCTACATCCATTCACTCAGACCTGCAAAATTGTAATGGAAATTTATCAGCTCGGCCACAAAGACTAATCTTCCAGCTTTAGCAGAATGGAAATACTAATAGCAATTTACTCATCCATCAAAAATAATTACTCATCCCAGCTGAGCAGGCAAGTTGAATTTGCAAGACTCAATTAACTACCTGCACTGAGGAGAGTTTATATGATATTCTTGTTGCCAAGCACTTTGATTCTTACAGGAGCTGTATAAATTAACCACTTCAGTGCTTTCCAGGAAATCCCATGGGTCAGGACTCAGATTCCTTGACACTTTTTGCACTGTTAAAAGTGGCTTATACTGAGGAGAAGGTAATAGAACATGTCTACCTCAGGTAATTGGAAATGTCTACAGTAGCAAAGTAATTGCTACCAGACGCACTGGTGGCAAATACATAATGCTAAATGATACATAGTAATAAATGAAGTGACATAGTATAAAAAGGAGCAGTATTTTTTTTCTAAATCTTTTGGTATTTTAGTGCTCACTTAGCCAGTTGGGAGTCACAGATGGAACTGAGACCTGCTGAAGCAGACCCCAGCAGTGAGGACTGGTGTGGATCCAGTCCAGAGGTACTTGTGAAGAGGTGAATTCCATGGAGAAATTATTCTCATATTTGCTTCTGTGCCTCCAGAGTGCATGTCCTGTCCTCCCTGCTGCCCACCACAAGCCAGCCTTGGGGGAGATGGTGACATTCCCTGCACTTCTGTTCTCCCTTGGAGAGAGCTGATGAGGTGAGACAGCGCTGTGCTGAGTGCTGTGGGCAGGAGATGCAGATGGATTTCAGAATTTTAAGAGTGTGATCTTCTCATCATCAGGATTGTGATGAGGGAAGTCACTGGATCACAGAAAGGCAAAGTTTCTGGTAAATAAAACACAAATTTATCCACGTGCCAAGGGCCTTCCTTATGGTTTCTGTGAGCCAGCTAGGGATGTTCCTGGGAAATGTGGGAGCAGTGGTCATCACCTGTGGGGACTCTGCATTTGTGCCTGCCTTTGTGGGAGAGAAAGGTTCCTTGAGCTGTTTTCTAGACTCTTCCAAATACCTCAGCAGCTTAAAATTTTGTTCCAAGTTGCTGCTTCCCACTGCTGAGAATGTCCTCCAGACAGGTAGCTCAGGGTCTAATTTCTGACAAAGAGGAGTTTAGCTCAGGATTTATGTAATGAAGTCTTGGATGCAGGGTAAATTGAATAGCTCCATTTGTTCAGACATAAATCACAAACCACCTGCAGCCTGAGTGACTGTCCCTTAAATGTCATGGGGACGTGAGTCGCTGTGGAAATATTGCAGGTTTGAGTCACACACTTAAACAGAAACCTGAAAACCAGGAGGCAAAGGGGGCTGTCAACTCATCAAGCTCATCACCTGGGTTGTACTGAACATGCCCTAAGACCCAGAGCAGTGTCTGTTGGCTGGGCTGGCACTCCACCATCAAATCAGCTCAATGCAAATCTTGAAAGGTACCCACTAAATATAAATATAAAAGGCTCTGATGACATAAATGCATTCAAAAATTCTTTTTTCTTTTTTTCTTTTTTTTTTTTTTTTAAACTATGCCTGGATAGGGATTCAGAGAGAATATTTCTGAATAGTCTAAGAAAATAAAATGACTATTACTGAAATAGGCCATGACAGGAAGACTTTAGTAGGTTCTGACATTTTTTTATAGTCAATACTGAGACAGTATGCCAAACAAGGGCAAATTAATAAAACATTTGCTTCTTGAAACAAACCAAAAAAAACACCCCTCTTCCATCTATATTAAAACCCATAGTCCACCTACCAGTTAATTAAGCCTACAGCAACATAATGACCATTCAGCATTATGTACTCTGAATTAGGTAACAAATTTGCTCAGCAAGCCACAGTCATTAAATAACCATACATACATAAATTTCACTGGTCAATAAATCAAAGCTACACAAAATCATTACTCAATTTTCTGCACATCTTTTCTTCTCTGAGATTTCTGCTTTCTTTCCGATAATTGTGCACATGAAAGGCTTTTCCAGAGTGTGTGTTGAAAGGGTTTTGTTGAGATGAGCAAGGATAGGGAACAAGTGCCAAGACTCAAAGGAATGGTCTGCTCAGGCCCTGCAAGAGGGGCCTTACAGCTCCCATGCCTCTCTTTCTTGCAAATGGACAGAGGGGCTCCTGCAGGCCAGGTAACTACTGCTTGTGAGTAAATTAATCCTTGTGCTCCATTTCAGTGTTTTTACAGTGTTGATCAGTGCACTTAATTTCTCAGTTCCTTCCTCACCCTTCAAAGAATAAATACCAGTTGCTTTCATTTTGGAGAGAATAAATATGTTGCAAAGGGTGGGGCAGTCAAACAAGAGAGAACTGAAGCTGAACAATACCCTTCAGTTATAGGACATACTAGGTCATGACCTGTGTGCTACAATCAAGCCAAAGGCCTGTTCACAGGGATCCTCAGCTCATCAGTCATCTTCTCCATGAAACACTTGATGCTCGTTGCATCACCCATGAGCAGGTACAAGGTGAGGCCTCTTGGAGAGTTCATCCCATTGGGCTCACCTTGCAGGTGCTTGGTCTTCTGTCCCATGTCATGTAATGTCAGTCTCTTCTGTTTCAGCATGGCTGGGTCATCCCTTCAGACTGGGCAATGAAGTTTTTCCATGGAAAAGTAGCCACTGGGAGGCAAGCTGTGACCTGGAGAATTGTCCTTACATCAGGCTTTTCATTTTTCTCAAACCAGCCATTTATTCCTAAGATTTCCTTTGGGCAGATGTTGCTGGCTGTTGTCTGTCAATATGTGAAGTGCAGGCAAAAATGTGTTAGAATTTTCTTGTAAAAGAAACATGTTTGAAAATTTCCAGATAGTTCTGTTGAAACTCCAAAATAAACTTCCGCCACTTCTGCAGCTTTCTATGTCACTCCAAGAAGTTAAGAAATACAAAGACCTCGGTTTTAATGGTTTAAAGAATTAAAGCAATAAAGAAATAGAGACAGGGTAGAGATGCAGGTAGAGACCAAGTCAGTCTGCAAGAGGAAGGATAAAAGAGCTGTACAAAATAGATAGCAAAATATCTATCTGTAGAGGCAGTAAAATAAAATGAAGTGCAGAAATATTTAGAGATAAACTCTTTATGAATATTGATCCATATTATTCAGGCTTTCTAAAAATGTGCTGGGAAAAAGAAGAGTCCTATCTTTGTGAAACCCAGTGTTCAGAAGGGGAAATGCAGGATGGAAGAAAAGTGCTTGTTGTACACTGTGTTTCCTGTATCCTATTATGGAATCTAGTATCAAATGATTTCTATCCCTTAGTTTGTAATCGTAGTGTCTTTGGGGTTAGGGAAACAAGGCTTTTAATCAAGAAGAATCCAAATGCAAAATCAGGTACCTGTAGAAGCAAAGATTCCACCAAGCCAGAATTTATGATTTCAATAAGCTCTGTGTAGCAGTTCTTGCAGATTAGACAAAATGCAGCCATCCAAGACTGCCAGTTTATCAGGTCAATTGGAAAGTGCATCACTTGCCCAAGCCCCATCCAGCTCCAGCTGGATCTGAGTCTCTGCCAAATCTCTTCAGACAGTTGTGGTATGTGAGCAAAACCCTGGCTGATGGGGTTTGCAGCACAAACTCTAAATGAGTTTGTCACTCTTTTAAATTCCCACATACACTGGCAGAAAATTGCTGGAAAATGAAATAAAGAAATGACAGAAGTAGTTTAGTTTCCTGTCAGCTACGAGGTACAGACAGCCTAACACAAATATGATACACAAGGAAGCTCTTGTCAGTATATCCTGGTTTAAGCTGTGTTGGAGTTCATTTTTTCTCAGTAGCTGGTGCAGGGCTGTGTTTTGGATTCAGAATAATGTTGATAACACACTGATGTTTTGGGTTGCCAAGTAGTGCTTACCCTAAGCCAAGGAATGTTCAGTGGCTCATGCTCTGCCATGGAGGAAGTACAGAAAAGCTGGGAGGGAGCATGGCCAGTGGGATTCCATATCACAGAACCCCACGCCCAGTATACAAACTGGGTGAGTTATCCAGGAGAGGGGCTGATCATGGTTCAGGGTGGGTTTGGCACTGGTCAGCAGGTGGTGAGCAATTATGTAATGCATCATTTGTTTCTTTTAGGTTTTACTCCTCCTCCTCCTTCTTACTAACCATTACTATATTACTATTACTATTACTATTACTATTACTATTACTATTACTATTACTATTACTATTACTATTAATTACTATTCTATTAATATTATGTTTTACTGAATTTCAATTGCTAAACTGTTCTTATTTCAACCCATGGGTTTTACTTTTTTTCTGATTCTCCTCCTCATCCCACCAGGCTGGGGTTAAACCACAACATGGCATAATCAAGTATCAGAGAAGGTGCTCACATGGGAATGGCCCATGGCTGGCTCTGTTCCTGGGTCTCAGTCTCATCACAGCAGAGGTTTTCCCTACTGATTTACCCCCCTTTTGGCTTCTCAGGTAGTTTGATCTCAAGCTGCTCATCCTACAGCTGCTTATCCCCATATGAGAAGAGTGGGAATCTGCCAGGCTCCTGGCAGATCATAAGGACACTTGTGATTGCCACGCTGCAGCTCCAAGCTTCTTCTGCTATGTCCAATGTTTTTTTCAAATGTGGGCCCAGCACGTTGTGGCACTGGCTTTTTCTGGACCTCAGGGCATGGTCCTAGTTCTGTTTATGCACTAATGATTAAAAAATCAAAAATAAAAATGAAAGAAGGCATCAGCAAGGTATTCTTTTCTGATTGTTGTAGGGTTAGGTCTTGCTTACTTTTCACATGGGTGGAAGAACACACAAGTGTGTCTTTGGTACAGGTTACACAACTGTATACTATGTTGTCACACAAGTGGGTCCTTGAAACATGCTTTTATATTTATAAGATTGTGTACATAGTGAGTTATTTGGAATTGCTTCTCTTGAACAGCCCTTTCTGAAGTAATTTCTATTTTAAACTAGCCTTGTAACTTGATAGTTTTCATTCTGCCATGCTCATACCTTTCTTTTAGCCTCTTTCCAGAAGCCACTTACAATTGGAGAGGGTGCAAAAGATGCAGAATCCAATGAATTAGCATTGCAAATACTCAGTTTTAGTACTAAGCTGGGCTTCAGCTGCTCTCTCAGATCTTTGCCGAGGTTTTAGGCACTGGAGAGAAACAGGGGAGCAGAAGGTATACTGTACCTGTTTTCACATCAGAACATTGCTGAGCTGAGTGCTGAGCATTTTACTATTTGTTTCCAGGGGATATATTGAGAGGCAAAGATGCAAAATTTCTCAAATGATGGGGGCCCAGTTTGTGGCACAAACTGGAACGGGGTGTGGGGTCACAGCTCTCAAAAAGCAGTGAGTGAGTTACATAAGGAAACCTGGGTGATTACAAACAGGTGTCACAGCACTTTTTCAATTAATGTGATCAAATGGGTTGAAATCCCCAGATGAAGTTATTGAGGTTTCTGCTCGAGGCTACGTAGCCCAATTGCCTGCAATCTCAGGGGAGGGTGAGCTTTGCACAAGAAATGAACTCCGGCCATCTGAATTTTCTTTAATAATTGCCTCAAAGTTTATTATGTGTGCACCACATCAAATAATTACAGGTCTCTTCTTCTCTTTTTCTTTTAAAACTTGTTACCTAGGACTATTTGCTTGGAAAATAAAGCTTAATTGTTTAGTCCCTGAACAGTTTCTTCCTCGACTTCTGCTGCATTTAGGGATTTATCACTGGCCAGAGTAAAAGCCCATGAAGAAGTAGTAGTCTTAAAAGTATAGTGATACGTGGATTGGATGAACAAAAGTGTGAAGTCAGGCTGTTTCCCGCAGTGTGGATTACTGGAATAAACTGATTTATCGGTGTTCATAGGTTTTGAAAAATGCTCTTTTCAGCTGTCTTCATGATCATCTTCCATTTTGCATAGGGCAAATAAACATAGGATGTTTACTGGAAACAAAACAATTTATTTCCCAATGATGAATTATCAGTCAGTTATTCCTGTGAACCCAGTGGGGTTTTTTGTAATCTCTAGGTGCCCTCTTTTACTTCTTCATGCTGCTCTCCCCACTTCTCAATGAGTAGGCTTCCATCTCTGTGCATGGGAATGAAGGTCCTGGTTATGTGATTAATTTTCCTTATTATTTTTCAAAACTGAGGGAACCCAGGAGCAGTGTTAAAGGCAGAAGATGCCCTTCCCCCTGAAATATGCCAATGCCCTTGTCTGACCACCCTGGGTTATTTGAGAGACCAGTTTAAAAGCAAATACCCACCCTTGAAGCGATCCCAGGCAACAGCTCACATTAAGCTGTGGGTGGTAAATGAGGCTCTGATTCACAGCGCTGCTGGGTGCTGCTGCATCCCGCCAAGGGATGGGAAATAACACACAAGCACAGGATATTCCCTTGCAATCAAACCCTTTCTAACTGGCTCTAATGGATCCGTGCAGGTGCACTGGAGCACGTGGATGCTTGGTGAGGGCTTTGGATTTCTGTTCCCGCTTCAGGCTGGGGTTTTTGGTTGCAGTGTGTGAGTGTGTTACAGTAAAATCCACCACCCTGTTAAACAGTCAGAGTGATTGCTTTGCATGTGAAGTAGCAGCGCTCACCTTTTTGCACCAGGTGACATCCCGGTTACCCATGAATGCCCAATCCCAGTTCCCTTGGAATAAACTGTTCCGTTTCAGCCGTAAATGTGGTTTAATTGCGATATTCCATAGAGCTGCAGCCATCGGACTGCAGTCCTTCTGCAGGTGTGCTGCAGGAAGCCGTGGAAATGCAGCTGCCTCCAGAGTGCCAGAGAGAGCGGGGCCCAAATTACTCAGGCTGCATAGCAATCAGCCTAAATTGCTGCTGGTTTCATCAGAAGGACAAATAGGCTGGCAATAGCACAGGGCTGTATTGACAGACAGCCGTCCCCCACAGCTGCAAAGGCTGAGTAGCAAAAGGTGTCACAGGGCTCCAGTGCAGAGCCCAGCTGTTAGATTGCCAGTTTCTGTTTTATTTTGCCACCAAATGCTATTACACTTGACATTTATGCGTGTTCACCACTATAATTTTAAAATGTATTATTGAAATAAAGAATGGTATGTGAAAGCCACAAATGATAGCTCGTTTAGTTCTTTCCTTGTGGCTTTGGCTCATCGTGTTTTTTGACTTATGAAAGACTTGGAAATTACACAACTGGGGAAAAAAACAAAAAAAAGCTAAACACAGTGCACTTTTGGATCAGATTTTTAAATTAGTTGAATTTTCTTTGAAGTAGAATTGTGTGGTCTGGTGGAGCAGGTTCCAAGGTGGGATGTTTCTGTGATCATAAAAACTTGTGCATCTGAGCAAATTGCTTGAAACATGCTATGGGGGAAGCTCTGTGGCGTGATGGTTTTCTGATATTTTCTAACGTGAGCAAAAATTTACATAAGGTCTCTCAGAAATCAAACTGTTTCAAAAGGTAATGTGAAGGAATATAGAAAAATTTGGAAAGAGAGTAGGTTGAGATGAGGGACAGAATAACTTGCAGCAAGCAAGTCACCTAAAGAACAACAACAGAAAACCCCCCCACTATAAATACACTAGGAACATGTGAAAGGCAGAAAACAAAACAAAACCCAAAAAAAAAAAAAAAAACCAAACAAAAAACCCAATTACATAATGTGGAAAGAAGAAACAAGAAAACAAGATGGCTGAGAAAAGGCTAGAATTTTTATTCTTTATTTCAGTCCTCTAAAAGAAATTTGTGACCCTTTAATTAAAGTGATTAAATTTGACAAGGTGACAGATGACCTGGAGAAAAAGAGGGGAGGAGAAGAAAACATAAAATATGTAGATAAGTCAAACATATTTAGTTTAGGAGTTTCTGGGTAAAATTGCCTGTGAGAATGAACCACGCTTGGGGAATGAACCATGGGGAAGGAAGAAGAAACGTGAGAGAATGGTCCACCAGTCAAGCTGCCTCCAAAGGAGAATGGATCTATTAATAAATAACCCTGTGGAGCATAATAAGTAGATAAAAATAGACCCTGTGGATTTGTCAGATATAAATTATGTCGTCCCTGTAAAAGGATAGGATCTGCCAAGTGGATAAAAAGTGTTAGGTGTGACATATCCTGAATTTTAGCAAGGCTTTCAACACCATTCCAAATCATTTTTCCCAAAAGGTGTAGAGGTACAGTGGTCTCAAAATGGGTGTAGAGATTCCTGAAAAGCAGTAAAGTAAACTATTAATAGTTTTCTGTAAAGATAGGAGAGCATTTCACTGGAATGTACCCAGGCATCAAATCTTGGACCTTGTTTTCCATATTTTCATGGATTTGGATGATGGAGGAAAATCTGTCCTGCTGACATTTCCTGTTGATGCCAACCTGGGATGGGTTACAGACACTGCAGAGTACAGCATTAGAATACAGGGTGGCCTGGAGCTACTTGTCAAATAGCCTAAAATTATTACAATAAAGGTAAATAAACAAAAATGCTATCTACAGGGAAGGGAATCAAATGCAGAGACATAAAGTGGGGAATATTTCACTGGGAAGCACAGAAAGAACTGGTGTTAGATCATAAATTAAGTAGACATTGTTAATGCTCTTGTAAGCAGGTAAGGAATTTATTGAGGGAAGTTTTAATAAGAGTAGCATTAATAGGGTGTAGGAAATAGTTATGCTGCTATAAATATTTTTGTGTGATTTGAATCCAAGTTTCTGAATTATAAGTACAAATCAAAAAGAATCCAGAGGAAAGAAAATGTGACAAGATTTAAAAACGAAACTAAACTAAACTTGTTTGAAGGCTGACTTTGTTCAAGGCATCTCCAGTGCATAAGAGCTTCATAGAAAATGGAGAATAGTGGATCAGGAGCAGAACAAGAGTGAATGGACTTTATTTTGAGTAAGAAACAGATAAGTTAATTAGCAGGAAAAAGAATATTCTAAGAATAATTAAGCTTTTTGCAAGCTTGAAAAAACCCTGCAGTTGTTGATGCTCAATGATTGCTTAATGAAAGGCAACTGAAAAATTAAAACACAATGCAAACATACATGTAATTTTGTATACTACTATTGCATAATGGAAATCTTACACCTAACATGAAACTTGAATAGAAATAATTTAACAAGGGCATTTTGCACCACAGGTTTCCAGATGGCAATCAGCCCTGTTCTGTGCTGTTTTCCTGTGTGCCTCTGGATGGATGTGTGTGAGTGGAACTGTGGGAAAGAAAGATGGTGAATGAAAGCCTGGTCCTGCAGGTATCAGTGATCACTTCTGGTGCCTTCTTCGAAGGGAAGCCAAAAGGAGTAGAGAAAAGAAATTAAATGGAACCAGTTTGAAACTGGCAAATAACAGTAAGTCACAGCAGCTATACCTGAAGTCTCCAAATTCAATACCCAATATAAACACCAGTGTTTGTAAAGCCTGGGGATGCAGGGATGCACCAGGCTGGGCAGTACAGGTCTGTTTTCCCAGCCACTGGCAGGAGGAGGTAATGCCCTTCACAGCAGGACATGAGAAGGGTGTTGGAGAATGATCAGCACTCGTAGTCTTTACCTGCTGGAATTTGTAGGCAATATTCCAGTGAAGCCAAAGCTCTAACCTTCAACCCCAGCCAGGGACAGAAGCTTTTTTATTTCCAACCTTCAAACCCACATGGGAATAGAAACAATTTTATTTCCTCCCTGTATACAAGGAAGGTATGAGACTAGGTTTAAAGAACATCATGATATCTTTGTGCTCTTAGTAGGTGATGTACTATTAATAGTCATCAGGAATATCTGCAATTTGCATCCTACAGATGTCTTACAAAGAGTGTTTTTCTGGGAAAAGTGCATCACTGGTCCCTGGAGAGTTCAGCAAACACTGAAACACAGACATTGTTTTGTGGAGAAAAATAAAGAATGCTGTTCTGATCCAAAATTGGTTTGAATGCAAAATATTTCATTTGATCAGTAAACGAAAAAATTCTGATCAGTTCTGTCCTTCTTTCAGTCCTAACTTCAGGCTGCAATATTGGCTAGACTGTGAAAGTGGTGGGGTTTATGACATTTTAAAGAAAGAAAACTAATTCCATTTGTAGACTGTCCCTTTCTTAACAAACCTGTTTATGAGAAAATATGCATGACACAACATA
Organism: Cinclus cinclus; assembly: GCF_963662255.1. Taxonomy (NCBI): domain Eukaryota; kingdom Metazoa; phylum Chordata; class Aves; order Passeriformes; family Cinclidae; genus Cinclus; species Cinclus cinclus. The sequence goes on from NC_085046.1 coordinate 6,961,434, forward strand.
GATCTTTATATGGTGGGAATTTGGTTTGAAATTGAAATGTATTCAATTTCAGAAATGGTATGGTATCCTGAAGTTTAAATATGAGCTTGGAAAAGTGGAAATAAATTATGCCTTTTCATTCTCTCGCTAGTAAACTTAAAAAAATAAAGTTTAATATCCTTGAAGGACAAATGATTCAGACTACTAGAAGCAGAAAACCTCAATGGATTTGGGTCATGCCCTCAATCATTTCCCCTAAACTTAAGCATAGATACGAGAAACACCCCTGGTTCTTTATACATCAAAGCCTGGATCTAAACTCCATACTTTTGTCACAACTTGATATTGAGATATAAATCACTAAACAGAAATCTCTGTAAAGCCTCATTATAAGAAGGGACTTGAGTTAGTAGCATTGATTGAGTTGCTGATTTACTGCATCCTCATCACTGAAGTTCTCAAACTACTAAATGTATTCCACATGCATCAAGAGAAGCTGGTATTTATGAAATCAAATATACTGAAATGCACACAATTGTGCCTTTCCCAAATGTAGTTTGATCTTGATAAATCATGGAATTGTAACATGAATTTTTCATCATAAACCCAGCAAAGGGACTCATGTCTGAAGATGAGCTTCTGTCCCTTTGAAATCCACAGTATTTAAGCTCATGCCTAATTCTGTTAAATTGTGCTTTAATTTACCTGCATGTGAGCCATGGTTCAATAGTTGTGTTTTACTATATAAAAAAGGTGCTTTTTTTTTTTGCTCTACTATTATTATTATTGGGATTTCTATTATTATTATTATTGTTGTTGTTGTTATTTTTGGAGCATGAAAGATATTTAAACACAGGTGTGGTCTGAAATATCCAAAACAGACTCTAAAATACAGAGGGTGTAATCTCCTTTGGTAGAACAAGCAATAAAGAGTGTTATTTCATAGCTTTGTCACAAAAGGAACTTGATTCCTCTTTTATTATATTTTCTTCATTCAAGGGCATGTTCAAATGAAAGAGGGATTTTATAAAGTTTTTCAGGGCTATTGATCAAAATAAATGCAGTTGTGGGCATTTTTTCCCTAGCTGCAACTAGTCAGAAAAACAAACACACATCAAATTGGAAGCACTTTGACCACAGTGATGTTAGTGATAAATAGATTTATTTCTACTCAGGTCTGACTGTTGTACTTCATACTTTCCACATAAACAAAGTGGAGACAGCTTAAAAAAAGGAAAATGAAGAAGAGTATTTTCTTGGTTCAGACTTACAAGTCCTTACTTCCAATACAAAATTTTAATTGTGGTCTGAACAAAATGAGTGCTTGGTGCCTCCTCTAAAATAGGAAGGAATTTCTTTTTTTCTGTTTTTAATCTCTTTTATCACTTGAGGTTTGTCCTTCTTACTGTGGAGAGCATTCTTGGACCACTCTTTAGTCACACTTAATAGTCAGGGTACCATGAAATGGTTGCAGCACCATTAGAAACACATGGATCTCACTTTTGATGTTTGCATTCAAAGCATAAGCACACTAAAAAATTCCGAAGTAACTAGGGCGCAGATACTTAATTTGGAGAGCCACACTTCATGCCTCATTGTTTGATGCTAAGGAAATATTTTTGGTTTTCTGAAAATCTCAGCATAGTCTTATTCCATCAAGAATAAGTAATTCCTTCAGAAAGAAAAAAAACAAACAAGGAAAACCACAAGAAACCGCAACAGGGTCCACTTCAGTGAAACAGACATCTGAAAAGCTTCTGAAAATCATATAGCAGGCACTCGTAGGGAAAAATGTGATCAAGACACTGTGCCATAGGCTCATATTCATGCACTGCACACCTACCAGTTTAGTTAACCTCTCTCTGATGAAATAATTACATTGAGTGCAAGATGATGTGCTGTTTTAAACCTGCTATTGCTGATGGCTCATTAATTTGTCTACTTCAACTTAAAAAGGTGCAACAAATGTGCAACCAAGTATGCACAAGGCTCTGGTCCCTCTGGAAGAAAGTCTGATGTACCAGATCTTCTCCAACAGCCTGACTGGAGTATCTGAGGAAGAAGAACAAATAAGTCTTGGAAGTAAAAACTTGCCCTGTGCAGACTCCTCATGTGAGCTGTGAAATGCTTTTTTCTGTGTATGCCAGAGGAGCCTGGGCTGTCCCTGGACAGCTGCTCAGAGGAAGATCTGATCCCCATTGCTCCACACCTGGTCTTGTGACAGCTTTGCCAAATTTGGGACTTTTAAACATTTGTATCTGCTTCACCGAGGCAGCTACACTGCCTATTGACTTAAACTGGGTTTTTTTTGGTTTTGTTTTTGTTTTTCTTTCCTTACTGGACTGACTCAATTTGGATTAGCTGACCCTTTCTGCAGTACTTGTTTGCCCTAAAAACTATAAACCATTTTAAAAATGTAACTTTCATGAGAGCACTTTGTATCTTTCAGCATTATTACTAGGTCTAAGCCAAGAATTACAGTGAAACAAATTCACCCTTGTGCCTTCTGTTAAAGATGTTTGTAACCCATGTTTGTATTGGCAGTCAACACATTTTCCACTTTGTGACTTCCAAAGCCTTGGAGATACTTGGTCATCTTTAAAAACAACATCAAATATGGCAATTTACAACAGAAGGTGGAACCCTCCCTTGTTTGGGGATTTTAATTATTTTCCAACTCTACTACAGTACCCATTGTTTTCGATATCTTTGAATGGGTTAAATGATGGTCTCCTTGATGGGAGGAGATGGAGATAAACCTCACAGCATTTCTGACAGCTGCCTGCTTCAGAAGAGCAATGGCTCATAAATCCAGGTTGGGACAGTGGGAGGACTTTTCCTTCCTTCCTTCCTTCTTCCTCTGGTAATGAACAGGGCCCTAGTGGGAACTGCACTGAGACAGTCTGACTTGAGTGAAGGGGATGTGTAAGAAATAAAACCTTCAGCCCCAGTTCAGTGTAAATGCTCTGAGTGAACTCATCAAAGGAGCTGGCAGCTAGATAAAGGCATCTCACACTATACAACACTTCAGTTTTTCTTCTCTGGTTTATAGATGTCAGATCTTGTTTCTTTGATGTTTTTTTCTTCTAGTTCTCTCAATCTCTGGTAGTAACAGCTGAGAAGGATGAAATCTGCAATTTTTTCATCCTCAAGCAAGACTGTGGTATTTAATTAGAATTAGAAAAGACAATAACTGTTGTGCTTTGGCTTGTATTCTTACAGAGCATTAAAGTGCCAGTAAATGGAATGTCCTTCGCTTAAATGCAAATATTTCCAGAACAGGAAAATCCTGGCTGCCAGAAGCATTATTCCATAGGCATGGTATCTTAATAAAGCAGTCAAGGTCATTTTATACACATCGGTGTTCCCAAAATACAGACTCTAAACTACCTTCAGGTAAAAACCAATAAAATTTTTAAACTTTTTTAACAAAGACCCCACCGGGCTTGGTTCTGTGCAAACACAGAGCAGATGGTCCCTGCCCTGGAGAGCTGGACTCTGAGACCTTGCATTTCTCTTGGTGACTTTCTGTCTTTTCTCTGATTAGGACATAAACACTGCCAGGCCAGAGGACCTTGTTAGATCCTCCTTCCCCCAGCTTCCTCCATATGTATGGAACATTCAGCAGATATCTGGGCTTTTAAGTTTTTTTTTCCTGTTCTTTCACAGCCCAGTACTGCTTTATAAACTTAGACTCTAAATGGGGCCAAGTCAATGCAATCCTTCCTTGTTATTGCATCCCATAAAAGCTCTATCAATTTTCTGGTGTGTTATTCGTCATCTTTGAAAAAACTGGCATTTTGGGTGAAGGTAGAAACAATACATAATTCATTATGGAAAATTAGTCTTTGATGCTGAGTAAATGATACGATCTGCAACTGCACTGCTTCATGTTAATAAAAGACAGATATAATATTAACAATATTAATATTATTAATAAATTAGGCCTTATTTTTGTCTCTAAATAGACTAATTGTTTGTGTGGGCTGGAAACACATAAAGGAAGTGATTTGCACTTTGTTGTGGAGAAGACATTCCCTGTCTTTTCCTCCCTTTCCCACCCTTTTTACTTGAGTTGGCCATAAAGTTTTATGCCTTTTCCAAAATAAACACATCATTTTTATTCCACTGTTCTGGTCTTCTTTCTTTTCTTTCTGCTGTCACCTCTCTGGAGTTGAGAAAAGGTTGGTTTGTGCCTCTCTCCCTCTTTTGGAAAAGAGGGAAAGAGAGGAAGAATGGAAGACAGAATAAAGGGGAAGATTAGGAATAGGATAGAAAAAAAGAGAAACTTTCTAATTCACTATGATTTCTTTCTAAAATCTTGATTTTTGTCTGAAATTAATTACACAGAAATTATCTTTTTAAAAAATCCCCACTACTTATACTGGAAAGGTTCCACTGGATTATTTTTAAGATCTCTTGTGAATTCTTTTTCTGCGATTTTTATTTTTTTTTTATCTTTTGAGGTGTTTAAAGTTTCATATATTATGTATTTTTCCATCAGACACCACTCTGAATCCTAGTTCTCTACTCACTCTTGGGTTGTCGAGTGCCAAAGTGCAGAATGTGCTTCCTATACTTCTCTATGTGTGTCTGAATTAAATGCAGATTTTCATTTTATTGAGGCAGAGTCTGTATTATTTGCCTTCTATTTCTATCATGCATGGTAGGATTTTTAAGGACAGGATTGTGCCTGTCAGGCTGGTTTTTTAATATTTTTTATTCGTAATTTCTGTATCTTTATTTTATGCTGTTTTCTGCCTGTTTCTCCAAAGGAGTGCCCAGTTTTCCGAGAGTTTATTCTTCCTTGGTGGCTGCCATGCTTTTTTGCTCTTCTGATATACACTGCCTCCTTCGGCTCATTTAACCCCAAAAGTCAAGTACCTTCCCTGCTTCACCTTCCCATCTTCCCCTTCATCCTCTCCAAGCCAGGATCCCCTGCACTGTGGTGGTTTTCCCAGGGAGCAGTGTGGTGTCTGGTCATGGTGAGCAAGCCATCAGCACTGGTACACACTGATAATTAAAGAGTTGGTAAAATAATGCACTGCTGAGTGCAAAGGATGTCAGATTAAAGGTTATGCAATGAACTCAATTAAATTGACAGTGGAGAGCTGGGGAAGCAGGGGTTCAACTTCTTATCCCAACTGGCAGCTCTTTTACCTCCCTAGCTATTATTAAAGAGAGAAAAACAAGCTAAACCCTAGAGACATCCCTGTCAGTGCAAATATTCTCATGAAAGTACAATAAAATCCTTAGCACGTAGATAGGACTAGGCAGTGCACTTGACAGTCCTTAATCCTGTTGACTTAAGGCATTCTCTGGATATTCGTTTTACATTTCTGTAAGAAAGTCTGAGAAGTGGGGCAGGAGATTTTCTGTCAAAAATGGTGCATCAGCATCAAATCCATTTTACATCTTGCAGATGTAGATTGTACTGAAAGTAAACAGAGGGATTTGGGAAGATAAGAACAAACACCTTAGATCCAATTATATAAAAGGAGTAACCTCAAAGTCAAGAGATTTTGTAAGACACATGGAGTATGTCAACTTTTGGCCTCTCCATGCTATAGCTGACCATATGATTCACCATGAATATAACCACATTTATAGATATTAGGGGTAGAAAGGATTATGCTGTCTGAATTCCTGCATGCAAGGGTCATTAAAACTTTCACCTGACATCCTTGTATGCACCCCAATGGCTTCCAATACAGATTTTAAAACATACTGAGAAAAGCCAAACTAAGGAATCAACATACAGATGCAGCACAGCTCCCCTGAAGCAGCCTAAGTGCTAAATTTTGAAGAATAAATGCTAGGTAGAAAGTTCTGGTTTGTAGTTGTAAATATAATCATGTATCCTGCCAATGTGATGTTGTGGATGGACAAACATGCACTGTGCTTTTAAACACAAATGATTTTTTTTTATTTTCTTACAGAATTTCAACAGGAATTGGGTAGTTTTCTGGTCACTGCAGTCTTCCTGGAGGCCTGCTCTGAAAACCACTCCATGCCATATGTGTCAGATCATTTGGTAATATTATTAGGCACTAGAGGGGAATTAAATTCACAGATTAAGACACCCAAATATCAATGTCCACAGGAATGTCTAAACTCCCATTACATCCAGTGCATATCTAGCCAATACAGCCAATAGTGCCTAGAGAAATAAAGATTAATTTCAGGTTAATAAAGGTCCTTAATTTCAAGTATTTTAATTTGCAAGTTGAATTCCACCCTTGGTGTCTGGTGACCTTCTGATTACAATCCCTAAGAACCAGGCACAGATTTCCTGGAGATTCTGTGGGATTTTTAGCCTTGTTTTCCCCCCCCCTCCACCCCTGCACCCACCTGTGGGTCTGGGCATTTGCCCTGTCTGTATCAGGTGCCACATTTAGGGAGCTGCAGGGAAGCTGTGGCTCTGGAACAACAAAGCAATCACATCAGGGATGAGGAGATGGACAGCTTGAGCTTTTCCTCTTTTGAAGGTCTTCCTCCATCCATCATAGAGTTGTTTCTGCCTCTGATATTCCACATCATTAATTACCTGTGCCTCACCAGTGAGTCTGGATGCCTCCTCCAGCCTGTTCCCCTCTATGAGTAAACTGTGATTAACTTTGCTCCCCACCCTACAAGAGGTGCAGCAGGACAAGTGACATTGCCAGGAGACCAAGGACAGCAGTGCATTTATAACAGAACTCCCTCTTCACAGAGCAGGTGAAAGAAAATGAAGAATCAAACTGTCCTTGCAGCAAATTCAATGTTATTCCATAGCTTCCCAGACCGTGCCAGGAATTTTCTAGCTGTGAGATACCCAGTCTTCACTTCCAGTATCTTCCCATGCAGACCTAACTAAACACTGCACACACAGTTTGTCAGATGTGAGAACATTTCCCTGGGGTTGGGGGGAAGTAGCTGTTACTTCAGTTGCTTTCTCTAAGGAGTTACCACCTCAACTGAGACAAAAAGGAAAGATAATCCCTGATTAAGAGTTTTATTTGTATTTGCTATATATGATTGATTTGGGTATTTTTAGAATGGTAGACCTTTAACTTTACTCTTTTCTCATGCAAATAGGATTTTCTTTATAGAAAAGTGCCAACATTACTAACAATACTGTTTTAAAAGTGTTTTACATAGCTGAAAGGTTCATTAAAATCAGTATTTTTAACAATTACTCTTTCTAATAAAAAGGCCAATGCACTTCACATACCATTTGGAACTAGGCAGTGAATTCTTTCATTTTTAGGCATTTATTTAAACTGAATGGATATAATGGTTTTCCAAAATATTTTTGTGACAGTTATACTTTACTAAGCATAAAAATTTATGAGAAAGTAAAAGTTATTTATGTTGCTTTTATCTGCTTTCAAGTGATGCCTTTCTTCTTGACGGGCTCTTGATGAGATTGTTAGAATATAGAAAATGCTGCTCTCAAAGAGATTTACTTCTGTAGCATCTTCCTCTCATTCCTTTTTCAAAGTGATAACTCTAACAAACTTAAAAGAGGGTTGTACTCATTGCACTGCTAGAATTGGAGTATATTCTGGCAACATTTCTTTACACAGATACTGATTTGCAGGTTTCTAATTTTCCATATTGTTAATGGAATAGAGCAATGTTGAACACACTGAAGTTATCCTAGCCCCTACCAGCTACAAACTGTGAGTTTGCAGCCTGCTTCCACCCAGATGGTAATTTCTGATCCTGGAAAATCCGCAGAAGAAGTTAGACACTGCTCAGGACAAAAAAAAAGTATAGATAGCAGTGCTTGACATTAGGGCTGGAAACATAAATCAACCTAGTAGCTGGGAAATTTGGATTTTGTTCCTTTTTTTTTTTTTTTAAGAAGTTGAATTTTTCTTCATGTGTTTTGGTAGAAAAAGATGGTCTTTCCATTCTTTGTATATTTGATCTCCACATCTTGAATAAGCCAAATGAAAGCACAGCATTAGTTGTGGTGAGACACGAAAAAGTGGCTTTTAAAATAACCTCTAATTCTGAGGCCCAAGTAACAAGTTCAAATAAAGCCATGGGATACCAAGGAGAAGATCCTTATTGTTCAGAGTCATAGGCACTGACTCTGCTGTTTCTTTCAGCAGTTCCTAATGTCTGCCTATGCAATTGTAAAGGATAAGCTCCAGGACACTGGAGTTTATGTGACCATGCATCACTGCAAATGATGTAGTGACATTCCTTTGGAACACCTCCAGACAAAGAAGAGAGATAAAGAGCAACAATGCCATTTCAGCCAGATAAAATGTGTTTTATCTACAGATGTTTCAAGAAAAAACAGACCAGAGCTCTACCTAGAGAATACAGTTAAAACAGCAAAACTCAGAAAAACTCACCATTCTGTCTGTGTGTATTGTTCCTGACAGTCATTTAATAGGTCTTTTGATGAATCTGCTTTTTTTTTTAGCATTCATAAACAGTGAGCTTTTATCCATGCATTTTCCTTGAACATTGAGCTTACCATATCACCTAGCTCTTTCTTGATGTAGAGCAGTATTTGTAAAAAGCCCCAGATCTTTAAAAAAGCTCAGTTGTCTTCCTCAGTTGCTGGGCAAACATAGGAAGACAATTTTTTGTTTTCAATTGTCTTTATTTTCTGTAAGAATTAAGAAAGAACAGCAGTTTCCAAACTTAGTGATCACTGGCAAACCATACTTCTCTGATAGAAACCTATCAACAACCTTAAATCTGTCAGATGTTATTGTGAAGCAGTAACAGAACCTGTTGGAATGCTTGCATGGTCCAGATGACAGTTTAAGTTTACATAGACCTTCACACAAAAAAAATCATAATTCTGCTCAGTGTGCTGCCCTGGCATAGGCTTGTGTTTCAGAGATAAACAAGACTGAAAATTTAAGGGCAGAAGTTTTGGTTTTGCTCCTCCAAGTGGCGAACATTTAACTACAGCTCCAAGAGTGATGAAGAAGGCTGTGGGTTTTTTTCTTTTTTTTTTCCTTTTTTTTTTTAAAATCAAATAACAGAGAGATGAGTTTGATACTAATGCATTAGGAGGGTCATAAGGTATTTAAACAGTGCAATTGAATAGCAAAGGCCATCTTCCAAAAACAAGCCCTTCTCAGCAGACAGCTGGAGCTCTGTCCTCCTTATAGTTTGTTGGATGGTGCCATTACCTGCATTTAGGCAACTGAAACAAAACCTAAGGATGAAATCTGAACTGTAGGCATCTCAATGTGATCCAGCCCATTAAGTTCCCATGATAATGGAGATTGTTGATGAAATTAGTGGAGTCAGAAGAATTCAGATCACCCTAACACAGAAATCTATGCCTCATCAATTGAACTGTGCCTGGAACTTCATTAACTGCATTGACTGGATCTGCAGTCTGTAGTGGCAACTTGGAGATGTGGTTTGTGTGGTCACACTCAGGTATCCCTCTGCAAGGCTAACCCCACCCCAGAAGCTGCATAATCCTCTCCAACTTTTTTGGCATTGCATGAGACTGCAGATGCAGTTCATTACAGCCTTGTGGAAGTTGCCATAGTGGAAGTGGCAATAAATGGGGTATTTGGCCTGAAAAAATGTCTGTGAGGGATTTGGGTACTGTATGACAATTATACTTGCTGTTTTCACGTACAATTCATTAAAAGTGAAGCAGCTAATGAAGAGATTGTCCGGCTTCAGGGTTTAAATTTCACAGCTGAGAATCTGTTGAGGAGACCAGAACAGATATTGCTCTTCCTCTGACTCTCACAGACACCCACACATTGAGGATGAGTTCAGATGACACTCATCTACACCATGAGGATGATGGTTTTACTTAGATGACATATTTTAGGTTTTTCTAAAGCCCTTGCATCTAGAAACATCACCTCCAAATGAGAGTTGCAATGCTGTTTCATGCTAATGACATAAATGTGACAGCAACCTAAAAACATCACTAATCACAGTTCTGCCTAGGGACATGAAACAGGAAAGTATTATTTCTGCCCTGTTTGGTGGAGTATTAAGTACTGGTTAGACTCCAGTGAAAGTAACAGGTATAACAGGGAAAATGGACCAGCCCTGTTTCACAGCGTCTGCTTTTGTCACAGTGGGTAGTTTAGCCTGTTTAGGACGTATTTTTCTAGCTATAAAAACGTCTGCAGATGATTGAGAATTACTGACTCCGCAGCATGACTCCCTAGTTTTGGATCTCTTAGGCTCCATTAGTCACAATTCTGCTTCCCCTCAGAAATCCTCTTTCTTTGCCCTTTTTTCCCCACTGTTGCAAGCAAGTGGGTACTGCCATATAATAGTGGCTGCCTCTCAGACTTTATATTGTGAGGCTTGGAAGGCTTCTGGAGAGAGTGGAAACTCCTGCTCATCCTTAAATTGCCCTGGTAAGTGGTGACTGACTTTCTGTTACATTCACTGCCTCTCTTGCAAGCTCAGTTCATCCTGAAGAGGGACTGAATGAGGAACTAGAAGGTGGTGCAAGAATGTTTTCAAGCCATATTCAGTGTTTAATGAAAAGGTGCAAAATCAGGAAAGAATGAACCACTCTGTCTGTCTCAGATCCTTTATAAAGGCCCTGATTTTAATTTAAGTTTAACCTCATTGAACCACGGTCCTTTCTCTCATTTTTACTGATGTTTCCAGGCAATCCATTAAGATTACATCTAGTGATAATTAAGGAAAGTTCAGTAGGAACAGATAGTGTTCTGGGCTTCTCAACAGTTACAAATAATGATATTAGACTGAAACAACTGCTTGAAATGCAGTCTTTATTTGTATAGGGTAAGAGGGATGGATGCAGGGAAGATGAAGGTCTGTGGTGCAGGCAGTATGTGTTCTGCAGCTATCCTTGGGAGTCACTTTTTTTCCATGTCCCTTTGTTCTTCTCTAGTCTTCTGCCTGATTTTTTCATTTTATATTAATGGTATGACTTAATGGCAAGTAGTGCCGCCTGGTAGATATTTACATGACAGCTAGTCCACAGGCTCTAATTTCAGAAAGGGCTGTGGGCAAAATTATAAAGTTCATTACTTATCTCTTCTGTAAGAAATCGCATTTTTTTGGATGGGCAGCTTGTTTGCAGAACTGTCAGTCTGCTAAATAATAACACATTTGCATATTAAAAACATAAAAACAAGAAAAGTGTCTGCCCTGAAGCACCAGAAGGATAAAGTAGTTGATGCAGGACCTTACCGGTTCTGTATTTCTTTCTTTACTTTTCTTAGGCACTGTTGATTCAAGGGAAACTGTTTCCTGAAGTCAGTTCAGCATAAAACCAGCAGCTTTTCTGATGGTGGATTTGTGGTGGACTGAGCCCCCTCATCCCATACTCCTTGCAGCTCTGGAATGAAGTGGTCAGTGTGTGAGATACAAGGATTCAGGGACACTGAGGTGATGTTGAACACTTTTTTAGCATTTCCCACTCGTGGAGCTTGAAGTTTGATCTCTACAATGCTTAAATAGTTTTAAACATCACCATGAGTATCAAAGACTTTTGATTTGCGTGTGGCCATTATGAAAAAGAGTTTGATTTTATGCTTTTGAGGTTTTTTTGTTGTTCAGCTGTTTGGTCTGCTTTGTGGGCTGTGGCTCTTCTTTTCAGACTGTGAGATTGAGGTCAGTGAGGGACCAAGCTGTTTCTGGTTTTCCTTGAAATGCAGGCAGGAGAGGGGTTTGTGATGCGACGCTCACATGCTCCTTCCTCTGGTATCTATTGTTTCCATTCAAAGGGGAAATAAAACCGAATACTCAGTTCAAATACAATGTTTAAACCAGTGAGATTATTTTCTTTGAATGTGAGCTAGGCAGGTGAATTTATAAGGCTTCTGAGGTAGTTTTGAATGCAGAAAAATAGTTGTGAGTGGTTTTATGTTTCACTACCCTATGGTGCTCATGTAAATGGCCATTTGAATTGGTAGGTGCTTGGGAATTCTAAAAATGCACTTTTGACATATAGAAGCTATTTATATGCATTATTAGATAATTTCTGAATCCATCCCGAAGTGATACATCCCTCATTTTAAGCAGGAGGTGGCTGTTGGCTCCTGCTAGGGGACGTATGTTGAAGAGAAGCCAAAGTGGGTTTGTTCAGCAAGGGAAAATCATCCAGGAGCTGGGGAGTCAGTGGGGTGGGCAGGGCAGAGCAAGGCAAGCAGAGCTGGCCCTGGCATGGCAGCCAGGCTCTGCCAACAGGGTAGGTCTCCAGACACATCTGTAGGATAAATAGGTCCACAGTCAAGCCCCAGAATTCAGATCAGCAGGTTGGACCAGAAGGAGCCACAGCCAGGCTCAGGCATGGGGCCAGCATCGCTCAGGCAGGGACCCGGGGCAAGGGCTGGAGCACAGGCACATCCCAGGGGAAGAGCTCAGCCCCTGATGGAGCCTCTCCCAGATGGTCTCACACAGTCCCTTTCCCAGCAGCCTGGTCCCAGACTGTAGCCAGGCCATGTCTGAGCTGGCCTGGGCCCAGCCAAACCTTCAGAGTGGGGATGAGGTTTTGCAGGGTCTGTTGATGCACGCAGGTCTGGGACCACTGGCATCTGGGGAGGGAAACCTGCCTTTCCTTGCTGCACTGCCTCTGCATGCCTCCAGTTATCTACAGGATTGCCTGTGCCTGGCAGCCCTGCAGCACAGTGCTGGAATTTACAGACTGCTGGGCCACCTGCAGTGAATGCCTCTTGCAGTCTTTTCTCAGCTAAAGCTTTTGGGTGTAGCTAAAAATTGATGTCTTGGCTACTGACATCATGTCCACCCTGTTAAATAAAAGTAGAGGTGATCCTTACTCTTTCCTCATTGTGCTTCAGTGTGGAGAACTTGATTAGAGACACGCAAGTCACTCCTGTACTTCCTATGCTGAAGAAAACCTTTTGGTGTCTGTTGCTGTAATGGATGAATTAGAGTTGATAACGTGTCCTCCACTGTGGTCCAGGAACACACATGAGTGTGTTGATAGATGCTCTCTTATGTGACGATAATGAATCAACTCCAGGGAAGCTTTCAGGCCCTGGGTGCTGCAGTTCAGTCTCTGGTGTCAGCCCAAATTGTTTCGGCTTTCTTGTCTCTATGAGCTGAAGACACATTCAGCTGAAAAGTCAGGCTGATGTTTGTGCTTTGCTTCTCTGGAAACAGAACTTTTTGCTTCAGATGCAAACACTTGCTAAAATAAGGAAGAAACCAATTATAAAATATAGCTATAAGATATATAATATGCCATTTATTTGTATGAGATAACATACAATGCTATTTTTATATTAATCAAAAATATCCAGGAGAAGTCACTTTTAATCCTGACTTCTGCAAAATCACTGTGCAGTTTCGAAGGAAAGATGACTGCTATCTTTGACTGTTTTGCTGTGTCTTCATGAGACATGAAGAGAGCAACCTAGGGGAGCAGATGCCCCAAAACACCACATAGCATCCTCCTCCTGCTGTAGCAGAGTTACAGATCCTATGTCTCCTTCCAGGCCACTCTAGTATGTCCTGAGAGATGAATGGATGGGCTCAGATTGAGACATGATGTGTTGTGATTCTAGAGATATTCTGGGGTCTCTGTCAACACCATCTGAGATTAATTCATATTTTCTGTTCTTTGGCACATCTGAAGAATCAGTTCCCTGCTTAGCATACAGAAAGTTCAAAAACTCCATCCCTCTTTGTTTTATTTGTTGAGAGCAATGTGTTGAAAGTTGCTTTGTGGTATAGAGGACTCCAGAGTCCAAAGCTACGGAAGGCTCACTTATTTGGGGGTGAAAAAGAGGGTGAAGATTTATACTGGTATGTTAAAGAGTGATGGTCCAGCATATTTGAAACCCTGAATGCAGAATGAGTGTTCACAGCCATGGTGTGGATTGTGCAGACAATCAGTGGAATGTCATGGCTGCAGCCAGCTCAGGAGGTTTGGCATGTTAGATTTTCTCTATTTTCCAAGTAAAGAACTTTAGGAAATCAAGGATATGCAGAACAAAACTATTCTGGAAGAGCAGACTTATTTTCTAATGAGCTTATCATAAAAACATAATGTGTTCTCTGAAAAATGAAAATGTGTTCTTCTTTGCTTTGATAGGGAGAAATGGGAGGAAACATTAGATGAAAGTTATTCTTAAGAACTTAAATAGGTACTTCTTCCTTGAAGTTCCCAGTGTTGCCTTTGGCTAGAGTGACTGAAGTTAAAATATAAGGTCCTGTTTCGAAAGGCATTTGAATTAATGAAGACTCTCTGCTGGGCTTTCTTGTTCAAAACAAAACACTCTGCCTGTGCAGGGGAGAAAAGGAAATGGAAGTGGCTAAACACTCAAGGAAAGCAATGACAATGAATAACAGCAGAAAGTATCTTCCTTGTAACACTCATAAGAAAGAGGAGAAACCTGGTGTGACATTGTGTGTGGAGCTGGCAGAGTTCCCCTCTTCAGTCTGGAAAAACAGAGCTTTGAAGAAGTTTAAAATGAACTTGAGTGAGATATTAAACTTCTAGGAAGATGATACCTGCAAGAAGAAGCAGAGATTGTACAGGGAAAGACAAACAAAGCAATGCACAGACTGCAGCAAGTTTCACATTTTGAGGAAACTCAAAATCTTTAAGCAGTTTTTAACACATGAAGCGATCATGCTGTTCTGAAGTTACAAAACAATCCAAATCCATAACTTTGCCCAGTCATTTTAAGAATTTAAATTTGGTTTCAGACAATGTGGCAGTGAGTAGCTTAATGAGCCAGACAAGATGAGCTGTCTGGCCAGGAGGTGTCTGTCACATTTGTGATCAAAGCCTGAGAGTCTTGTCACTGTGTTTTCCACATATCAACCTAGAATATGCTTAGTAAACCTCATTAGAAATATTATCTTCCCTTGCAGCCTATTTTTGGTTTCACATATTTTGAGGTGTAGTGCTTTACAAGTTCCTATTTTTATAAATCAACATTCACAAAAGACCACAGGATTGTGTGACATTATTTTCCCTCTTTTTTTCACCTGTCTATGGGTCAAACCCTACAATTCTTCCAATTTGTCATCCAAAAAAAACATCCTCTCTTATCCGGAGATATAAACACCAGAAAAATCTTCCCATTCCCTCAGCAGTGCTGTACACCTGGCTGGAAAATCAGAATCTCTGATATTTCTGATTTGACATACAAGACATTTTGTTTGGCTGAAGGGAAATATCTCAGTGCTCTTGAACCAGCTTTTTTTATTTATTTATTTTTCAGATGCTGGAGGGAATGATGATGGGTGCATTCAAACATGTTATAGTACAGGCTTTGTGTGCTCAATCCCACACCCAGAAACATCCCTGGTGCATCCAGGACACACATGGGGGTGCCAGCTGGGTGCTCTGTCAGATCAACCTCAGACAATACTGTGACCCCTGGGAACCAGGTCTGCAGTGGAAATGGGGACACTGGGCATCTGACCTGTGACAATTACACCCTGCTCTGTCCTCATCCTGACAGTTTGACTCAAATGAAAATATCTTCCTTCATTCTGACAAACCAAAACCTTCTCTTTGAGTAGTGCTATGAAAAGCTGAAATATTTGAGTTGAAAGACACATGGAAAATGTTAATTTTTCTGGAAATTGTGTTTCCTACTGCAAAGAAAAAGTTATCTGAGAGGTGGTTTATTCCCAACTGACTATAGCACAGATTCTGTCTGAATCTTAGTATTGCCATCTGGCACCCAGTTGGAGAACCACAAGAGCATATGCTTCTTTTATGTTGCTATCTGATATTTATGACTAAGACAACTTAGTAATATATTTGGCTAATTACTTTTTAAAATTCCATGACCAGAAAAATCATTGGAAATGCAGTGCAAAACTTTATGGAACACAAGTGAGCAGGAAACTCTTTTCAACCTGCAATAAAGAGGAAACATAAAACAAAGACACAGCACAAAATCACAATGCAACTTGCAGTGGTGATCATGCAAAGCTTCATTGCCCAGGTGGGAAGTGACAAGCAGTCTGATAAAATCTCGAGCTTCCAAACCAAAAACATTGACAATAATGTTCTAGTTTAAAATAATTGCTTTTAAATCTAATGATATTGTGTTGGCCCCCTCTCTTCCATGCTCCTGAAAAGTAAGTCTTTTTTCTAGAGCAAATACAAAATGCTGGTTGAAGGGAAGCATATGAGGAATGGCTGAGGTCTCTTGGTGTGTTCAGCCTGAAGGAGACTGAGGGGAGACCTCACTGCAGTTACAATTTCCTTGTGAGGGGAAGAGGAGCAGCAGGCACTGATCTCTGCTCTCTGGTGAGCAGTGACAGGACTTGAGGGGATGGCCTGAAGTTGTGTCAGGGGAGGTCTAGGCTGGATATCAGAAAAAGTTTCTTCACCCAGAGGGTGGCTGGGCACTGAACAGGTTCTCCAGGGAAGTGGTCACAGCACCAAACCTCACGCAGTTCAAGAAATGTCTGGACAGTGCTCTTAGTTACATGGTGTGGCTCTTGGGGATGTCCTGCACAGGGCCAGGAGTTGGACTTGATGATCCTTGTGGATTCCTTCCCTTGCTGGTGGACAACAGCAACTAGGAACAGGGATGGACAATTCTGGCCTTTTATGTTGTTCGAGGAGCTCTTCTGGGGCTTGCATGAGCTCCTCATGTTTTGAGATTGTAATGCTGGGAAGTGAGTGCTCAGTGCATATTGGAGGAATACACAGTGCATTGGTTTGGACCTGAGACTAAAATTCTCTTACCACAGCAGAACTAGGAGCTGTGGAGTGTGTTACAGTACCATGTGGAAACCCCTGAAGTGTTCACTGGACTGTTAAATGAATACTGCTGTAAGTTGCTATTAATTAATAAATGGAAATTTTTAAAAACAATTATTATAATTAGTAGCAGTCTTGGATGCAAAAATATAAAGCTGACTCTTTAGACCTTAAGCTGAATGAATAAGGTATTAAGGAAATGACATCCACAAAATTTGCTGGAGGGTTGCTCAGATACTGAGACACTGCATATATTACTATGCATATATGAATCCATATATTACTTTAATAGAGCCACATTTCACATGCAACACAATTTAACAGATTCAAATTGCAAAACAATGAATGCACTATTTTGTAAGAGTGGTATAAAAAGTAAAGCTACCTTTGGTAGAGTCTGTGCAGAGGAAATGAGAAAGGAACAGATGGGAAAGCATTTACATAGGAGATGGCAAGCAATTTCATTTTTTCTATTGGCATGCTAATTAATGATCTTTCCAAAGCAGGAATGCTGTATAAATCTCCTAAAGGAAGGATAATAGCAAGGTCAAATGTATCTGCTAAACTATGCAGGAATTTGAATGCACAAGTATTGCAAAATCATGTGTCAGATTAATAACCTGTTATAAAGAAAAATTTGAAGTACTTGGTAAATACAATTTGAAATGCAGATAGGAGATAGAAGGACAATGCACTAGAATTTCAAGTTGCAAAACTTGAACTCTTGAGTTGTCCTGGATCCTCCAACTTGTTTAGACCTATTGCACAGGGTAAATGTTGAAAAGCAGAGATTTGTCATTTTCTCCTTTTTCCTGAGTCCATGGATGCCTTTGAAAGCCTGCATAGTTTAGCTGAGAAATAGGGATTCAAAGACTTCAAAGCATTCTGTTCAGCTGAGATAAACATTTGAAATAGCGGAGGCTTTTCTATAGCTTAGAATAATAGTCATGATATTTGCAGTTCTTGATGTGACTAAAAGCTGTATAATGCTACTATCTCTGCTGTGCTGGGAAGTGAGCAAGTCTCGTGTCTGGCCCAGAAGGAGCCCAGCTCACAGCTACTGGGAATTCCCAATTCCATGTCTGGAGTGCTGCTCAGCTGAGTGTCACAGTGACTCACACACACCAAGCCCCTGGCACAGAAGGACTTTTTCCTTTTCATAAAGTAAACAGAAGAATTGTCTAAGGTCACCCTGAGAGGCTGTAGTAGGACTGTAACCTGGGACTCCATCCCCAGCTTTGTCTGGTTCTGGGGCTGCACTGCCTGAGTGTGTCTTTGCCACCTCTCCAGCCTCATCTCTCTCCTTATCACCTTTGACATTTTTTTTGATCTCTTCCTCTATGATGACTTTCTGCTCCTGCAGCCAAGTCTCTGAGAATCCAGTGTTTCAGTGTGCTGAATTATGTTTCTTTTTAACACACGGAGATTATAAACCTAAAACTCACTGTGGCTGGAGACCACGTAGAAAACATTTTGAATAGGATGACTGTGAGGAGGGTTAAAATATGCATTTTGTGGAAAAGACCACAGGGTCATGCTGTGCCTCACAGGTTGGCTCAGGACTGCAGTTCTGGGAAGACTTTGATTTGTAATGTCTGTAGGAAATCTCTGTGCTCACTCAGCATCCAAACTGCTGGATATTAAACTGTGTGGGGAAGTGCTTGGTGATCCTCACTTTGGATCAGTTCCACTTGCAAGTAGCTCTGGGCTGGATTCACAGGGAAGACTGAGCAAAGTCCCAGGTACAAACGTAGGCAGGAGCAGCCCTGTGACAGCCTCCTGCAAGCTCTGCTGCTGGGCTTGAGCAGAGCCAGGGGTGTCTTGAGCTTGGTTTGTGTGTCTCACATTGCAGGACTCATGGCCTCCAGCCATCCCACTCCTTATTTTCCATGCTAGCTCAGGTTTTTCTACATTGGGAGTTTTAATGACTTTTCTCTTCATCAGCCTTTAATGAGAAGTTGAGGATGTGAATTTCATATCCACAAATTACTTTTGCATCAGTAAGGCAAAACTCCAGGTACAGCTGCAAGTTAACCTTACGGACACAAAGGATAGAAAGACCAGTAAGGAGTTGGAAATCAAAATGCTGAGGAATAGTAGCACAAATGTGATTGCCAAAAGTAGTATTTGACAAGATAATAAAGTCTTCTCACAGTATAGTATGATGTGTGAGTATTCACACATCATCAAGTGGAAAACTGCCCCCATCCCAATTTTTAAAATGAAGAAAATAACATCATGATATTGTTTTGTACTTTCAGTAGTAGATGAGATGCATTAACCAGATGTGACTTAGAGATTCAGATGTGTGAGCCTACACTGAAAAAATGAATGAATACAGCTAGAAATACAACAAGGCAAGCATTAAAATTCAAATTTAACCTTGAGATTGAAGAAAATGTTAGCTATTATGTATTGTTACATTTATATGAAAAGCTTCCAATTCTAACCATTGCGTGAGCAAAAGAGACTCAACTCTCCACCAATAAAGTTTCTCAAAGATTCTAAAAAATATTTGGAAGTAAGTGTGGCTGTTAGCATAACTGGATTAGCACCTAACTTAATAGAAAATGAGATACTGGCAATAAAATAGGTAATGCTGTTTCATTACAGTCATGACCTTAGTAATTGCTGCTTTATTGTTTGATATTGTAAGAGATTTATTATATTTGCTGTAAGAATTGTTTTTCCCCCCCTTTTCCAAAACCATCAGGCATTTGAATTGGAAAATATCTGTTAGATTATCCTATCATTCTATCTATTAGATTATAGTTCGTGTATCCCCTGCTGGGCAATGTCTTGTCCAGTTCTGTTGCAAATATCTTGAAGTATTGTTTTGTGTGAAATGGACTAGAAGGTTATTCTACAGACTGAAATGCAGAGTATTCTTACCATGGAAATATTTTTCCCTCTGGTGAGTTGAGTTCCAGGGTTACTTCCATCTTATTCCTGCTGTTTGTTTGTTTGTTTGTTTGTTTGTTTGTTTTATTTATTAACCCATTCTTCCTCAGAGTAGTCACTCTTTGCCAGGACTGAAATCCATATTAAAAGGGATTCCTTTTAACAACTCACATGATTGTGTTTCTGTTATTGAAGAAAATAGGAGAATGTGCATTTTTTCATCAAATCTGTAGAACACTTGTGCAATTATTAGTGAATAAAGGCAAAAAAAAGCAGCACAGTAGAGGTGGTGGCCTTTGGAAATTCAAACTCAAAGAAATTCCCCAGTGCCACTAAGCTATTAACATCCTGATGTCAATGGAATTCCTGGGGCAAAATGTAGTAAAAGTTTAAAAGCAAAAATCAAATGAAAAAACGAAGAGTTCCCCTAGCCTCTTTTGTGTGCCCAGGCCTAGTGAATAATATTAGAAAGACTTTTTAAAAACTGCACTACAAGGGATAAATATTAACACAAGAAACTGTAGCTGATATTGAAGAAATGTAGCCAGCAGATTACAACCTTGGATGTGTAATGAGCTCTCACATTCTTCTCTCACTTCAAACTTGTAAGAATCTTTCAAACTCTGCAATGATCTGCCATTGTGCCAATCAATTTTTAGCATTTGTCTTTATTGAGTGGCCAGGTGAGGGATATAAGTAACTAGCAATAAAGGAGTCCTGGGTACAGAGGTTTACAGGGGTTGTGTGTATTTACCTTCAAAAGTAGATTAGAAAAAAATCACCTGCTGAATGTATCTACCTCATACATCAAATATACACAGGAAATTAATACCTGAATATCGGGGGGGGGGGGGGGGGGGGGGGGGGGGGAGGGAGGGGGAAATGTAAATCAAGAATTAGCAAAATCTACCTATTTTTAGAATAAATAAGTGTTCTTAAAGAGCCAGTGTTGAAAGGACACCAAATGATTATTCTGCACTCTGTGCTGCCACCCTGTCCGCAGTCTCCTCTGCCTCAGTTTCCCTTCAGAGCTGCTTCTCACTGGTTTCTTCCTGAGGCTCCCCTGCCTGAGGCAGGACAAGGGTCATTTGTATGGCAGAAGGCCAATCCCAGCCTTGCTGGGAGCTGAACACCGTGAAGGGACTTGAAATTAAGTAATTTACCCATAAGAATAAAAGACTGAGCTCTATTTTTAGAAGCCTGAGTGAGTTCTGACAGACTCAGTATTTCATTTCAGCTCATCTCACCGCTGGCCCTCCTGAGCCCAGGGCTATCCTCTGCACTCCAGAATTCAGCAAGTAACATCATTAATGGTTTTGATGGAATTGGCTTCCTTTTAGCCAAGCACATTCCACTGGGGCCTGGAGACTCTTTTCAGAGGCAGTCTCCCATAGATAAGCTGCCTTGGCCAAACTTCCAAAAACTCACTCAGATTATTTAATTGAACCTCTCACTCTCAAAAGGAGGTATTGCTTATTCTCAAAGACTTAATAGGTCTCCTGGTCTAGAGAATTCCCTCTGATCATTATAAGAGGTAGAGTCATTAATATCAGCTCATCAAATTTTGCTGCTCTGTCATATTTTCCCTTCTTTTAATTTTACTGAAAGTGTTACATTAACACAGTTCTTCTGAAGAAATGTGAATATCTTTGACCTGATTTTCCTCTTGACTGACCATATTTTCAAAACAGGTTATTTTCTTCATCAGCCTGTGTTAGTTTGAAAAAAAATTTAATTTCCTTCTCAAAGAATGGGAAAAACACTTCAGATCTGATAACTGCCCCAAGAGTCAAATTGGGGTCAGATGGATGCAGTCAGACCTAAAAAGCACATATTCGCTTGTCCAATAGTTTTCATGCATTATAATTTAGGGGCTTAAACACAGCACAGATACTCCGCATTTTTTGAGTTATTCCAAAACTCATCATCTGTGGGGAGAGGGCAGTGTGGGATAGTTTCCAATGACAAAACTGATCTCTCTTAGGATCCTCTTTTTCACTGAAATTTTCCTGGATTGGTGATACCACTTCAATGTTCTCTCTGATAGACACACAGGAGGCTCCCAAAACCTTGTACTAATTCACCTAATTCCAGTAATAAAAAGAGAGGCATCTTCAAAGAATCAAACAGGCTGGGAGATCCAACAAGGAGCCTCTTTTTAATTATCCATCTATTTAATGAATAGATTCCATTCAAATTTAGACACCTGTAAAAATCAATAGAAGGGGTAAATATTGTCCAGAAATGCTTCTGATAGTAATTTTTAGGAAAAACAAAATGTATATAATTTCAGAGAACTAAGCAGGGTGCTGCCTTTCCTTGCTTCCTCTTATCGTTCATCATACTCAGGATGGAATTAATGATTTTCTCAAAGGCTTATTCCTTTCAGACATCAGTTCAGAAAAAATCATCTGTCTTGACAAAAGACATAGAACTCTTCCAAAGCAGGCCTTGCCA
Source organism: Cinclus cinclus (assembly GCF_963662255.1). Classification (NCBI taxonomy): domain Eukaryota; kingdom Metazoa; phylum Chordata; class Aves; order Passeriformes; family Cinclidae; genus Cinclus; species Cinclus cinclus. Next base: position 6,983,443 of record NC_085046.1, read on the forward strand.
ACTGATATGTTGCTCCTTGAACTTTGATGACCTTCACAAGCAGTTCAGCTCAGAGGATAAATCTCATCTCACACCAATGTCTCTCACACCAACATGCAGGTGAAGGCAATGTCACAAATGTGCATTACCCCCCACACAAATGAATCTTCCATGTGAATTTAGAACTTGCTTAATGTGGCTTCAGATAGTTGAAGAATTTGATGGGTTCAACAGGGGGAAATAAAGGAAAAAAAGTGGAAGTTGTTAAAACATGTCTATAGATAGGAATTGTCATTTCCTACTCCAAACAGGTGAGAAGATCATATTCTATTCTGGGAGCTACTCTGCTCCAGACAACATTTCTTCTGTCTGTCCTCACTTTGTCAGGACCAGGTATCTTTCCTCTTGGCACCTCCCTTTGCCTTTCAGCAACCTCCTTCTCCTGTAACCTTCTCTTATTCACATCCTTCTCACCAGGCTGCTTTATCACTGTTGCCTTGAGATTCTCTGTTTTTTTCTTCCCTGGCCTTCAATCTTTTCAGATTTGCCCCAAGAAGATCTTTCTTATCCTATATCTTTCAGCTCCAGGCTTGCTTTCCTATCCCTACTTATAAATTCCTTCTCTCCCAGCCTCCTCACCCTCCTAGCTCCATGGGATGGCTCAGAGGTGGCTGTGTGATCCTGTGCCTCCAGAAGGAATCCAGCACAGCCCAGCCTGGACTTTGATGCCCCAGGAGCAGCATCCCTGGCAGGTTGTCTCCTGCCATCAGGCACTGCATCCTTGTGCTGCTGCTCTGGTTCTACTCCCCTGTGCACTGATAATATGTTGGTGCTGCAAGGGTGGTTTTAGGGAGATACGGGGTGACATGATGAGGCAGCCAGCAAATGTGTGCCATATTTTTCAGAAAGTACTAGAGCTGAATTTTCCATGCTCTTGATATGGAAAGAGCCCATTGGGACAGGCTCCCCAGGGAAGTGGTGGAGTCACCATCCCTGGAAGTGTTCAGAACACAAGAGGACATGGCACTTTGTGCTGCGGCTTGGGGGTCATGGTGGTGTTTGTTCAAAGGTTGGACTTGATGATACCACACATTTTTTTCCAGCCTTAATGATTCTATGATGCTGTGACTGTATGAAATACAGGCTCCAAGTGTGTATGCATCCTCTGACTCTTCTACATCCCCAGGTGCTTCCATTGTTGAAGAGGGGCTTGCTGTGCAGTCTTGTGAACTTACTGTATGAGTCTGTGTTTGTTCAGGCTTTTATCTCAAGCTGCTTTAATTCTTTTTGTGAAAAAAATGCAGTAAAATATTCAATTCATTGTAAATCAGACACTTGGCCACTCAGGTAACTAGAAAAAATTCCCCAAGTGACATGTTTTGAGATAAGCAGTCTCTCTCTCCCAGGCCATTCCCATTCTCAGGACTGCCTGTGCAGATGCACTCTCACAGGACTGGGTTTAGCCCAACTGGTTTCTATTGTGAAGCAGAAAAGCAATTCTGGCAAAGGTTTGCTATGGAAGGGAGGCCACACAGATGCAAGGGGTGAGCTGAAAAACAGGCATTTTAGCAGGAAATTGTGCTCTATCTGAGCTCTCTGAGCTGCAAGTCCCTCTTTTATAGGGTGACTGGAAATGGCAGGATCCTGTTGTCCCTAAATCTTGGCTTTACTGGGCTCTGGTGTTATGAACAAGGGTAGCATTTGCCTCAGGTTGCCCCAGGGTGCTCTGCTGTACCTCAGGATGATGGCACCAGTGATGGTGGAGCTTTGTGTCCTCTCTACTCCATGCCATGTCTCATTGATACAAACCCACCACGGAATAAGTTCATGCAGAAAACTCCATGTTAGCAGTGATGAGTGTGTGATTGCTGGTGCAGCCCTGTGAAACTCATTGGAAAAGTCACTACTTTGCCATTTCATCACTGTAACTTAAGGGAACACAACCCTGACAAAAATGACATGGAATTTCCCATTAACCTTTAAGTGCAATCACAGTGCATATTTTAAATGGCCATTTGGAGAAAAGGAATCCTTCTTGAACACAACTGGAAAACAACAGATCTATTTTTACTGGATGTTTTCAGGCCTTATTCAGTACATTAAAATTGATGGGCAAAATTTTTCTACATTCCTGTGCTATTAAAAAAGAAAAAACATCCAAACCACCTCATTCAATTTCTCATCTTGTAGCAGCCTGTTCTAACAGGAACTGAGGCAGTTTGCCAAAGGCTAATGATTCAGTTTTATATGATTAGTTTCTTCAGCCAGAACCAGATATTTAGAGGAACTAATAATTTGTTGCACTGCTAATCTCTAAAATGCCTTCAAGGACTCACATCTACCCACACTGAAGTGTAGTCATGAATCTTTTTGTTCATATTTTTGCCCTATGTTTTTAGAATTAATATATTAATGTAAGAAAAGAACAGTGACAATATTATATGACCCATATAATTTTTCACAGCTTGGCATCACAAGGATGTATAAGCATAAACAACATAAGGGAGAAGTACCCAGATAGAAGCTGGAGGTATAATTAGAGAAAATTATGAGGCTATAAAATTGTCAGTATTATTCATAGCTGACCTTGATCAATCAAACTGTCTTTAAGTGGGGCCACAGCATAACCTGACTGTGTTTCTGCAGTTTAGAACAGACTTCTGTATCTCAGAGTGGCATCTTGGTGCTGCCTGAGAGTTTGGGATGCCTTTATTCTTGAGTGTAATATGGAAAGAACTCTGATATTCAGAAATGTGGAGAAAACCAGTTCCCTTTATGATCACTTGTGGTGGGTGTTTTGGACTCTGATACGCTCAGGATTATTGATCATTTCTAAAAATGTAACATGTTGTAATCATAGACTTTTTCTGTATCCTTCTAAGCCAACACAACTGGGGTTCGTAAGGGAACCTTCAGGCCTCTTTATGATGCTGACTGTAATACCACTGAACGCTGCATTTACTGGTGCATATCACACAGTACTTAGCTCCTAAATAGCTGAAAAGGCATCTGCCAAATCTGCAGATAACAACTGTAAAAAATGTTCCCCTTTTCAATCCGTATCTGAGGCAGCAGTGAGAGCCCACCTCTTAACTCCTGAAATTTGCAATGCTTCTTTTTTCTCCCCAGGTGCTGCACTGTGAAAATCAATATTAAAAAAAAAAAAAAGGTGTTTCAATAGAAAAGCAAAAGGGGGAGAAAAGAATTTTCCTATAATAAATTGACTCAGATTGGGCCCTGTGGCCATTGCCCATCTAAATTGTCATAAAAATTAACATAGGAATTACCAGATCAGAATGTCACAGACTAATGCTCCATCTGGTCCAGCATTCTGTTTCCAGAAGTGACTTACACCAGATGCTTCAAGGGAGGAATAAAATATTAAACATTTAGAGAATACTATAAGTGCCCTAACCAGCCACTGACGTGGTCATTGGGCAGCTGCTTGGAAATCTAGTGGCAGAAGGAGCCTGCCAGCATTTCTGCTTTCCTACTAAATAGAGCAAAGAAATGCCCTTCCCTGTGGGACACTGGTGTCTGCTGGTATCCAGCCCTGGGCACAGCTATCATTCCTCCTGTCCTGGTGTGCTCACGTGCATCCAGATGCACGCACAAATCCTGCTCGTTCAAGTGCAAAAAACCTGCAAGGGCTGCAACACAAAGGATTTTATCAGAGGTGGTGAAGAGTTGCTCAGGAGTCTCACAGGGCAGTATTTGTTTTAATGAAACAGAGACATTTCCATCTGATCCAGTCGCCTTAAAATCCCTTTATTATCAAAAGAGCAAAAATGGCACTTCCAGGTCCTGCCTCTTCTATCTGGCTTTAGGTTCCTCCTTTAGGAGCCTGTGACTTCACAGACTTGAGCTCCATTTACTTCCAAAGCTGTCCAGGATGGCTTTGCTCGGACCTCCATGTCTGTGTTTCACCAAATGAGTCCCACCTTTGAAGGCAAAGCTAATATTTTTAGAAATATAAGGGGCTTTAAAGCATTAGATCCAAAAAAAGGCTCTTGAGGACATATTTCAGTCTGCCCCTTCCCTTAGCCTCCCTTATCGCCCTGCAGTAATTACATCTAACTGAGTCTGGATGATTATGGGAGTAGGATAAGAAGGTTTTTCCCTCTAACTAGCAGCTCAAAATGATCCATCTTCATAATGACCCAAATGTGTTGGCAGTAGATGGCCATGAATGGGTTGATTGCATCGCTAATGGCTGATCACACAAAATGCCCTCTGGATTAACATTAATTGGTTACCTTGGTGTGGACTTCAGAAGAAAAATCTGTCTGAACAGGGGCAGCAATTGGGTTTTGCTTCCCCTGTAGAATTTGTCATTTAAAGGAGGAAAAGCCCTGAGGGAATGGTGGCACAATGACTGGATGTAGAGAGTGACTTGTCCTCCCCATGCCTGGAATCTTTGAAAGTCACTACATCTGTGTGTAATTGCTTTATATTTCATGTTGTTGATAATTCTATATTCATTTATCAAAAATACTGATTATATTCCTAGGGATAGAAAATAGCTTTCTGTGTATTTTCTTTAAACCTAATTTGTTGACCTTTCATGTTGTGTTTTTTTGCCTGCAGTGACTGGGGATAAGCTGACTTTAGGTGGCTCAGCAACTCTAGTGAAAATAATAACAGGGCTGGTAAATCACTGCTATTCCTAACAACCCAGGAATACACAGGATAGATAAAGAAAAGCAGAAATCTTCAAGGCACAGTGTTGTATCACCAATCAATGTCAGAGAGCAACACAATTTAGAAAGACAAAACACACTCACCCAGAGTGCCCTCACCAATAAATACAATTGTAGACAATTTTATCTGTACCTAAAAAGGGACAGAAATAGAAACTGTCTCTATAAAATAACATCTATTAAGCCTGAGAATGAATCTATACCATAGATGGAAAATTAATTTTTAAAGTGTAAACCCAGGTATCGTTTAATGCCTGTTGTCACAGGGACACACAGTGACATTTTTTGTTTATCTCTGGAGTAATGGCAAAGGGGAAAACTATCCTTAGGTCTTGATGTAGGCATGGCATAAAATAATGAGCTTGGAAATTTAACTTTCCAGCTGCAGCAGCTGGGCTAGATTGCCTACAAAGGTTGTCAGATCTCCATCAGTGGAAGTTTCTAAACTAGGTCTGGAAAAATATCTGACAGGAACTGCTCAACTCTTTCTCCTACTTTGTAAATTGCTTTACTTTAGTTTAATTCCAGAAAATCAGGACTTTCTTACAACAAGATGTAATATAATTTACTGTATCTTGTGTGTGGAAGAGGTTTACAGTGAGCTGTCAAACTTCCAAAATTCAGTGGAGGACAGCCCTGGAGCTGCTTGTCCTGAAAGTTTGTGCTTGGGTGGGCTGCCCCAGCTGCAGGGTGCCTGGAAAGAGGAGATGCTCAGACTGATCTGGTAACTCAGACCAGTGTATCTTCCCATGGATCCCAGAACTCTTTCTTGTCTATTCATACTGACAATTTAAACTGATTTGGCCTTTCAGGAGGGTTGATTTGACAGGTTTTTGTGTTTCTGTCTGTCCACTTCACTCTCCTACTGCTTTTCTTAACCCTCTTTCTCCCAAGCAAGAAGAGGGGGTTCGTCCAAATGACCCTTAAAGAGGACACAGGAGAGCCCAAAATCCTCAGTCTCTTCTGCTGCAGACCAAAGTCCAAGACTTTGGGCTCCTGATGCACAGCATGTCACAGATAATCAGTGCTGCTGGTCAAGGGGTCAGGACTTCACAGTGAACCCAGTGGTGCAAATCAGGAGTAGATGATCCTGTAAGTCTGTATGTAGGTGAGAATGGAAGTTTTCACGCAGTTGATTTAGAGATAACAGTTTAAAAAAATAAGTCTTTAATTTCTGTCTGATTTTACCTTCAATACAAGTAAGAAGATTTTGACTTTTGGCACTGAATTTCTGTGAAGTTGTCTGGTATTTTGTATGTCATGGTCTAAACATGCTGGTGGAAATGGGATGCTGTTGCTTTTTCTTCTCTACAGCTTTTATACAAGCTGAGACAGAACACATGCAGTGGAGAGAAGGAGAATCTGTTAAATGCCTCATACTGGGATCCTGAAATCTGTGTAGCTGAGTTTGATGAAGACACTGCTTGCAAAGAGTATAAAATCTATTACAAATGGGGCCTTTTAGTGACAGTCAGTGGAGATGGTAGATTGTGTTAGATTATCTTGTTCTACCAGGAGTCCAAACTGCTTTCAAACCTTCTCTCTGCCATCTCCTGCAGACTGGAAATCAGCCACTGAGTGTGACTTGGAACAGCTAAGCAGAAATAGGTGCTGCATTTTGCAAAGGCTCCATGCTTGCCTATGTGCACTTATATATGAGGAAAGACAATTTTTTCCCCTTCATATTCCTCTAGCACAGTGCATGGATGTGCCTGAAGTATTCATTTGAGTTAATATATATGCAAATAGTGGAGACCATTAAATAGACATTATTTCCTCCTGTTAATGACCTTCAGTGCTGTCACACTGCTCCACTGTGGCTTCTTCCCAGTGCTTTTTGCTTGCAAACAGATGATTCCTTGCCCTGGGAGGACTGGTGTTTCCATGAAGCACTGGGCAGGCTCAGGAGTTCAGTGACACTCCCAGCATGAGGGGCTGGAAGGCAATGCCAGAGAAGGGAGCTACTTGTCCTCAGCCTGCCTACACAATGGCTCGCACACAATGGCCTGCTGTGAGCCAGATCAATGTGCCGATCGGTGAACTGATGAGTCCTGAAAATAACCTGGTAGAGAAAGATGAATTTTCTGATCTGCCTCACGGTGTTTTATTGCCACAACCGAGGTGGCTGGGCACTGCAGTGTGCTGTGTACTCAAGGGAGGAACTTCATCAAAAGTATCTCCTGGGTTTGCCTGTTATTGAGCTGAAGTGAGCAGGAGTTTGTGTTCAGACGTCTGCGTGGCTCACATGGGCACCATCTGACAGGGCAGTTTCCTCAGTCTCCTGATAGTGGCAGCCAGCAGGAAAATACTGTTTGGGGGTGAACTGGCATCCAATTCCCTGCTTCTGAGCACACAGCAGAACCAGTGCTGTCAGTGGCACAATGAGTACAACCAGTCCTGGAGGCAAGGGAGGAATGGAACTCGTCAGTTTTCTGTATTTTGGCCAAAAGCTGCCATCGTCTTCAGAGGTAACAATGGGCAGCTCAGGCTGAAGGACTTTCCCCTAGAAAAGCTGGAGGTGTGAAAATTCTTCTCTCCAGGCTTCTACCCATGAGTCACAACTATCTGTGGGCAAAGCTGGGCACACCATCTTCCTGTCACCGGGTTTTCATCACAGCTCAGCTATACTGACACATTTCCAAGCCTTTATAAGATCTTCATGAAATGAAATGGAGAGCTGGCTGTTTCAGTTCTGCTCCTTTAACTTCCAGGAGTTACTTCTCCTGCTATAGTACAGGGGGTATTTTTGCTCTGTTTTTTTCCTCCATGAGTTTGGAATCTCACTTTCCCTGTTCATTGGTTTGGGCGGTGGCTCTGGGGTACGGTATCTATTTCCAGAGTCATTAATTGAGCTGTGATGGGAATCAGAGTGTGATTCTACTTCTTTCACTTCTGAGGACATCATAAACAAACAGGATTGCAGATTGACATATTTTCATCTTTTGTAGCTTTTGTTTGTTAGCTTTTCATTAGCTTTTTTTGTTTGGATTTTTATATTTTCTTTACTTGTCAGAACATTCTGCACCTGGCTGTTGTGTCTGATCCCCAGTGCAGGGGTATGACCAGATCATGTCCTGGTGACCAGGTGCCAAATGGACCCACAGGCTTGCATAGGTAAATGGATAAAGTTAGAGCAGTCCTAAGACCACTTCATGGGGCAGTGTGTTCTCACTGGGAGCAGAAAAGGGTCACAGCTGGTGCTCATAGTGCAGCTGAGCATCAGGTCCAGCTTGCAATGATGTTTGCCTAATTCTTTCGGGAGAGTTCTGTGAGGAGTAGGAAATTGGTAGCAGCTTTTCAGGATTTCATAATGCAGGCATCCTGTCATCCTGTTCCCCTCATAAACCACTCAACAATGATCTTAGATTAGTGTAGCATTTATTTCTTTCTGCTTTTGTTAGGAGGATAATCCAAAGTTAGATGGTCACAAACCATTTTCTGGTTTTTATCTTGCATTTGTTCTTTCTGGTTTATACATATCTGCCCTGGGTCAGTGTTAAATTTGGGGTAAATAGCTCTTCCCCATTTCTGCTTGCTTTCCCAGTATATTTATAAATGGCAGCCTTACTTTAATTAGGCTCCAGTAGTTTCTGTCACAAAACAGTTTCTCCACTTCCCCAATCATTTGCCAGCAATTATTTGCATCTGTTCTGGCTTTGTATTCATTTCTCATGAGTATGAGAGACCAAAATTGTACCCACTATCCAAATGAGGTATCGGCAGCACTCTGTGATTTCCTACTAATATTTTTCAGTCTTTACTGGAAAGCAAAGACTTTCCCAGTAACTCCTTGCACTGCAGACTTTGTTTTCACCGCCTTCCACACTAGTGGTTTATAAGCCTGTGATCGATTACTGCAATCAAACCTTCTTCCTCTTCTGTTAATTTGAGAGCTGATATAGGAACTAAATTATACTTACAGGAACACACATAGTGTTATTGCACTGGGTAAATGCAGCTGAGGTGGGATTTTGAGCTTGCAGTAAATATTCTGGAATGATTTCCCTCCATTATGTTTAACTAAATTACTGGGTAAAAGCTGAGCATCTCACCTTACTGGAAGCAAAGCAGCAAAACTCACAGCAGCAGCCACTGCCCGATGGCACAAATGTGTAACCCACCAAGGCATCCAAATGGAGAAAGCTAATACTGCAGTATCATCTGTAAGAGCTTGTGGGAAATTTGACAGTTGCTGCTGCTTTTTATTTATTTATTGTACCTATGTCTTTCTCCAATTCTTCACCTATTTCTTTCAAAGTGCAAGTGGCGTAGAAGTTTTTTGGTTCAGTGAAAAGAGACCAGGAATTACACTTACATGTTATATTTGCTGTAAGGAGGTTTATTAAGATGTCAGAGTTTATGGAAAGGAGTTGAAGGACATGAGAGAGTGATTTGGTCATTAATAGCTGGGCTCTACTCCAACCTCCTCAAACCCCCTCACCTGTCAGCAAGACCTGGGAAATGCCAGTGCTTTGACATTTGTGTGCTTCAGACTTCCTGAGTCTAGAGAAAAATTGATCTCCTAAAATATATCTGTCAGAGTGACAGTGAATGAACTGTGACAGTTTATTTCTGAATTAGGATTTTATCATGAAACCATGTTAAAAATATGCTGAAAGACACTTTTTTAGCACATTAGAATGCCAAAAGCCCTTAACTGGGTGAAAGTATTTTGAACAATACTGGAGTGGCTTTCATTCAGAAGAAATATTTTCCCTTGCTCCTGACCATAGTATTCAAACCACAGAGAAGAAATCCACAAGTTAGAATCACATTTGGCTTGACCTTGGGCTGAATGTGCTATACTGTTTATAAGCCCTGGTCACAGCAAGCAAAAGAATTCTCCTGAACAATTTCACTTCTTACAGCATGGAAAGCCAGAAGTTCATTCCCATCTTTTGAGGACAAAGAAATACAAAGCGCATTTTTCTATTTCTTATAGGCACCTTTTCAGGGAGAGATTCCATTTCATTTTGGGTATAACTGGAGTCCATGAAAGTGCACTTTCAGCTGTGGGCATCTGGTGGTGCATAAACAAAGTAGGAAAGAGGAGATCAGCACTGAGATAGTGACCCAGCTCTTAGTGGGCAGGCACATGTCAGCAAAAAGCTGTCCCTCTGGCTTTGCTCAGAGGCTCAGCCCCGTGCAGAAGTCACACAGCTGTGCCTGCACGTGTTCCCAGAACAGCACTTGTCCACACCGAGCTTGACTCGAATGCTTGGGGACTCAGTAGTTATTGCATAATGTCAAGGAGGGTTTCTACACATTCTCTTACATCTAACTAATCATTAACTAATCTGACTAACGATAAGTGCTAAGAAAATTGAAATATTCTTACCTGTCTCTTCAATGGAAGTCAGATTAAGGGTGTACTGCCAGAATGACAGAAAATTAGGTCTGAAAAAGTTTGGAATACTGTCAGAAAACGGAGAGGCTGATTACTAAGGTGGTACAAAGAAATTTAATAAACTATAGATAGTCCTTTCAGATAAACATGAAGTTAATCACTTTTATTCTTTATTGAACATGTTATTGAACCTTTAAGATAAAGGTTCAGTACCTTGAACCTTTATCTGAAAGGTCAGATTCCACTGCCATCAAAATACATGGGAATGCTCCTCAAGGAACAACATTAGGACACTAATACTAAATGTGAGAATAAAATTATCGAGTAGATCCACAGGACCAGTCTGTCACTTCCATAACTAGCACCTAACAGCTTTTGATGTCAACTAAATTGGTATCCACATTTGAAATGGATCTTTACATTTAGTGAAACATCTCACAGACATTAGGAAGTGTAGGTCAGGTCCCAAATTGCAGGTCAATGCACATCCCCATGTGGGTTTGCTGTACCATGTGAATAATGGCACCTTGCACAGTTAGAGCATTACAGTTGAACGCTTCTGCCTTCCCATGCAGAAAAGGAGAGAAAAGGTTTCATAAGGGCTGTGTGGGTATTGACCAGAGTATCAAATGTGGTCTTATATTCAGTGTACTCTGATCAGGTAGTCATTGCACTGTGCTGTGAGATGGGAAGAGGAGTTGTGGATGCTCCTTCTGTGATGATGTAGCACAAGGATGAAGATGCATGGTAGCACAATGTGACAAAGAAAGTGGCATCAGTTACATAAGAATATGGTGCCCCCTCTTTTCTTATTGAGAGAACCAGTCAGAACACCAGATATTCAAAGCAAATCTCTTCTATAACTCTGCTGGATGAGTTCCTTCCAGCACCTGGGTTACACCACCAGGCTTTCAGTCAGAACTGACACTGAGAAAGGGTGTCCTCTGTGCAGTCACATCTGTAGAGGTGGCCTATTATGCTCCCCCACACTGCAGAAGATCATCTTGGGAGTTGTAACTACCAGTAAGAAATCAATGTTTGTCAAACAACCTTATTTTCTCATTCCAGAAATGGATTTGAGATATGGTAGGAGGTTTTATGTCTTACCAGAGAAGGATATTTCACATGCTTTCTGCTTACTTTTCCATTTCCTGAAATTATAAAATGGAACATAAGACGCCCAGATGTATGAACAATAAAACCAAATGGTCCTTTACTCTTACAGTGTCCTATGAGCTGGGTAGCATGAACTGTGATTAAATTTTTTATGGTTAGGACTTAAAAATCTATCCCTCCTTGACAGATTGTCTCACTGATGTCTTTCTTTCATAAAAGAACTGGTACAATTTCATGAGTAACTGATTGATTTTCAGGGAACTTAAAAATTAACATCTCTGCGTTTTCGATTTTATATGATATTTTATTTTTATTTTTAGAGAGACAAAGAGTTAAGAATAATTTAGGAGGAATGACAGGTCTGTAGATGCCCATAATCATACAAATCTCTCAACTTTAAGAAACCACAGAAATAAAGTAGAAAACACTGAGGTATTTCTCAGCTTCATTCCCTTGCAGCACATTGCAGATTTTTTTGTAATAACTTGTGATTTCCATGCTGCTTAAGTAGCTTGGGGGTTTGGGGTATTTTTTTTTTTAATATAGGATTAAAACAATCCCTTTGTAAAGACTCATCATGACGGTGCTTTAAAGTGCCATGACTGTCAGTTCACAAGTCATCTTAAAGTTGGATGGCTGACATAATAGCATCTTTTTTTTTATTTTTTCACTGACCTAAATCAAGCATTGGATGGATCAAGACTTCTCCCTATATTATCTCAAAGAAGGGATTTTGGCTTTCCTTTTTTTATGCCTATGATCAGCTATTGGTTACTTTATGCTGAGCTGTGAACTGTGTGGTTGTTGGAAGCAGCATTAAAAGCCAGGGAGTGCCTCTGTTTTCAAGAATATCCATCACTCTGCTGTTTTAGGCTCCTGACTGATTGTAAGATGTGTCTACAGCCACATAGGATATGTATTTGATCTGCAGACCTCAGAGATGAACAAAACTAAATTGTCCAGAATGAAGAAATTTAAAAAAATATGGAGGGTGAGTGAAAAATATGCATCAATCTCTTAGAAAGATTACAATGGTAGCAAATAAATTGCAGCAGATTGCTAGTGTTTGTAGACAAGTTTTCTGGCTGCATGCACATTGCTCGATCAGACTTCTTATTGCAGAGTTTTATTGTATTTTTTTGCATATTAGCTGCATCTTCACAAATTTCTTGAGACATTAAGCATTCAAGTTTATTTGACTTTTGAGAAAATTTTCAGAGAATTTGCAACAACAACATTTATACAGTAAGATATCTTGAGGAAACTAAGCTAAACTGATTTCCTCTGTGGCCTTTAAAAATGCCATTTAAGGTTGGATGAATATAAAAAAGGCATTACAAAAAACCCAAGCCTCTTTTCCCCTCAGGCTGTGTTTTAGAACTGAGATATACTGTAGAACTGAACTAAATGGAACATGGTTAAAGCCCTTGCAGCATTGGAATCTAGCATGATGGTCAAAATAAAGAGTGGATTGTCATATTTACTTTGTAACCAATTACATGTCTTATAGGTTGGGAATAAGAAAAATTAGAGAGATGATTCTTTAAAAAACGTGGAGTTAATGTGGTGCAACAAGCGAAACTGGCATCTCTCTGATGTCTCATGAACTGGGTTTCCTTGAAAAGTTTGGGGTTAGATTTTCCCATCGTTAAATTTGCTGCAAAGAGTAGCCATTTTAAAAGGAATTTAAAAATCCTTAAATACAATTGTTTGGGTGCTTTCAGAAGGTGGGGCTCTGACATCAGTTAATTCTGTAAATTATGTTGCATTATTAGTTAAATAATGTGTATTTTCCCTGATCTGAAGCTCAATTGACTTAGTGATAATATTGATTTGACAAATTTAACTTAGCTTTGGTTTTATATTCATTCATTTCATTTGATATTCAATGATGAGAAATGCTTAATTTCCATAATATACAGCAATTTATAGGCAAAGCATTGAGTACTAGAGGACATTTACATTTATAAGTCTGTCTTCAAATAGATGTAACATCTCTATTTAGGGTTTTGTTTGTTGAAAAGTGTTATTGCCTGAGTGAAAATTATATTTTAATCATCACACAAGTTTCATTTGTACAAACAGGCAGTTTTCTTAGAAATTAAACCAGATCCATTAAGCATAAGTAGATCTTATATCATATTAAGTGACATGAGATAATTGCTGTAGTCAAAGCATGGTACTTAAATGGGCTCTGGGAGTGGTTTAGTTGCAAGAGACAAAATGTCCTTCTTGGATAGAAGTATTTTATTTGCATATAGCCATGTCTGTTGTTGTGCAGCTGAACACTTTGTCCTTTACCTCCCATTTGTGAAAGCTATTTAACTGCAGGCTATTAGGCATCCTTTAATTGATGCATTTTCTGCTCTTCTCCCTGAAGCGTTTGTCCCTGTTCCATCATTGTGGTACCTGGCATTTGAGGGTAATATAGCTCAAAATTAAATTGCTGCAGAATCAGCTGTCAGCTTTAAATAGCTTTAAATACTACTCTTTCCTGTTTTTTCCTATTCCAAACTATTCTGGATAGAAGTACATAGAAATCTCAAAGAGGGCTTTTATGGTTGGGATTAAAACAAAAGGGTTAAACCTTATATTGTGCAGAGTTTGCTTTTATAATAAGCCATGATATATTTATGCAGGAAATTATATGTCTATGATATGGCACACAGTCCCTTCCTCCACTTAACTCTCAGCATTAACTTGCTCAGTATTTATGGCTATATCAAAATTATGATTTACACTGTACTTATCATTAACATCCCTTGCAATAGCTCTCCGTAGTTCTTGCCATACTTTAGAATCCAGCCATAAAATGAAGAGATTAACAGATAATTAAATTAAATCCTTAATTATTTTGGGATGATGAATTCACTCTGCAATTCCAGAAAGGTAGAGAGAGTCTTTGTCACAAGCAGTATAAATTGAAACCAGTGGAGCTGTGATGATTTATGCCTCCTTGATGATCTGACTCACGCTGTTAATTTTCTGCTCCTCTTTTAAAAACATATTAATAAAAAAATGGATATAGGAACTGTTTATTAAAATATGAAGCTTTCAAGATATTTTTTGAAATATTATATACGCTCCAAGATAGCACTGCTTGAAAAGTATCTGTCATTTTTCACACCAAATAGAATGTCCTTTAGCAAAAGGCAGGGAAACTTCTCTTTTGTTTCTCCGGAGGTTTCTGCCATCCATGGGATGCCTCTCATTGTTTTCAACTAATTCTTGATCTGCCTGTGTTTCATGCTGATCTCCAAAGGGTTGGAATATATCACTGGCAGTTAAATCTTCCAAAGTGTTTGGCAGGTATCCACTCCTGGAGGAGTGCATATCTGGAGAAGTGGCTGGTTACTAAACACTCCTGGAGAAACAACCAATGCAGCCAATAAGGACATAAAGCCAAACTTACCAGTAAAACGACCCCAGGGAAATAAATTAAAGGGTCAAAAAAAGCAAAAACAATAAGCAGTCAATTTTTCTGTACTCAGTTCTGAGTACATTTGTTCAAAAAATGACCCTACACTCGTTATAAAGCAAATTACATATTAGGGAATTTGATGGGAATGCTGGGCTGTGGTGAGGACTGAGGGTTGTAATTTTTTACCTCAGGTACTGGGATTTTTTGAGACCTTGTTAGTACTGGTTCTTCCTGATGCAGTCATGTCTGTAAACACCTGCGCCTAGCTTGGAAAAAACCACCGTGCCAAGTTTTCTAACTAATAAAAAAGTAAAGCAATTGTCATGGAAACATGAAAATTGGTATGAAAGTATATAATGGCTACTTCAAAGCCACTGATTCTCTTGTGTAAGCCTTTATTTAGAAAAGAGCTTAGAGCAGACATTATTTACTCAATAGGACACTCCATTGTGATCCATCATACCTGTAAGTGTTTAAGCTCCAGGTTTTTTAATGCGTTTTTGACCCAATAGATTATGATGGCTATAAAACCCTATTATGGCCTTTCATGCTAAGTGTTTGAAGGGGGGTTTGGAGCAAATATGCCTTTTTGAAGAATCCCTATAATTTGTTCCAGAAAATGCTTATGGTAGTGGGCTGGAGCAATTTGTTCTCCTCAGGAAGAGCTGCTGGAACTGTCACCAATTCCATCAGGCAGCTGTACTTTCCTACTTCATAAATTTTTGTATTTTAAACTGGAAATTGATATCAAAACACTGATTCTGGAGCAATTCTTAAGTCCCTCATTCTTAAATACACATCTGTATAAATATTATTTTAAGTAGCTTCTGTTAGCATGTATAACGACTGAGATGCAAAAAAGAATGTCTTATTTAAGTGCTGTTAAAATACATTATATTTTTAAAAAAATTATAGCCTGAGCCCCAGCCTTAAAGGCAACAGGGTTTTAACCTGTTAACAGAATATGTGCCCAGACTTTTAGGGCTTTCCATCTCCCTCGAGTGGCAGGGCCCTTTCATTGCTGAGCACAGGGTATGAGTGCAAGTTCCAAATTGTCCATCAGTATGGTGCAGCTTTAAATACGGAGATTTCTATTTCTTCCATGCATTGTGCAGGACAGCTGCTCCTGGGCTGGTCAGAACATCCTGCAGCAGCTCTGCCTAAGCCAGAACTGATGTAAGGAGTTGATGGCCCCAGATTTGAATGAGCAAAAATGGATTTAGGAAGGGGAAACGCATCTCCCATCTCCGGAAATTTCTTAATGGTTTCTTTTCTGCCTTTCCCTCTAGTAGCTTTTGACAGGAGGCTAATGGTTGCAACAGCCCATCAATTAGCACTCTGCCCACTTCCCATTTTCATGCATGCTGCTCCCATCCTCTGCAGCAGGCACTAATGGGGGAAGGATGACTGGGAGAGGAGAGGGAGAGAGGGAGGAGGCATCTGAAAGTCTTCGAACCACCCTCAGCACAGGCAGGTGGCGAAAAGCTTGGGCTGAGCACGTCGTGAAGGAAAGGTCCTGCAGCAGAGGATGAGCCTGCAGCACCCATGGGTGCCTGCCCAGGTGGAGGTGGAGCAGCCCTCTGGCAACTTGAGCAGCGAGGAGCTGCCTGAGGATGATCTGGTTAGTGCTGGCAGGTAGGAATGGGGTCTGAGAGCAGCAAAGATGACAGAGTGCCCCCAGATCTGAGGTACAGGTGTGGGAGATATCTTGGGGGAGCTTCTTATTGTGTTGGCAGAAGGTAATGGAGGGGTCAGGATTTCTGCTTTTGTGGTTCTCCCTTTGCTTGCTCCTCTCCTCCCTTTGCTGACTTTGTGAGCAGGTGGAGTAAAGGGGGAGGAGAGGATAGGCTGGAACAGCTCACACCACCACTGCTTCTGCTGGGACCAACTCCAGTCCCTCAGACTCCTTTGTCCCCAGGTAAAGAGCAACAGTGAAAGAAAGTTGTTCAGCAGTGTGGGTCAGCTCTTTTCTCACAGATAACAAGCAATAGGATAAGAGAAAAAGGACTAAAGTTATGCTGGGGAAGTTTAGATTGGATATTAAGAAAAATGTTTTCACTAAAAGAGCTATCAGGTTGCTCAGGGAAGTGATGGAGTTACCATCCCTGAAAGCGTTCCAAAAATATGTAGATGTGGTGTTTAGATAAAAAATTTAGTGGTGGGCTTGGCAGTGCCAGGTTAATGATTGGACTCAATGATATTTTCCAGTCCAAAAAGGACTTTTCCAAGTTTAAAGATTCTGTGATTCTGGGTGAGTTTTAGTTCCTGTGATTGTGGCAAGGTTTGGCTGTGTCCGCTCCAAGTTCTCTAATTTCAAGGACTTCTCATGGCTGAATCAGGAGGCTCCACCATCCTCCCCTCTGGAGATTCATGTCCTGGCCCAGGACTCAGCCGAGCTCTATGGATTCACTTGGAAAGCACTCAGACAAGAGAACCAAGAAATGGTTCAAAAACAACCATTTCCACATAAATGTGAATCAACTGCTTATAACTTTCTGTTTATGAAAATTAAAAGACCAAGTGTTCACCTTGATGAGGCATTTGACCACTTGTTGCTCTCTGTTAGATGCATTTTGCTAGTGAGGGTGGCAGAAAACAAAGTGCATTGATTTAAAATAATAAGGAAAAGCATTTTAATATATTCTTGGGCATAGCATTTTAATATGTTCTTGGGCATAACAAGTAGTGCTACAGAGGTCTTCCTTGCAAAGATGAGTTTGCTCAAACTGGTCTTAGTTATTCAAGGCTGTCCTTCATGTTGTGAAACTAGTGAGAAAAACCCTATAAATCAATAGAAATGTACAATACAGATTTTGCTGTGTGTTGTTGCTTTTATAACTCTTCTAAGTTTTCTAATTATACTTCAATATTGGTTTGTGGTGTATTGATTCAATGGGGAACTACTTATTTCATGTTCAAGGGGTAGATCTTTCACTGCTCAGTCGCTGAGGTCAGTAGGGAACTCTGTGGTAAAGCTCTTAAATGTAAACTGGATTAAGGAATAATTTACACATGCTTACAAATCTCAGTGAGCAGCCTTTAAATTGCTTGATTTAAGGTTTTAAGTGGACTTGGTAAAGCAATCTACAAATGCATCCTCCTGCTGCATGAGATAGAAATGTAGCACATGCTGTTTTAAAAAGCTGCTTTCCGCTTTCCATTTGAATTGTGCAAAACCCTATGGATAAAAAACTACATTGAAACTTAACACGCTGATCCTGCAAACCCTTATTCAGGTAAGGGATTTCATTCATGACAACAGCTTTATTGGTTTCTGTGGGACTTGCCTATAAAATTAAATATATCTATACATGTTTACTGCCCTGTCAGAAAAAAATTATTGAATTGTTGAAAAGTGAATGGCATTGGGTGTTCACTGTCCTGGCAGTGTTGTGAGGTTTCTGGATAGAGCTGATTGAAATGTGGTCAAGCCATAGCTACACAGACCAGGAACTTTAGGGTGATCCTCTGATGGGTTTGGGTTTATCCCCCTCTCCTGTGGGATGTAAAACCCTGGCAATAAACTGCAAAGGAGACCCTCTCAGGGTGAAAAACCCTTCACTCCCAACATTTTGGCTGCCTTAGAAAGTTCCTTTCATGTTATTTCATCTGAAGATATCAGAGAAGCTGTTTGTTTAACACCAGGGAGGACATCAGAGTGTCTGTAGCACAGGGGCAGCATTTCTACAAAAGAAATTGCACTCTCAGAATATTGTACTGCAATTCAAACACTTCAGCAACCTAAAGCTAACATGGAAAATTGAGCAAGCAAATGAAAATGAAAATGATTTCCCCTTTAACTCTTTTTTGTAAATCACTTTTCACCTGTGATCCTCCTTCCACAATAGACCATGCTAAGAAGTTGATTGCACATCTGTTCATAAGACAGTGATGCTGTACTGATGGCTGTCTGTAATCACTGCTAGTAGTGACAGCAGGCTGTACAAAATTCACTTCAGCATTTCTAGTCAGCATTTTCACTGTGAATGATGAGATCTGAGGTTTCCAGAGTAAAATCCTTGTAGTTGTAAGCAGACATCCAACAAGTTACTGTAGCTCAAGTCTTAGATGCTGAGGGTTTTCTGGATGAATGCATCTGTTTTAACAAGCCATGTGGCACAGGGAATAAGCTGCATTTCTTGCACAGAGAGGTGGCTTAAATTTTCTGTTCTTATTTAAATGAGATGCAACATATTCATAATTGCTTTAATTTATTTTTAAATTATGAGGGGAGGGGAAAGGAGGAGGAACAGCACGAGAACTCAGCCCTCCTGTTCAGGGACAACACGAGCAGCTTCTCTGATTCTGCATTCATGGAATCATGATTTGGGTTGGAAGGGACCTTAAAGATCATCATCATTATTTACCTTCATTGTGGAAGGCTCTCTTCCCACCACAGCTCAGTCTCATATTGCTGTCTTCTTTACATCAGAACATCCTAAAAGAAAATATGGGGAGCTGTGACTTGTCCTTTGATTCATTTTCTATAGCCACAATGGTCTTCTTGGCAGTCTTGAGGTTTTTGGAAATAAAGGGTATGTGTGCCATGATTGGATGTAGGAGTTTAAGTCTAACCTTGATAATTTAAGCTCCTAAACTAGTTAGGGTTAGGTTCAAATGGGGCAGAAGCTGAATATAACGTGTTTACATTTAGTAAAAAAATCTGTTTATGAAAAAAAAAATGGGCTTTTTATTGTCTGTATTTAAAGGACTCATGAAATACTGATGTCAAAAGAAAGCTCCCACGTCTTGACTGGCAATTTCGTGATCCCCTGGGAGCAGAGATGGGTTGTCCTGCTCATCCCTGGACCATGGTCCCAGCACAAGGCAGATCTTCCTTGGGGATTCCTGCTACCCCCCATCCCTCACAGAGCTGAGGGGTCCCTGTGCTCTGTGGGTCTGTGGGAACTGGGCTGTGCTGTGACAGAGCTCACTGGCACAGCTGGGCCCCTCCCCAGTACAAAAAGCTGCGCAGGGACCAGCCCTGTCCTTTTTTCTGATATCTCCATTGAGAAAAGCCTTTCCTACAGAGGCTTTCTTACCCATCTCAGAGTTTTCCTCCTCTGAGTGGAGGGCAAGCGTTTATTACCCGGGAGGTCTTGCATCTTTGATCCCACAAATAGTTTACATAAGCAAGAAAGCACATTAGCCTGGTCCAGCGTGGCACCTGAGGAACACTGCTACTGTTTAATTTGTATGTGCACTGATAAACTGAATATTTAATCTGAAAATTTCATAGGTTATACTCATGGGAACTAATATGCAGAATTTAATGGCAAATAACACAGTCAGTAAAGGTCTACATATAATAATTTATTATTGGGTTTTGTGTGTGTTTTGGTTTTTTTTTTTGTTTCTTTTTTTTTTTTTAAAGGATGTTGAAATTGTCCTGTGGCTCCTCTTGACCCTTTCTCCCTGGAAGGTAGTTGTGACTTCTCCTCCTTTGCCCAGCAACAGCACTGGAGAGTGGGAAGGTGAAAGTCTCCTTGAAGCGTGGCACAGAATAACTGTTTGGTAGATAATTGCTGCATTTAGAGAGGTACAGAATTAATGGTATGGTGTCCTTCTGGCAAAAAATTGCATGTATTAGAGAAGCAGTGCTAATAATTCAGAATGCCTCTGCAAATGGCAAATGCAGAAGTCTGCATAATTGCACAAATTTGGTGAGTGTAAAAGCCACGTAAAGTAACGATTGCTGATGGCAATGAATAAAATGGCATATCTTTCAGTTCATAAAGAAATTGTTTATGCAAACCTTGGAGTCTACTGAAATCTAAGGACTCACTCCTTTTGCTTTTTACTGGGTGCTCCGTGCAAGGTGTTACGAGTTCCTGTCTTCAGGAAAACTGGCTGTTGCCTGCACTCAATCTCATATGGTGAAAATCAGTGTTCTCCAGCCTCGGCCAAAGGTATCTTAATCTGGAGGATTAATCAGGAAGGTGGTTACTTCCTTCCCCTCCAGTGATTTTCGTATAGTTTTTTCCACAAGTTTATAACCAGAAGATTTTTCCTCTGCATTTCTCTACCAGAGCAGCTCCCAGATCACTTTTGTCCCACTTCAAATATCATTGTTGAGTTTCTGGCCATTTTTCTCCTGTGATGATTTAGTTTTATTTACATTGGCTTCCAAACAGCTCACATGTGAGACAAACAGGAAAAATATTTCTGTGTGTTGACTGTTCTCTCCTAATATCTACATGAGGGAAGAAGGGTTTTCTTGCACCCTTCTGAGGTCAGTCTTAATTTCACTGTTCTTGCTCATTGACAAAAAAGGAAATGCTTTTTCCTTTTTCTGTACAAAGAAAAGGACAACATCTGGAGCTGAGTGGTGCCAACAGAAAGCTTCCTGCTGGTTAAAAGACCAAGAGGGCACAGATATTTAACCATGAGTTGGAGAGACACCTTATAGGGTGCATCTGAGAGCGTGCAGCTTAATTCTGTCAGCCTCAGAGACTGGGGAGGTCTATTTTAATATGTTGTTTCAGTCTCCACCATCTGGGAAAGCCATTTTTGTTGTGGAAATCTCTCTATAATTAAAAGTACCCGTTTGTTTTAAACAAGTCAGTTGTGTTAGTGCATTAGGTTAGCCGAGCTGCATCCCACAGACATTCTCAGAGGATAAAGACGTGCAGTAACAAAGAGAGGGGCTATTCTGCTGTACTCCACAATCATATTCTCATCTAGATTTTGGGCTTGTACAGAGCTGAATCTTTGGAGGGAGGGAGGCCTTAGTGTTTCCTTGGTTAGCCCTTTGGGAATATAGCCAGACTCCTGGCTGAAGAGTCAATAGTGTGGCAGAATTTAGAATAATTTGTTTTGAAACGAGGATCTGACCTGTACAAGCTTTGCAAAGGGCTCTAGTGAGCATTTCTTGCCATTCCTTCTCTTGTCCTGTTGCTGCCCATAAAGCTTGGAGCAAGCACTTGCTGGACCACATGAAACAGGTTTATGGCTGCTTTCTGAACTTCACTGTTTTTATTGCTTTTGTCAGGCTGCACCTGAGAACCAAGAATCTCTCAAATAGTAACTTCACTGGCAATAAGGACAGGGGATATTGCTCTCCACAACATCTGCCACAGTTTCAGGCTGTGTACAGCAGCTGATGGGGCAAAAAGTCCTCTTGCAGAAGGACAAATTATTACATTGTCTTTCTTTTGTGAAGAGCAATCCCCTCTGGAGCACGTGAACCCTGATAGGTACCTTCAAATGACACAGGAGGATGGACTGAAGGTTTTTGACACTTAGTTCTTCACAGAGGTGCTTTAAATAGATGTAACACATGGATTTCCAGCTCTTAGATGTAGTGGTGTTCCCTGTCAAAACCGCCAGAATAATTTGTTTGCTCAGAAAATTAAGCAGTAATGGCATATATTACTTAGAATAAATCCAGCTTATTTTAAAAGCAGTACAATAATAAAATGAAGCTGAGCTTTTAGTTTTTTAAACACACATGGATATTTTTGCATAGATCGTAGGGTTTGTGGTGACTTGTAAATTCTTTCTGGACTCTTCTTCAGTCAGTTTTTGCCTCTAGAATGTGAACTAGATGTTTTGTGTTTGTTCTTGGTTCAGGCCAGCTATTTGTTCCTGTGGAAAGTCTTCCTCCTGTTTCATATCTCCCTGCTACTTCTGATGTTATGAACAGAGAACATTTTTCATATTTCTGCTCCTAAGCACTCTAAAACCACTGGGATGCTCCAAGGGCTGTGTCTGAGCAGCCAGACACACCTCATGAAGGCTTTGCAGAGAGAGGAAGCTCTGTGAAATTCATTATTAAAAGCTCTCAGGCTCTTTCTTTGGCTGCTGGGACTGCCCTGATGGTGATTCTGTTCCTGCTGCC
Source organism: Cinclus cinclus (assembly GCF_963662255.1). Classification (NCBI taxonomy): domain Eukaryota; kingdom Metazoa; phylum Chordata; class Aves; order Passeriformes; family Cinclidae; genus Cinclus; species Cinclus cinclus. Next base: position 7,005,846 of record NC_085046.1, read on the forward strand.
CCATCACTGAGTGCTCAGGGACCTGTGGGACTCCCAGCAGGAATTTTCAGGGTGCAGCAGATCTGGGCTCAGCCTGGTGCCCAGGATTTCTGCTTTGCAGGGGATGCTAGGTGGGTGTGTTGCTGCTGGTACCCTTCAGGTATCTAAACTGCACCTATTTTCCTTCCTCTTTCTCTCCTCATGCAATTTCTTGTCTGCCAGTTGTACACCAGCACAAAGTAAAGAGGACTCTGCCTTTTGATTTGTGATAAAAGTGATTCTAAAAATATATTGAAGAGTTTCCCCTGGCCTCTCTTCCTACCAAATCAAATCTGGAAATCATTTTTTCCTCTTTGTTTTGCTTTCTGCTGTGAGTTATTTTTGTCTCCTCAATTTTTTTGTAGGATTAAACTCTGGGTGAAAGAAATTATCAAAGGATTGGAACAATTATTGCAAGAAAGAACATTAAAACATGTATAAAATGCTTTGATTTAATGACAATTAATGTGGATGTGAGTTTATAACAGTTTACTTGTTTGCAAAAGATGAAAACATGAGGAAAACAAGAAAATATTTGTCATAAAAAGTTGGAATTTAATTTCCACTCATGGAATGAAATTTCAAGTGGAATAATAGATGCTGAATATAAAAAAAATTGTACCGCCTATAACATCTCTTCAGCTATAAAATAGTTCACAGCAGATGCAACTAAATCCCTTTGCTATAATATTAAAAATTTCAACTGACCTAGAGGAAACATTAAAATATTGATTTAGGAGACCAGTCTTGCATCACTAAAAAGGTGGTCTGAATGATGGAGTGGTTGGGACTGTTTTTCACCCTTAATTCCCGAGATCCAATAGTTTTGGAATTTGGTGAGATGTGCAGAGGGCAAAAACATCTCAGAGATAGTTTCATTTTTTGTGCTATGCAGTGAGCTAAACAGCAATTGCTGCAATGGATTCCAGCCTTCATGAGCCTGTGGTGGTATTGCATCAAATTGCTTTGCAGACTGTATTAAATTTTAGCTTGATGCTTCTTAGGGAGGGAAAAAAAAAAGTTTCATAATTCCTTTTTGCATCAGAAGTGCTTTGATAAAGAAGTGCTAATGTTGTTCTGGCAGAAACAGTGTCTGTGCAGAGTGGTTGGTATGGGTCCAGAGACACCAATCTGTTAGACCACCTATGGCAAAATTTATTCCTCAGCCCCTCGTTTAGAAATTTCTCAGGACAGCATAGGCAGTAATTAATTCTGAAGCAGCCCACTGAGGCAAGCAAGGCTCGTTTTCCAGGTTAGGCTCCTCAGAAAAGACAGTGAAGCTCTCCCAGAGTTATAAATATATCCACTGGTTTATGCACTGGAGGTACTCAGCACCTTTCAAAACCAGCTTGTTTGTGAGTACCTGCAAATGGGCTTCCATGCCTTGCATGAGTCTTCTAGACTAAAAAACTGCACCTTGACACACCAACCCGAAAGAATTGAGGGCAAATTCAGCATTTAAACATAAAATACAAACACATCACACCACGGGGGCTGGCACGGCAGCTCCTGAGAGCTTCAGCGTGTCCCTGCCCAGAGGGCTGGCACTGAGATAATCTGGAGTAGCATTTCACCTGTGCTGCAATGGAAGAAAAGGGACAGGGCTGTGCAAGGCTTGCAGAACCTGTCCATGGTTTGCATTCTGAAAGTGCCTTTATCAGGCAAGGTAGCACACCAGGATGCAATTTGCTGTGTGGACTCCAGATATGAGTTGGGAGCCATGAGATTCTAAGCAAGTGGAGCTCTTGAACTAGCAAATAAAAATAATTTTACTTTGAATTTTACATATTTACTAGAAGGGAATACAGAGATGATGTGGCAGATATATGGATTACAGTCACACAGAATATATGAATGTGTAATTATGTGGATAGGAAGTGATAAAGAAAATAAATGTAAAAAATGAGAGTTTGTTAAAATCAGAACAGAAAAAGATCAGTAACAGGCAGGTAACTTAATAGTGGAGAAAATCTTTCCTGACTTACCTCAGTCTGTGTTAAGATTCATGAGAGGTTTCAGATCATCTGCTGATGTAAAGCAGGCTCAATGCTGAGGAACACCATCTTGGCACAAAGCAATCTACCTTTCATTTTCTAAAATTTGTATGACATTAGCTTAATTTCTCAAAGACATCTAAATATGGTATTATTAAATTATCTTAATACAACCATGGTAAACAAATACCCGTACTGCTAATATGATTTTTCTCTCTGTAAAATAATGAATATACTTATTCACTGATTTGTAACTCAGCTGGATCTCTGACTTCTGCCTATAGAAAGCTCCAGGCCACTTCTTTTGAATCACTTTGCTTATAATCTTTTCTGGAAATCTTTATTTTCTATTAGCATAACTAAACAGAGCAAATGAAGCCTACAGCTATTACTTGCCTGTGTTAAGCTCCTTCATGTATTGCTACATTATTCTGGATATCTGATTGTTGTTCCTTGTATTATCTTTTGCTCAGTAAGACATACAGTACTACAGAAAGACTTAAGATTAAATGATAGGAGTGCACTTAGCTCAGTCTTTCTGCCGTTGTTCAGAATTATTTGGGATTTAGGTCAGTCATCTAAGGATTCATCTCCTAACTAGAAGATAGATTTTCTTTGAATCATTAAGTCTCCCAAGTCTCTTCTTCCCACATCTCTGAAGTGGTTCTTTCATTTATAAGCTCCTGGCATGCTCAGATAATTTTCTTACATGGCTTGACACAGTATCAAAGTCCATTACTCAGTTACCAACCCTAATCCGTCCTCTGGCCTCCCTGCAGTGGAACAGAGCTGGAGCTCCATCCTCCCTGGGACTCAGCCAAGCCCTGGCTGAGGGATGGCTCATGCAAAAAGCCTTCTCATAAACAGCAAAATCCCCTCCCTTGCAAATCCAGACCTAGGGACAGGGATTCACAAACTCAATGCAGGGGGCAGCAGGAGGAGAAATAGGAAAAAAAGCAAAGAATTTACATACTTCAATACAAATAGCAGTTTGACATAGATCTGGAATTCGTGGTGTCAAATGTAATTTAGAAGAATTCAGAAGTGGAGTCCCTAAATATTTTAATTCTGTTTTTATATATATATATTTTTTTTTTTTTTCTTTACACATGCTGACATGACAACCCCGTAGTCACACCACACGTGGCTGTGCGTGGATGTACAAGTGCAGCAGTCCTCCTCAGGGAGGAGAGGTGTATTGCTTCACTAAAAGGTGTTTAGAGAGAACTTCAAACGCTGTAGCAGCAAAGCCATTCCAGGAGGACAAACCTGGGGAAGATGAACCTCTCTGAACTTAAATGAGCTCTGCGTAGGTTGAAAAACCTTTTTCAACACTGCCAAATCTTTGAAGCTAAAATCTGCACGTTGTGAGGGAACGATTGAAGTGTGAAAACGTCCTGTCCAGGAGAAGGCCATAAAGGATCCCCTCCTGCTCTGATCAGTGTCACATGAGCCACTGCTGTGTCTGCTCTCTCTCTGTGCTCTGCGTTTCTCCAGCCCCTATGGCAGTGTTCAGCTCATGCCCTAGCACCGAGGAGCTGCCTGTCAAATGCAACATCGCAAGACCACCCTGACACTGAAAAAAGGCCACAGGACACAGAATTGGGGTGACCAGCTTAGATGGTGGGCTGGCACAGGTGAGAGAATAAAAAGCTTCACAATCCAGGGATGCAGAGAGAAGTTTTGCAGCGAGCAAAGGTCAGACACGTGAGCGGTGCTGTTTGGGTTGTGTGAGCGTGGCAAAATACACAGGGAACTTGGAAAGACAAGTTGACCCAGGTGATAGTTGCCTCTGTTTTTCAGTTAAGAGATAGAAATCCTTTTGTTCTGATTCTGCAAAAGTTCTCACAACAGAGCTGGGTTTCTGCAGTCCTTTTGGCCATGAGAGCAGCACCTTCCTACTCCCGTCTCCATAGGCACAAGGTGCTTGCTGTGGTCCCATTCAAAGCCCCAAACTATGCTTGAGACCTAAGGCTACATTTCCCAGGGTTGTGCAAGCCCAGTCTTGTTACCAGGGTTTGTCTCAGGCTGTATCAAGACTGTTCTCCATCACAGTCACCAGCCAGATTTCAGAAAATGTGATCAGAATGAAGAGATGGTGGTAGGCTTCTAAGGTGAAGTGATGCCTGAGCAGGGAGCAAAATTACACTTGGTTAGAGGCACTGTTACAGGTATTAGTAAGCACTTCTGGTAGGCATTTTTTTTCTGCAGGGACAAAATAACCCTTTATGGTTTGGGGCTTTTTGCTGTTGTTGTTGTCTTTTGGTGGTTTTTTGTTTGTTTTTTTTTTTTTTTTTGGTTGGGTTTTTTGGTTTGCTTTTTTTGTTTACTTGTTTTTGTGGCTGTTAGGGTGTTTTTCCCAGTATCCTTATTATCAATTGTTACCATCCAGCAAATGCTGTGTATTTCTAAAATAGAAGGCACCCTTCAATATCTGTTCAGAGATTTTGACAATGTGATTGGTTGAATGTCCTATAACTCGTGAATTGTGAATGTCTTATAAATATTTTAAAACTCCTGTTCCAACTACAGACTCACAGAAATCCATGCTGAGACTTCATTTTCCTGACAGATGCCTTTGTATTTGCAATTCTGTCTGGTCTTGCTGCTGCAAAATCTAATCAAGAAAAACAGGTCACTGCTGGTACGAGGTGTTTGGCTTGGGGCTGCAGCTGGCACCAGCTTCTTGCACACTCTTGTAATCTCAGACCATTTCTCCAGACCAGTGGGCTACAGGTCCCTTTGCTGAAATAACACTTCCACACAGCACAGGCAAGCTGGAAAAATAATATCCACTGAGGGGGGAGGAAGGTTTAGACACAGCAGTGATCAGGGTTAGATTTGTGCATAGATCAATGACAGTGAAACACCCTTGAAAAATCTCTGCCTCAAAGCAAAATTTGACTTGCCTAATGTTCTCATTTTGTCTTGTTGGGTGAGGTTATGATAAAAAGTTATGATAATCTCAAGGGATCTTGCAATTCCTCTGCTGAATCACTGTTTGCAATAGGCATACTTTTTCTACATAAATACGAATGAAAGCAGTTTCAGGACTCAGTGGCTGGAGGAATTTCCATAAAAATTTGGGGTATGAAAGGAATACAGCATCTGCCCCACTGTTATTTCCATTAGGGTCACCAACAGAGGTGTAAATTAGCTCCAGCCTATGTGTATCAAGTCAATAATAGCAGGACTAACAGGAAGAAATGTAGATTTAAAAAAACATATATCCTCTAGGATTCAGCATAATTTTCTGTTTCTTTTGCCCATGGTATTCATACCTATCAATACCTTCCAATTATCTACAAATACTGGCTAGAAAGCTTCTACACTGATCAGATATTTAACAATAGATTTTATTGTTATTCTGTGATATATATGTGGTTTTTACTTTTAGAGACCTTGAGCCTTCCACAATTTTTCAAATCCTGCACTTTTCAAAAAGCCAAAAGCCTTTAGCTGACTATCTCACTGAAATATTTCAGAGTCACTCCAGTTGTGTATTGTCTTCTGCACTCTGTAATAAGCACCAAGCCTTTACTCTCTTGATATGTAATTTATAAAATTCATCTGCTAACTAAAAGTCAGATTCACTGACAAAATAAAGGCAAGTGAGATGTCTTCTGTAAAGGTTAAGTGCATGCTTTATGTGCAACAGAGGATTAAGGATCTTCTCCACAAAGTTTTGTGTGTCTGAGTAACCTTGGAAAAATTATTTTCTTTCTTCACATGTTGTAGTTTTGTAGTTAGAGAATTTTCTGAATACTCTCTGCCATGGATGCTCTTTGGGGTGAATTCTCCAGTACCTCTTAACATGATTGCTTTTATCATCTATCACTTCTTTTTGTACAGTTGTTTACTCTCATCTGTCTTCCCTACCAGGCTGCCCACTTACACAAAACTTTTGGGAATTTTAATATATTTGTTGAACTTTCTTTTGTTGAATTTTTTTGAGTAGCCACAAGTCCAAAATCGATCAGGGCAGACACAACATAATAATTTCAGAAAATTGTTAGAAACTGGGTATCAAAAATTGGATTAAAAATAAGAAGCCAGTGAGGCATTCTGTGAATTCTTTTTCCAGCGTTTTTGAGGACATGATGATTATGAGACTGCAGAGTCTCAGCTGAGTTTACAACCACAGTCAGAAGCAAGAGCAGTGAGAGGGGGTGTAGGTAACAATTCATAAACTGTTCAGGATTATCTGTGACAGAGTCTCTGTACAGAGAGCTGGAGAGTGGCAAAGGAAAAGGTAGAGCAAAACTTTTCTGAGCACGGAGCAGCTGAAAGGTGAAGTCAAGCTGGACATACACAAAATGTTCCCTATTTCAGTCTGTGCCTTCTTCATTCTGGGGTCTCATGAAGAGAGGACAAACAAACTTCTTCCCAATACTTTGTTTTACAGGCTTTGGCAAGAGATCTGCTTCTCTAAATTACAAATGTGTTGTCTCTGAGGGTAGATAGGGCAGAATTAGTCCCTGTTGTGCTCCCCTTGGTAAACACAGCAAAATTACACCAAGGGAAGAATGCAGACTTGATTCCTTTGTATAACAAATCGTTCTTGAATATTCAGTGTGAAAATCATTTGCGTAACTTCTGTATGTGGCACCTTAGTTTAACAGCTTGTTATACTCATTCTACAGGACAAACACCCCTCCCAAGAGATCACAAGATGAAGGGGAAGGCATAAATCTCTAATATTTGCAATCAAAAGGCATTGAGGCTGTATCATGTGACATTCTATCTAAATAGGGATTTGGATCCCATTTTCAGCAGCCTTCAATCCTTGAGTCTACCAAAGGCACTAAATTAAGCAGCACACAACCCTTTCTAGAGCAAGATGATGTTTAAGCACCCTGCCACTTAATGGGTGATTAGTGTATGCCTTTGCTCATTACTCCATCAAGGAACTTGCTCTCAAACAACAAGCACTGAGAAATGCTTTAATTGTTCCTAAATTATTTTGTGGTAATTAGTCAGCTGCAATCCCAAAGAAGAAAGTGAGTTGAGGATAATGGCAATATTTCCTGATTACCTAAAAGCATGTTAATGCCTTGCAGTCCTGAATGTGGCTGAGAGGATGTGTGCCTATTCCAGAGCCTTTGCTTTGTGCAATATACAGCTGACCATAAATACCAAATTTCTGACCCCTTTTTACATTTTGAAGCATGATCCACACTCCTTCCAAGAGCTGAATCTTACCCAAATAAATAAATAAAAATAAAAAAGGGAGCCTCAAGTATTCTATAGACTGTGTGACCTGTGTTGTAAGGTTAAATCATTGTGGACACAATGGACACAATTGTCCATTTCCTTTCCCTCCATTTGCATTGATAACTTGATATGTCTGTCATGGTTTAGTCTTGCATTTTGGTGTTTGCTTGAAGGTTTCTTGGCAAAATTTGAAACCCAGAAAAGCAATACCATGAATTGTGGCTGTTGCATCTTAATTTATCCAATGGTAATGCGGGGGTGGGTTTCAGTGTGGAAGCAAAAAGCACCTCAAAAACTGAATGTGAACAGCTGATTCTGCAAACACACAAAACTTTGTGTTTATGTATTTGCAGACTTTTAGATGTAGTTTGATGTTGTTTTATTATTGATAATGAACCAAAAATCGTTTAGAATCAGAGCACTCCATAATTTCCTTTATAACTTTTATATTTCTGGGCAAGAAACATGTAATTTCTTCTGTCATGACAGTTCTGAAATACTCCCTAAATCTTCCATGTCAATCTAACAAATGTGTGTTTACTTTACTTACTGCTAAGTACTGTGATTCAAAAGTAGGGGTTTTTTTTCTGCCTAAGCTACCAACAAAGCACTGTGTATTCTGGATTATTCTGGACGGATAATTGAACAGCTGGCAGTATTCCTGTCAATGAGTACAAATAATACCACAAAAGGTAACCCAGCAGCTTTTCCTCTGTTGTTGTAACTTGCACAGTGCATCCATTTTCCCCCTCGGTCTAAACCAGGCAGCTGTACAGCAATTACTGTCAGCATAAATTGAGCAAGCTTGCAAATTTTCTTCCAAGCCATCCAGGAAAACAACTTTATACTTTAAGGTAACTGAAATATTATTTTGATACTATATACATTATATATATACAGTTACTAATATAATTTATAGGTTTTCATTGGGATGAGTTAAGTGCACTTTATGTGTTTTATCTGGGTGACTCCTAATGCATGGAAATGTGAATTATTCATAAGCTGCCTTTTGGTTATAAGAGTCTTTATATAGCTTTTGTTTGCTAATGCATTTGATAGGCTATTTTGTGCACTAACACATTATATAGAAAATGGTGGCAATAAAATAAATGCTAAATTATACATTCTGTAGTTCTGCATTAAGAGCTGGTACAGTCTGCTTCATCATCTTTACTCTGCTTTGCCTCACAAATCTAAAGATAATTGATACTGTGGAACTATCACTAAGCTCATCAAAAACATGCTGCCACTGAGCTATTGCTGTGTATGTTGATGCAGAACTGGCAGGGTTGGCCAATTCCTTAGAGCACTGAAAATCTAAATATATGACATGGAAGCTTCAATATAATACCCAGAGTCCATCTGGGGGCTTCCTAAATTCTTAAATGCGAACAACTAAAATTTATAGTTATCATCCAAACAAAACAATTAGTAAAGGTTTTGAGAGCTTGTGTGTGTTTTGCCAAACTGATGACCTAACTCCATGGGAAGGGAAGGGAAGGGAAAAGAAGATAGAGTGACTTCCATATTTTTTTCACCCAAAAGACTTCTTGTTCAGAGTATAAATGAGCCAAAGTGGTGTAGGGAGGACTCTGCAAGAACAGAGGAGTCTATATGATGTGGAGGTGGGAGAATAGCTGGCTCCAGTTACCTCTTGCCAGATTCTTTGATCCTCACACCTTTCCCCACCCAGGCATTGCTATGATAATAATTAATGAGCAGCTTTAACACAGTCTGGAGGTTTAAGTGCCTGTCATCAATTACTAATTGAGTTAATGGCATTCACTCCTGCTCTGGGACCATTTGCACTGTTAGAACTCCTCAGAGATGCCAGCACTATGGCTCTCAGGCAGGGAAATCCCTTTGGATTGTTTACTTATATCCTTGAAAACAGTGGGTACAATGTTGGCATTAATCATGGGCATTTTCCACGAGCAGGGTCTTCTTCATAGACTTTGTCAGCCTCTCAAAATTTTTAGTAAGATTTGTATCTCCTCTTGACTGGACATCTTGATGTAGGATGGCTCTTGAACTCCTGGTTTGCACAGCCTGATTGAGTGTAACTTTCCCCTCAAAGGTCAGCATTCAGAGGAGCTGTTGAATAACTTAAAACCTGCTGCAGTTTCCTATAGACTTGTCAGTGCTAATTCTGCCCCGGGTATATCAAGTGGACTTCTGTGGATTTGAGCACTTTGGGACAGCAGCATCATTCGTCTTACTGAGAGTTTCTATTATCAAAATGAGCCTGCTGCAGCAGATCCTTGTCCCTCAGGTACACTGAGGAGATTTTTCACTGGAAATAGGTATTTCAGCCAAGAAAGCAATAAAAGAGCTGCCCTCGAAGGCAGGTACAGGACACAAAGTACCTGAATTAACAACAAAGGCAGGAGCAGGAGCCATCTTCTATATTAGTGAGATTGCCTTTTATGTGGAAATTATAATTATTACTCTAGCCTGGTGTATTGGACATTTTCACAGGCATTTGGATCTTTAGGTTAAACTCTTCCCCTACCATATATAAATTTCCTCACCATTTTTGGTGCCAGCACTCCAGGCTACCTTTATATTATTGTTGAGGAGGACTGGAGTAGATGAGTGACCCATTTCATACCTAGCAATTGAATTACAGGGGAAAATAGTCATCATTTGCAATTCTGTGCTCAGCTTGAGCCAAATCCATGTTCCAAGTCCAGCCTGAGTTCTGCTTAGTGCCTGGTTTGATAATTCTTGTCAAAAAGGTGCTCACCTACTGGGTTTGTATCTTCCCTTTGGCAATGACATAATGTTTCAGAAAAGGGACTAAAGAAAAAAAAAAAAACAAAACCAAAAAAGCATAATTCACTAAACCAGTTCCACACAACCATTAATTTGCTCTCAGTGCCCTATGAACAACCTTGTGAGTTCTTCAGCCTCAGTTGAGTCTGGTTTTCAGCTACACAAAATAAAAAGTAATTACTGATAATGAACATTTTTAGCATGTGTATTCAAATTAGCTGATCCTAATTAACTCAGATCTGCTTTTCCTTAGTTTTTGAAAAAAAGTATCACTCTGAAATACAACTAAAAGCCAAAGACTATTTGCAGTGCACATTTTCCCAAGTTTCTTCAGATCACCCACATTCTTATTATTTTGGAACCATTCAGGTTCATGTGTTAATTTTTTACTACAGTTTTCCATTCCTCTTGTGTGGACTCACATACCTCCTACTCTGATGTAAGCCAAAAGGCTCCCAATAATAGCATTACACTATTCTTAAGGATCCCTGGTTTCTCTCACATCTGAATTAAGCTTTCAAATAGTTGAAAAACAAGGGAGTGTGTTAACATTTAGTGAGTTAGGATTAATGGTTATTACTTGAAAATAATCTTCCATTATTTTTTTAAATTTGCTAATGGTTTCTCAGTGATTGGCTGAAAATGTTCTCTTTTACCACTGCATTATCTTTTCTTTTTTTACGGATTTTTACTTCTTCCAAGAGTTCAGTTGATTTAAGTAGATTCATTCAGAGGAGCTGTATTTACCAGAAAAAATTGCAAGAAATATTTCTACTTCTGAAATAAAACGTTAAATGTTAACATTATAAAATGTTGCTTGCTATTTTCCTATATTTTTTTTAAGATAGTTTCATCTCTGTATTACAATTTCAGTGTTTTTCTGAGGTTCCAGGGGAACTATTGGTTAAAAGTCATCAGAGTATAATTATGAAACACTCTGAAATTAAGTGTGTGGAGGGATGAGCAACTTTGGAGGGAATCCAAATCTTTGTAAACTTTGTGAATTAGGATATAAGCACCTATTAAAACATATCATTATTCAATTTCTGTAAGGTAATGGGAGCTTTGTTTCCAAATTACTTAATCTTTCTAATTTGTGATTCTACAAAATATTTCCAAATGCAGTAGAATATATTAAGGATTACTCCTTAAGGTTTACCTTTTGATTTTTGGTTTGTTGGTTCCCCCCTCCCCCTGCCTCCTCCATTTGTTGTTTCTTTCTTTTCCTCTCTCCTTTCTGGGAAAATATTTTACAGAAAGCAAGAGTTTCAACTCCCCAAGTTATTTTAAAACAGCAGCCAGACTTCTCAATAAAGAGCAAATCTAAAGTCTTCAGAAGTCATTTCCATTTTGTCAAGCTGCAAATCGCTGAATCTCCCAAATATAGGGTATAGAATCACTGCTAAGGGGATTAGGCCAATTTGTGCAGTTGGTTCTAGAATCCCCTAATTTAATAAAAACATGAAGTAAGTGTGGTCATCCTGAGGAAAAGAGAGAATATTAATGAGACAATCATTACATTTGATCTCCAAAAATAATTTGGTTAGTTTTTATTTTAACAGGGTAATTAGAAAAAATAACTCACATTTTACTGATTTCATTTTTTTTATCCCATATAAGGACATAAAAATTAGAAGTAAAATGTCTATGTGGAACACTGATTTAGGTATATCTTCCTATGCTCCCTACTTAAATTTTGTATTTGCCATTATTCTTCATGTATTGCAGTGCTTTACAGCTGAGATTTCTGAGATATACTCTTCCCACTGACATTAATGGGAATGGTACATCAAAATCCACTAGGTGGCTTTGAAAATTTCAGATATATTTTCAGTCTGCTGTGGGAATACTGCTGAATTTATCCCTACACCACCCCTCAGAGACAGGTAAATACCCTTTAAATATATTTTATTGAAGTTGAACTGTGCAGAACAGAGATGTGAGAGACATAATGGGCCTAATCCTATTGACTTATTCTGGCATTGGAGGTGTAATCATGAGCCAAAACCATTAAGCATTCATCAGCAAAACTAGACTGATATCGTAGTGGCCTAATATTATTTAAAGATATGATTTAGAGAAAATCTGTGGCACTCGGGGTTCTTTTTTTGGTGTGCAGAGGGCAGGGAGTGGATTTATGTATTTTGAAGTGAAAACCAAGATATGTCTTTATAATTGGAATTATAATGCTTGATGGGAAGAATAGCTCTTGAGGTTGATATTCTCTTCTTGGCAGAATCACATATGGTTTTCTCTTTTGGATTCAAGAGCAAGTCAGGTCATATCTATCATAAAATAAATTCCTGACTACTGTGGCCATAAATAAACAAAATAGGAAATATTACTTCCTGAACAATTTCTCTTTGCTCTTTATACCTAGTCTTTCTCCATTGTCCACCGCTTCTGAGACTTCATCTGAGGTGGTGTGTCCAGTCTGGGGATCCCTGGAAAAGGAAAGACCTCAATAAACTGGAGTAAGTGCAGGGGTGGCCACCAAGATGATCAAGGGCTGGGTAAGGGGCTGTGGGAAGAGAGGCTGAAAAGCTTTATCCAGTCTGGAGGATACCTAGACAACACCTCTTGGATGTGCACAGCTGAAAGGATGACAGGACAGGGACACAGGTTACAGCAGTAGAAAATTAATGAATTGCTGTAGAAGTTACATTAAATCATTGTGCAATATGTGAGATAAATGACACTTGTAAGGAGGCCTCAATTAAAAATGTTGGAAAGAAGTGTTACAAATCATGTGTTTGTTGTGATTACGGCAAGAAAATGCAGGCTTCAGTAATGGGTGATTCTCATCAGACATCAGCAAAAAATGGCAATGTTAAGCATAGGGGGAATAGAATCAATTTTCAGTAGTGTGGGTTTCCCACTGCTTAATGTGTAATAGGACATCCTTGAGGACCACCTTTCAGGCCTATAGGGAGTTTATTTAGTTTTTTGAAAGGACAGTTAGAAAAAAAAATAACCTCTTTCAGGCTCTTCCACAGCTGTTTAATCTGGTTTTGTTGATCAAGGCATAGGGCAAAAACTTGGGGCCAAAGCCTTGGCTCAGCTGCAATCTCCTTGTGTGACCTTGGGTACCTCAGTCAGCTTGGGCTATGTTTCAACACTCCATCTCCCAAAAGGAGATTATTATTATTAGTGTTTAGCATGAGAGGAGCAGTGAAGCTATAATTCATTAATGCTTTTAAAGCACTGGCATACTATATTTATGATAAAGATAAATAAATGTTCTGTCCTTGCAGAATTTGTAATCTAAAAAGATTAAAAAATGTGAGAGAAAACATCAATATCCTTGCCTTAGGGACAAATGACACAACCACAGAAGAAATGATTTGTCAAATGTGGCAAAGCAGGACTGAGAGAAAACACCCAGATTTATCATGTATTCCTTAAAGAAAAGACCATGTTTCCTCTCTTAGCATGAGCGGTCACAAATATTGTGATTTTGTTTCTTTAAGCTTCTCCACCCATGTTTCTTCACAGGTGTCATTTTTCCTGACAGCATCCATAGGAGCACTACAACCTGCAGCTATTCAGTTTGATTTTAAGACAGCAGTGAGAATTACAAAATTAACAGAACTGACCCAGTGGTGTAGCAGATCCTCCCATCTTCTGCCCAGCCACAACCTTGTTCACTCTGTCAGCTCTCTCAAAGGGTGGCTTACTTTACACAGTGAAGGACTGCTATTAATAATCTATATGTTACTCATTTTTCATGGCTTCTGGATTCTGTTGCCTGGAATCCCTTTGTTCTTTTTGACTTCAGGATCTTGGGACCAGAAATTCGGCCAGTGGGTTGGAACCAAACCTCACTGGTGTTCAGAGTAGTGTCCTCCAGACTGCCGTGAGTGTTGCACCCATCCTGCTCTTATTGTATAAGTAAAGATTACCTCTATAACTTTTCTGGGTTTTGTAGAATGTAATGAGGTCTGCGCGAAACCACAGTAACACTTATTTTAAAAACAAGAATTAATCCAAGAAAATGCATAAAAGGCCTGGAGAATGCTTCACCCTTGGGTGAGAACTGTTTTCTCCACACTAAGTGGGGACACACAGACCTGTGACTCATAAGATTATTGTGCTGTTGGAACAGTTTGTAACAGGCTGATGAATAATGTCAAGGCAGGACACCATCTCCTAGCAACTCCTCTAGCCCAGAGCTGTTGCTTTTACATTTAACTCTTCTACATTTCCCTCCATGCCAGGATGCCACCAGGATGTGTTTGCACTCCAGCTTCTGCCGCAATTTTATCAATACTTCCCTTCCGCTGCTCTTTGAACAGTGGGCAGGGCAGGGCAGAGGGCTACAGCTCATTGACTTGGCTAAATGGAGTGGATCAATCTATGATGCCAACGTGATTTTCCCCTTCTTTTGCCTCTCTGTTTCTTTTCCTTCTGCTTTTCAGACATGGGATTGTTTCTGCTTTATCATGTGCTCAATGATCCCTATGGTTTCATTGAAGTCTTCCTTAAAACATGCTTCTCTGCATGGCTCTGAGTTCATGGTGTCCAAAACAAGTATTTTAAAATGATCAAATGGTTTAAATAATGCAGGGGAAAATCCAGCAGCAATCTGAACTTCAAGACTTCCCTTTGTTTTAGACTGGTAGATAGATGATGCCTCTCCAGGATGCAGCAGCTCTTCTTCAGTTCCTAGATCCTACCACATGTGACACATGTGCCTGGTGACAGCAGGAAAGATGTTTCCTTGCTGAGAGGAAAATTGGTAATAAAACTCTCTGCATATCCTTTTACTAGATTTCCCTAAAAAAAATAGGATATAGGTGGTTTGATGGAACTAATTTGATCCCAGCAAGCTAAGTAGAGAAAGTCATAGTGTCCTTGATTTAGAGATACATGAGTTACAAGGACAAGGAGAGCATTTATCAGCTGTGGAAGGGATGGCTTGTGCCCAAGCTGCTGTGTTTGGTAAACTGGCTTTTGTCTCAGATCACAGCAGACAAGACCTTGAGTCTTTGCTTAACTCTTCTTAATGTCTGTGCATTATGTTCAAGAGAACTTATCTGAATGGAAAGTAAACTCTTCATATTCTGCCTCAGTGTTAGTTAGTGAATCAATGAGGCATTTGTGCAAATGGCATTAGGGAAGTTGGCTCAGTCCAGTTGCTGCTGGAATTGTGCTGTTCACACCAGTTTGGTGTATGAACTGACATTCTCCCCATGCTTTGGCCATAAGAGCTCATGTGCTTGTTGGCTGCCTCATCTCAAACCACGCACAGCATTTAGAATTTTCACACCCAAAGCCAGTGGGAGCTGAGCAGCTGGCATTTGCTGAGCATGTGCAACTTGAAAAATTAGTTTGAAATTTGAAAATTACGGCCAAATGGGGTCCTCACCCCTCGTGGCTTTTCTCCGTTCCCAGACTGAGTTGAGAATAACCAAGTTTGTGGAGACAGGGTGACCACACTGCTGTCTTCCCAGCATAAACTCACAAAGGTCCCTCAATGAAAGGTCCTTCATTTATCTGTGCTTACCTGCACTAAAATCCCTGCTACAAAAGCCTTCAGCAGTAGCTGCCAATTTGTTTTTCTGAATCACCTCGTTGCAGCAGCTCCGCTGCTGAGCGGCAGCACTTTGCTGTGGTTCAATCTGTGTTCATTACAGAGAAAAAGTTTGATCCTCTTCACAAGTTTTGGTAATATTGCAAATCTTTCAGCATCTATTAGAGCTGGAGCTTGAGGCTTGAATGCTAATGATAGTGAAACGTAACACCAAGGTGATCTGACAAAGTTGCCTAAGGAGGTTTTCATAAACCTCTTGTACAATTTCTCTGCTTCTTTGCCAGAAAATTAACCTCTACTTGCAAAATAATGAAACTTCACCTAACTCATTAAGAAATTGCAGAGGGAAAGAGAAAATCAATCCATAATGAACAGTATCACATTAAGAAAATCTAATTAGAAATTGCTTCTCTTTTATTGCACTGATAATGGTAAGCTCTAAGAATGACATCATTACAAAATTCAGTAGCTTATAACGGAGTGAATTTTTAAAAAGTGTTTAAACTACCAGATCAATAACTTTACACACTACATAATTAAATTGTACAGAAATTCTCAATAAACACTAATGCTAGAAATGTGGTGCTCTATTCAAAAATAAAGTATATGTTATCTTGTGCTGCAGATACTTCCAAAGGTTGCCTTGATATTACTGAAGAGTGAAATTCTCTCTACATGGCATGGAGGACAAAGCCTTCCCTACTTAGTCTTACATATTTTTTCTTCAGCTGGAGTTGGGTGAAATGTTTTTTTTTTGAGTCTACATGCCAGCTTCTCCTTAGAAATGTTATTTGAATATGGATGAAGGTTTTTGAGGCAGGGACTTGAACAAAATCTAAAGCTTTCCAATGTAACATCCAATATTTTCTTTTCAAATTATTTTTAATTTCTTCAGAAAGAAACAAAATTAAGAATGCTCCTACTACCTGGAAACAGACCCGAATTGTAAAATTTTATCCAGAGTTCCTTCTGTTGAACTGTCTTTAACTTCAATTAAAGCTTTAAAACTTCAGTTTTACAAAAGTAAAACACCCACTAATGAGTTTTTAATCAGTCACTGCATGATTTGATATTTGAGATAATTCATCAGGTTCTGGATGCAGTTAAAATACAAAGATGGGCTGCACACACATTGTATCCTATGGCCAAAGGTGTCATTTACCAGTGGTAAAACTATTTTTTTCCTAAATGCACTCAGATAATCTGCACTCACACTGAGGGAGCAGCATATCTAATATGTAATCTTTTTGTAATGAGCCTATTACTCTGGTTTCTAGGTAGAGTTCCACCAGGCACGTCTGTGGGCAGTTTTGTTCATATTCTCATTAAAAATGTCTTAGTAAGATGAGCTGCTGTTTGGCAATTTACATGCCTAGATATATTTGTTTTTAACAAGAGCAAGAGATAATTAATACACTTTATGCAGAAAGCTTCAGCTGTGGAAATAAAGAGGAACAAGATAAAAATCAGTTTTGCTTTCTTTTCAACCAGTCAATGGTTGCAGGAGTTTCAAAAAGTTTAGGAAAAGGATTCAAGGTTACATAACAAAAGAATTTCTCTAGCATGGACCTTGCAGATAAGAAACAATGTGCTTCACATAATACTTCTGAGATTTGAATTAAAACTGCCAGGGATATTGGCAGTGGAGATGAGCACTGTAGTGCACTGTTCTGCAAAAGGAGTTCATCACTGCTAACAGAATTTGAACTATTCTTTACTAGATTTCCTGCATATGTCAAAAATAAGTAATTGCCAATTATCCTGCTCAAAAGAGCTTGTGGGATACAATCATTTTACTTTAGCATAAGTGTGGAGCTGCAGAGCTCTGAGGAAAAGCTCTGCAGAGGAAAAGCTTCAAGAAGCAGTTGCACATAAATCGAGATAACTTCAACTGAAGCAAAGGCTAATTTTAACTTCCTCCTATCATGCAGGTTTTCCATACTACTTAATTCTCTGCAGCAATGCACCAACTAAAGCAATGGGTTAATTCCAATTGGCTCAATAAGGCAATACCTTTATTCCTCAGGAAAGAAACTGCCACAGAGACTGTGGCTTGCTTGCAATAAATGTGCAAGATCAAGAATGAGCCTGGGTATCCTAAGCTCACCACCCTATCCACTGGAGTCTGCTTTCTCTGGATGACCAGCAGGGAGCTAATGAGAAAATATGATTCCTTATATAGTAGGCTCTTTTGTCCATTTTTCTTTCTTTCCTCAAAGGTTATTGAATAACTCCATATAGGAGCCAGCATTTTTAATGGTCAGATCAGAGATCAGAACTAGAGCTCTAAATTTCTCTTTCAGATTCTGCTACTACTTCATTTTAGACAGGTTTCTTGTTAGCTTCCCCAGTGGCTGTAGTGGAAATAATTACATGGAGTTTATGGTGGTGCTATGAGACATACTTGTTGGTTTAGATTGCCTTGGGGTCTTTGCAAGGGAGGTGATAGAGGAATGTCAAGTGTTAAAGTACTGAAATATTTCCAGTGTCAGAAAAGGTACACTGAGAAACTGTGCACACATTATAAAAAAAACCCCTACTGAACACAAAATATAACCATATCATAACTGTAGAGGTTTGTCTACAAATATAATCACCTTATGCTTGCTATGACTAAACTCTGTGTGACACAGGCAAAATGAGTTTGACTCTAATCATCAAACAATTCTAATTTTTTTGCATATTCTTGGGTTTCTGCATATATTTGTGTGTTAATGCATTAAATTAAGGATAGATTTTTGTGAGTCAGGCTTCATGGCAGTTTAAAATTGTCAGGAAGACTCTAAAATGTATCCTGCCGTTTTTAGTGCCTACACATAAATTCTTGAGACCTGAGGATAGTAAATGGGACTGTTAATACTTGTGTGGGAGACAGGCAGAGGATTTCCTAGGAGCAAAGCAAAGAGCCCAATAGCTCCCTGCATTAGCAAAGCAAGTGTTCTTAGCTGCCTTGAATAGGAGAAATTATCACCTAAACCTCCCAAGCCCAGCCTGCTGGGGTGATATAATTAAATTATATTATATTTATAAATTAAATTAAATGCTATAAGTAGCACATCTGCAAAGAGAATGGGCAGGCCTGCCCCAGGTGATCCTTTTTGACATTGCAGGGTCCTGGGGTAGCTCTTTCTCCCCATCAAGTTAGCAGATTATGCTGGGGTCTCCAGGTTCACAAGGTATTGTTATGGGATCTTGTGGAAATCTCTCAGATTCCTGGAGCTGCTTGGACCTGTCCAGCACAGGGTGTTTTGGGGACTGGAACTGGAGGACCAAAAGAGCTGAGAGGTTCTTATGTAGGCTGCACATCCCAGAGTCACAGCTGAGGGTTTCACCTCTGTGGTTCCCTAGTTCTAGGATTGAGATTCTGGAATAATGGACCAAATTTGCTAATGGCTGCACAGCAAGTGTGAACTTGACCCCTAAAGTCATGGGTCTTGGATTGCCATTTAAATTAATCTGTGACTTTTGCCCTGACCCCTTCAAGCTGTTTACCTGACCTGACTGATCTGGCAGCCAGAAATCAAGGGAGTGCCAAGATGTTTTTGCTCAGAAATTTAGGAGAGAAAATACATAAGGCAGTTGCCTCTGAAAGATAAAAGTCGTATTATCTCCTCAGTCAGAATCCTAAGAGAGAATGAGAATTGAGGAGGAAGAGGCTGATAAATTTACACACCTGAAACTCCAGCAAGATCTGAAATGAATTCTGTGATTATACCATCCACTCTGGGGATTTACAATGTAGAATGTGTGTTGTGAGCTGCAGGGTGACCTGGTGGTTATACCTGTCACTGGGGCAGTGTGGTTCCCTCTGCCTGCCCCATACCCTTATACAATAGCATCATCAGATACAGTGAGGTCATTGCAATCTAGTCTTTTGGTCAGATTTGTGCTCACCTTAAAGAAATAGGTCAGAAAAAAAAAGTGATCTTTCTGATGAAAGCAGGAATAAATAGGTAAAATCTTTCTGACAGGTTTCAAAGTTCATGTCTTCCTCTTCAAATAAATAACATGCACAGAACTTGTTACTCAGCTTGCCTGGAAACTTGGTAACTCCTGAGATATATCTGAGTGAATTCATACTCATCGCCTTCTGTGGGAGATTGTGGCCTCAGCAAGCAAGATTCAATGTGGAATGAAAATACAGCCATGTTCACAGCACTGCCTTCCATGGGGAAACAGCTGCTGCATTTTAACGTTTGAATGGAGAAAAAAGTAGGTTAGAAGGTTTTGGTGTCCTCCCTGGAGCTTCATCCTTGGCTGAACAGATAATATCTCTCTAGGAAAACACTCCAGCAGTCTGGAGTTTTCATCCTCCTTCCCTGCAAAACCCACTCCCTGCTTTTCTCTAAGGAGGTGAGGAGGGTAAACGTCTGCAATTAGCAGATGGTTCTGCATTGAGGAGCTTGAGAAGATTCAATTCACATTCTGGGTACGTGTTACTTTTGAAACAACCGGCCCCTGATCCTCACCTGACATCCCTGCAGCTGATGTGCTGCAGGCAGGACGTCAGGACCCTGTTTGGCTGTGGATCTGGTCTGTAGTTTTGGCATGTTCCCTGCAGGTTTGATACACATTTTCAGTGGGGAAAAACAAGAATGGTGCCTTAAAGGCATGGAGTAATGCTGTACAGGATATATCTCTCTGAAGTACGAATTCCAGAAAAATTCATAGGTGTGTATTTGACCTGGTCACTCCAGTCTCTCTTTATAGCCATAGGAGAAAAAATGGCACATTAATAGTATCATTTCTGACCTAGGTTTCCTCAGGATTTCTGTGGGATATGTTGATGGATATCTCTTGACTAAGAAGCCACAGATCTCATGGAGAGCTCAGGTAGATACCTTTGGCCAATGAAACTGAAGCCACTCTCTGGTTTTAGGATTCTTTGCCATCACCCTGAAGGGTGCCAAAATAACTGCACATGTAATATTATATTGCCTTTCCTAAAGTGTGACAGAAGTCCATTCCCCTTCATCCCTGGGTTACTACTCAAATACCACCCTGAGGAGTTTGGTATTTTGGTATTTTTGGGAATCCACTGTTATTGTTCAGCCTTTTTTTTATATCTTTCTGGAGAAAGAGTAACATACTTAGTGGCTTGACCTCAGCTTCCCCTTCTCATCTTATTTGGCTCAATTGCTCTGGCAAATGCTACAGTGGTTTGTGGGTTTGCCCATATCTGCCCATTCTCTATAGTAAGCACTGAAGTGCTTTTACCCATGCTTTTCTTTTCTCATTCAGTGTCCCCTCTGCCCTTCCCTGTTACTGAGGCAAGACAAGGTAATGCAAAGCTCCCGTCCCTATCTCACTCTCTGGCGTCCTTTTTTAATAAACAGACATTGCTTTGGGCACCTCCTCCCTCTTTGGAGCTGTGATTCAAATGGTTTAATACTAAAATATACGTTTATGTTGTCACTCACCTTCATTTCTTCTCCACTCTTGGAGTGATACCAACTAGCCTGAGTGATATATTGCATTCTAATGTATTGAACTGTTCTTTCACCTCTTTTCTTGATACATCTGCCTTTGTGAGTACCTTGGCTTCATTACCTCTAAAGTGTCACCTTGGGATGGATATTTCCCATTCACCTTCTGAAGTGGCAAAGAAATGAAAAGAAATTCATTTAATTTCTCTGCACTTGGACTGAATCATTTACCTTCTAATTCTCTTTGATTGCCACTTTTACACCACGGGATTGCTGCTAACAAACTTTCCTGTGGGCTTCCTGCTGTTGGGAAACTGGGTTTATTTCTCATCTTCATAGTCGTGGTTAATTCATCTTCACCTCTGTACCAGCCTGTTTTCAGTAGGAGGTTTGCAGTAGAGACAGAAAGAAGAAGTGCACATGAGCAAGTGACTTTATTACTTGCCTCTCTTTGCCTGAAGGGTTTTCTGGCCCGACCTCATGCATCCTGCTGGTTAGTAATATTTGGGGAAAGCCCTCTGGTAGTTTTCTGGACTGTCCTGGGTTCTTACAAACTATGCCTTGTCAGATGATTTTGTAACACTTTCCCCCCCCCCCCCCCCCCCCCAATGGTGCCCTAAGGGAAAAAAAAATAAAGAATAAAAAAAAAGCATTGGTCATAATTTAATGTGTCTTTCTAGGTTATTTAGGAACTCCCTAAAAGGAAAATTTAAAAGAATATTAAAAAGTCTTAAATCAGCAAGGCAGTAGGTAGCAATCACCTAGCTGTTGTTCCTGGAGGATTGTCAAGTCTGTAAACCAAGGCAGATGTTGTGCATATAAAGAAATGACCCATCCCCTGGAGTCTGAAAGCACTCAAAGAGCAAGGGAATTACTGCTGGTACTGCAGGGCTTTCCCTCTCCTGGGCAAGGAGTGAAAGGCTCTCAAATTCCCACCTCTCTACCCTGGGGCTGGTTGGTTGTCCTCTGTTTGCCTAGATACAGGAGAGGGTTATATCAGGACAAATATTTCTGCTGCTTCTAGTAGAATTTAACTTCGAGATCAATCTGTTCAAAATGTGGCTGCTTAAACTTGTTGACTCAGTCAGCCCTAATTACAGAGGCAGTGATTGTGTGATGCTGGAATTATGTAATTCTCTCATTCTTCCTCCCCTGATTTTATTTATTCTCATTCTACATTCTATTCCCGGCATCAAAAGCCTTGTCTCTTTCTATTTATTTTTTTTTTCAGTTCAGCAGAAATGAAAATTTATAGACATGGACCAGTTTCTGATTTTAGTCCATCTTAAAGGATGGACTACATTGCATTTAGCAGCACTGAGATTAATTTTTCTCTCAAGCTTTTTTATTTTTTCTTGTTGGACTCTTCTTTCTTAGCCCTGCCCACCAACAGTTATCTGATCCCCATAAATACAAAGTTTTGCTCTTTGTAGGATTAATCATCTGACATGATTCTTCCAAAGCATCTTTTGGCTTTCTTTACTCACTTACCAAATCTCTTCTACCACTTGCTCAGATATTATTTATTTTCATTAACAAAAGTGTGCATAACTGTTATTATTTTTTTTGTCTGGTGGGTAAATCAAACCTTCTTATTGGCACAAAAAATTCCCTGGTGCATTTAAGGTAATAGTTAACCACAATTCTTCTGCTTCATCAGGGCCTTAACACATAGAGACAATAAAATAGTGAGTGGCTTTTGGTTGGTTGGTTGGTTGGTTTGGGGTTTGGTTTCATTTTGTTTGTTAGTATTATTTTTATTTAACTTGCACCTCTGCAAAACAAAACAGTTGTGAATTGGTCCTTCCATTGGAGCAACTGGAATACAACCCTCTGCTCTTTAATTCCAGAACATGTTGGCAGCCTGGATTAAGCATCACTGAAAGGACAAATTAAAACAGTCAGATTCTCTGTGCTTTACTTTAAATCGAATTAGTTCTTTTTGACCAGCACCTCTTTGTACCCCTAGGGAAGTTCATAATTCTTTGATTTTCTACCCCAATTTTCTAAACAGAGATTCTGATATGATGCATTTAGCAGCTTCAATGTTGAACTTTTCTGTTGCACTCTTTGGTGACTATATACTTAATATTTAATTCTTGGGAGATTTTATAATTTATTAGATTCTGCTTCATTAGAAGCATCCTTTAGACTACATTCTCATTAAAAGATTCTGTATTCATTAGGACTAGACCCTTCTCCTTTATTAGCCCAGAGATTACAATTCCTGACCCACATGAAAGGCAGCTGTTGTCCAGTTTTCAAGCCTTAGAAATCATCTTCTCTATCTAGTTCATCCTGTGGGGGGACCAAGAAAACAACCATCAGCAGCCATCCCTGAACTTTTGTGTCACTATCCAAACCTGTCCAAAACTACTGAAGGAACTGGAAACTCACAGAAACACTTTCGTGAAGAATCCAGCATTTGATGAGTGGAATTACTGTGGAGAGAAATTTAGAGAAGTTTCCATGTACCCTGTAGATAGTAAACAAAATTGTCCAGCTGATCAAGATGCTCACCTCCTCAACACACACAGGCACTTGGCAAAAGATAAAGTTGCCAATAAGAAGGTTGGGGTTTTTTGTTGTTTTTTTGTTTTTTTTTTTTTTCCCTCACTCTGGAAATTCTTTATCCAGCTACTTCTCATTAATAAAAAGGGAAAAGATATTCCTGAATCACCTAGATGTCCAGAGTTCCTTGAGAATGAAAAGAAGATAATGAACAGAACTTGCTTGAGCAAAGTTACCAGTTTAAAAGAGTACAGGAAAGGAAAGGTCAGGTCTAGGTCTACACAGAAAGTCTTCTGTAGAGCTGTAGTTAATAATAATAATAATAATAATAATAAAAATCCTGATTCAACATCCAATGCCTCCTCTTTGCCTAAGCGTGAGTATCTAAATCAGCAGATAAATAAATAACTAGAACAAAGCCAATTGTTACAACTCTGAGAAATTCACAACAGAGAATCAAACACTAGAGATGGGGATGAGGGGAGGTAATTAAAACAAATTGGAAACTTTAATAAGTAGAAATAAAAATGGAGGACTTCTATCAGTGGGTAATCTTGATTGCAAAAGTTGCTGCAGATGGCTTTCAGCCTTAGAGGATTTCAGCTGGGAGGTTCTTCAGCAGCACAATGAGCTGTGTGAGTGCTGACCCTTTGTAAGTACCTAAACTAATCTTCATTTGAAATATCTGGGGAATTGGGAAACAACTGACACTTACCCCAGCTTTTCTCAGGTGTGTTTTGCAAAAGGGTCCCAGCAGACCTGATGGAACTGTTCACAAAGTCATCAGTAATCTTCCCAACCTTATCTGTTCTGGTACTTGTGTTAAAAATGAAAATGCCCTGGTGAAATTAATGCAAAATACAGTCGGGAGCATAATGGAAACACTTTTCTGATAGTCTTTACAGTGCTGCAAGCATCCCTCACTTCTCTCTTTCAAAAAAGATATAATAGTTCTCTTTACTGTTTTGTTAAATTTGAAAGAGGAACATGTAAGTGTTTTTTACTTTTCTTTTTTTGACCAATTTTTAGTAACCTAAAATGCAAATTGGATGAGGACAACATATAATCTCCTGCCTTATTTTTTCCTTTTTTTCTCGCAGAAAAGATATGCTCAGTATTTTAATAACACCATCTGTCACAGTAGCAAGTGCCAAGCTGCAATATTGATCTTGTCACTTTGGGGAATGGTATGGTATTTAGGATTATAAATAACATTTTTCTTTGCTCTGTTCATGTGTTAGTTTTTATATAGAATCCAAACTCAAGAAACCACTCTTGCCATCTAATAAGGCAAGCACTTTCCTAGAATCCACAGCAGAGTGTCACTAAGACCCGAAGCAGTGTTTGTATTATTACCTGTCACAGCTCAGTACAGTGAATGACCCAATTGGTCCATGAGATTTATATAGTGGCAAGTATAGCCACAACTAAGCAAAGATGATATCTTCTGGTGACCATAAGTCATCACTGGGCAGTAGTTTCCTCTCTTTTAAAGAAAGAAGATTTTGCTGATGAGATTTGAAATTAAGAGCACTCAAGGTGAGGTTACAAAAAAAAAACAAGCAAGTGCTGCATATTTTGCAATTCTATGTGTTGAACAACAATCTCAGTTGTTTTTTTTTTTTTTTGCTTGTTCATTTTTGTTTTGTTTTTTTTTTTTTTTTTAGGCTCAGTCCCTTTCAGATCACTTGGATTTTGGTTAAAATCTTCATTTAGTTTGCCCTGGGAAAGAGAACATGCAGTATTGCAGCCAGTCCAAACAGACTCTCTAGAGAGGCCAGGATGGTGGTGTCAGGTCTGAGGTTATTGTGAGCCTGGAAAGGTTCTCAGTAGATGTATTTTTCAGTGCACTGGACAAAACTCTGATGCTTGTGGATGGTTGAAGGAAAAGATGCTGGACAGATGTAAGGGGTAATTAAATTTTCAGTGTGGTAATTATGTTTTCCAGGATTCACAGGGCTGAGTAATTCTCTCTATAATATTCTGTTAGATAATCAATATTTTGATCATATGCCAGCATTTTTTTCTGCCCCACAACTTACTGTGCTTTGGGTTGCTGTGGGGAGTACTCAAATTTTGTGTCTGATAATGTGAGATGTTACCTGGGACTTCAAGTGTTAAAGTGTTAGAAATGCTTCAATACTGTTTTGTTTTCTGTTAGTAGTTCTGCTGCTGCTGAACATATATTTATCCTCTGCATGCAATTTCACTCACAACTTCAAGGCAGCTCCATGGTGCTCCTAAGTACTGCATTTTATAGATTTGCAGCAGTTGTCATTAAACATCTCTCTTGAGGAACAAAAATACTGAAATATTTACACAAAACATCAAAACCTTGTACTAAAATAATCCATTATAATCCCATTCTTCATTTTTCACAGTCTGTGCAAATTGATTTCATCTAAGATATTATCCAGCTATATTCAGGGTTGGGTCTGCTTCTTTTATCTGTTTCATTTCCTGTAACTCAAGTAATTTTATGAAGTGCAATATTTTTACTATGGAAAATAAAAATCTAGTAAATAGTCTGCTGTGTGTTGGGATCTGGATAATCCATTCTCTACCTCATTGCTTGCTTCTGCTGCCTGGTTGAACAGACACTTGCTCAGCCATTTCTGAGCATTTGCATTTAATTAAAGTAATACCTGGTGTAGAGGACAGCCAGGCTGTAGCCATGGATGCAGCAGAAATTTATACAGATGGCACATCAAGCTGCTGTACATAGGTGTACAAACATTCTGTAGAAGAATTCTAAAGAACTACAGAAAAGTTCATGTGTTAATTGTGTATATGTATGTATATGTATATATATGTATATTTATAAATGTGTATACACACATATGTAGTTTATATTTATATTTATATGAGATAAAGACAGTTGCCAAAACCTCCACAGTGGTCTCTGCCTTACCTTTGAATACCAAATGTGATTTCTTTCCTGGAATTTCCTGTGGTACAAAATGCAAACCCTGGGTAGCTCATAAGCATTGTGTGAGGCTCTGGCAGGGGTCAATCATCAGCTTTTGCAGCCATGGGAAGTCTGTTTGAGCAGTGCTCAGCCCATGATTTTTGGGAACTCATCCTGCTCTCCATGGACCTTAACATGATGGCAGCACTGTGGTGTGGCAGGTCCAGGATCCTGCTTCTACAGCAGGGAACAATTTTTTAGAATAGGAAGAGGCATTAGTTTGTGTATTATTGGGTAGAAAATAATAAAAAACCAAAAATACTTCCCCCCCCCCCCTATTTTTTATCCTATTTTTTCAAGCAAAAGGGAGTATCTGCCTCACCTTCTCCCTGGAAAATTGGCACAGGGTATTCCTGCATCCATTGCCTTATGGCTGTAATTATTCAATGTTTTCCTATATGTGGGTCTCTTCTCACAGGTGGTAATTGCTAATATAACCTCCTTTACTGAAGCTCCACTAACTCAGAGCCAGCAATGCCTGCCTGCAGGTAGGAAAGGAACAAGAAACGTCGCCCTGTTTGAGGCTTGACACAATCAGCTTTTCATATACACTCCTCTCCTCTGTGTTTTGGTGGTGGGGAGAGCTGTACTGTCATTAGCAGCCAGCAAAGTGTTGTAAGGGATGTATTTTTACAGTGAATTCAACTCCCCTGGTGCCTTATGAGCCTGTGTGCCTTCCCAGCTGCAGAAAGTGGGGGAGGCTCTGGGCTCTCTGGGTCAGCAGGAACCAAACTGCTGAGGAGAATGGGAAAATGGCAATAATCTCAGCTTTTCCTTTCCAGTGTGGGCTGACTTGCCTGGCCTGGGGACCCGGGGGGGGGATGAGGTTCTGCATGGAGCCAGGACAGCGGGAGAGCTGTAAGGAGCTGAAGGGTGTGGGGTGAGAGAGTGTGTTGTAGGTAAATGAGCAGAGGGAATGGAGGGAAAATATTTACATGAACCTCCGTGATCAAAGAAAAGATTCTGTGTGTTTCACCAGGAGTTTCATCTGCCCTCTGGGCTGTATTACACAACCAGCAGTCAAACAGAGCTTTTTTAAAGAAAACACAGGTGGCTTTTCCCTTTTGATGTTTAAATGAGAGGTGCATAAAGTTACTCAAAGTGCCTGATTAAAACCAAATATCCCTCCTTCCAAATGCCTGAGCTGACGATTGTTTCTAAGTGTGAGAAGTTTTGTCTAGCTGTATGCAGGCTCTGGCTAGGAAAAATTTGCAATTAATAACCCCAGGGAAGCAGAGGAGGATGTGGTGAGTGCAGCAGGGACCACAAACCAGAGCAGAAGCATTGGTCAGAGGGAAGGAGAGACGGGCACTCTGCGTGTAAATCAATTAAGCAGCAGACTTAATCTGCAGTCTGTGGGCATGAAAAAAATGTCAGCCTTATTACAGTTAAAGTATCTATATTTGTAAATAGATTGTGCAAATTCACAAGTGAAGGAGAACATAAAAAGCAGCTGTTTTGGAGATGGGCATGGATGTAGGAAGCTACATGTTCACTCACCAGCATTTTGGGAGTGGCTAGGAAGGGTTTGTGGAGATCAGGTGTGATAGTTAAGAAGTGGTAAATGGGAAAGGATTAATTTCCTTGTTTGTTAAAGAAGAGAAGAATAGAGGCAAAATATTTTTCTCTAAGCATTGCCAGAAATAAAGACTAGAGACAGGTTCTTTGACACAGGAGATTTCTTGTAATAAATTGTGCTGAGCATGTCTTCTTTAGAAAGACCAAGAGGGTAGTTAAAAGTGTGGAAAATGTCAATAACTGCAGCAGGATTTGAGGGATACCCTGTTTCAGGGAAAGGCAGACTGAATGGTGTCACAGCAGCACTGCCAGCAGCTTCCCTGTCTTTACTGGGCCACCCAGACCTGTCTTCCCAAAGTGAGCTTCTGGCTGGTGGGCATCTTCCTTCCATGGTGTGGGTGTCCCAGGGGAGCATCCAGAGCTGAGATCTTCTCTGATGCACCATGGGAGTCTTTCCCCATGACCTTGGTGTCCTGAGGTGCAGCAGTTCCTTTACTATTATTATTATTATTATTGTTGTTGTTGTTGTTGTTGTTGTTGTTGTTGTTGTTGTTGTTGTTGTTTCCCTTTATTACAGCCCTTGCTGAATTTCCTACCCTTGAAATGAGGATTTGGCAGGACACTGAGCATCCAATGCCTCAGCCATGGGGTCTGAGGGGAGATGCAATCCTGGAGCAGCTGTGGATGTATTTGAGGTGTAGAATGCAAGGTTCAGGGCTGCAGGACTTCTGGCTGTGATGGTTGATGTCTGCAAGAGAAATTTGGGCAGACAACCTACGCAATCAACGCGTCAGAGAAAATAGGAATGGAAAGGATCTCTAAAGGTCATCTAGTTTACCCTTTTGTCTGAAGGCAAGTTTAATTATACCCACACCATTCCTGAGAGATGCTACATCTCCTCAGCATCTGCCTCTCTAAATTAAACCATCTGAATACTTTCAAGATTTCCCTCAGATATGATGCATTTTTGGAAAATTGTGAGCCTCTTCTGGACTCTTTCCAATTTCTTTGTGTCCTTCAGCAGCCCAGGGCTGACTGTAGCTGGTGCCCTCCACAAAGTCTCTCCAGCTGAAGAGAACTACACTTTTCCAGTTTTGTGTCATGACTCCACAGATGTATTTTCAGCCTTTTACAATGATTTGGAGAAAGCTTCCTCAGGCATCAGCTTAATGTCTTGAAGAACTCTTGCTTGAGTTAAGGGCCTTTTTTTACTAACTTCTGTCAGGGTAAAATAATGTGTCTATTCTGAATTTGAAAACTTTTAGAAATTGCCTCAATATAAACAGCTTTGTGTGGACTGAAAATTGCTACAAGTTTTTTGAAAGATGGCAAGGTCTCTGTTTACAAGGAAATGCTTAGTGCAGCTGTGTTAGGTCAGGTCTCATTTAGCATCTCCATTTAATGATCCAGAAGAGGGAGTAAACAGTCTGTTAATGAATTTGTGTGGGGTTCTGTATAGGGAGGAACTGTGAGTAATAGGTAGGAAAGAAAAAGACTACAAAGGGACATAGAGATTATAAACACTCACAGATAATGAAGTTAACTTCATCTCTGCAGAACGCAAATTAATGTGTTTGGGTGGAAGACAGAGAGGGAATATGCTTAAATAAACTTGCCCTACTTGATATCATTTTGTGAGAAAAGTAGACTAGTATGCCATGTACCTAAAGGGGGCCTGCAAGAGAGCTGTGGAGGGGCCTTTTAAAAGGGTGAAGGACAAGGGGGGATGACTTCATGCTGAATGAGGGTAGATTTAGATTAGATATGAAGAAATTCACATCTCTGAAAGTGTTCAAGGCCAGGCTGGGTGGGGCTTTGAGCAACCTGCTCTAGTGGAAGGTGTCCCTGCCCATGGCAGGGGGGTGGAACAAGATGATCTTTACCATCCCTTACCACACAAGCCATTGTATGATTCTAGGATTCTGTGTGATATTACTCCCAAAAAGCTGAATGCCTGTTTGGACTGTTCAAGGAGCTGCTCAGACACATGTGGGACACAGGAATCTTTCTGTTTGACTCCTACTGGTCTGTGTGCTTTACTACCAAGGAAATGTATGAATATGCAGAAAACCTGTGATGAAGATGGAGGAGGAGTGGTTAATGAGAGTGAATTGAAATATCCTGGAGTGGCTGATTAACCTAAGGGACAGAACAGCCTATGGATGTAGGTTTCAGCAGAGAAAACAGAGGTACCAACATGGCAAAAGAGAAGATGTATGAGAAAATGCATTTGAGAATGGGGAGATTGTCACCAGCCATAAGGTATTTGAGCTGATCGCGTGTGCAGAATAGTTCAGCCTGGTGCTTAGAAAAGTGTGTAGTGTGTGGGGGAAAAATATCAGAGAAAAGCTGAATTGCTTGGAAAGACAGCATAGAGGATAAGGGGTGTTATCCTAATTCTTATTTTACTTTATTTTACCTCTCCCTACATTGTTCTGACTAGAGTAGCACAAGAAGGTTAACAGGAATGAGATTCTGGCCCTAAGGGTCTCTGATGAGAGCAGGTTCCCACCAGTGTTTCAACCCCTGAGTCCCCTCTGCAAACAGAGATTATTCGAGGATCAGATATATCAAACCCTCAAAGATTTGGATGCAAAAACTTGAAGGTTCTATTTATTTATTTATTTATTTATTTATTCTCTTCCTTTTGTGAGTGCCCCCAATGTGCTGGAGGTTTAAATAAAGTTACCTATCTAAACTTGAATGCACATAAAACCTATTCCCAAATGCATATTTGTATGCATGTGTATAAAGAGATTGAGGGAATGTTAAATTATTGCTTTCCTTAAAAAAAATGCATAGGAAATAGAAATTGAAAAATTAAACTGGGCCTGCTAGACAGTAACTGACTTATGGGTAAACAGCAGTAATGTCTTTAAATATCACAGAAATGATGTAGGAATGCTGAGGTCAGTGAGGGCTTTAGGAGACATGAGTAGGGAATGACAGATGAGATTGTCATTGCAAAAAGCCTCCATGAATTCTGTGCCATTAGTATTTAGAGAAAAAGCTGAAGGTCACATCAGAGACTAGAATACATTTTCCTGGGGGCAATATGAAATGCTAAAAGGTTTTATGATTATGCCAGAACAGATAGTTAGGCAATTAGAGTTGTTAAAAACTGCCAAGGCATGGGATCCAGATGAGTTACATCTGAGAACTGAGATGGAAGTAGCAAGTGGAATTGAAAGCCTTGGCAGATGTTTTTTGATCCATCTCCAAGGGTGGGGTGGTTGGAGAGGATTGGGCAGCATGGCTAATATAGTTCCTATATAGAAGCAACGCTCATGGAAAATCCAGTGCCAAAGCAACACTTTGGTAAGAATATGACTGATAGGGGATATTTTGCTTGGACTTAGGAAAAGGGAGCTCTTGGCGTACAAATTCTCTTGACTTTCTGAAACATGTTATTGTGCCAGAAGACAAATGTCAAGCAAAGTCCATAATTTATCTGACTTTTCTGAAAGCATAGCATGCAAAATATCGATCTGCTTAATAAATGCACATTATCTCCTGAAGATGACTAAAAATTAGCTCAGGGAGAACAAATAGTGTCAGTAACACTGCAGAAGGATAACAGAGACCCAAAGAGCAAACATACACTGTGTACGATCTATTTGCATCAGGTGCAAAATTTTTCTTCTTTTGAGTTTTAGACTTAAAATGTAAAGGAAAAAGGGGAAAATCTTGTACTTCCTTGTGCCAAAGTACAGCTATAGTGAGGGCCAGAACTAGCACAAGCCATTCAAGGCAGTGCAAGTCTTTAGACTGTACAAATCTTCGTGTCCACTGTTGGCACGGGCTGCCCCTCAGGCACGATTCTGATTTAAAGGAGCTCAGCTCTGTCAGGGGGGATGATTGGCCTCGCAAAGTATTCATGATGGCAAGCTAGATTGTTTCCAGCACAGCTGAATGGGATGTCAGCAAATATTTGTTAGAAGATGAACACACTGTGATCGTTTTAATGTTTCCCTCTGTGCCGGGCTCCTCCCCAAAGGGAATTCTTGATCCTAGTTGGAGATGGGAGCTCCCAAAGAAACAGCAGTGGGCAGCTGTCCATCCCTTTCCTGTGTGTGATGTTTTCTGTGTCTCTTCACCTTTGAAAATTATACAGGTCAGTATTAAACTTGTGTGTTCCTGTGAGGCAGTAGATATGCAAAGGGGCAACATTTTTTTTCCCTCCCCACTTTTCACTTCATTCTAGGCATGCATTTATTTCTAGGGGTGTCATATCTTCTTTTGCAGACTGAAAAAGCAGTAGCAGGTCCCTTGCAGGTGAGATTTTTATTCAAAGTGGGATCTGTCCCATGGCCTAGAGGGAGCACACCTCCCATATATACCTGTGATGCATTCTACCCTGCCAGACAGCCCTCTTGCACTGACCCAGCAGGAATACAAATAGGAATTTTAAGTGCTCAGCGCCTTCAGGGATCCAGCGTTGCGGTAATCTCCTCCTCCAGCATAATCTTCATAGCTAAACCACTGTTAAAGTGTTTGCTATTCATCTGTTGTAGCATTTAAATAGTAATTATTAGTGGCATATTCTTTTGGGTGATCAGCCCAAAGCTGCAGTGCAAGAGTGTGACCTTGAGTTTTCCTGCAGACAATGGAAATTAGTTGATAATGGACAACAGTAATTGCTTGGATGACAGTGCACCTCTGGAGCTACATCACCACAATATATCACTGAGGCCAGGAGTTTAGCAGGACTGAGGGAAAAAAAAGGGAATTGACAAAATGCAAACAAGATGTTGAAATGCATTAAAAATGGGACAGAGGATAATACAGAGGGTAATTATAATGTAATTATATAAATATAATTATATAAGTAAGCAATGTGGTTTCACTGGGAGTGTTGCATGCAGGGCTGGGCTCAGAGCTGCCTGATGAGTATGTTTAGAAGCTTGAGTAAATCTTACTCACTGGAGAATTCTAACCAGTGGTGTTATACAGTCTTGGAAAGGAGACCATCAAAGGTGTCGTGCCAGGAGTTCTCAATTTTTGAGCCCTTTTCTCTCACAGTAGAAGAGGATGAAGGAAGGGAATGGGACTAAACAGAATATCAGAACATATTTTCCCCTTCCTCACATGCAAATGATCATGGTTGTTGATGAGCAGATGCACAAGAAGCTACACAGAGGAAAAAGCCAGGGTAGCAGAAACCAGAGCAATGAGATTTCCCACCAAGACTCCTGTTAAAGAGTTGTCCTTACCTCCAGATATTTCCCTGTGTCTCTTGAAGTCCTGCTGCAAGGCATGACCAAGGGAAGAGATAAAGCTGACATTTACAATATTCGAGTTCAAATTGAATACGCAGACTTGTTTTTCACGCATGAAACTTGTTGCCACAAAAGGAGATGAGAGATGAATTCTCACAGGTTTGGGAAGAATATGGAAGCATTAAAATTAAGAGTACTGCTGTTGTTCTGATTGACTCTCCCTCCTAAGAGGTGGTGCTGCTAAACTCCACAACTTACGTTAAAACTTTAGTATTGAGGATGAAGATAAAAGCTAAACTGGAAGTACAGCATCCTTCCTGTGTTTTACAATTTCTGGAATTAATTATGTTTTCTGCACATTGAATTCACCCATTTGTATTTCTAGTCAGGTCTTCTGTGTGCTCCTGTGTTTCCATGAACAAAAAACATTCACAATTATTTGCATAAAGATTAGAAATATATAAAAAGAGATTTTGGAAGGAATACTAATAACAGAGAATTTGTGCCTTTAAGCAAGTTTGTGAAAGTATTTTTGCACTTTAATCTGGCTGATTCTGGCTGTCATAAGACAAGCTTTATTAAACTGATCATTAGCTTGATCCAGTGTAATGTGTTTTGTGGTTTTGATCTTGCTTGCTGCTGCAAATATATCCTTCATTCAGAAATGTCCTCACATATAAGGTGGCTGCATTTGCAGGCTCCAGTTTTATTACAACATTTGCCAGACTGGTGTACTCAGGCCATTTATTATCACTTTATCACAGATAGCAACACCACAACTAACTACAAAAACACAAAACGCCTTTAAATTTTACATACTGGAAACTAGTTAAAATTCACTTTTGACTGGGGGGTCTTCTTCAAGCTGAGGAGAAAATGTAAAATGAGTAATTTCATTACCCTGCATTAAACTTCTATTTTCCTTTAGAGTTTCACTAGCTAAATCAGCGTGACTGAAATCCTCTCCACTTGCTATTATTTTTTTTCATGGGACTCAGAAATGGGTAATATTTCCATTATTTTTCCATTCTGTGGTTTTACTGCTGGGACAATATTGTTTCTGTTACAGCTTGTGAGCAGTACTTTGTATCTGCTCTTAAACAGATCTGATGTGTGAAATGGTGATGTTCCTGTGCTTTCTCAGCCTTTGAAATTATTAGAGTTAAATATTGTCAAGTTTGCTAAATGTTTAGGTGAATGAACTGCTGTACTGTCAGATCTCAATGTGTAAGAAGTAATAATCCATACTCAAAAGAAAAATATATCAGCATTTAAAATAAAGAAAAAGAGTACTGGCATTTTAAAAGAAAATGTATTTTCAGGCCTCTTTGTCTCTCTACTGGGTTTTACACTTTGTGTTAATGAAGTCAAGCTTTCCCCTTTCTTCAGGAAGGCCAGAAATCGATTTTTTTCTTCTTTTTTTTTAATGGAATTTGGGCTTCTCATATGCCTCACTGTGTGAGGACTTTAAAGAACTCTCCACACATCAGTCTTTCCTGAAGATTTAGTTGTACCTTCTAGCAACCTCTCCAAACGTGCTTGTCTGCACTATCCTTTATCATAAATACTTCCCCTTTTTGCAAATGTGTTTTATTCCTGAATAAGGGATTGATAGCTGAAAGGAATCCTGGAAAAAGCACACTGGTGCTATTCCTCAGTGTCTGACTAAACTCTAACATATCATTAGGCTTTGCTGTGCCTCACATCACCCCAGCACTGATGGAGTTTCCATAGTGGGGAAAGCAATTATTACCAGTTTGCCTTGTAAATGTTGAAAGGCATCTGCTGTTCCTCTGAGGTGCCCGGAGAAATGGAAATTGATGCTGATAAGAAAGGTGATTATAAAGAAGGTTGCTGCAAAGACTCCTGATCTGTAAGGGAAAAGTGACATTTAAGGACTGTGTTGTGGATATAATGAGAATTGGTATTGGCTTTTAAACCTTCACACTGAGGCTGGGATGGATGTTTGATAGTCTCACTCATTATGAGACCCTCTATAGCAAAAGGTTTGTGTTTATCAAAGTCCATGATGGCACAAGAGGTTAGATTGGAAATTTTTTACTCTTTTATCTCATTTGCAAACCTTTGGATCTGAGTTTTCACTGGGGCTTGTTGAATGAATTTTGAGTGCAGAAAGGAAAGGTGTCAAAGACATTCCCTTTGCATACTCTTCTAAGTCCAATAAGGTTCCAGCCTGGCCAGTCCAGACCATCATCAGACAAAAAAAAAAAAAAAAAAAAAAAGAATGTCTGGGTTTGGTGCAAAGGTTCTGGCGTGATGTGCCTGCACAATCATATCCTGAAAGCAGTTATGTCAAAGAGAAATAGGGTAAGAACACATTCTATAATATTTGTGGACCTGATAGTTTATGTGCCAGGTATTTAGACTAAGGTCACGAAATACCAGCTTTTAAATTAGAGACAGCTTGCTGCAAATGCCAGTAATAAAAGAGTTAAGCTGAAAATAACATTAAATAATTGCTATGAAATAAAATGACTATTTTGAAGTTGTAATTGAGTTTGATGTGTCATGATTATGTTATTGGTAGCAGTTCATGGCTCATCCAACATTATTATTGCAGAATCGATGTTTTCATTTAATGTTTTCTGGATCGTTGTTGTCATCTGTG
Organism: Cinclus cinclus; assembly: GCF_963662255.1. NCBI lineage: Eukaryota > Metazoa > Chordata > Aves > Passeriformes > Cinclidae > Cinclus > Cinclus cinclus. Next base: position 7,041,651 of record NC_085046.1, read on the forward strand.
GTGCTTAATTGAATAAAACACAAGGTTCTCTTGGAATAAATGCAGATACAAAGTACTAAATTTCTCAGAGGAAGAATGTTTTCACTTTGTTTAACCCAAATCATTAGTTTATTTGCAAATATAATTGATACTGGCTTGAAGAGCATTCCTGGAGTACATTAAGCAGGACAGCCATAACAACAGTATTAGATTTATGGCAGATGAGTGTTAATAGTTCAGTATTAACTGTAATGGATTCTGGACTATAAATCTACCACCACATCCCACTGGGCAGGATCAGTAGTCTTATTCATGAATTACTCTTTAGATGCGCATTGCATGAAAGGAAATCAGCCCTGTACTTTGAATTATCTCTTGGTACTTAGCACAAAGTTGTGCATTTTGGTAATTCTGAGCTGCAGGGTAAATCCAGGTCTCAGCCCCCAGAAAGGTTATGATCTTGGGGTGTAAGCTCAGCACTGAAAATGGAAAGAGACTGCTGAGTTTGGTGGAGGTTCCATCAAATCTCACACGCCAATGAGCTTTATCTGTGCAGGGAACTGCACGTTTTAAATCCTTGCTCAACCCAAACTGAGGTGTAACATCACCAAAAGCTACTGAATATAAACCATTCAACCTTTCTGTATACAGGAGGGGTACAGAGATGCAATACTCCACACATGGAAAGAGTCTTCTAACAGGGTGCTCAGAAGTGAGTACAGGAAAAAGAAATATCTGTCCTAGGCAGAGAAAGAAAGTCACTGATAATAAAAATAGTTTTTTCAGGAACAGACAGCAGTGTGCTGTGCAGGTGGAAGGCAGAATACTCTCACTTGGGGCTGTAAGGTATTTCCTGCAGGGTCTATAGTTCTGTGGAAAACTCCTCTAGCCCAAAGCACAGGGAATCCCCCAGCTGTGCAGCTCCTTGGTGCTGCTGTAATACAAATACTGTACCAAAAGAAAAAGGCTCTTTTTCATTTAGTTTCATTACAATGGTCTTATATGGTGGCTGCATTGACTGTATGCAACTATACTACAGGACTATCCTAGGAATAGATGTTTTTTGATTTTGACTTCAGCGCACAAAAAATGGGTGCTCATTTTTACTGTGTTGGCATTGCGCTTCTCTGACTATGTAAGGAGGTTTCAGAATTGATGTGCCTTGCACTTACAGCCACTTAGAGCCACTTCACAGAGCCAGAGTAACATCAAGGAGCTTCAGTGCCTGGGAGAAGAAGATACACAGGATTTTGCAAGGGTGGAAGCTCTATCAGACTTTTATGCAATTAATTGTCTCTGATTATAGAAATTTAAACCTCATTTACAGTGCAAAATCTGATGGATATGCTTAAGTTTCTGTATCCCAAAAAAGGATTCATCCCAAACAAATTAACTACCTCTTTTCCTCATGGAAGGAAAGTCAAAGCGAATAGATGTTCTGGTATCATGTTCCACAATTCAGTGTGAGCTCTACTCTTTCAGCAAAGTCCTACCTGCATCATAAGGGCTTATTCTACCATCTGTGTTTGCTTAAACTTCTCTTAACAAGCCATATTGTTACTGGGGAGAAAATTAAATCTGTAGAACAGGCTTCTCTAAGGGAGCTGTCTGAATCCTCTGTGCTGCTGGAGAACGTATCTGTATCAAGGAATGTGAGACTGCAGAGTTTATTTAACAGTGGGATACAAAAGGGTTTGTCTTATTGCAATTCATGGTATCCTAATGAACCACTTGATAAGAAAATATTAGAATGTAGTGCTGGATGGACTGTAAGTGAATATTTATTTACCTTCTACCACTACCACATAGAATAAACAACAATCTCAGGCAGGTACTTAATGGTTAAGATGAACTTTTTAATCAGGTCTATGGCATTCTGCTGCCAATACTCTCTGAAGTGAAATCAGTTGAAAGAAGGCACCAATTGAAAATATCCTTGTAAGACTATAACTGCTATTCTTCTAGCTTTTAATCATATGCAGCCTGTCTCTGGCAGCTGTGAAGGGAGGAAAAATGTTGAAAATAGTTTTATCTATGTTGGAAAGCTTGTCTCTTCATTTCTGGACATAATTAAAAGCCTGATCCATTGGTTAGAATTTTCCCATGTACTTTGACTTTTCTTTGATTGCTGGAAGGGGTGAAGTGGTCAGTCCAGGTACTTCTGAAGAATGATGTCAATTAAAGCTTTGTACAACAGTTTCCCTTCCGTGCTGAGCTCAAATACTTTGCCCATCAATCTCATCATTTTCTGCTCATGTTAATGCTTTCAGAGTAGCTACTGCTTGTTCTGGCATCACCAAACTTCAACTCAAGGTGAGAATTAGTTAACTTGGTGCTCTGGATTGCTCCATAAGACAGATGGACTAGATGTATTTTTATTTTTTGTTTTGTTTTAAGTCTTTTTTTGTTCAGGTTCTTTCAGATTAAGCCTCTAAACATTCCATCCTGCAGTCACATCCCACACCAGTAGAAGTCTTGATCTACAGAGATGAACAATAGAAATGAAAAGACTGCTGATTCCATGAATAAATATAAGCTCTAAGCTGCCTTATTATCCTTGGATAATATGTCCAAAAAGCTGTCTTTGGGTAATAGTTGCAATAAAAGGCTGGTAGTGCTCTCAGTACTGATGAAATTTGCCCCTTCTTGTTTCAAAAATTCTCATTTGCTCAACAGAGAATACAGTGATGGGTGACGCAACTTTCATCTATCATAAGTTCACATAAAAATGTGAAACTTTTTGAGCTTTCCAGACACAAGACATTGTAGATGCTTCACGGCTAGAGTTGACCCAGGGCTCTTCAGAACACACTGCTTACAGCAGAGCCTGATCTCAGCACATGGTATTGATCTGCTACTGCCCGCCTTGGTGGGTGGGTTCTAAGTGGGTTCTTCTGCATCTCCTCTTGTACCCAGGGTAGGATAACAGCAAGCTGGAAGAGGAGTGGCCTCACTTTTTGTCTCTTTGTGGCCTTTGGTGTTGTGTTACAGCATATGCAGGCAGTCACATGCACCAGCTGCATCTGATTTTTATATGTGCATATGATGGGCATATTTCATATGTGCAGTTACATGAAATTTGAGAAGTATGTAAATGAGGCATGCATTAATTATCTGTGACAAGAAAATTGCTCACTCTGGTTTATTCTCACACTCTAGCTCATATTTAATATTTGTGTGATTTCCTAAGGGTTTTATATTTGGGGTGAAAAGTCCACATTCCTGCATAGCTTTGTGTAACCATGTTATGGAACTTTGTGTTAGTCTCAAAATATCTCAAATCCTCTTCTTTGTGCTATTTTCTAAGCTAAATAAAATCACATATTTTTTTGCAAGATTTCAGAAGCTCACAGCTCTAAGCTACTTTGCAATGTTTGTGTCATTATTTCTACTTTGCTGTCTTCAGAATATGGTAAAATAAAAAGGTCAGAGATACCAAATTAAGCAATAATGTAGGGAAAACTGAGTTGGAGACAAGCTCACTAGTGAGTGTTATAGAAAGGATACATTTGTTGTTTTGGGTTGAGTGTGGGAACTCATGATTAAGTACATCAGAGTACCTGTGCAATGTTTTGGGGAGGCTGTACTGTATTTTATTACTATTCATAAAAAAGAATGAAGCTCTGTAAACTGTGTTGGGGCAAGCTCAAAGCAGCACTGAGACACAGTGTGTTAAAGAGATGTCTTCAGCCCCTCAGTGTATGTTGCTCAGCACTCCTAGGACTCTCCAGCAACACTCAGACATCCAGAGCCATTCCCTGTGCCTCAGCCTGGCAGACCTCAGACCTCAAAGGAACAAACACCTCACATGGGAAGGCACAGGGAGTAGTCTTGGAAAGAGACTTTTTTATGCTCCCTGTACCTTTTGGATGTCCCATCTCTGCTGCTGCCGATTTGTGCCACTGACAGTCACAGTCTTTGAAGACTGTTTCCAGCAGGGACAGCGTGGGGAAGGGTTACCCTTTGGCATCATAAGTAGAGATGTGAGGGTTTCACACCCCCTCTGCCTGCAGGGCATCGGGGGCTGTGAATCTGCCCTTGCTCCAGCTCTACCTGAGTGCCCAAGCTGGCATTGCTGAATACCTGCTAAATCTCTGTAATTAATGAACATTATCAACGCGACATAAAGGATGTCTTATCCCTTTTTAGAGGTCTTTTGCTGTGCTGAAAGCCCTCCTGTAAGATGTATAGGATATATAGGTGTTATGCATCTCTTCTGCATTAATTTTATTGTGTCACAGGTAGATCAAATAAATACATGAGGACAGGACTTCACCATCACATCACTTGAATTATTTATTCTATTTAGGTTTGTAGTCAGGCAGTTATGTATTGTATGTGTTTGTACATCATGCTGTAAGGTTTCCACTTCCTTTACTGCGTCATCTGGCTACCAGTGAGTTGGGAATCTGGTTTGGTGCAGTATCCTCAGAGCTGAAGGGGAGCACCCCAAGGCATATAAACAATGACATGGTACTAGCATGTTTCTGGAACTGAAAGCTCTCTAATGTGGTACAAATAGCACATCAAAACTGCTGGTCGGATTCTTGAAAAAAAAAATAGAGCAAGGCATTGTTCTTGTTTCTGTTTTCTGTATCGCAACAGAAGCAACTCTTGAGGTTACAGTGATAATAAGCTAATTCTGTTCAACTCCTTTATCTATTTTAGTAAACACACATTTTTGCCTCTGTGTCAGGGGCTCTGAGTAGGCCTTTCCAGTTGGCCCATTTTCCATAAATTACATTTCCACTAGAGGGCATTCAACATACCAGTAACACATTTTGTCTGCCCTCTGGGATAAGTACATGTACTGTGCAAAACCTGCAGTCCAGAAAGGTGACTGCAGGGTGAGTACTGAGGCACAGAGGGAGAAATTGAGTGAGGTGACATGAGTCTTGTTTTATCTGCTTAGTAGACTTTTGCCCAAGTGTTGTTTTCTAGCTCTTCCTTCCACCTTCAGACTTGAGAACAGAAATCTAAAAACATTGTGGGTTTGTCTTCTCCAAAAATAGAGAGATGAAGCAGACAGGAAGGGCTTTGGGTCCCTTTGTGCCTCTTTTAGAGAAGACAAGTGTTGGCAGTGTTTTCATTGTTCAGACTTTTGAGGAGGTTATTTTAGGTTGGTGGAAAAGCTTATCTACCACAGAGCTAGCAGGAATGCAGCAACATATGCTTACCACAGCAGATTTAACCCCAAGAGATCTAGAAACACTTGATAAAAAACACACCAGCCCACAAACTGTTAGAAATGAAAATTTGTGCTCTAATCTTTAATCAAAATTTTAGTTATTTATTAAAATACTTTTGGCAAAAGCAAGCAAGGATAGCTGGGTGCGGGGGAGTCTTTTCGCTCCACCAACACACACCCTGGTTTGTTAGTTCTGCAAATATTTATACATGTGCATAAGCATTTCTCAGCAGTTTTCAGTAGCCCCCCTGCCCTCTCCAATTCCCATTGTGGTGCCTCTTGGTTTTGGTCTGCCGAAGCTGCACATGCGTGGGCTCCTTTTTTGATGGTCTTTTAGCTCCTTGTGGTTGGGAGGAAAGCGAAGTCTTCAGAAATCTTCTTTATTAATTTTTTTGCTGATCTTTTGGTTCTCATGTTATTTGCTTACATAATCAGTTTCATACAGTTACTGGTTTGCTCAGTTTTCCACATATTTTTCACCATATTCCATCCAGTTCTTTCCCCTCTGGCAGTTTCTCAGAATCCATCTTTGTATTAGTTGTCATTCTCATGATACAGTCTCATCCTTATATATAGATGAACCATAATTGCATTTCTGACAAAAACCCTCACAGCCATCATAGTCGCCACCAGAAACTGAGGGCAGTGATCACCACAACTCATCCAGCTCCTGTGAGCCTGTTGGGGAGGCAGTGAGCACCAGAGGAAACACCAGTGCAGGTGGCAGAGGTGACATCTTTGCACCTCTTGCTGTTCTTTGGGAATATTGGAGAGAAGTAATGAAGCTAACACGGTGTTCAGTGGGTCACCACTCCTCAGGGCCCAGTGCTCACACCCTCTGCTACAGGTGAGCAGTCTTGAGGAGATCCTCTCCAAAGAACAAAGTTGGGCTCAGCCTGCCCAGCCTGCAGGATCCATGTCAGGTTTCATGTTCAGAAACTGAGGTTGTTTGGTGTTTATGCCTTCGTCACCTGTGAGACCTCAGAGGTTGTCATGGTATAACTTCCAAATGTGAGACATCTTTAAGATAAATGTATGTTTTAAGCATCCATTTAACAGTGTCATTATTTTGCATAGCCTCACTATTTAAAAATGTATGGTTCATGTTGGCTTGTGTTGTGAGTTCAAGTATTTTTTTTCTTTTTTTTCCTTTTTGTTAAAGTCAATATAAAAGTAAATGAAAAATAACAACCATTGCCATGAAAAGTGTACTTCATAAAACAAATGCTTAAAAAGCCACTTGCTCCAGCTGCAGCTTTTATGTACAAGGATGTCTCAGGCAATGTATGTGCTTACATAGAAAGTCTTTCACAACATTTACATTTAAACCAGTCATCATCTTATATGCAGATCATTTATTCATCCCATAAATCACTTTGAAGCTAAAAATGAAGATGAGGCTCTCTCTTTCCCAAGCAGTAAGCTGCTAAACAGCCTAATATGTTTGCAGCTGATGTGAAGATGGGGATTCTCTGCTTGACAGTGATTTTTTTGGGGGGGGCAGGGGGGCATTATTTTCTCATCCCTGGTGATGTCTTTTACATTTTCTGGCATGGATATTTCAGTTGCAAAATATAAATACAAAATATAAGATAGCTGTGGTGGGTGGAAGGAAGGAAGAAAGGAAGGAAGGAAGGAAGGAAGGAAGGAAGGAAGGAAGGAAGGAAGGAAGGAAGGAAGGAGAGTCAATAAATAAATTCTTCCTCTCTTAAAACAACAGTTAAAAAAGAACATATACTGAGTCAATAAGAGAGGAATTCAGCTGCTACCTAGAAATAACCAGGAGTGTGGGGGGAAAATGTCAGTGAATATTGATCCCTAAGAGCACGGGGAGCAGGAACACTAAGCCAGACTGTGAGGAGGTAAACTTTGAAAAAGCAATTTGGAGACCATTCACAGCTGGCACTGAAGTTGGGGCCTCAGAAGTCTCTCTCACATGGATAAACAAGTGAGAAAGAGGCATCTGTTGCATTGCAGCTGCCAAGGTCACAGCAGCAGGAGCAGGCAGAAGGGCAGGGAAAAGGCAGCAACACGGTCTGTATTCCTTGCAGGGATAACATAGTGCCAAACAATTGTAGCACTGCTCATCCCCTGCCTTTGAGACTGGGATGATGTATCAAAATATATATACTGACTCAAAACATAACCCCACAGTGGATTAAAAGTAAAGTTTTTGAACAGTAACTGCTTCAATAGAAAAATCTGACTGTCAGTACACACACTTGATCTTTAGGGTAGGCAAAGTGGGTGCAGAATCCAGAAGTGAGAAGGCACAAGTACCTGCTGTGTTCCCCAGAGTCATGCTCCAATTCAGGCAGGAAAATGCTATGCAAAACAGCTCTAGCTGTGCATGAAAGAGCAGACTTCTTCACAGCTTGCATGCCTGTGTTGTCTTATTTGTTTACCATGAACTGTGGGGTCCTGGAACTCAGAGAGGCAGCAAGAAATGGGAAGCAGCAGAATACAGTGCTTCAACCTATTAGAGTAATTTTAAATCACTTTCTCCTGCTCGAGATTCTTTTTAATAAAAAGGCATCTTAGTGAGGCTTTGGTAATGGACAATTAGTAACAACGCCACGGGACTATTCTGCAGACACACAAGTTGTTCTTGCAATGCCCATTGTCTCAGTGTCCCCTGCTGCCACATACCTGCTGTCTCAGATAGCAGGAGTTCTCATGCTTGTGGGAACATTTTGAAGTGTATCCCCTGTAGGAACAGATTCATGCAAATTACTAATTAATGGTATTGAGTGAATAAACTGGATTTGATCTCTTAAATGAAAATAGCACACCAGATTGCTTTCTTAATGATTTTGGTCATACGTAGTGGATATGTGATGTATTTTTAACTGTAACTATATTCATACTCTGTTATTGCCTCCAGTCCTTTCACAGAATCTTTGAAATCTGGGAAATTGTCCATCTGAGTGGATCCCCAGGACAGAGAAGTCCTCAGTGGAGCCCCTGAAAATTCCTCTGGACATAAAGACTCTCCCATGACTAACCCTTGGTAGAATCAACATGTTGAAGACAGCCAGAGAGGGGCAACAGCAGCAGGGTTGATGCAACATAAAGCTAATTAGTGCATATCCTTAAAGGCCAAAGATTTTCTTTCTTTTATAATAAAATTAGTTTTGGGATGCCTGATGACAAACTGAGAGATCTTGCCAAGGCTAGAGATGAACGTGGAACAAGACTAAAGTGGTTTTTTGATCTTCTAATAGGAGCTATTATGAGAAGCAGTGCTGGGGATGGTGTGTAGGCAATAGATATGCTCTGCAGCCTTTGTAGGAGTAGGGCTGATGTCAGCTGATCTCCCACCCAATTCTAAGTTCCAGCTGGGGACCTTGATGTGCAATGATGTGATATTAGTGTTGTCACATTCTTGGAGAGGGTCAGGGCACAAACTGTGCTTTCTGAACAAAACAAAATTAAATTCTCCCTCTCCAAAACTTGTTCAGATGAGCACAGAATAGAAAACTCCAGAATGAGCCACCAGAATGTTTGCCTGTTTCTGAAGCATCTAAAGCATAAACTCCTGTAGAGTTTCTAGCCATACAGCCTTCCTGCATTTACAGCTTTCTGTTCTCTGGCATCTTCTGTATGAGGAGCTCTTGACCTCCAGAGGGTTCTGCAGAGGAGGACACAGCCCCCTCTCACTCACTGCAACTGACCCAGGACCAGGAGAGGGGCTGTGCCACTGTTCTTTGTGTGGATGAGATGTTGGCACTGGGACTGAGGAGGGGTAACTGGTCACCAGCATGCCCTGGCACATCTTGGGACCACAGACATCTTTACTTTTACAGACCCTTCCCTCTTGTTCCTCTTTGAATTTCTCTATGAAAATTGGAAGGTGATGCAACAGGGCACTAAAGGTATTTTATTATTGCAAAGGTATTTTATCAGCCTTGAGGTTTGAGTGGATTTACCTTTTCTGGACTGTGCTGCTGGTCTTAGAAGAACATTGTTCAGGGAGACTTTCTCACACCATTGCTGAAGGAGCTGCCAGCCTTGTGTCCCCACCCCGCTGCCTCCACACGTTGGAAAGCAGCACCAATACACACTGAGCACTGCTCCCTTGCATCCTGTGCACCAGTTTTGACCAAACTTTCAATGACTGAAAGCTAAATTTCATGGCTGCAACATTTTTAAAGGCTCATCTCACATTTCTCATAGTGGATGTCTGTGCTGGCAGAGGCTGTCTCTTCCCGAGTTGTCTTTAAAACATCTACTGCCTATATAACTGTCCTAAAAACCTGTAGCCCTACACCTTTTCCTTTGTAACATACCTCTGAGTAGATTTTTCTCTTGCCATGTGCTTTCCTGGGCCTTGTGTCCTTCCTGAACCAGTGGAAGCTGTCAGCAAGTGTGAAGGTCAAAGGGGCTGGATGCACAAAACCCCATCGTGTGGTGTGTTCTGCTGGAGGTAACACATTACTGCACCCCAAATACTAATGGTACTAATGGCTTAACACCCCCCCCCCCCCCCCCCCAGTTTTTCAGATATGCAATTCTCCATGGGATCTGGTCATTTTCTGGAGAAGGGAATACATTAACAGACTGTTCAAATATATGGTTAATCAAATAAAACTAATTTCTACCCACTTTGCCCACTGGCTTCAACTTCCTTGATGTGGCAAAGAAAGGGGAATAAATAACTCAGTGTGGTACAGATAAACCCCTAGGTTTCAATGGAGCAGAAGGGTTCTGCATCCAATAATTGTACCTGCTGCTGCTGTAGGCTTATCATTGCTCTTAGTTTGTGCTCCCTGGCACAGATGTGTGCAGCTGGAGGGCTCCCTGTGAGCACAGGATGCTGTTGGGCCTGTCCTTTGTAACACACAGGGAATAGGGATGCTCTGCACTGACACCTAAAAGCCCATTGCTGCTTCCCATAGATGAGCTGCTCTGTATCCAGATGCCTCTACCTCCACGGAAGGGCAAAATCAAGGATGGCCTTGCACCCTGATCTGCTTAAAAATGTTTGGGACCAGTAACAAACTGCTCCTTTTGCTATTGTGCATTGCTGTAATGCTTCATCATAGAAAAAGTTTGCCATGCTTTCACTCCTAGGAGTTCACAAGTCTTTGAGGTAATGACAATTTGAGCTTTTGTTTCACCTTATCCTCCAGAGCCACTAGAATATTAATTCCTCTATGCAGTGTTCAAAGTTTTCAACAATATTTGAGCAGGAATAAGCTTTGTGGTGACTTTGTGAACTCCAAGGAGAATTTTAAGAATGATCCCAGACCACAATCATGTTCCTGCCAGTCTCAGGAGAACAAAGCACTTTCCTTCCAACAGAAAATGCTCTAGGACATGTATGACTAATTTGTTACAAGGTAATTAAAAATTATCTGTATTACTGCAGTGCTGCATGGTTTTGCTGAAACAAGCACTCTGGGTGAAGATGAGTTGAGAAGCTGGAACAGCTCCTTTCACCTGCTGCTGTTTGCTGTCCTGACGGGAGGGAGTTGGCTGTCTGTCCTGCTGGGGCCTGGGGAGGTAATTGCTGTCAAGAGTGGGGACGGCATTCACGTGCTTGTAGCTGGCATTCTGAATGTGCACCTTGGTTAACAAGGATTGTGTCTGTGCTCACAGTGGGCTCCTGAGCTGTCCCAGTGGTGGCACAGTGTGGATTACATGGATTGATGGAGGATGCTAATGACAGGGAGGCAGTTTGTGTGGGCAGAGAGTGAGTCTGGAGATTTACACTGTCACATGGCATGGGCAGGGAGTGGAGACAAACATGTTTCAGTTATGGGTAGTAGTGATTGAACAGCCTGTTGTATTTTTGACCCTGGCAGGGAGGGTGATGTACTCCCTGTATCCTTGTGATCAGCGGGATGCTGTGTAGAGGGATGGATGGGAAGGTTGTACTCCCAGGGTCCTTGTCTGCCAGTGCCTCCTGCCATGGCCCAAATGGGACTGTCTGGGACCCATCCTTCTGCCTGCTGGGTTTGGCAGATACAGTTTCTTGTCCTTTGATAGGGGTGTATTAATCTTTCATCTGTGATGACTCAGCCAAGCAAGAGCATTGGTACCCTAACATAGCTCAGAGGTCAGGAGGGACAGCCTTAGCCCTGCTAATGTGTGAGGAGATTATTCTCTGCCTGTGACTAATGAGCATTTCTGAATAGCAGTGGCTACTGCTTCCTTCTCCAGTGTCTCCCCAGGAGGTGTCTGGCAACCTGAGAGCCCCTTTGATCAAAGCAGGAGGGTGACAGAGAGCTTGAGGATGTCACAGCCCCTGCTGCCACATCCTGAGGCAGTGAGCAGCTGGTGGCCATCTGAGGGGATGGGACACCCTGCCCTGGTCAGGGGTGACAGAGAGGTACTGCCAGGGAGAGAGATCAAGGCATTTCAGAAACACTGGGGTAGCTGTGCCAAGCACTGGGAGATGGATTAAGAGCAGCAGCCTCCTATTGCATCCATGAAATGAGGCTCAGGCACATGCATTTGCATAGCCAACTGCTGGACTAATTAGCACAATTAACTTCTTGTGTATCCGACAACAAGCTTAGTGGGAAAAAAAAATACATTGTACGTGAGAGTGGCCATTTCCAGAAAAACAGTGAAAACTGTCTAAGTTGTTATCTGTGAAAGAATTGAATCTGCATGGGGAGGGCATGCAGTGTAATTAAGTTTAGGGATTGCCAGCATAGCTACTGAGGGGTCAGGGACACAGTGAATGGTCCATGTTTTTTTATAAAGGGATCTGTTTTGAAGAAATTTCCAGCATGTATGGTTGGGGAGTCAAAAAAAAAAATAAAAAAAACCAAACAAAACAACCAACTAAACAACAAAAATCCCACAACCAATACAAACCCCCAAACCAACACACGTTTCCAAACACAGTTTTGTTTCATTTGAATTCCTCTTGGAAAGAAAAATAGCAGAAGTGTGGAGTAAAACAAGCCTTCATTACCACCCACAACAGGTAGAAAAGTAGATCAAGCCAATCGGAAAATTCAAACTGATCCACTTATATAAAACCTTGAAAACAATTCTGTTCTGATGGCTGGGGAAAAAAATGTGTGAACAATAACCTCAGTATAAACATTAAGATAACATTGAGACTTAAACTACAGGGACTAAAGAGAAGGAATTACAGTGTAACCTAGGACTCTGTCAGAGTATAACCCAGCAAGAAACCAACACAGGCTGTTAGATTTGAATGCAAATTATTGTTTCTTATTAGAGAGGCGCTATTCACTTTTTTTTTTTTTTTAATGATCTTTGCCTGGATCGTGGCACCTGGGAAAAGGCAAGGTTGTCCAGTTTACTACCAGTATAATTCTGTGTTGCAGATCTTTTACATCATGGTTCCCATGAACTCCTGCGAATGTAACAGTGAAAATGCAGAAACACTTAGGGAGTCTGAGTGGTGGCTTGTAGGTATCTTTAGGAAAAATTGGTCTGCTGAGGATCTGTTGCTGAACTAAGGATCAAAATTATCCCAGGTGTAAGGAGACATAGACAGTAGTGGCCTTGGTGAATGTGACCATGTATATTAAATCCGTGCTGTGAAATTGAGGATCAAACGAGGCATAATCACTTCCCTGTCAGATAAACACTCTGATATTCCCTTTCCTTAGCAGACTCAGCAGAGATCCAACAGGTGAGTGAGAGAACATTTAGCTTTACACAGCACTACAGCACTGAGGACAGCCCTGGGCTCCATCCTGGGTGTGCTGGGTAGGAGGTGAGGATGGGAGAAGCAACAACGTGGCATTTTTATGTCACCTGCTGTTGGGGTGAGCGGCTTGCATCAGTCCCAAGAAAATACTGAACAGCCTCCATGCTGCTCCAAGTTTTGTCCAGTCATGCGAGGGCCCCTTCCTGGAGCGTGGCGCTCACTCTGCACCCCGCGCTCAGGCACAGCCCGTGCTGACAGCAAGGTGGGCTCCTTTGACAGCTCTGATGTGTTGGAGAGCTCTCTGTTCCGGCAGAGAAGCTGCAGGGAGCGAGCTCCAGCAGCGCGGAGCGGAGCAGGGAACGCGTGCTCCTGTGTCACCCTGCGATGTGACCTACACGGCAGCCAGCACAGCGGTGGGCCCGTCACATCAGGGACATGGAGGGGGCTGGGGGAGCTTGGGGGCACGTTTCACCCTTCGGCAGTGAGGGGGCAGCTCCTCGGAGAGCGCTGGTGCTCCCTGCGCCCCATTGCTGGGAACTGCTTCCCTGGCAGCGCAGAGCTCTGCATCCTCCAAACCGCGCTGGCAGTGGGGCAGGGGCTTGCCCTTGACACAGCTATGACACAGAGCCGGACAGTGATACACATCTGTGACACACAGCTGGGCACTGATACACAGCTGTGACACACAGCTGGACACTGATACACAGCTGTGACACAGAGCCGGAGAGTGATACACATCTGTGACACACAGCTGGGCACTGATACACAGCTGTGACACACAGCTGGACACTGATACACAGCTGTGACACAGAGCCGGACAGTGATACACATCTGTGACACACAGCTGGGCACTGATACACAGCTGTGACACACAGCTGGACACTGATACACAGCTGTGACACACAGCCGGACACTGATACACAGCTGTGACATACAGCTGGACACTGATACACAGCTGTGACACAGAGCTGGACACTGATACACAGCTGTGACACACATCTGGACACTGATACACAGCTGTGACACAGAGCCGGACAGTGATACACATCTGTGACACACAGCTGGGCACTGATACACAGCTGTGACACACAGCTGGGCACTGATACACAGCTGTGACACACAGCTGGGCACTGATACACAGCTGTGACACAGAGCCGGACAGTGATACACATCTGTGACACACAGCTGGACACTGATACACAGCTGTGACACACAGCCGGACACTGATACACAGCTGTGACATACAGCTGGACGCTGATACATATCTGTGACACAGAGCTGGTCAGTGATACACATCTGTGACACACAGCTGGATACTGATAGATATCTGTGACACTGATGGCACCGGAGTCTCCGCAAATTGGACGAAGACAAGAGCGCTCCTGCCAAATTCCACATGTGCGCGGCAGTGGCCCCGCAGGGATGCGGGATGGGGCAGTGGCCACGCAGGGATGCAGGATGGGGCAGTGCCCCCACGGGGATGCGGGATGGGGCAGTGCCCCCACGGGGATGCGGGATGGGGCAGTGGCCCCGCAGGGATGCGGGATGGGGCAGTGTCCCCTCTCCCCGCTGCCCTGGGAGGGGGATGGAGGAGTGCCGGCCGTGCCCATCCCGGCGAGCCGCGCAGCGAGCGCTCCGGCAGCCCGGTGCATGCGCAAGGCGCGGGCGGCCGCCGTGGAGGTGGGGAGGGAGCGAGGACCACATCGCTGCCTCCGGCTCCGAGCTGCCAGTTGCTGGTTGCCAAGCAGTTATCATTGTTTCTGTGACGATTGCAGAGGCTGTTGCTAATTGAAGAAGCCCCCACAGCATCCTTCTCTCTGCTCCTGCTTCTGCTTTTATTTTAGAGGCTCAAGGGGGAAGACAACCAGACTAGTGCTTTTCTACATTGCATTTTTATTTATTTCTTTTTGTGGGGGTGGGAAATTTCTCAGCTGATGATTAAGTGATGGACTAGTTACTCATCCGTATCCCTTTAGTCTTTGTGTGTGTGTGTGTGTGCGTGTATGTCTGAACACACAGACAAGCTTACGCGCACACACACACACACAGAGTAAAATCCTGTTTGCCACTGCAGTGGGCACAAATAGGTGAGCATGACTACAGCCAAGGAGCAAAATGCATCAGGGAAACAAGCCCAACAGCAAGACCAGGTAATGCTTATTTTCCTCAATTTCAAACAGATAAAGATTTGCAATGTGTAGCTTTGTGTTTCTTGTATGGTCATTACGATTATTTTAAAATCTTTTTCGGTGTGTGTTCTTAAAATTGCCAACTGAGTCACCAGCCAGTGGCAGGAGGAAAGTGCTGTGTAGCTGGGTTCAAGGTCTGGTTTCTCAGTGTGTGCGGAGACTTGGAGGGAACCTGGAATTGTGCTATTTTTAACAGCCTGTACCTCTTGCTGAAGGCTATAGAGGTTTGTTCTGTAACTTATTCCTTACATGTGTGCTGGGAGGGGGGAGTGTGTTGGGATGGAGGCCCTTTCTCACTGATGGAAAAGGGCAAGGGTATTTAAAAGCCCCTCTGCAGAGAGATATAAAATTGCAAAAGTCGGGTTCAGCATCTGACTTTGTCGTGCACTTTCAGTGAATTTTTCATGTCTGGCATTGTCTTGGAGGGGCACTTCAGGATACAGCGTGTGCCCAGGCTGTGCATGAGCAAGCCAGGATGGTTGGGGGGGGGGGGGGGGGGGGTGTGCAAAAAGCAGCTGCAAGTGGGTAAAACTCCAAACTCCTACTGGCTTTGGGGGAAATTGCTGTGCTCATAGCATATCTAAACTCGGTCAATTTGGTAGGTGCTTTATGTGTTTCTGTAAAGGTAGAAAGTTAAAGACTTCATTTTCTCTGTCAAACCTGTATTTTGGAGGATATTACTCTCTGCCTGCACTTACCATGATAGAATGAAGTCAAAACTTTCTCTGTCTAAAAAGCAGCGGGTGGCAGAAAAAAAAAAGGGGGTTGTATCCTCAGCCGTAAAGGATGGGCAGAGTTTAAAAGTGGTGGCATAAGGGAAATTCTGGTTGTGATCTTGGAGCTCCAGCTGAGGCTGGTGAAGGCTCCTGGGCTCCAGGGGCACTGGCAGATCAACATCTCCATCCTCCTCATCCCCACCTTCCCCTCCCCGTGCTCGGGCCATGCCTGGAACACCACAGTGGAGCCCGGATGCTCCAGTTCTTCAATTTTTCCTCATCTCCTTAAGACATTGGAAGTTCTCCACTTTAATCTTTGGTTAGGACAGCACAGGAGGATAATTTAAACAGATCTCTCAGGGCACAAATTAATTCTTAAAATAGTTCTTCCTGGCGTGATAAGCTGAGAGCTTTCACATATTGTTTTTCTTTTTCTTTTTCTTTTTTTTTCCCCCTTGGTATAGTATTTTGGGGAAGGGAAGAGCATAGGAAGACACTAAGCACCACAAATAGTATCATATAATCTGCATTTTCAGGGTGACATTATACCAATGACAAAACCAGGCAGGCTCAATGGTTCAGAGAAAACAACTTTAATATTTGGGATTAAGAAACTGTGCCTTCATCTAACCCTGCAGGTATTGGACTTCTCTTGTTTCTTCAGTGCTTTTGGAATATATATATATATATTATCACTGTTTCTTGCAGGTTAAAGTGAGTCTACCTGTGTTTCTGGGAGGCAGGGGTTTACAAGTGCCTTTTCTGAACAAAGAGGTTTGTGGGGCTGTCCCTTCCTCCCTCTTAAAGCTGTGTAAAAGTGTTGGGTTTTGTAAGCCAAGAAGTATATGTTGCCTTTTTACAAAGCAGAGGTGGTTTTGTTTCAAGTAGTGTTACCTGCCTAATGCTATTTTGCTGTTGGCATGCCATGCCTTTGCTACTTTGGTTTTCCTACATGAAGTACAAAATGCTCAGAATAGGTCTTTAGGATATGCAGAATCTTGATTGAGTATATTCTATAACTGGCTGAATTTCAATTATACCCATATGGTACACTTAAATATTCTGGAAGTACGTGCTCTCTTAGCTCTGCCCAAGTGTGAGCATGAAATAGAAATATCAAGAATATATAAATATCAATCATATTGATGAATATTAATGTCTGAGTCTGTGAGCAACTTTGCTCAATCCCATCATTTCTTTTATTGTTTTCACAATACATTATTAGTAAAATGGCTTGACAGCAGGGAGTTGAATCCAATCTCTGTCTATTGATTTGAGTGCACTTTTATCTTTCAACACCAAAAGCAGATCTAAACCCTTATTTTATCTAAAACTGTTCATAACTGAAAAAAGGCTCTATTCAAATTCTATTTCTAGTTGAAATTCTATTTCCAGGCTTATGCATATCAAGAATTACTGAAATTTTTTCCTTGCTTAAAAGTGATCAAGAAACTGAAAAATGTAGCTTGGAGAAAAATTGAAGGCAAGTGCTGGTCTGGCTGTAGAGGACTGAGTCTTTTTCAGTAGCAGCTGCTGCTGTCGTAAGAGATTTTGACCATCCCCTTTCTGTGTTCCTTGCTGTGACATTCCCTGGATCCAGAGGCAAGCAAGTGTCAGAGTTGGCTTAAATCTACGCTGTGTCCCACCATACTAACCCAAACAGAAGCTGGTCATGAAAAGACACTGCAGGGACAGGGTGGGGAAAGTTTGAAAACATCAGCAGAATCTTCGCAGGCATAAATTTAAAAATCTACTTTAGACTTGTGTGTCTATATGCAAATGAAGTCATGTTCTGTTTTGAGATTTACAAATATGATAATAATTAGAAAATTATTAGGATGCAGAGATAAAAAAAGCATTGTTTTAGCTGCTGAAGGCAGGCAATCCCTTTCTTCCTTAGGTGATTAAAAATGTTTCTATACAATTTCTTTCTGATAAGCAATGCTGCTCACCTCAGCACCAGTTAAACTGTTCAGAATTCCAATCATTTATCTCCTTGCTTATCTGCCTCATGGGTCTGAACTCTAAGTCTTTTGGACATCATGTACAGAAAACATTCTGTAGGTGATAAGTAATGCTGTCTGTTACTGTCAAGTTGTGATTGCTTGATCAAGATGTGAGCTGGACGTGGTTGCCTCTGTGCACTCGGCTGCTCCTGCCACAGCTGTGGTTTCTTGTTCAGAGGGTTGGAGTTGGACACCGTGCAGTGCACCATTATCACACTTGGCTTTCTGCTAGTCTCAGTGCTCAGAAGTCCATGGCAAAGCCTGCACACACTGATAGACTCGGCATCTGGCTCAAGAGGACTAGAGAATCTTGTTCTCCCCCTTGGGGTTTGTTAGCTGGATGTGTGGATATGCCATTAAGGCACTTCCCCATTAAAAAGGGGAAGAAAATAGCAGCAGCAGGTCAAGTACTGTGACAAGCTTTAGCTATTTACACAGGCTGTAGATCTCCGTGTTTTAACATAAGCCTGTAAATTTGTTATCTTAGTTTAGCCCAATTCTTGCTACTTTAATGGCCTTTGGGAATGCAAATAGCTCTGCAGTCATATATAAAGATAAGGATGCTGATTTTTTAAATGAAAATGTGGTAACAGGCATAAGAATAAAATGAGACTTTTAAATATTTCAAAAAGTGAGTCAGCATATTAAGTATACCAGGATCACAGATTCTCAAAGAACAATTTTTATAAAACATATTTAAAGGGTTGATTGGTTAATTGGGTATTTGAACACTGAGGATAAGGATTGTTCTTATTTCTTTTGCTGTGTAGAGAAGAACTGTTATGGGCTTATGGGAAGCAATATCCTGTTCTTAAAATGTGCTTGTGTCCTTAGACAAGGTTGTTAATGATTGCATAGAATCCATGTAAAAGTCAAAAAAATGAGTGAAGAGACAAAATAGCTGGAAGGCTGCCTTATTGAAGTGGGCTTCGTGGAGGAGTGGAATCAGATCAATAGAACAATTCTGCCTATTAGCTGTCATTAAGGTAATCAATTCTGAATTTTACAGAACAGCTGGAATTCCAAATAAGAGGTGTGGTGTCTTCAAGTGGAAAGAGAACACATTTTACTTGGAAAACCTAGGCTGGACTCAGGAAGAAAATGATGGGAAGATTAATATTTCATGCTGCTAATGTTCTGCTGCCACTCCACAGAAATAGCCTGTAGTATCTTGAAGAGGGAGTACAGTATCTAATATACTATGCTGAAATCTATCTCTACTTGTGTAACTTCATCCAAATAAGAAAATAAGTGTGTAACTTCAGCTGCATTATGCAGGCATTCTCCCTGTGTTGTTTTAATTCAGGTTATTCTGGGATTCCTGTACGAGGGGATATCAATCCCTGTGTACCCTGCTGTCTGCCTGCAAGGTCATAAATATTCTCTGTCATTGTGAGCTGAGTCCTGTGCTGTTACTTCATTCCCAGAGTAGATTAAACTGAAAAATATGGGTATGCTCCCAGTGTGGACCCACCCTGTGAGAGTCACAGAGATGATACCGAGGTCCCAAACTCATATTTTTGGTCAGGGATTATTTCAAACAAATTCCAGGCTGGCATGCATGTTCTTTACTAGCTGTTCAGCATCTTCTCTCTAAGCATCATCTGAAATGAAGCCAGTTTCTGTACTCTGAGTCTACTACAGAATGTGAGTGAGAGCATGGTAGATGTGTACATCTGAGACATTTGGTCAGTAGTCCAGCTCTGAAAGGAACGGAAGGACTAGAAGTCAAACAAATGTAACTTCATGTGAGCTATGTATCCAAAGATATTCATATATATATAATATATATATATTTTTTTTTTTCTTCTGAGGTGTGACTTAAAATAATTCCAGATCTTCTCTGCTCACTCGGCTGCTATCCAGAAAATCACTGCCCCTGCGTACCAAATGTCTTGGTTGGTTCTACATGCTTTGCATGAAAGAATGCAAGGATCCTGATTCTCTGTGACAACAAAGCCTCCCTACAGCACATGAGCAATACAAATTATGTCCAAAGAGTGCAGGATCTCTCTGCATTGTAAACAGGCAGTGGTGTACAGCACATTCAGGCATGAGTTATAAGTCGTGAATTTTATCTCTTGAAACAGGGAAGGGACTTTGCCCTTTTATTTGTCAATATATTTCTGTTGTATGCTAGATCACAAAGAGCCACTGGTGAATCCTCTCTGTTTTTTGGCGAGATTTGAAGTTCCACATTGTAACTGAGTGTTTGTAAGCAGACCGAGCTGTGAATTCACAAGAAAGCTCTGATTCACAGAGCCATTATCTGGCACAGTCAGACTCCCCACTGCAGCATCCCAGTGGCAGAGAATCCATGCAGAGCAATGGAACAGCACCCTGAAAAATAATTCTGAGGTGCCCAAATCCAACCCTGGGCTGAAAGGAGCCTGGCCTGGAGCTGTTGAACAGGTGGGAGGGAGTCTCCTGGGAGATGAGCTGATTTAGTGTGTTATCTCAGTGACTTGTGATAGCAGACCTCCTATGTTCCTGGCTGGAGCAGAAAACTGTCACATCCCAAAGGTGAAACCCTGCTTGTGAGAATCCCTCATTCTCATTGCAATATTATGGCTCAGGTTATTACAGCTGTGCAGAAATCTGGGGCAATGCCCACTTTGTGAAGGTGTCTGCCAAAGAGAAGGGAAGAGGGAGAAAGCTCTGGTTTGCACAGAAAACAATAGGTTTCTTTAGTTTTAATGGAAATGTTTAGTATTTGCTGTTGGAGTGCATAATTTTTTAAAAAATAAAATTCTTCGTTTTTTTTTTGCCTTGATAACAACTCCTTAAATTAAATGTCTTGTTGTAGACCCAACACAGGCTTTCTCCAGGAATCATAGAGAACATTTGTTCATTCTCTTAATGGTATCTGATCTATTCCTCAAGAGATTAAATTTCTGTAATAATGCTCCGGAGAACACAGTATTCAAGAACATGGAATTGCATCAAACTGGCAGTCTTTTCTACCTATTAAATTGTCACAAGGAATGCAGTCAGCTAAGTGATGGGGAGGGGAAGACAGAGGTAGAAAGGAGCATGTTTGGTGTAAAACTGGAGTGTCAAAAACAAGAGACTGCAGAAAAGACTTTACAGTATCAAGTGCTGAAATGGAAGGGCTTCTGGAAAGCTTCTGGAAGGCCACAGCCTCTAAAGTTCATATATTTCTGCAGAATGCTGCTTGAGATTGTGTAAATTTTACATGCTCTTTACACGTTGATAAAGTAGGATGTGCTCTGCCACTGTCCTTGGTACAGCTGCTCCCCCCATTCCTGCCAGAGATGACTTGTGTTGCATTTTTCACATTAAATCTATTTTTTTTTGCTGTTGGATAAGGGCAGAATGATCTGCCTCTGAAGTTCGCCAGTTGTCTGGGGCCATGAGGGTGTGTTTGAATGCCACAAGACTCTTGGAGAATTCGATGTGTCATTTCAGTTGTGGTCCATTAGCAGTGCTCTGCTTTGCTACAGGCATTTCATGAACAGTGGTTGTACCTGCTTTCAGTTCTTATGCTTTAATGCTTATGCTGCTTCTTTGTGATCTTTATCAGGCATTAAGTTGTGGTGAATCATGGTCACTTTGGATGATGTGAGAAAAGGCAGCACTTTTAAAATGATGTAGAGTACGGTAACGTCTATTTTTTAATGTAGCATATTCTGTATGTTTTACATTCACTTTTTTTTTCATTTTTTGTCTGGGTTTTTTTTTTTCCTTTCATCCTTTCTTTCACCTTTCTGTTCTGCCCACTCTGATTCTTAAGTGGGATTTAAGTAAATGAAATAGAATCAGAGAAGGGAGAGTGCCAGCAGCAATGGATCAGGAAAGCTGTGCACATTCCTTAAAAGTACAGATGTGAAGATGTGAAGAACTAACTGTGACAGGAGTGCATTCAGCACGTTTGAAACCTTGGCTAAACATAAATTTGGAGAGGGACCTGTATTTGAAATCATTAAATATGATCAAGAATGGAAAAACAAATTAATATGAATTTCTGATTTAATGACAAAATTTGAGTGGGATTTTTGTTTGGCTTTAAATGGCAATTCAGTGGTGGGGTATGGAACTTAGTCCTTCTTGTGTGCAGACATGCACTGTGGCTTTGAGCTAGAGTGTTGGGTGCTTAGTGGCAGTTAGCAGTTTCTCTTCTTCTGAGATAGTGCATGTTGCCTAAAATCGGGGGGGAAAAACCATCTGGAAGTCTCCTGAGGGCAGGTATGTGAAATATGGAGTTCTGAAATACTGCAGTAACTCAGGCTGCACAAGTACCTGAGATATCAGAGAGATGCACTCCTTGATGTTTGGAGAATGTAGGTAAAGGGTCACAGGAGAAAACCTGAAAGCTAAAACTCATTCTGAAGGTTTAGATATGAATAAGAATTTAAGCAAAAAAAATAGCAAGATAAAGGTAAATGCTGTCAGGACTTGAGACAGTTATAAGCAAACTTGCAAATGAGAGTTAGATAATGGACAGAATCCAAGGATTGTATGTGATTCTACGATTTTGGGAACTTGAACAATTTTATACTATAAGGTAAGATGGAGATGCATCTTTCAGGTCTCCATTGCATAATACAGAGACCTTTTCTGAGAAGGAGTAATTAATAGTTTTTTTCAGTAGAAACACTGCAGTATGATTTGGAGCCAGAGAGATTAAATGGAAATGTAAATGGGGGAATGATGAGCCAGGGATATGTGTGGTCGTAGGTTAAACCAAAGCCTTTCAGAAATGGAAGCCAGAAGCTGAAGTTTGGTGCTTGGCAGGCTGATGGAGAGCATCTTCCAGAAAGTCAGGAAGAGGGGATGAGCCAAGGCTGAAGCCCAGGGTCAGGTACTTGTAGAGAGAAAGCCCTGAAAAAAAAATTATGGAAGTTGCTGGAAGCTCGTAAGTGTGATGGTAGCAGAGTAGACATAGCTCTCTTTCTCACAGCTCTCTCATAGCTACTTCCCACCTCCATTAGTGAAAATCCTTCACTATATAAAATCCTTTACTATATAAAATTTAGGAAACTGATCTTCAGAGGTCCTTTCCAGGCCTAACTTTTCTGTGATCCATGAGAGAGGAGAGGGTGAGTGGGCTAGAGAGTGACTTGTTAACTCTCTGGACTCGTTTTGAGACCTATAGCAGAAGTAGGATTGGCTTTGGTGGTGAAAGATGCTTGTGGAGGAAGGAGCTTCAGGCCCCTGTTCACCTGGCTGTCTTGAGGAAAGCAGCAAAGAGGGGTTTCTTTTGGCCAGATCTCAGATATCCTGTTCCCCTTCAGAAACACCCTATCTTCAGAATAAGCACCAAAATAACACTGCAAGCAGAGACATGGCCTGCTTTTCTGTATGGAGGTATAGTGGGGGAAAGGCAGCAGCTGCCTTTGCCAGGGAAAAAGATTCCCAAAACAAGAGGAACAAAATGTTTAAGGTCCCTCTCTTGCTCAGGGAAAGGGCTCTGCTTCTCTCATTTTCCCTTGTACTGCCCATCCCTGAGTGCCCTGCTTGCCTCTGCCCTTACTGCTGCTGGACTGAAGCTTTTTGTTGAGAGACAGCCTGTGTGCTGTCTGCATGATAAATGGTCAGTGGCAAGCGATGTAGGGCTATTACTATTATGAGATACTATTTTGTGAAAGAAACTGCAGGTGAGAAGTGCAGATAGACCATTATTTCTCAGAGTGGGTTTTGTCCTAGACTGCTGAACAACATCTGCTCACAGAGGCATAACAGGGGCTCTGCTTTGGGGTCTTTTCTTGTCAAATAGCCCTGCAGTGCCAGCACCATGGCTGTGCCTCTGGGCTAATGGCCGTGGCAGGAGAGGCTGGTGAAAGGATGGAACAACCTCCTTGCTTTGCTGGTGAGTGAGAAGCCCTGTTGGAAGGCATTTCCCTGCCTCAAAGAGCCACCTTTAAAAAGCTGAAATGCAGATGGTCGTGGGGAGAGGATAAGCCAGTTTTGCTACAGTTGGTGTATGCTGGGATGGAGAAGAGTCAGTGGTGGGATCCTGGTGGGTCACCAAGGGAGCAGGAGCATACAGACATCATCTCTGTGCTGCTCCCTGACACTTATGTGTCCCTTTGAGCCCTTTGGTGGGCATCCACCACCCATCCCAGGCTGGCAAAGCCTTGTGCCCTCATTGCAGCTCTAAAAATACACGAGTCTAAGCTGAGCAGGGATCCAAGCCCTGAGTGTGTCTCATGGTGAAGGAGACTGAAGAGAACACTTATGAAGAGTTAAACTGAGCTTACAAATTAAAAGAACATGCAAAAAGCCATTAAAAAGGGGAAGAGGATGAGTTTGAATGAAGTAGCAAAAAAAAAACAAGCAGGTGGCTGAATTGCTGTCCTTTCTTTTTAACCCTTCATCTTACATCCATTTTTGGTATGAAAGCAAATGGCTGTTCCTTTTATTGTTTATAACATCATAAGACATATAAAATAAAAGTAAATTTTACATAAAGTTTCACAATGTTTTGGCTAAAGTAGTCTCTATTGCTTCTTAACTGCTGCTGAGCTTGAAATTGGAGAGATAATAAGGCTTCATCTGAAGCAATTAGTCTGAAGTTTTTGACTCTATTACCTTTGGTTATGTCTCTAGCCAAATAGTTACACGCAGATATTTAAGACTCAGTTGTAGAAAGATATTGCCAAAAAGTGAAATCACAACGTAGACTTTAAATTTATTGTTAATTTAGACTGTCAGAGATAAAGTAATAAACATATAATAACGTATTATGTGAAATGCATTTTGGGTCATTAATTTAGCTTAATCACACGCTGTGACCAACCTCTCAACTCTTTTTATGTTGGGTTTAAAGGGGTCTGATACTTAATCTTAATGTGGTTGTAGGAATTAACAAATGGTACATTAAGTTGTAACTGCACTTAAGTGTGCTGAGAGCCTCACACTTTCATGTTTTTGTTTTCATGGCCAGGAGCAAGCAAGTTATCTTCAAATGCATTTGCAGAATTCTGTGCCTACTGATAGAAAGAAACTCAGGAATGAGCAGGAAAAACATATTGCAACTTAGCCCATATTAAATGAGAGAGAGAGAAGAGGCATGGGATGATACATGGAAAAGCAGATGATATAGCTTGAAGGATGTAGTAACAACCATTTCATGGTTGTTATTATTCTGAGATACAGTGGTGTATGAGAAAAGGGAGCAACTACTCAAGGTGGGGAAGCATCATGAAACTTCTTCTTTTGATTACCTAAATTTTAGATTCTGCAGATGTCATTGCAGTGAATGTAATAAGCATTGATTAGTACTCAAAGCAGGAAATTTGTTTCTCAATTTTGCTTCTTCTTAAGAATCCCTGACACATCACAGTTTAGTTGAATCTAATATACTAACCACCTTCCTTTTTCTAATTTTCATGTCCCAATATCTGTGATTTAAAAGTTAATTTACAAGCGTTGTTGAGAATGCTGATACATTTAATCTAACAAGGATTTGAGATTAATCTTTGTAAGCCTCATCATTGGAGGGTGAAGTTGCATTAAATTGATTCATTTTCCATGGTGTTTTCCTCATAAGGTACAACACATGGTTTTACATGGATTATATTGGTGGTTGACTTTTGCATTGCAAGTCATGGTATAATTAGAAGTTTTATTCCAGCAAGCTAAACAAGCCAGATAAAGAGCTGTTATAAAAATATGGGACAAAAAAATGCAAGGAGAAACTGATTGAAACAGCTGTGGAAAGTACTTAGCACATGAAGTTTGTGCATTAGGGAGATGATATTGATTGGGAAACATTCTAACTTTGGTTGCTGAAGGCTGTTCAGTGCTCACTTGTCCAAATCACCACTTGGCAGGACCAGCTAACCTCAGCAACTCCTCCTCTGCTTGAGAAATGTTGCCTTCCCACCTTTGAGGGTGATAAAAAGTAGATAGGTGATGTCTTCTTTTGGTTTTGTGCCTTGTTTACAAACTGGGCTTTCCAAAGCCCTTCTGGGAGATTACAAGATTGAGTTGTTGTTTATGAGACATCTTCTGCTCAAACGTGTTAAGGAATTCAGTGTTGATACTGGGCTGTGTGATGGCAGGGCATCCCTGAGTACGACAGAACTTTAAGGAATTCTGGAAAGTACTCCAGAAGGATATGTATGTATCTGAAATTCGAGATGTTTTGCATGAGTGCCTACATTGAGAATAAATCTGCTGACTTTGTCAGTCCATGAGCTGGTTGCTATATTACCTTTCACTATCTTGAAAACCCTCATGAAGAAAATTGAGGCTTTTAATCTACAAGAGCAACAAACTTTTAACTAACAGACTTATTTCAGCTGGCTCATTCCATGGCTCTTATTGTAGAAATGGCTGATATTATAAAGAGTTCTCTGTACTGTTCTATCACGGTGGAGAGAAGTGCATCTTCCAGAAATCAGATTTCTCTTATGTCCTTAGAGGTGTAAAAATCTGATGGAGTTCTGTCTGATTATGGACTTCAGGATTAGGACAACAATATTAATTAGGCCTTGTATACAAAACCTATATACACACGAATTAGGTTGTGGGTCTGGTTTCCTCATTATTTGTTTCAGAAGATTTATTTTATCACCCATTGGCTCCCATCCTCTTGCTTGTGAGGAAATACTGTCCACACTGGTCTTCTCCTGACCCTGAGGTGGGAGTTAACTAAAATGAACTTGGGGACCACGTAGGTTCCCTGCCAAACCTCCATTCTAGATAGTGTGCTTCCTATAAATTCCTGTAGGTTCCTAAATTTCCTATGAATTTTAGACCTTCTCTGGTCGGTTATAATGCTCTTAGAATCTGGGTAGTAAATCAGTGTTATCAGTAAATAAATTGTCATCATGTCTCTCATGCCAAAAGGGAGCAATTTTGTTTTTTAATTTTTTTTTTTTGGTCTTCAGCATCCTGCCGTGAATTCCAGAGGGACTCTGGTGATCAATAGCTCACAGACACTGTCACAGGCTAAGCCCAGGTTTTAAGGCTTCAGTGATCTCTCTGCTGTAAATTACAGCTGTTTGAAACTATGATGCATGGTTGTTTTTTCTGTAAAATGCAGCTCATTTGTGCAAGGCTATTCCCATTAAATCATCCAACTCAAAATATTTTGGGGAAACCTTTCGAATCTACTTGGAGCTCTGCCTGGAGATGGGTGGGGAGCTTTGGCTCAGGATTGAAAGGAAGGCAGGGACAGGTAAATTCTGAGCAGCCCTGAGGAAAAGAACCTGGGGGTGTTGGTTGATGAGAAGCTCAGCACACATGACCCAGCAACGTGAGCTGGCAGCCCAGAAACAGAAACACATCCTGGGCTGCATCACAAGAAACATGGCCAACAGGTCGAGGGAGGTGATTCTCCCCTCTCACCCTGCTCTGGTGAGGCCCACCTGGAGCACTGTGTTCAGCTCTGGTGTCCCTGATAAAAGAAGGACAGAGGAGGCCACAAAGAAGGTTGGAGGGCTGGAGCAGCTCAGAAACTGAGAGAGTTGGGGTTGTTAACCCTGGAGAAGAGAAGGTTCTGGAGAGACCTTAGAGAACCTTCCCATGCCTAAATGGGGCTGTGAGAGAGCTGCGAAGTGGCTTTCTGCAGGTGCACATAGTGATGGGACAAGGGATAATGGCTTTAAACTGAAAGAATAGGGTTAGATTAGGTATTGAAAACAAAGGCTTTACTGTCGGTGTGGTGAGGCATTGAGAGGTTGTCCAGAGAAGCTGTGGATGCCATCCCTGGAAGTGCTCAAGGCCAGGCTGGATGGGGCTTGGAGCAACCTGGTCTAGTGGAAGGTGTCCCTGACCATGGCAGGGGGCTGGAATGAGGTGCTCTAGTCCTAAGTCACTTCCAACCCAAACCATTCTGTGGTTCTATATTGAGAATGTTTGGATCATAAACCTAGTTTCACCTAATAATTTGTGTGTGTCTACATTAAAATGTAAAACCAAAAAAGACTGACATCAGATTTAATGGGATGGGGAATTACCAAAACAAAAAATTTTATTGTTCTCAAAATGTTTCTGCTGGCCAAATGTGCAATAATATTCTGGGTTTATTTTCAAAGGTTTAAAATATCTAAAAACTGAAACTTTTTCCCCTCTTTGATAAAACTGGAGCTAATTACACACCCCCCACACAATTAACATCATAAATCTCTTTCCTATCTTGCTCTAGGAAAGTAAAGAGGGTTTGGCTGGTTGCTATTTCTCTAAAAAAGCATTCTGGAAGTACTGTTTTATGTACACAAAGATATGAAGTAATTGAGCTCAACAGGCCATGTAAAATACACATGAGAAATAAAGTACGTACTTGAGGCTAAAAATATAATCCTAAATGAATCCTATTGGGATGATCAGTGCTCATGCTACTTCTAGTCCTCCTTCTGCAAGTGGAGCTTATTTCTCTTCGGTTTTGTTTCCCAAATAGCTGTTTTGTTTTTTTTTTTTTGTCAATTTTCTTTGGCCTATATGAAAAAAGTTGTAGAAAGAATCAATTCTTTTTTCTTGTAAGCTGCTAGAGCAAAGTCAACTGTAATACACAAATTGTGTATAATCCCACAGAGGAGAAGAATAGATGTAGCAGAGGTTTGGGGAAGAAGTTAATGAGAAATAATAATGAATCTACATGAGTGTGTTCTTTCTGTGCGGAGTCACAGTTCAGGGACATTGTGATACACATTTTTCAAACCATCTTCCAGATTATTTTTCCTTCAGTTCTAAACAGGCACTTAAATTTTTGCTCACAAATGCCTATTTGAAACATACCTTCCAATATCCACTGAGCCTTTGCTTCGTCTTTCCTTGGCCCATTTCCTGAGTAATGGTTTATGTTGTTCAAAGAGAAAAAAATTAGGAATTCACTAGTTGCAAGCTACTCACCAAATACTGTTTGTACTTTCATGTGTGGTTTGCTGTTTGTCAGGTGTAATGCATAACTTTTTTTTATTTTTATTGCCAAAACTACTGTTAAAACAAGAGATGACAGTTGCTCCAAGGAGACTGAATTGAGGTGACACTCAGATGTTTATATTTTATTACTTTTCATTGCCTTGACAGTTCCTGTAGAGTTTCTTTCAATCATAGAAACCTTCAATTATGATTAGTGCATGTCTCCCATGCCAAAAATCTATTGAACTGCATTTTGTATAGTATTCATCAACATGGATAATACAACTAAATCAAGAACAGATCAACTTCAGTTAAGGGATTCTTCAAGACTTGTTGTGTTGGCAGCATGCAAAAGTGAAGATCTGACTGAAAAAGATGTGGCGTTCACTTGTCCATTTGTGCTGATTGTCTTTGCAAATATGAACTATTGTTACATTATCCTTTTGCTTTCATATTTTGGGGGGGAGGAGAGGATGCTAAAAAAGAATTTGTAGTAAGACAGACTGTTAGCTTAAGACTGATAAAAATCACTCCCATCATTTTGTGAAATGTCAGTGTACGAGAGAAGACTAGGGGCATTCTTTAATATAACTAAATAGACAAATAAATAAATAAATAAAATCCAACAGTGACTCTTGCCTGCAAGACTGGACTGAAAGGAAGAGAGATTTTTGCAGAGTCAGCTGCTGCTGTTGCTAGTCTCTCAGATGCCCTTCCTGTGCCTGGGAGGTGTTTGCAGAGGGCTCTGGAGATGGGAGGCTGTTGTTTGCCACTGCCTGGCTGCAGCATCCGTGCTCCTGCCCAGACACCACGGCACAGGCAGATGGCTGAGGGGGGCACTGAAGGCTCCTGTCCATTTTTAGCAGCAGACTTCAGTTCCTGCTAGCCACTTACTCTTTTTGTCATTTGGGCAATGAGTCAAACTCTGGCCACATTATTTAGCTTTTAATAACCTGGGGTAGCTCCTCATTTTTTTCTTTTTAGAGTGCTTGGGACAAATAGCCTCCTGAGTTTTGTCTTGGTCATGGCTGAATGATGTGATTCCACTTGTTGTGAAATGCACCCTGCATGTGTCAAACACAGCTAGAACTACTCAACAAGCTCCAGAGATGTATTTAGCTAGCTGGAATTTGGCAGGAGATGACCAGTTAACATGAAAACCCAGGAAGAAAATCAAATACTTGTGGGAGACGTTGAAAGTAACAGATGAGAAGAGATTGCCTGCAGAATTTTAATTCTACACAATAAATTTTTGCTGGCCAATTGAACTGCTGCTTGCTTTTCAGGGATATTAGAGAGCTGGAAGTAATGCCTATTTTAGCCAAGCGATCATCTACTGCCTTTTGTTGACAGACAATTCGAACCTGAGCAGGGAAAAAGACTAATTAATCATTACTTTATGTAACCTTTACCAGCATGATACAGCATTTGCATTTGAGTCCTAGTGTGCAGTGTTCATTTAAATTAAGACTGGTTTGCTTTTTTTTTTTTTTTTTCTATTTTATTATTACCATAAGAGCCAAGAATAAAATAAGTGGAATTGCTGCTTTCAGGGAGCCTAATAGAGTTAGTTCTTCAAATCCAACCAAAAATGTCCAACTCAACTGTCTCCACTTTCTGTACACCGCATTGCTGGTAAATGATGCCCAGGGGAGAAATTGTTGAGTTGTGATAAATTGTTGAGCATCCAAAAGCTATTGTTGGTCTCACTGGGGACCACTGCAAGCTCAGTATTCTTGAAAACCTAGACAATTATGCATGGGCTCTGAAGGCTCAGTTTTCTTGCTTATTAAAAAGGATGGGTTTTTTTAAAAGCTTTCTAGCATTACTGGTCATTTATTTTCCTTTCCATTTTCTTTTGAATACATCTAAAAAATAGCACATTTGAAAGAAACACATTTGAACTCCTAGTCAAATGACAGCATTTAATTCAGGACACTGAGGGTGGTCTTTTGGTAAGTACTAAGAAAGAAAATGCAGCAGTTTTATCTTTTCCTTTGCATCCAAGAGATAATAATGGAGCTGAAGTATCATTTTAGTTATAGAATGTAATTTTCTTTCTTTTTTTTAATTGGAATATAACAGACTCAGAAAGACCTCAGGACAAGATATGCTCTTCAATAACTGCTTATTTTATGAATGAAAATTAATTTTAATTATAGAATTATGTTATTTAAATATAATTTCCTTGCAGAAAGGTGTGTGTTGCTAAAATGGCTCTTTCCACATATAATACTAATAATACCTAACACATTCTTCATGTTTTATGTCTCTGAATTGCTTTTAAAAATATTCTTTCTGACATCTCAGTGATGTAGGTAAACTGCATTACCCACACTT
This sequence comes from Cinclus cinclus, assembly GCF_963662255.1. Classification (NCBI taxonomy): domain Eukaryota; kingdom Metazoa; phylum Chordata; class Aves; order Passeriformes; family Cinclidae; genus Cinclus; species Cinclus cinclus. The sequence continues at coordinate 7,072,538 of NC_085046.1, forward strand.
GGCAGAAAGGGAAGCTTAATCCAAGGATTAAGTGGCTTGCCCAGGGCTATGTTACTCCTGTATTTCCAGCTCCAAGCCCATGAATTGCTGTGATGATCAGTGCTGTGGGGACAAACAGTTTGGGTCAGCACTGGCTTCAGGCAGTTTGTAGACATGTCCCACATTGCTTAAGCATTTTGAGAATCTTAACAATTTTTTATTTATTCATTCATTCCACTACTCACATTTGGATTCTTTTAAATGAGATCAGGCACACTTGGGTCTTTGGATCTTTATGGGCACTTCTAGAGATCTGACAGACATTTAAAGAATCTCCTCATAAACCAGACTGTAGAAAGCAACCATGGATATTAATAGTCCGTCAGGAGAATATGTGCACACTGATTATGTATGCTCATGTGTGCACACACAGATACACAGACATACAGCCCACCATGAAAATCACCAAATGAATCCTCGTGCCTGGCAGCATTCAATGAACTCTGAACATGAGAATATGAAATCACTGTTATAAATCTAAAATGCTTCCAGAAAGGTGTTTGGAAATGCAACATTTTCCAGCTTTCACTGTATTTCTACTGGCCTAAGTAATAACTGACCAGGGAAATAAAAGCAGACTGGTGCAGCGCTCTCAAAAAATGTCTCATCCCTACAGTAGAAAATCATGCCTTTCCCCTGCAGATGGTTCTAAATTTGAAGTGGTTTGTTATTTGTTCCTGGAGGAAGAAGAATTTCATGATATCTGCTGCTTTGTGTCAAAAAAAATATCTAAGTGTTGTGTGTCAGTGCTTTGCAGTGACAGGACAAAATGAGCCCCAGAAGTGCCTGTCAGCTGCACTGGTACTGCCTCCTCCTGCAGCCAAGTGCCTCACAACTGGTAATGAATTTATTCTCAGTGGCTGGGATGCTCATGAAGCCTGAGCAGACTCTTTTGGCTGCCTGCTTAATCTTCCTAACTGTAAGAGGCTGTACTCTTAGCTTTAATTCGTGCTTCTCCTTCCACAGGGAGAGGATAGAGGCACAAACTGATGATCCAGCTCTGCCTCAGACCCAGGGCTCAACCCTTGCCTCCCATGCCTTCAATGCTTTCTTCACTGAATCAGCCTTTCTCCCAGAAAATTCAGCGTCTCCTGTCACAGTGACAGGAGTTATAATCTGCAAATGTGTTTGTTTCCCTTGAGCAACAGAATATATGTCATTCCTCAGTGGGCAAACAGGAATGGCATGAGGGACAGGTGAACAGTGAGGCTTTGAGCTGTCCCCCCATATAGATGGTTCTGTGGCCATGGGTTGCTGGCTTGAGAAGAAGAAATATGATGAGATTTTCAGGAAAAACCCTGAAATTTCTCTCTTTCTGCTTTCCATAGCATTGCAAAGTGACAGCATTTTCTCTAAACTACAACTAATGAGGGCAAGAGGACCTAGAGAAAGTGAGGAGGGTGGAGGAGAGGGAGCCTTCCCTTGAAAATAGATGCAATGTGTTAAAAATATATATGTGGGGATGAGGAACAGTGACTAGTAAAATAATTCATCATCACCCTCTGCTCCTTGTCTTTCTGGAAATTCTGCATCTGAAGCTATAGATAGTTTCTGTCCTGAAATACTCCAAGTGGTCTTTCCCCTTCCATTTGGCTCTAGCAATATTAGTGGCATAGGGCTAGCTGGACAGCCCTGTATTTTGCAAAAGAAAAGGATTCTGTCCCTTGATTAACTCCAATAAATGTTGTTTTTAAGAAGTATTTTTCAATGAAGTATGATAGCCCTTTACTGAACTACTCAAGACACTACTTTTATTTTCATTATGTCCGCATGTTATCAAGCAATAAATGCAGACATGTGTGTCTAAGTAGAAATACCCCCTCAAAACCACCCTCTCCTATCCAAAGAAAAAAGCAAGTAAGTTTTGAACCAAATGTTGGGAAGCTTGAAAGAAGACAAAATGCTTTATTTAAGGACTTTCAAAAGAGCAACCTTTGATATAAAGAGTGTTTTTTGGATCACACTGATGTGCTACTACCTAGGACTTCAGGTTCAGTTGTTCAAGATATGAGATGGAGTATAGGATTAAGAAAGATGTTTTGATAACTGAGGAGGTTAAATGCTGTCATGGGGCCTCTCACACCTTTGTGCTGTAGTTTCTACATCATTCTGAGTGATCCCCATGACTAAATTTTTCACAGGTTTATCTCTTACCCATTTGTTCCTTTTTTTTTTCCAATGCTCAGCTGGATATAGTTGTTAAGTAAGAGTCTAGATTCTAAACTTTCTTTTTTCTGACTTTCAGAAGTGCTAGACAGTACAATTGAACTAGATAGGAGCTATACTAAACTATATAAAGTTATGATAATTGCTCTGAATAAAATCAGATCCCAGGCATCTGAAATTAAACACCCTAAATTAGCAAAATGTTTGACCTTAATCATTCTCTGACTCAGCTCCCCATCTGTGTGATGGGATAGCATCTTCCCTTTGCCATGTAGAGGTGCTTTGGAAAGTGATGAATATTTGAAGCACTCACGTATTGTAGTGATGAGCTCCATAGAAACCACTGTGAGAAAATTGATGACTCTGCCTCTAGAGCAGGTTGGGATTGTGGGCTGCAAATGCAGCGAGGATCAAATGAAATATTGAAGAGACCTCATTACATGTCAGCACCACCCACTTGGTGCAGTGTCTGAGGCAGCTAAAAGCATGTAGGATATAAAAGTGGACTTCTGCACAATACATATGTACAGGGGGCTGAATGGCAGCTTATGAACCTTGAGGTTTGAATTTGATATTGCCCAACTTACTGCCTATGTAACCTTAACCTTAAGGTAGATTTAGTCTCTTACTGTTGATTACAGGTGAGATTTTCAAAAGCTCTTTCTCCTTTGCCAGTAGAGATAACACGACTTTATGGATGGCTTTAGTGGGAGCAGAGCCAGACCTGTGTTGAATATATTCAAACACAAGCAAGGATTTATATTCACATTGCCTGAAAAATACACTGAAAAAAAAAATGCAGTGTTTGATGCTTGAACTCAGTGAAGTTCTTGTTTCTCCTAAGGGCTGTTAGCTTTTTCTATTAAGAACAACCTTGTATGTGAGATGCTAAAATTAGGTATTGGCAGTGTTTGTTGTTGTTTGCCAGTGCATAACATGAGTAGGCACAATTTCTGTTATTAACCTTGACTGCAGAATTCCATTGACCCGGTTCTGAACATCACAAACCTTGTGGTAACCTCCAGAGGCTTTTATCTGACATGCACTGAGTGGGATTTAAATGACCCAGAGTCGAGTTTTAGCATTATTTATACTGCAGAAATCATCAGAGATCAAAACCTCATTGTGTCAGCTTCTTATCAGACACTGCCATGAAAATCTGCCAGTATAAATTGACAAATGGAGTTTTCTTATTCCTGTTCTACCCACGGAGGAGGCAGAATCTGGCCTGCAGAGAGCAGAATTTGTTTGATGCTCACTGAGGAAGAGGAGAGGCTTCTTCAAAGTCAGGCACAGAATCTTTAGTAGAGTCACTGGCAGTATCCAGAACTGTTGGGTCAGAGCTGTCATTTTAGCAGCATTAATTCCTTTCTCCTTTTCTGTATCCTTTGCAGATACAGTCTTCCAGCCTGCATGCTGAGATTTTGCTTTTTTTCCCCTACCCATTTAATACTTTTTCTGTCCCTTTTACATAAACAATGTCTTATATTATTAGCAAATAATTGTCTTCTTCAGCAAAAGGATTTTTTTATCGTAGCTTTTCCCATGGCACTTACCATGTCTCTTTTGAACTTCAGAAGTCAGAGTGTACTGAATTGATGGTACAGTGCATTCCTCCCACCCCCAGCATAATTTCCTACCATAACCTTGGCATAGGCTCCCTGATCCTGCACATTTTCTTAGCAGTAAAAAAAAAGAGCCATTTGAACTGCTACAATTTATGTGATCTCACAGGGAAAAAAACATTATTTCCTTAGAAGCAGCAAAAGCAAATCAAAGTGTTCCTCACCACGAGAGTAGGAATTGGATTGAAATACCTGTCTTAACCACAGGAAGCTTTCCACTCTCACAAAAAAATGGAATGTTTTGGAAAACATGTGTCAGCTCCCATGGAAAGCCACTGGTCCAGCACCCTGTCCTTTTTCCATTGTTTCAGGGTTCTACCTGCTGTGGTGAGCTGTGGTATCAAAGAGCAATAATAATCTTTGAGTAACACAGGTACACCTGTGTACAAACTGAGATACTCATCAAAGAAGAATATTTCTTTACCATGCTGCAAAAGGCCTGTCATGCTGAATTCTGGCTCAGAGATGACCACATCTAGTGGTGGCAAGGGTAGGTGGAGATACTGTCCTTTATGTGAATTCATTGTCCAAATTTTCATTTGATTTTTCTAATTCAATTGACTTTCCAAACCCCTTCATTTTCTATTAGCCACAAATCTAATTCCTATTTTTAGGTTATCTTGTATTTATTCATATTGTAATAATACCAGGTAGTTCTGGTCATTATAATGGTTTCTGTTTCCAAAGGAATGAAGAGCTAAGTGTAGAGCAAGAGATCATGCTGTTGATGAGCACAAAATGTGAAACAAACAAAAAAAATAAGATAATAAAAAGGTCACTTTCTTCCTAGGGTTTGATAAGGATCCTAAAATGCTGGGCTATACATTGAGAACATTACAATACTGAGGACCAATGATTAGGAATGAATAATGTGCTCATCCCAAAGGAGTGTGACCTTTTGAAAATCAGTGTTTTCTTCAGTAAGACTCTGAAAAGGAGGAAAAGTGCACTTGCAGGTGGATTCACTACTCTCATTGTTGCATTCAGGAGGGAAGTTCAACATGCAGCTCAGCAAGGCTGACTGGATGGTGGCACAAAAGAGAGGCTCTGCATTGCTTTATGCCTGCAGTGATTCTGGCAACACAGTTCTGAGGGGAATTTGAACGGAGTGATGTCATTATTCCCTCTCTCCTAGTATCTCATTTCTGTTTTATGGTTGCCAAATCTCAGTTTTAAATCCCATTTCTGTATTGTTTCATTTTTAAAATTGTCTTTATTATTAAAAAAATCTAATAAAATAGCAGCAGTCTATATGATAAGATTTTAAATGTTAGATATAAATTTGTTTTAGGAATAACAAGGCTTTGTACTCTTACCCAACAGGAAATATCACTAAATCTCTAATATTATGTGTTAAATGCATTTCTAAGAGCAGTGGGGATTTCACATGGTGTGCACTCAGGGATGCCCATCTGTAAGAGATGGAAGCCTCTGTTATTTCATAGCTCAAAATCTCAGTCTGTCCAGCCCATTTCAGGACTGATTCTTACAAGGATTAAAATCATCGCTGAGTGACCAAGACCAAGCTCCGTGTGCTAGGGCACACCGCCAGAGTTTGGTGGGCATCTCTGAGGTTTCTGTCTGTACCTCTGAAGGAAAAAATATCAGTCCCTTGTTCCAGCTTAGCTGATTTAACAAGAGAGAGAATAAAAACTTGGATCCCAGAAAATTTCTGTAAGATAAAAGAAAACTTATGCACATGAGATTTCGCCAACAATAGAATCATGGTGAACACTACCAAGCCACATTTAATGTATTTTCATATTGAATTGCCTTCAAGACTTCAGCTGTTTTTCTAGAACTGGATGATGAAGTTACTTCTCAGCTGGATCGGAACAGTATCACTACTGTGGCAGGAAAATTCTTGGGAGGAGTTTATAGGAAATAATTTTGTAAGCTGTAGGAAGGTTTCTGCTCCATTTCTGCAGGTTGATCCAGTAGAGGACCTGGGCCACCCCAATCTTTGCAGAGCACCTGTTCACCTGCACAAACCATTGCAAATGGCTCCACTGTCAGGATTATTTTGTTAAAGTGAACAAGATGTGGTCTGCTGTATTTATAGAAAGCTGTTTAAATATTCTAGTTTCAATCTTCTCCAAATCATGACAGAAAACACTAATGAAAACAAAAGCATTTAAACCCCAAAATCAAACCAAATTCATAATTCTGGGAACTGGGAACTTCTATTTATAAATAAGAAGAGAATGCTGTGTAACCAGGAATTGCTCTCAAAGGGCTTCCTGAAATGTTAGTATTATTTTAAAAGTACCTACAAAGCAATTGTTATTTGGAGACACAAAGCCCTACTACTAGAAACACTGTTTTCCTTTTAGTTCTATTGATTTCTTTTGTGACTCTTGGTTTCATTCCCAGGAACTTAAAATGCTTGCTAAAAACTCATGTTATTTATCTTCCTATTAACTCTTGCATATCTGTGATTCTTCAGTAAAATTCTATTTCTCATCAATTTGCTCTAGATGACTTATATTTTCCAGAATTTAATCACAGGGTTGATTTGTTTTTTTCATCTGATATCCAAATTATTCAGAACATGATGCTTAAGAAATATGATGGACAATAAAAGGGAAGGATTCTGGAATTTTTTGGGTCCAAAGGCAGTAAAAAATCAGGACTTTTTTATTATTTCTCTGAGTCTTATTTCAGCACAGCTCTGATTTAATATTATTCTATGCATTCATCCCTCCTTGGTCCTCTCTTGAGTTCAGAATGCCAGTCATATCAATGTTGGAAAATGTCTTCAATCTCCTTACAGATGTATATTAGGAAAGGATCATGGGCTCAGTTTTGCTGGAAGTATCCTTGAATTGTAGGAGCTCTTCAATAAGTCTTCAATTGCACATTTGCTACTGCTGCATCTCTGCTGTGTGATCTCTCAGTAACCTTTTGATGGTGAATTTGGGTGAGACATCCTCTCTGTGTCCACTAGGGCAATATCTACTCCTGAGAAAAAGCAAATGCAGTTATTGTACATATTCCTCTATTGGCACGTGGGCAGAAAAAAAGTCCTTTGGAAGCTTTGTCTCAGGTGTAACCCTGTGTAGTTCTAACATTTCTTTGTGTCCCTCTTTCAGTTTACACACATCAAAGACATAATAGATTTCTCTTGACAAGCAGACTTCTAGTTATGCTCAGTGGCTGCCTTTTTTAATAATACTTTGCAACTTTTTTGTGGCATTATGAGTAGGTCACTGCATTTCATTGTGATATTTCAGTTTTATTACTAATATTATAAAAATGTGTGGTATTTAATGCTTTTATTTGATACCTGTAAACAGACAAATGACTGCTCAGCACAGCATGAACCTTGAGAGGTGTTTTCAGATTAACATTATTGCACAGGAGAAGCCATTGTTACATGAAGTCTGAATTTGCTTGAGTTAACAATAGGATGTTGTAAGTTCCTTTAGGAATAGTCTGGCAGTGACTTGAGCATGTTTTTTCAAGTGCTGTCTTGGAAGTAATGCTTTACTTCTGATAAAGGTATTCTATTTGAAATGATATGAAACAATCATTACTCACTTCAGCCCCTTTGACCAATGAACCTGAAAACATCCTCAGGCAGTAAACTTGCATTTTTCTCAACCCTACCGTACCAGAGCAAAGATAATACTGAGAAATTTCATTGCTACTTATAAGGGGGGGATATCATTAGTCATCAGAGTCATTATTAAATTATATGATTTGTTTAATGGACCTACAGTATACTTGAATTGCTGAAAAATCAATTATATTTTTTCCTAGGAATTATAGTACAAGGCCCACAAGCACACTTAAATAGAAATTTATGTGAAACTGCTCTAGTAGGAACCAGACTGAAGTTTGAATTGCTGTGATAACTGCTAAAAAAAAAAAAGCCTTTCTTATTTGTAAGAGCTGGAAGTTGGTGCCATTGGAAGATTGAATTTAGGCCAAAACAACGTTACATAGAAGCAGTCATTACATCACAGTCATTCCTTGTCTGAAAAGGACTTCAGATAGGATTATGTGGGTTTTTTCCCCTGGCATTAAGAATGGCATTCAAGTATTTCAATGTAAATTCTTAGTGCCATTTCATACCACAGACAGAGAACTAAAGACCTGCATCTTTTTGGAGTGGCAGGGGGAAGCCAAGCAGGGTAGACCATGACATTTAAAATAGCACATGACATCTGTGATTAGGGATCTGAATCCTACTGTTTTAGTGATATTCATTTTTTAGTGACTTTTAATTTCTTTCTGTTTTCCTGCAGTACTCTCTAACAGCTGATCTTTTTTCCCTTCCACACAATCCTGCAGAGCTACAATATTCAGTTTCTTAAAAAAGTGTTCCAGCTAAAGCTCTGCTTAAAGATCTTACATGAGTTGTCATTCTTCCAGTGTCTTTTGTATCCCATAACAGTTTCACAGTAACTTCCTTACACCTCATCTCAGATAACAAGTATATACATTTATGAATGACTAAAAGAGAAATGCTTTACACAAAATATATAGAGACATTATTTTAACTTCCATTGACATAAAAGTTGCTTGAATTTTATAGAGTACTTCTTGAAAGGGTTGCAGCTGGGATTACCTCCTCTGGCTGAGTTTCTAGCATGCCAAAGTGATTCCCTCTTCTGTATTTATCATGAGAAAAACTTCACATATATGAACCACAGAATCTGAAATCTATTGGTTCAAGAGTGTTATAGAAGAAATAAGTTACTATGAACTGATCTGCTTGCTGGAACTCATACAGCAGAAATGTCTCAGTTGCTTACTCTGAAACCAGATCTAGGGCGGCAATGCAAGCAGAGTGGATCATGAAGGTAGTTCCAGTGTAATTTTAAAAACAAAAGATCTCAAATTACTCTTTATTTGGTAATGCAGCAGGAAATACAGAAAGTGATAGTGGCTGCTGAGGAATGCTAGAAAGAGTATCTGAAGCACTCACACAGAGAGCTTACAATATGAAAAAAGAAGAAGTGGAATAAAATGATTTGCAAGATTAGTTTATACCTAAAACTCTACATTCAGGTAGGATACAGTCTTTGCATATTGATACCAGCAACTTTTCCTTGAAGAAACACCCCCAGGCTTGATTCAGGAGGGTATGTTCAACCATACTTTCTGTCTGTGCCTTCACCTCTCTGTCCATGTCTGCCAACAACCCAGCAGCTGCTTTGAGTCAAATGTGGTGGGACAGGCAGTGATTTCAAACTTATTAAATCCAAATGTGAAAATTAGTGGGTGAACAGGAATAAAGAAGCTGAGATTAATGCCTCTAAAGGGGGAATGGATGGAACATGAACCCAGCAGTCTCACGGACTGGCTGACCTGCCAGCTGGCTGAGCAGCTCATGGAGTAGTTTCCCTTTCCATGGCCAATTTTCTGACGTGGGCTGTAACTCTGTCCAGATCACAGCTGTAAAGCTTCCTGATGCTTTTTGTGTGTATTGGAAGAGATCTGATACCTCCTTTTCAGCAACATGAACTTTCAGGGGAATAAGAGAACCAGAATTCATTAATTCTACGCAGGGATATGTTGAGTTAGTGTTGAAGAAGAGTCTGCCTAGAAAGTGAAGCTTGAGCTTCTGAGAATAAAAAACACTGGAAATTGTTCATTTCGGCTCCCATTTCTCGGGATTCCTGAGTTTTTAACACTTGTCCCACAAGTTTTCCTCAAGCAAAGAAATTCAGATTTCATAGTGTTTAGTGACAGGAACACTGCAGCTTGGGAGTGGGCTGTAAATCCTGGGTGGCTGCAGTAATTCCCAAGGGAATAGCATATGTCACCAAAAATGAAGTGTGAAGCTGATGGTTTTTCTGTCTCAGATACATCAGAGAGAAAACTCATTTAGTAAAGACTCAACAGCTTTGTAAACCTCTACCTGAAAAAATGTAGTTTGCTTGAAGGAGTCCAGGCAGACTAATGGCTTCCAGCTGGAATTGCACTGCACGGTATGTGTGGGTTTGTCTGTTGGACAGTTACATTAGCATAAGTAATGGGCTTGTTTTCTGTGAAGGTTTGAATAGGGAAACAATTTTAAAGCTTTGGAATTTATTAATCCCCACACAGAATATAACCACTGGAGATTTATAGATGTAATGTTTGGTTTTCCTTAATTTCCATAATTTTCTGTCTTCTCCGTCCATCTGCTCATCTCCCTGACTTCTTGTAACAGACATTCACTACCTTTCTTAAGATTTTTTGTTTTTTTTCCCCCATCATAAACTCTTTGATGTTGTTTGATTCTGCTATTTTTTTTTAATAAATTACAACCCTTTTTTTTGTTTTGTTTTTGTTATTTTTTTTCTGTTGATATATAAAGTTTTGGTGAGATGCCAGCCTTGCTCGCACCATCCACATCATCAAGTTTCAAACTGTGCCAGTTTAAAAGGTTTCCAGCCACAACGAGGTAGATTAATACAAGCCTTCAAACGAGTGTGCAGAAGTCAGTTTGCCGTTCCCTTTTCTCTTGAAAATTCAGGACTTCCCTGATGCCCAGAGCCAGCCAGTGGATAACCACTCATCAGCAGAGTTCACGGCCCCAGACCTTTCTCTCTGCAGCAGAACATTTGTCCCACAGCTCTGCAGGGAGGGACACGTGCTCCTGAGCAAAGGCTGCTGCAAGTGGCACTAATCCTCCTTCATGATTCATGTATACCCACAGGATGTGCTCAGGCAGATGAGGCTGCCAAACTGGAATTTGGAGTCAGACTCAGTTCAGGGGAGGCTCTGACATGGTGTTGATTTCTGCCAAGCACCCAGAATAGTCCCAGCCCACACAGATGTTTGATTATTGTATATCGGTTATTGAAATAAAGCACTGCAAAGCCAGGAACGATTCAGGCTATATTGTGCTGAGATGAATAAAAATAACAGTAAGCAAAGATATGGCCCCCAGAGGCTGCTGTCAAAAAAGTAACATGGACCATACAGGGGAGATGGGCAGAAATAAGAGGCACAGAGGGGAAAGGGAAACAAGTAACTACTAATGAGATAAATGCAAGCTAGTATCAGGTGTGAAACAATTCCAACTAAAGAAGGCATTCATTCAGTAACAATGGTTATCTTGGTGAGCTGCTCTCCAGGTGGGAGTGAGGCTATCAGTGCTCCTATGCATTATTGAGATTCCACATGCATGGCAATGCTTTTGGTTTCCTTCAAATCCAGGTGAGACAAAAAAGCTTTAGCTACTTTGGAGCCAGATGAAAATGTTACCAGGAAGTTTAATTTTTCAAGATGTGTTACAAATATAAATTATCTAAATTGTTGCCCAGCGTGTTTATGAAATACCAGGCTGTTCTTTGCCCCCCTTTTCACTTATATTTTTTCACCCTTCTTCCTCTACTTACGTGAGCATATTAGTTATGTATCTGCAAGGAAAAAAGTACAAGTTGTTATTGCAGTTACTACCTTCTCAAGCCTTTATATTACTGCTTGTGCCATATTTATGGCAAATCCTGCACACCTGACTCAGACAAGCAGATCTATTAAGTTTAGAGGAGATATCTTTTTTTTTATTTTATTTTTTACTCATATAACAATGACAGATCAAACAATGACATTCAGGTGGGTATTTGTCTGTCAATGCTAATTTTAGAAGTACCCGTGAAAATACATTTTGTTTTCTTTGATTCTCTTCCCTTTATGAAGAGCTGAAGAAAGAACCATAAAATTTGCAGTGGTGGGGCTTTGACTTCTGCACCACTGTTGAGCAATCACAGTTTGCATGCTTTTGTACGAGGTTCTCCTGCTGTCTTCAACCCAAGGGAAACAATCCACTGTAGAAAGCATTTTAAATGGTTCTATAAACACAAAATAAAATTCCATCTATTTTATATATAGGTATATTTATACTTGCATTTTTATAAAAAAATATTTGAAAATCGAGGATTATAGGTTTTGATTTCTTCTTTTCAAAAACTACAAAAAGTTGGTGGTGCTGTCTCTTATTTTATAAAGGCTGCTTGATCTATTCCAAAGATCTTCCTTTAATGAAAATTTTAGGTGATCATTGAAACATGATATAATACAAGTAATTAAATAAAACTTAATATTTTAATGGGTACTTTATTGTAGCTACCATGCAGCAGAAGGACCTGCATCAAGTAGGTGAGTAGGAATAGGAATAGAAATAGGAATAAACCATTTTAAGTCTTTGCTTTTCAGAAAGGGGCCTAAATTAAAGTGTGGAGATAAAGTGCCTTGGGGTGTGAAAGAGTTAAGGATATTGTATATGTCATTGTGTGGGCTTGTACATACCTTTATGTATCTGGTTTTTTTCCAGGCTACATTTAGAAATAATAGTTCTAATTTCCTGTTCCCGCTATATTATTCACAAGATTTCTGCATAGATAATCTTCTTAATAGTGAAGATTATAATTTAAACTTGTTCTTAGTTTTTTGCTATATGCGTGGGACATCTATTTTAAATACTCTGCTGGCTACCTACTGTTTGTTAATAGTTTTTTTCAGGTGTAAGGTGGCTTTCCAAGGTGTGTTTTGATTCAAGAGGGAAGCTCTTACTATGGTAGTGTGGATTTCCGAGGCAGCAGTTGTTGGCCCCAGGGCACTCACTGAGCTGGCAGTTCTGAACCAGTTGTAATTAGGTTCATGTGAGAATGATATTTTTGCATCTCTGTGTACAGAATTTTGTTGAAGATTATTTCTTCCCCCCAGCATATTTTAGATAAGAGAATTTGGTTCTTTTTCCTCACTCGGTAGAGATGCTCTCAGTTTTAAGTGCTGGCATTTTATTCCTTCCTTCTAAAAAAATACTTAGGACTACTCTATGCAATCTCTCAGTAAAAAAAAGAATTTGGTGTTGCTATCTCTTGATGGATTATTTCTTGATCAAGCAAGTCAGCATTATGAAGGCTGAAATTTATCCTAGTTTACTAAGAGCAAACAAGAGGACACCTCTTAACCTTAAATGAAAGTACTCTTAACCTTAATGCACAAAGATAAATACACACTGCCCCCCTTCCCAAGTAGCAGATGAATGAATAGACCTCTCTGAACTGAGATTAGTCCTTGAATTTCATCATAAAATCAGAACTGAAATTATGGACACTTCCAAAGAACATAAATATATTGACTATTCCTTTGATGAGCCTGCAGTATCTACTTTTTATAGAAGTAAATAATGTTACTAAATCATTTGAAGTATTCATTCAATTTGGGAGTTTTAAACTATCCCATACAGGGCCAGGTTTTCTACTTATTTAATCCTGCCTGCTCTCTAAGGCATAGCTCTTTATCCTGAAATGTGCTGCTATCAAAGAGTCCTGCTTGTTCTGGGTTCCTCCTACTTGTCTGTGGAGCACAAATGCATCTCTCTGAGGTTAAAAGTCTTAGTGTGAGTTGAAAATAGGGTACCCACTCAGCTAGAGCATTGTTCTGATCCTCAATATAGAAACTAAGGCTCACTTTGTTGTTTTGTTCAATTTGATTTCACTTCACTCGTGTTTGAAGGTACTAGGGGAATTTTGTCAGTGCCCTATTCCAAGGAAATCTTATTAATCACTTTCAGTCATGCTGCATAGTTTCCTGCTGTGTTTTGTTGCTGAAGAAGGAAATTCCAGACTGATGTTTTCATTAATGATTGTAGAAAGTTGGACTGGTACTACTTGCAAATATTCAATCAAGAGGGGTTATATTAATCCTTTTCATAATGTGCACCTCATTGTAAGAGAAAAGTTATTCCATGTTCATATTCTGTCTGCACTAAGGGCTATACCACATGAAAGCAGCTGCTCAGGAAGTTGCCTGCAGAGAACAAGAGCCTTAAGAAAGCACCGTAGGTATTTTTTGCTGTCTCATAATATGTTGGAAACTTGCAAAATATAGGGAGTCGAGTTCTCAGTTGTTTCTTGTAAAATTTGACATTTTTAATGTGGTTAATGAATGAAAACCAATGTACACCAGTACCATGAGAGCATCCCTTTTGTGCATGTTCTCTCTGCATTTCCATCATTGCCTTCACCCTTTGACATCCAGATCTCTGTCTTCACCCTTTCTTATTCACAGGCTATATATTCTTTAAAAAGAATTCAAATTCTTCTTGTGCAGAATAGCATAAGAAAATAGTTCAGTTGAAACTTTGACTTTTCATTCCAGGTGAGAACTGTGTTACCTTTTGAGGGGGCTGTTTTGTGGTGTGAACTGTGGACCAGTAGTGGCCCAGAGACTACAGACTGAGGATAAACTTCCAGGCACCACAGTTTGGGAATCCATGAGCCAAGATTTAATTTAATGAGTCAGAGCTCAGACCTCATTAAAAGCTTCTTCCTGTAATGTTACAGGAGGACACTTTTCAAAACCTTCTGAAAATGTAGTTCAAACTCAGCTATCCTAAGTGATGGCAGGCATCTATCTTGCTCTCCTCTTCATCTAAATGGCACAAAAGGTAAGGACTTTGTTCCAACTTATAGAACTTACAGGTTTTGTATTTGCAGTCTCCTGATTCATTGCTCATATTGATACATGACATGACTTGATCGTTGAAATGTACTTTAAATCCCATTTTATTTGCAATATATTCTAAGTATAGCACTTAATGCAGTGTTTCACAGTGATTCAGAATAGAGGCGAGTGACTCAGAATCAGGAAGAAGTGACTACCTTTTTTTGACTGCTCTTGAAGGCATTTCTGTCATAAAGAAACACTGGGAAGGAACGCAAATATTGCATCAGAAGGGCACAAATTAAGTCAGAGGAAGAAAATGGAGGGCTGCAATGCAAAGTAATGATACTCTGGATTGAACAGAAGATAAGAAGCCTGTAGAAGAGATAAAAGCTGGTGTTGCTATGTTCCAACATGATGCTTGGAGAAATACAAACTACAGCCTCAGGGATTTTAAAGAATAAACAATTTAGAGAGAGTAGTTACGGAGCAGTATTGAAAGGGAAAATAATTAAAAGTTTCTTAGTGAAGACAAAACTATTTTTTTCTAAATTCTTGCTGATTTTAAAGTTTATGTAGTACTTATCAAGAACTTATTTAATGTAAATTGGGTTTCGTGTCCTTGCTTATCATATGAAATATTGCATACACTACAGTACTTTTGATTGTCTTATATAACTACTGAAAGTTACCTCAGTTTTTAAATTCCTCTCAGAAAATGGTTTGCTTAGCTTGTTGATGCAGGACTTACTGAAATTTTGTGGAAGCTTCTAGAATTCTTACACATGAATGAAGTAAAAAGTCTCACTTAATTTGTCTTGGGGTTTTTTTTCCCACTGTCTACTGAGTTCACTTTGTTTCCTGACTGAGTTTAATGAACTTCCTGTCCTTAGGGAACATTGATATTAATGCTGTGTACTGCTCAAGGGCCCCAGGCAGGACTGGTGCATGGTGCTGTGCAAACACTCAGATGTCATCGTGATTCCTGGTGCCATCTTGCCAGATTTATTACTTTAGTTTCACACACACTGCAACTTCAGCTAAAAAGTGTTTTCTTTGCAGGCTCATTGTAGTCTAATTACTGCTCAGCAGCAATAAGGGCAGTCCCTTGAACCCTACATAGCTGGGTTCAAGGAACTGAATTGCTGGGACCATTAAAAATATTATGTCAGGTCTATCCCTGTCCTTGAGTTATGCAGAATTGTGCAGAAATAAGAGAAACAGGTCCTCCTCTATCTGCCTTGACAGCTCAGCTTTCTGGAGTGGGGGGGGTAGATTTAGTTTTTCTGTATCACCCAATTCACTGCTGTATTACTGCAGGGATCACCACGTCGTGTCATGAAGGGGACAGACAAAATATCCTCCTAATATCAGATACCAAGGTCTCGCCAGAGCTGTCACTCTCCAGTTTACTAAAAGAGTAATGTGGAGGACAGAAGCGCTGGAAAGGAAAGGCCATTTCTGTACACACATCTGCTTCACTGGGAGAAGAGGAATTTTACAGAGGGATGGGTGCAGAGCTGTGTAACCCCTGCCCTACTCTCACACCAGTCTGGCCCAGCCATGGGGCTCCACTGCCTGGACTCAGGTTCACAGCTCTTGCAGAGCTCAGTGTGGAACCTGGACAACTGCTCTGGTGCCAGAGAGTGACAGTGACATTCTGTCTGTCATTCTCCTGATGCAGGATTGATAAACAAAAGAGCTCGAGGGCCCTAATTAGGAAAACACAAAGATGAAAGCGATGTGCAGGCAGAATTAATTTTCATTAATTTAAATTCATTCTTTAAATTTCAAATTAATTAATTTTAATACTATTGTTTCTATTAGGAGATCTGACTGCTGCAAGCAATCATTGTGATCACCTCTGCAAAACAGTTGCAGAGGGAAAAGTACTCTTCCAGGATTAATGTATGAAAATTGGACTGTCACTGTTTCTATTCCTGTTTCCAATTTTATTGCTGATTATTAGAGTAGCCTTGGTAAGATCACTTGTTCACCTTGGACATTCTTTCACTTTTTCTATAAGGTATTTTTTACAGGGGTGATGTAGGTTTAGCTTTACCAAGTAAATGTGTTTTGAAATCACTTGATTAAAAGAGGTTACCAGTGCACAGTACTGTTAAACCATTTCATTCCTAAATGACTCATCTGAAAAGTTAAAAATAGAGTGCCAGTGGGTTTTTGTTGCTCAGCTGTACTGTGACTCTAGAATTATCTTACCACTGTTGCATGGCCAACTTAAAAGCCCTGTGTCCCTACTGTAAGGAAGACTTGACAAGCCTCCCCCTGCTCTGAGGATCTCCAGGCATTTGAGTTGTTCTTATCTGGGGCAGATGTTCACAAGAGATTTTTCACTTGAGCAGGAGGGAATTGATGTAATGGAATAGTTTTCAGGGAAAAATTTCCTCAAACTCTAGTCTAACACTCAGAAATGTGTTTTGTTGTTTTGGTAGCTGCAGCTGGAAGGTTTGCAGTGAGCGCACCTGAAGTGTGTACTTCTGCTTTCCTGTCTCAAGTGAGCTTGATGGAATACTCCCCATTATTCACGTCCCAATCAGATTTATTTCCACATTCGGGCTAGGCAGTGTTCAGTGTGTTCCACTGTCAGATGTAGTGAACAGTCATGGTTCAGTATGTATCCATTTCTTCAGTTTTGGTTCATATACTTCTGTATTTTTCTTGGTTTTGTTTCACTAAGGTAAGTAAGAAAAAAGCAATGGAAAAACAGAAGAAGAAAATGCCTTTGTGATTTGGCACAATGATTTCTTTCCATTTGTTTTGATCAGACTCTGACATTTCATCCTTTTTTTTGTTTTAGAGAGGAGTATTAAAACCCTTCAATGAATGTTTTCTCACTTGACACCAGCACAAAGTTAGCACAAGCTGCATGTGGCAGGAGGAAAGATCAGTTCAACATTTCCCTGCCCTTACCTCCTCCATCTGACTATGACACTGAGTTCCCAGACTCACAGAGTTTTGGTGTCACCCACACCCTAGAGTTTTCCTGAAAAGGGTTGGGGGCAGCCAGAAAAGAAGCCCTATGAGTGGGACCTGAGAGAGGTCAAGCCTGTGATGCTCCACAAGGGGATCTGCTCTTTCACAGAGATCACTCACCAGTGAGTTTTGCTCAGGACCACCCTTTCCATTTGTGCAGAGACACTGGCTCTCCTGGAAATTGGTTATTGATGCTTTCTGTCTTTCAAGTGCTTTTATCTTATATAATATATTTATATACTTATATATATTTATATATTATATTAAATATATAATATATATTTATATACTTTTATTTTATTTTAGGGATCTTTTCTCTGTTCTAAACAGATGAGGTATACCCAAAATACCATTTTCAAATGTTCTGCCCCAGGAAGTAGAATCTTTAAAGTGTAATACCTTCTGAGGTGCTGGCGTAACCCTCCCTTGAGTTTGTGTCTGACCTTTACAGCTCACTTTCTGAGCAGGTATTCAGAAGATGTGGTTTTTTATATTCTCCAATGTCAGTAGCAGCTCTGATTGCTGATTATTGTGATGAGGCCTAAAAATAATTTCTTTTGCTCTTCATTTTCACATTCCTGAACAAAGACAGGTCAGGGGGTTCTTTTGGTTCTCTGGAGAATAATTCCTGCAATGTGAGCTCAATTATTTGACAGGGTACTTCACACATCCCTAGAAAGTGGCCTGGGAGGGGGATGGAAAAGATGACTCTAATAATTTAGGAGTCAGTTTGGTGAATCAGGTTCATTCATCCAGGGAGGACCTGCCCCTCAGGCAGTGAATCTCCTGTATGATACTCCTGAGTAGCTACAGCACATGGATTGCAACAGGAGAGAGGAAAGGAGACCAGAATTATAGACCTACTGAAGCTGGGAACACGGCCAGAGCACCTTGATACAGTGCATTTGTTCCAAGTCCAGAATATCAACCTTCTCAGGCTCTTGAATTTTTACAAAGCAACGCTTTTATTACTTCAAGTTTTCTATGATCTTTCTCAGAGCCAAACTTGGCCATAAATCTGCAGGCTGGCTTTGGATTCTGTTATCTCTGTAGCATGCTTCAACACCTCTTGCCTGGGACACATCCTCTTTCTCTGTGGTGTGAGGGGCTTCGGGTGCAGGGTGCTGGAAGGACTGGACTCCTTGGATACAACTGGAGAGCCCACCAGGTAGCTGAGCTTCTCTGAACATGTGGGACATCTTGTCCTGACAGTGCAGTGCAGCTCACCAAGAGCTGAAGGGCTGATGGGAGGCTGCACCTGGCACTGGGGCAGGGAGTGTGAGAGAGGCTGCAGAACTGCACGGATCTGACTGCAAGGGTGGGTGCAGGAGCATGGTCTCACACTGAATGGATTGAGCTTAACAATTCTGGGAACCCTTTAGTTACAGCTGAATTATGTGGCAGTCTGGTTGGGTGGAACACCTCGCAGCTTTATAACAGTTTTGGTGTGCCTGGGGTTCTTGTGTGACTCTCTGGAGACCCACGGGGTATCTCTTGCAAAAGCATATTTCTAACACAACTAAGAGGTCTGTGGTGAGCTAAAAAAATGTTTGCATAACCTTGATATATCTGTGTAAGAATTAGCTTTTACATCTGGTAAATAAAATACTGTGTAATCTTTCTGCGACCAAAAGATGACATTAACACAAAATGAATTGTAATTAATCTTAGTTAACTGCTAATTACCTGTAAAATCTGATTAAAGAGAAAACTAAATTTGCCTGCAGTAATTAGTGTTTCAATATGAAGTCTATGTCCATGTAAATATGTCTAGTTCTCTGTGTTAATTTATCACCACTGTTATTTATGAGCTTTCTTTTTTTTTCTTTCAGCAAAGGTTACAGAGAATGAAGGACAAAATTAGAATAATGAATCCTGGTTTATTAGCACAGCAATAGAACAATTATTGTATAGGCACTTTATAAACTCCAGCATTATGAGATTGTCAGAGAAACATAGTGTTTCAAACATATTAGCATAGAAATAGGCTTGTTTCTTATTCTTTCAAATAGTTCTGCTTGCACTGGTTTGTCATTCAGCTGTCAGTAGAAAGGCAACAAACATTCAGTAAGAACTGACCCCAAGAAAGAACTGGCCATTCTGCTATTCATTGACAAATGGATTTTGAAATATTCACATAATGAAATCCGCAGAGCAAATGGACTTTAATAGCTGATAGGGTTTTGTAAAGCAACATCAAATCACAGATGGATGTCCAGAGTGAATTTTCAACGAGGCTAGCAGGAGAGTATATACCCAGTTAGAATGTGATTGAAAGGAGTAGGACATGTAATTCTTCAGTCTGACAGGTAGCAAGTCTTTTCTCTGTCTTTTCAGCACAAATACATTAACTACCTTGTCCTCCATCAAACTGTCTTAAGAATATTCCTAGGCCAGGAAAAGTTGGTAAGTATCATGCTCAACAGCAAGAAGAGCAATCTGTAAAGTATTCCTTATAGAAAACTCACAAGCCTACACACTTCCACACAACAAGCTTTTACTCAAAACAACCCCCATGCTCATGAGGGAGTCAGATACTGCTGCATCTGCATCTACACTAGGGGGAAATGCACGCAGCCCATCCCATCCATCTCAGGACAACTTCCATGCAGCAGGATGCTTTTCTATGGAAATAATTCCACCTTTGAATAAAGCACGTGAACACTCTTAAGCACTCAAATAGAAAAAGTCCAGGGGTTTTATGCTACTATCCCATGGGGGATACAGAAAATCACTCCGTGACTACCTCCTGAATTGGAAAAATAACGTATGTTGAGCCTTTCCCTTCTATCTTTTAAACAGCTCTCCTAAACCCTACCAAACTGATTATCAGAAGCTTGATAGAAAAAGGTGATGTGAGAACAACAAATAGAAAAACTGCCAAAATATCTCCAAAGGCATGACAAAAAAAAAAAAAAAAAAAAAAAAAAAAAAGTTCTTGACAACCAAATAACCAGCGAGCTCCACACATAGAAGTGTTACAGTATGATGTATTTTCTCTGGTGCTCCAAATATCTTCCTGGAGTTATGTGAGTGAAACAGTGACTTTGCACCAAAATACTTCTCTGCTGATAATTGGAAAAAGACAGAAAAGCTGGTACTCAGAGAGGTAGCAAACAGCTACTTTATCTCTGTCTCGCTGAGCCGGGTTCTCAAGGGAGATGCATAAAATACCTTTGAGGAAGGCAATTTGGGATAAGTGCATAACTTTGCTGGATATTAGAAATACAGACAAAACAGCTTCATTTTTATTTTGAATTACAATTTTTTTCTAAGCCTTTCTTCTTGATAAACACTTTCTGTTCCACTTTCTGTCTAACTGATAAAGAAATGGGCTTTATCACCTCTTCTCTTGATTACCCTTCATGACGCTTTTTTCTCAAGTTGTTCAGCTGATTAACATAACTAAACGAAATTCAGAACAATGTGTCCTGCTTTGTACTGAGGCTGAAGTTTGCTGCCTCTGTTTCAGCCAAAATGCTATCAATTGCTCTATGAAAGAAATTAAACTCTTCAAACCTTGACAGTTCTACGTGGATAAAACATGGGATTTAGATGTTTACAACAAGGCTACTGGTAGCTCCCTCTTGAACTTGCTCTCCCATGAGAGCAAGAGAGCAGAAGTTGAGATAGGTTTTGTCATTCAAGTAGGAACTGGAAGGATATCAAAGCAACTCTCTGAATGTTTCTCTGTTTCTCCCTGGATTAAGGGCATATGGATGTTCTCCTAGAAGATATGTACCGTTATTCTCTGCTTATATAAAATTTAGTAAGAAAGCTGACAAAATTGTCAGAAATATCTCCAAAAAAGCAGTTCTGAATTAGGCCTTTAACATTTTCCTAACATGCCCAAAGTTTATTGTGACAATGGTTAATTCCTAAATTATCTCAGGACACAAACTATTACATCATCTGTGTGAATCTCTCTGAAAATTTGTAGTGACATATAAATCAAGGCAGAACAGAATTTTTTTCCCATACATAGAATTGGTAAACCATTTATGGAACTTAAGCAGGATTATATCCTTGATTATTTATATGCATTTTCATAATTTTCAAGATCTACCCATTTGTTGCAGAGAGACAAATATCTTAGACAAATAGACAATATGTACACATACACAAAAAAACCCCTAAGAAACAAAGGAAAAAAACCCACGAAAAACAGTCTGGTAAATCCTGGGGCCTGTAATTTGTAGCAAAAATTTTACTATTATGAGATTAACTGGACAATGCAGACTAAACAGTATCTCACACATTGACTCCTCAGTGCTTTGTGTAATCTTGACTGGGCCAATGTCCTCAAGGAAACTTCACCTCTCTCTGAAACAACTGCAGAGTCATGGAACCATGGAATCCTTAAGGCTGAAAAGACCTTTAAGATCATCAAGTCCAACTGTTAAGTCATTACTGCCAAGTTCACATTAAACCATGTTCCCTTGTGCCACATCCAGACGTTTTTTTGTAACAATTTCAAGTATAGTGTTTATTCCAAGTATAGACTCTACAACTTCCCCTGGCAGCCTATTCCAATGTCTGACCACTCTTTCAGGGAAAAACATTTTCCCAATATCTAGTCTAGACCACCCTCGTGCAGCTTGTGGCCATTTCCACTTTTCTGAACACTTCCTTGGGAGAAAAGATTGATCCCCCACTCCCCGTTGGCTGCTCCCTCCTTTCAGCTGGGTTTAGAGAGTGATAAGGTTCCCCCAAGCCTCCTTTTCTCCAGGCTGAACACCCCCAGCTCCCTCAGCTGCTCCTCCTCTCTGCTCCAGACCCTTCCCCACCTCTGTTTCCCTTCTCTGGACACAGGCCAGCATCTCAGTGTCTTTCCTGTAGTGAGAGGTCCTGTACTGAGCAAATATAGCTAAGTCTTTACCTTTTTCTTTCCATCAATGTAAATTTAGCCAAAAAAAGAAAGGACTCAACCTTACAAACTGATGACTTGAGTGCTCATTTCTCTAATAGTATTGACACTCAGCTTGGAGATGGTCAGGTTGTGCATTTATGGGACCGTGTTATTCTATTCCTGTTGCTTTTGTCTTTTCTTCATTTTTTTCCATATTCAATCATTCCATGAAATTCAAATAAAACTCTGCTTGTTTTTAAGCTGGGGTGATGCATCAATTGCATTGCCTGAAACCGTGAAAGCAATTTCAAGCAGAACCTTTTGCAATAGGCGTAATATTGCAGTGGAAACTCTTCTTACAAGTACAAAACATTGCAAGGGCATGCTAACATATCCTGTGTAGCAGATTTTCAGGCTACTGTACTTCTTCTCATTTTGGGATGAGAAGGCAACTCATTCATTTTATTGAGGGGACCAGGAGCTGAGTTCAATAACCTTTAAAGAAATATTCTGTTTGTTTAGGAGATTTTTTCTTCTCAGCTGTATTTCTCTGCAGTGATTTCCTTTGGTGTTTGGTCATATTTAAAACTCACTCATTTGATTGTAGTTTTCAGAAACTGTTGAATCAGTAGCTCATATTCAGCAGATAGAAGCCCAAATTATTTTGGTCATTAGTTACCAAAGAAACTCTTCTTGTGCTCTTCCCTTAGTACCTTATAGAGAAGCAGTTGTAAAATTGCATTTCTGCTTTTTCTGCTCTACAGACAATAATTGGTAATTCTGAGAGGCTGAAACACTGATGCTTCCTTTGGCAGTGCAGCTCAACAGAAAGGCCTACGGAGGTTTTGGCTATTTAGAGGGCAGGGAATGTGTCTGTATTTCTTTCCTGTAGTGCAGCTCAGTTTCTCTCTAGAAATCCATGAAGAATACATGAATAGATGCTTTCATGCCTGCTTGATTTTGTTCCAGTACTGCTAATACAACCTAGATTGTCTGAAAATAGGAGTTATACAATAGTAGTTTACCACTTTGGCAAGTTTCAACTACTAGAAATTGTTTGTCGCTGATTACTGTTGTAGTGAAATCAGTGTACCAGATTGAAACTTCAGGCAAAAATTGCCAGAAACCAGAGATTCAGAAGAAGGATAAAAAATCCACTACTTGCATCATACCTTTTTCTTGCTGTCTTGCAGAGCTTTTAATGATTTTTTTTCTGAAACCCTCCAGTCTTTCAGGTGAGTTCCTTTGGTAGGAAACTGTTATATCCTGGATCAACAAATACTTGTTTTCTCAGAAGATCTAATTCCAGCTTCAGTGAATGGGAGATGTAGGAAACAGTTGTGCCAGAGTGCTGAACTGGACCACTGGCTTGCTGCCATCTTTCATGCCTTGCCTTGCATCCTTGTAGCTGAAATTCTAACCTGATTCTCATGATATGACAATTGAATGTACTAAAATCACTTAAAATACCCCCAGGACATGAGGAAAACTTAGATCATCTCCATGAATAGCAACAGCTTGCCTGGCCAGGAACAACTGAGTTTTTCACTTGTTGTAGGAAGTCCTGATCTCATTTTACCTTTGACTAACACTGAGAGCTCTATCCATTAATCTTGAAGCAGTCTATTTTAATTTCCCTTCTTTTCCTGAATACTCCATGTAGCAACAATTTCAGAAATTTTTGTCCCAATTTTTAGAGAATAGGAGCCCTCACTAAAAAAAAAAACAAAAAAAAAAAACAACCTCTCCAATGAGCAGATGTTGTTTTCTCTCCAGCACTGGGTTAGATCTGTGTCCTTCCCTATGCCCTGTTGCTGAACTTTAGCGTTTCACACAGCAGGATGATATTTTGAAATGTATTTGAGAGATAAGATTCGTGAACCTGCAGAATATTTTGCACCAGGTTGATACACAGAAGTGGAAAAATCTGCCTGTCATGGGGAAATATGTCTTGTAATGCCAATGTAATTAAAACACAGCAAAAGTGTCATTTATAGGCAAAGCTTTTAATCTGAATATGAAAAAGCAGAGATTTGAGAAAAGGGCAAACCTGCAGGGGTTCTTTTTAGCATCTTGCAATAATCAGAAAAGGGAATTTATAGGATCAGGTGAAAAAAATGTCTTTTGTCTCATGGGACAACCTGTACATGAACATTTTTAGATGGTAAAAGGTAGAAGATGGGAAATTGCTGAAACTGTCAGGTGTATTTTCCTATGGAAAATGTAGGGGCCATTCCATGGTAATTGAATAGGGTGAAATGTGCTGGTTTTCTGATGATCATTATCAAAGAACTGGTCAAATCTCTAACCAGATTAAAAGATCTTTGGTTAGTAGGCATTGGCTAAGGGACTTTAACAGTGCTCTCTTTATGTAGGTAGCATGTGGGGGTTTTGGCACTGGGAAGTAGAGTCGGGTTTGTTTCTTTTCCTCCTGGTGTTGAGATTTAGCTCTGAGGGTGATTCTTCTTTTATGTAAGAGACAAAAGCAGCCAAGGACTCGGTTCCTTAAAGCCAAACTGTATTGGAATGACTGGTGATTCTGTGTTGGAAATCAGCAATGGGCTACTGCTTGCTTTAGAACAAAAAAAAAAACAAAAAAAAACAAACAAACAAGCAAAAAAAACCCAACAAAAAACAAAAAAAAATCTTGATAACATCATTGATGGAAGGGTATCCAGTCTACATCTTTAAAATTCACAAGAAAAACAAAGGTAGACTTAACTGCTGAATTAATCAACACAGGCTGAACTTCTTTCCAGCAAACAGCTTATCTTCAAAAGGAAAAAAAAAAAAAAGAAAAGGAAAAAAAAAAAGGAAAGGAAAGAATAAAAGAGAAAAAAAAGAAAAAAACCCAAGCAAGCAGGTAAGGATGATGTATGACAGGAGAGTAAAATGGAAGTTACAGAAAACAACAGACTCTCAGCAAGCTTTATACACTTCTGGTGCAAGTAAACAGAAAAGATTCAATCCCTCAGCTTCATAAGAAAAGAGTAGAACAATCTGCTGTGGGCTATTACAATAGAAGGATGTGTGAGGGCCTGAGACAGGCTTGAATATTTTTCAATGCTCAATTCCAAGTGCCTTTTTGGCTCCTAATTCCTCTAGGCTTCTAATTTGCCTGTTGCTTTGACTCAGCCTGAGGGCTAATTATGTGCTTGAAGAATCCATTAGAAAATAAACGGTGTGGAAAGGCAACCCAGCAGGATGTGTTGAACGAATGCTGAAGGCAGAAATAACAAGAGTCTTCACAAAATCAAAGGAGGAGAAGGTGAAAGCAAGTAGCCCTTGAAGCAACAGCCTGCTTCAGTCTGTGCCAGCTGCTGCCCTTCCTCCTCCCTCTCCCCAAGGAGCCTGAGCCCTGACAGGACTGATGCTGGAGGTTTCTGGAAGTTTATTCACTATAAACTCTTGCTCTCCGCTATTCAAATTCTCTAAAGGATGCGTGATCAAGGACAGGTCAAGCTGAGTGATAGGGTTCTTAATTCAGATCATGTTCTGTAGTGGATGTTGCATTAACAGGCTGGTGCATATAAACTATTTGATCTGAGCTAGGTTTTCCTTTAAAGCATATAGGTAAGGTTTAAAATGGAGCATATTTAACTGAGGTTAATAATTTTGGGGCAGATTCTCCATGACAGCCAAACAGCTCTGACTTTCTGTGGAGATGTTGAACTATCAGAGCTGACAGACATGGCCAGAAGGGACAGCAGTAAGTTTTGTGTACTGTCTCACACTTCTGGTCCAGCTGGGATTATCATATTGCCTGGGGAAATTAAGGAATTTAGTTAGTTCCCTAATTTCATTTTTTGGTGTTTTGAAAATACCAGATGTAATTAGTGTGTTTTCTCCTAATGGGAACTGCATGTGTTTTTCTTTTCCCATGCTGCCCAAGTGAATTTCCAGGGTATGGGAATGCCAGAGGATCATGGGTCTGCTCCTGCTCCTTCCCATTTCAAAGCCTGTCACATCCATAGTGCTGTGAAAATGATGACTTTTTCTCTCTACAACAGTCCCAAAGCAAAAATGAAAAATAGTTCTTTCCCAAGGGCTGGGGGAAAGTTAATAGCTTTGAACCAAATGAAAAAGGTTATTGTCTGTCTTGGTTTGTGCTGAGTATACCTTTGAAAAGAGACAGGGGCTGACTCATTTTGAAAACATCAGAAGTCAAAAAATCAACTTTCTATTAATCAGATGTTTTGGCTGAAGCCTTTTGTAAGAATGCTTTTCGCTGTTGCTCTTATTAATGTAGTGTTTTGTTTCTGAAGCTTTCGCTGGCTCTAGCTCTGCTGTGCCCCTGCCCCTTGGGACTGAAGTTCTGGCCCACTTAAGGCAATGTCAAAACTTCTTTGCAGTCTCAGTCCTTCACTGAGAGCACAAGTGTTTGTTTGTGCCTTCACTAGTGCAGGAGGCTAGGAAAAGCTGCCTTATTTATTTTCCCACCACAGCCTGCAATTAAAAGATATTTAGGCTGTTTGTCACTAGCAAAGGTGTCCTGCTGTCCTCCATGTCATTATTCCAGCTGCAACTTCATAAAGGGATGTTCTGGCTTAGAAAAAGAATTTATGTGAAGTCAGATATCTGAGATTAAAGCTAAAATGCTGTTTGACAGCTTTTGTGTGGTGTCATGAATATAGATCAGCTGAAACACTCCATGTTGTCTGTCTAATCATATACCTACTGCTTGAATCAATAAAGTTAAGCACATGGAAATCTATTTGAAATACAAATCCAGACAAAAGACACTTGCTTGCTTTAATCTTGGACCAATACTTGGCTATTTCATTAATATATTATCTCTGAAAGGTAACTGGGTTTGTCAGAGTTGAAATAAGATTAAATTAATCAGCTATTGTAGTTCATCTGTTAAATCACAGCACTTTGCTCTCAGTTTGTAAAATACTCTCCAGACTAATGAAGTAGGGTTAATCACATGCATTTTCACTGGAACTAAATTGCCATTAATTGCGTCATCAATTGTATGGATAGGTCAATAAATGTTGCCACTGCACACTGACTACTGCAGTGCCAGAAGATGAGCCATTTTCTCATGATGTGGTGCAGATTTAGACTCTGCATTGATCAGTGTCTGATTTCTGCAGTGTAGCAGCTCCCAACATAGTTCATGGCTTCCTGCAGGAATATCCCTGGCTCTGTGACCTGCAGGTGCTCCTTGGCTGGAATGGCTGACTTAGCCATGGGCGGCTGGTATTTAGCACTGTGGGAGGTTTGGGAATCACTCAATTCCCACAGATCCCTTTGACAGTTCAGTGTACTGGAGCAACTTCTGAAGAAACATTATTATTCTCCGTGGTGCTGCTCTGGTTTGCAGTTTCACTGGCGGACAAAATCAGCAGGAGAAACATTTGTGATAAGTAATGCAAGCAGTGCATTGAATGGCTGCTGCAGTGATTGCATCAGGGCACATATTGGGTGTTTAATTTGCTAATAAAAATCACCCAGGAACTAGGAGGGATGGAGGGACTGTATTGCTGGTAGTGTCACATCCTGGTTTCCAGGGATATCAGGTGATGTGGAGCATCTGCTCTGACACACAGCCCTGAGACTCTGCAGAGGGCTTTCACCAGGCTGAGAGGACACAGACAGTGACCTTGGGAGGGATTTTAAAAGGGCAGGTGAGAGAGGAGGTGAGAGAAGGAAAGAACTGCTCCATCTCAGAGGGGGTGGGGTGGAAGTGACCTGTGTAAAAGGCTTGGTATAACAAGAGAACAGAGATTTTTTTTTTTTCTTTTTCTTTATTAGAGAAGATATTCTGTAGTCTGCGTTTTTTTTTAAATATTCATTACTTTTGCTAAGATTTGATAATCTTTGACCAATCTGATCACTTCTACTAATCTTTGGTTTCAGTTCTCAGAGAGAAGTGTCACTGTCAAAAACAGCAGGGCTCTGGGTATAAGTGCTACTGGTGCAGAATCTGCTGTGAAATGTCTTCAAAAGAGGGGAAATAAGTGGATCTTTTGCTGAAAAGCAGAAGTGGGGAGAGTCTCATCAACTCTGGGAGTCTGTAAGGGACCAAAGTTACGCTGCACTTGTGTGGATAGCTGTGGAAAAAAATATTTCTGTCTAGCACAAAGCTGAAATCTGTGATTTGTTTGGGTATTCTTGTTTGCTCATATGGAGATAATTGGCTTTTTGTTTATTGTGTTTTTGTTTTTTTTCAAATATGCTCTTTTTTTCTGTTTTGTGTGGGTGAAAATCCAAGAACTGAGCAAATTCTTGGGAAAAAAATAGATTTTCTAAGCAAACTGCAAAGAGATGCGAGCATTTTCCATTCTCCCACTTCCCCAAGGAATGTGCTACCCATTCAGCAGTTAGCTGCTCTGGGCTGGATTTCTCTCAGCCTTTCTTGTTGCAGATGCATAAATAATTAAATATTAATTGGACTAGGAAAACAGATTGGCCATGAGCAGAATGAAGATATTCACCTGGGACATGAGTGGCCAAGCTCAGGTCTAAACTCTGAAACTGGTAAAGTAAATTTTTCTGACCTACTCATGAGTGCTGGTCTCAGTCACCTGAATCTACTTACCTCTCTTTGTTGCTCTTGCCCTGGTGTTTCTCACATTCAGAAAACACCTTGTCTGAAGCACAAGTCACATTTTCTAAAGATTACATCAAAATTAACACATTCCCAGCAGAAGTGTTACTTTCTGGGAATAGACTGTGGCAGGTTCAACACTTTTGTTGCAAAGAATTTGACAAGCCCCAAAGTGTTAGAAATATTTATTTAAACAGATCTTCTTCCACAGTTTGTTAGTTTTGTTTTTTGTTTTTTTTTCCCAGATGAACCTTGGAAAATGAAGGATGAAAAACATGTGCCTGTTAACTTATTCTATCCCTTTTACTGGGAGGATAAATATTCTGTTGCCTTTTGCAAGTTGTGAGATGTTTTCTTAGAACAAGGCAGAGCATGTGCCATTCCTCTGCCCACGTATAGTAGTTTCTGGATACTGAAATACTGCATTTGTTGTCTCAAAAGTGCTCATAAAAAAAAATCCCTGTATTTTATCAGCACATGTAGTACAAAAAAAGAGGCCAAAATGAGGAATTTCGTGTGATGAAAATGTCATACCTAATTAAAAAACAAGCTAAGACCAAATATCACAAATAGGCCCCAGAAATGGCTATACATTATGGTTACATAGAGGATGGAAAAATGTTCTGGTTTTGTGCCATGTACCAAAACATTATTGTGCCATAACTTCTGATGTATATTCAGGCTATCCTGTACTTTGCAATCCCAGTGGTATGGAAACTGCATTAAGAATATTGCTCAAAGTTGTCTCTTAGCTAATAAAATTATTTTTAAGGGATTTTTTTTTTCAGCTTTGAATTTGATCTCTTTTGGTCTCAGAAAGGTTAATTATCAAATGTCCCCTATTTGCTTCTCATAAATCTCTCGAAATTTCTTTAACTGAGATTATACACTAGCTACTGAACAAAATTTAGCAATGATGCTCTGTACTGAGTCAGAATGTTCTGAAAACTAATCTTAATTGTTCTCTGTACCCTGTGAATCTCCTTTGAAGTGAGCAGGGCTGGTGTGGGAAGATCATTTGACTACTGCTTTTGCTGCCTGCTGCAGCTCTTCTTAAAATTTTAAACTGGGTAAGGCACAGGGGGATTTCTCTGGAGATCTCAGTTGCCAAATGGGCATAAGTTTCCCAGTAATTCCCAGAGAAGAGCTTGGGCTCTTGTCATCATTTTTAACACTGTTATAACAAGTGTGCTCTGTATTTGTCACTAGTGCAGCAGCTTATTAAAGTGTGCTGTGAAATTCATCTGGGTAACACTTCCCAAAGCCATCCAGTGAGGCAAATAGATAAAATATGTGGAGTTTTTTGTTTTGTTGTGTTTTCCTTTCTTAGAAAATGAAATTATTAAAGACTAAGTCATACAGTTTGAGTTGTTTTAATCAGTAAACCTGCAGTAGCACATGGATTACAGAGGAATGTTATGGGAAGAGGAAAATTATCATTAAAGGGTTTGAGAAGTGCAGAAGGAAATTCAGGGAAAGGGAAAATGTATTTCTTAATGCAGTCTGGGTTCAAAGTTGCTCCCCAAAGCCACCTCCAGCTTTTGTCACTGCAGATACAGTAAAGGGCAAGGAGGCAAACTGCATTAATCAGGGGTCTGTTCAGATTTTGTGATTTCTGATTATCTTCTGCTTTAGAAGAGTGTGACTTTCCCGCCAGCACAATTTTAAGGACAAAGCCTCCAAGATCTCCAAGTCATTCAACTGCACACTTGTTTTTCCCTTGTCCAACTTGTGCTATGGGCAGTGCATTGCAATTCCTGAGGTGTCCTGAGAAATCCAGCTGTTGGGGCAGGGATCAGAGAAATGCCTTGTACTGAGACCTGAGTGGAACAACGTCCCTTGGACCACACTCAGCACACTGCTAGATTGCAGCAACACTGCAGGCAGCTGCTAGCATTGCATGCAATGTTCCTTTTTTACATTTTTTTCCCCTTCAAAGAAAGCCCAGCTACCAGAGGAGTGTTCACTGGTATCTGCCTTGAGATACCAACATGTGTTTACTGTGCTGGTCAGGTAAAGCATCAGAGAGGGTTTAATCATTGCAGAGATGTTGGCCTCAGGCATTTATAAATCACAGGCAGGGACACCTCCCAATAAACCAGGCTGCTCAGAGCTCCATCCAACCTGGCCCTGAACACTTCCAGGGACTGGACATCCACAACTTCTCTGGACACCCTGTGCCAGCGCCTCATGACTTGAGTTCTCAAGGAATCACTTTTTGCCCTAGAAATCTGGAAATTTAAGCAGTTTTGCTATCTTGAATTACTGCTTGGCTTTCTGAATCTCAAAGGGATCACTCAAATCATGTTAATTAAATCCCTGGACCATAAAAGCCTTTTTTTTCCCCTAAAAAGAAGTATTTTTTATGCATCACAAGTCAAAAGGAAGCAAAGTTTCCCAATACTGGTGGGTAATTCTGCATGCTCACGGCTCTTATTAAGTTAATAAGCGTTGTGGGAATTGGAAGACTCTGGAAAGGAAGTTTTAAGCCATTAAATCATTCTGATATCTCTATGAGGGCCTGCATTTTCTAACTATTTTATTTACTGCTTTCTGGCCCCTTTACACATCACAGGTTTTCACATGTTGCTTGATATCACACCAAGCCGAGACCCAGGTCCCTGGCTGGGCTCTTGACCCCTAAAACTGCTGTTAGGGTAGAAGTGAAAAGCAGAATTTCCCAGCATGTCCTGATTCACATTTCAGTGTACAGCTCCCATGGGATGGGAAAGTCATTCTGCTAAGGGAGAGACAGATAAAATAAACACTTTTTGATTTAAAAAATACACCTGTAGCGTTTTTGGATTGGACATCACAGGGAATTGAAGGTCCGCAGGAGAAAGATTTAACTTCTGTATCAGTTGGTGTTTTAGCAGTGTGGGCTGTTTGTGAGCTCTCAGCCAAGAATATTCCCCCTGGTCCTGTGCCTGGCTGACCAGTAATTGGGAAAACCCTTGAAGTGTGAGCAGGATTTCTGATTATCCTTCAGGTTTGGGGTCATTAACAGACAAGAGGGTGGCAGGATTGGCGACAATCTGCTTTTCTAGGAGACTTGCTGCCCTAGCTGACATGTAAAATGTGCACTGAGTAGTAGAGCCAAGAGGTTTTCTTTCTCCACAAAGGTGAGGGAGGCTGTATCTGTGTCTGTGACACTGACTGCATGCTGTGCTGGGAGGCACTGGAGGAGTAGGGCAGGTTACACTCTTCCTTCCCTGGATCCAGTGGCACTGTGATGTTTTTCCTGTTAGTCGCTGTACCTTGAGCCTCCTTCAAGGAAAGTAAACCCAGGAGGACCTCAGCATTCCACAGGAACAAAGGGCAGGCAATTCCTCATGATTTACCTAAAGTGAAGCTAGTACAGTTCAACCTGACTAATGATTTAAAAATCAAATGGGACACTAAATTGAATAAATGAAGTTGTTAAACTTTGTTTCCTTCTGGCATGAATTGCTTCTATAAAGCATTCCTAGAAGCAAGGAACCCTTCCACTGCTCATTCTTAGTTAGCAGGGGTAAACAAGGATACACCCCTAGCATTTCACATGATCCTACAGGGCTGAACTGACACAAACTGGTTTGTTCCACCACTTCAAAAGACAGATGAAGTAGAAAATTAATTATAATATTGATTCTAAATTAGCCAAATTAAATTAAATGATTTGTTCAATACCCGGTGATTTTTAAAATGTATTATACAGCGCATTATTTACCATCTCCACTGAAACAAAGAGACCCAAATATCTTATTCTATTCAATGGGTTCTGAGGTATGGTTCTACAGGATAAATGAGTAGGCTAGATGCACTCCTAGAGATATTTGCTCTACAAAGAACATAGGAATGACCTGAGGAGAGCAGACAGAGGACCCATCTAATCTTGTCTCAGGCAGTCACAAATAGTCACTCACAGATAGCTGTAGAAGAGATTAAAAAAGGGAAAATGCACAACTATATTTTCTTAAAACAAATTTTCCTGGTTTCCAGTTATAGATGGAGAAGGGCTTGCACCATCAAATAGAGCTTTCTCTAGATGTAATCACATATTATGTCCCTGAAATCATTGGTATTGCAATAGATTTGCACTGCTGAAACAAATATAAGATCTAGCTTCTATCCTCCCACCTGGAGAATGTCATTGAGTCCCTCACTGACTCCTAAAGAAATAAACAGGAAAAGGTGATTTTATTGCATCATCCCTCAATAAGACCAAATGGACACTTTTAACAGGAGTCAGACTACAATAAAAGCCAGGAGTGGAGTAGTATGTCAGTGATAAGAATCAAGCATCAAGATTATGAAGATGAATTTTACAGTGGTTTGCTATTTCTTTGACTCCGAAGATTTCTCTAGAGAATTTGAGGTTTAGATATAAAAATGTTTCTGGCTGATAGAACTGCTTATATTGTTGCTATATTTTGCTGATGTTTCCCCCTAAACCAATATATTTAAATGACATCTAAGGTTTGTGTCCTGCAATCCTATCATCACTGACACTCCTTAAGCAGCAGAAAATGAAAGGAGATTAATGGATCTGAGCTGAAGAGACTTGGTTTGACATTACAATTTCCAGAGGTAGCCAGCATTTCATGATTGTCACTATAACCATGTGGATCTCATGATCCAAAATTTTTTCTTTGACACTGATGAGTCAATAGCCCAGTGCTAAGATGTGCTCATGAGGATGGAAAAGCAATAAAATGCTGTGTTCTCAGCAGTCCCTGTGTGGCCTGTTTCTCATCAATTCCCCAGTGCTTCTGTTCCATGTCACTAAAATCCTGTCCACACACTGCTACTGCAAAGGCTGCAGCCTTCTCTCCTACTTTCAGGGATGTTCTGTAGCCACCAGAATAGCCACAAGTTTCCCATGAGAATTGAAGCGTGGCAGATCTGGGGCTCATCTGGCTCTCTCTGGCAAAACATGACTGGAGGAGGAGACTTAGCTGGGTTGTGAGCCACAGCTTTTATCACAGTTCTTCACAATATTTAGCATTTC
Source organism: Cinclus cinclus (assembly GCF_963662255.1). Taxonomy (NCBI): domain Eukaryota; kingdom Metazoa; phylum Chordata; class Aves; order Passeriformes; family Cinclidae; genus Cinclus; species Cinclus cinclus. The sequence continues at coordinate 7,106,146 of NC_085046.1, forward strand.
TTCTCATATCTCCACTCCAGGAGGCAAGTGGCTACATTCAGACCTCAACACAGAGCAATCAAACAGGTGAACAAAAAAAAAATCCCTTGGAATTAAATGTGTTGGAAAGAGCAAATCCATAAAGCTAATGATGAATTTTAGGATTCCTGTTTAGAAATATCCATGGCTTTGCAAGTAATATCATAATTTGAGTTGTCTTTGAGTCTGATTGATGATCTTAATTATTGAAAAGTTGGCAGAGATCAGTTATCAAAGAAGTTGAGAATGGTTCTTGTCTATCTTTGGCATGATATTGACATTTGAGTTTTGTGTGTAGAGCAGAGGGGTTCAATGTGTGAGATGTGCAAGTCAGAGCCCTGGTTTGCAGCATATTTTCCTTTGATATGGGAGACCTTCCTCAGAGAAAAGTGTCAAAAGTGTGCTTACAGAGGGCTTCTGTGCAGCAAAGCAGGGAAAATATCTGCAGTCATACAAGGTAGCTGTGTCATGGAAAGAAGGCAGAATCCTTGAGCATAGCAGAGCTTTTCCCCTACCTGTATTTTTCTATTTTTTAGCTGTTTTCTGGATGAAATCCCAGCCATATCTCTTCTCTGTGGTGGTGAATCAGTGGGAATGCTCTGTGCATACTCATTAGACTTCAAAATCCTCATGCATAAAGAAAGGCTCACAGTCAGGGCAAGTGACAGTGTTCAAATAACTGCATGCCTATTGAATCTCTTTTATGTCCAGTACTAAGAATTCCCACACTTTAAATTGTAGTTTGGTTGTGGGGTTTGGGGTTTTTTTCCCCCCTCTTAGCATGTGTTTTCCCACTTGGGAAATACTGTGCTGTTTGGTGGATGTTAAGCAATTAAAAAACTGGCATATTTTGCATCCCATTATGTGGAAAGAATAACAGTGCTCTTCTTGTGTGCAGATAAAGGCAGCAACATTTAATTCCCTCTGCACTGCTGAAACATGTCTGGTGTGTGCTAGACTTGCACTGCAAGTCTTGTACTTCTGCTGCAGGATTGGGGTGTTTTAATGCCACCTGTATTGGAGTATCTTACACTGCGTGCTATTTTATAGGATTTTTTTTTCATTATTCAGAGCTGCCAGGAAAAGGTTTTTACATAATTTATCTTACCCTTTCTTGCTAGTATTAGGAATCCTGTATGGTGAGTCAGTTTTGTCATTGGCTTGGGACACAAAAGATTTGATTTCATCCTCTGCTGCCAAATATGTCATATGACTTTGGGTGCTGAGTGTCTGTAAGAGCCTTTTGCTGTACACAGGTCACAGACAAGTAAGGATTGCTCTAGCACCTTGATTACCATGCAAAATTTGTGTTTGAAATTTATATGGCATTTATTTAGAGAATTTTTGGGGGAAAACCCAACCAAATATTCCTAATCCTGTAAGCATTAATCTGGCATCACATATCCTTCACAGACCTCTCTACAGAACAATTTTCATGTCTGGATTGAGAGCTCTTATTTGGGTCTCAGTGCAGGCATGGCCAGATCCTCCTCTGGAATCATCTGCCCAGGACTTCTGCTGCACAGTTTACCAATAATCAGGGAACCATATGTTGTATTTCATAGTTAAACTCAAACAGCCTTCATTTCCACCAATAAGAGTAGTAGGAATAATTTCATATTTTGCATTTAATTAGGAAAAATGAGTAGAGATTGTGTCATATTCTTTTATATGACAATTAGAAGTGTGCCAAAAAATTCAGCCTGGAATTTATGTGCAGCTATCCTTTGCAATTAGTCATCGTATTTACTGCCAAATGAATGTGTTTTTTAGCAGAATTTCTGTGAAACTGCAATTACAACTAGGGAATGAGTAGATTAATCCCATCTGCATGTTTCATATGGATCTTCCCACAGACACTCTGCATCCCCTCTCCACATGCTCTATTCATCGCTGGCTCACTGAATCCAGTAAAATTGGGTGGAGGAAATTCTCTACTCTCTTCAAATGAAAAACTGAATTAATAACCTTATTTACAAAAAAATTAAAAAAATAAAAAATACATTTTTTATGCCACCTACTAGCAGGGCAGTTTGAGCAGGCAGAATGCATCATTTTCCTTTGAGGAGAATATTGGTTGAGTTTGTGACCTAATTCTTCAGATCTTTCTCCCTTTGCTAAAAACAGGGTGATTTAGAAGAGAAAGGACTAAGGGAACAGACCATGACACAGAGAACAACTGAAGTATTGCATGAGGTGAAAGGAGTAATAAATCATATCAGGATTAACTTCTTGGTTTTCATTTTTTTGAGACAGTATGTGTTTCCAGAAACTCCTCTCCTTTAAAACAAGTATGGTGCGGAGGTTTTTTGGTTTTTTTTTCCTTGAGAACTAATTGGGATTATTTGTTGTAGGAGTTGTTGGGTGATAAATTCAGATGATGCTGGGTGAACATCAAGAATCATGTTTTGCACTTGTGTGCAATACACAAAATCTTGCCAGGTATAAATAACACCGTGCATTGGCGAGGTCTTTGTGCAGCAGGAAAAATGTCTCTGAGGCATATTTATAAACCCCCACACTGCAGCACATACATGAATTAATGAGTTGACATCAGGGCTGGACAGAGAACTGAGCACTGCCCTTACTGCTCCCCTTGGCTGCTCCTCAGAACTTTTTTGGTTCATGGTAGCCACTGCTATCCCAGGAACATGAGAGGAACAGTTTGGGGCACACGGGGGCTATGACCCTTCCAAAAATCATGATGTTTTGGCCTCTGAAACAGAGAAAAAGTTCTGTCATCTTTTATTGAACCAAGTGTAGTTTTTCAGCATCATTTACTGAGGCATGTGTTGGCCCAATGTTTTCCATAGAAAAGGCTTCTCAGCTGTCTCAGAGAAGTGTTGTTTCAAGCTAAGGATCTTGAAGTCAGCTTGACGTATTCATTATTACTAATGGGAAATCTGTTAATTGTAGTCATCTTTAAGTTCTTTGTTAAACTACTTTTTGAAAGAAAAAAATATCTGAAGGAAATATCTTCTGAAATCTTACTGAAATGTTTCACTGAACCTACCCAGTCAGAAGGCTCCAGTCACATTTTCAGGTTGATATTTCTGGAAATATTTCTTTTTTAACATGTCTTAGGGAGTTAAACTGTACCCATATGATGATTACAGCCATTTGCTGGACCATCTGTCTTTCAGGACTATCAGAAAGTCTAGATGGATGACACTATAATTTTGAATAAGGTATTTAATTCCCTTGAATTTACTAATGTCAGACAATATATAGCTCAGTTCTATTTCTGGTAATGATGATCTAATTGCCTCAGCCAGACTGTTTCACCTCATTGGGAGTGCAGATTTTTGTGATGGCTGCTCTGTCATGGGAAGACCTAGAAGGGGTCAGGCCTAAATAACCAATCATATGGTTGTACAAATTATATTTTCAAAATTAAATGAGTTCATGAGTGTGATTCATTTATTTCCTCCTCATCTGAGCAATGAGCAGGTCCGTAGAGCAGGGGGGACAGTGCCCCCCACTATGCAGCACAAGTGTGCGGAGACACCACAGGACAGCCCCAGAAAACCTCAGGTTAGAGGTTGTGCTGCTGAAAGGTGGCCCAAACCCACTCCAAGCAGGGCTGAATTGAAGTTACATCATTTTACTCAGGGCCTCCTGCAGTCCAGCTGTGAAACTCTTCAAGGGTGGGGATGACAATGTCTCTCATCCTGGTTGCAAAGATTTACCACTTCTGTTGTGATGACTTTTTCATGTCTTATCAGAATTTCCCACGTTACAGCTCATGGCCTTTGCTCTCGGACTTTGCTGTCCATGAGAGGACTACCAAGAAATCTTTCTCTGTTCAACAAGGGTCCATAAAAGCAAAGAAAAGAAGACTCAGGAGGTGAGAGATACACCCATTCATTAGCAGTGTTCACTTAAAAGCTGCCTGTACAGTGATCAGCAGAATCAGGCTGCATGGAAGGATAAAGTATCCCTTACACATGCAGGTATCCTTGCACAGTCTTTGATGCTTACCCCAGGTTGTTTTTCACTGGATCCTCAATCCTATCCATTCTCCAAGCTTGATGACTTCAGAGATTAAGCAGAGTTTGCATAGTGAAGTTTTCTTCAAGATTGGTTGAAGAAGGTAGGACTGACATACTGAATTTTGAATCAGTCGTGTCAGATTAGAAGTAAATTTGGACATTTATCTGTCTAGCCTTAATCATACATTTGTAAAACAAGGATAATAATTCTTACTTTCTTAAAACAATTGTTAGAAAGAAAGACTCCATAAGAGACTGCAGGTCTCAGGAGAGGTGGTGTCCAGGCAGGCTGGTGATAAAGCCATACCCAGTCCTTCCAGGCAGGAATGGGAGCTTGAAGCAGAGCTGAAGGGCTGAGCTCTGTCCTGGAGGATGCTGCAGAGGATGTGCAAATCCACCACGTGAACAGTGAGAGAGCCCAGACTTCACAAAGTACTCAGACCTCATCTGAGGGTGTAGAAATGCTAATGGAAAGCTTTCAAGGGAGTTAATAACCTTTAAATGTAATGAGATTTGAGTGGTGAGTTATGAAAAGATGAGATATACAAATAGAATAAAAATAATCAATGAAATAGTAGCACTGAGCATGGCCACTGTGTGAAACAAATTCTGTGAAATTTTGAATTTTAGGCAAAGACACGCTAAGCCCAGGACATGGTAATGTATCCACCTGCTTACAGCCAGAAGAGACAGTGTAAGTCTTGGCTTTTTCTAATTCCTGAGACCTGACTTTGCAACCTGGGTCATTTAGCATGTTTTCTTTTAAACGTTTAACAGGATTGGTATTAAAGCATCCAAACCTGGACAAGTGTTTTTGCAGGCCAAATATATTAGCACTCATCTGTAACAAACCTGCTGCATATTCATTTTATTCGTGTGGTGCTTTGGAGAATCAGCTGGTAATGGGTATTTTGCTGGACACGTGGAGATGTGATTTGTGGTGAAGGACAGCCCAGCCGTGGATGTGAGCAGATGGTGGTCATTACTTGTGCCAACATGCGACTGCATTTAATTACAACAGAAGTGCTGAGGCAGATTATTTCGCTGGGCTCTTCACATATATCTTCCTAGCAAAGTGGGTAAGTGTTCAAGGAATCATTGCATTTAAGGGTCAGAGCTGAAACTCTGATTACAGACTCACTGTAATCACTGCTATGTGACACAGTGTCTAATATTCCGAAATTCCTATTCTCATATACATTTGCAGATAGTTCTGCCACTTGAGAGCAACAGAATATCTTCTTCTCAGTGTGCAGTGCCCACTTAATGCAATTCAATTTGATGGAAGCTACATTTTTCCTTGAGTTCACAAAGCAATAGAGTAAACTGGCTGCTCATAATAAATATGTCTGCACACCTTAAAACACAAATGCAGTTTGCCATTTTGAACCACATCATATGGAATTATCTGTAATGCAATATGATTTCATCTCGGGAACCTCACTGTTTTATGTTTATATGCTCTCGCTAAGTCATATTTTCAATTTTTATGGGTTATTTTATTATTGTTTTGCTAATGACACTGAAACTTCTTTGTTTCTCCCTCATAATGCATTTTCAGTGACAGACAGTGTGGTCTCTTGGCTGTGAGTTTGCGGTTGTGGAACAATTTTTAGCAATTAAGCATGGTATTGATTAAACTGTTCCTTCTGTTCCATGATTCATGTCACCAGGCAGTGCACAGGGAGCAAAAAAAAAATTCAGCTGCAAAGAGAACAAAATGTAGAAAATGAGGGTTGTGTCGGATTCTTCCTCATCAACCCCAGCCTTCACAGACACCTCTCAGCCTCAACAGCATCTTGTGCCAGCAGCCCGTGGTGAAATGGTCCAGTAGAAAACCACGTAGCACCTGCAGAATTAGCACGTAAAGTGAGTGCTGCTGGAAGCAGTACTGACATTTCCTATGTGCTTTGAGATATGGACTGGAAAAGGGGCAAAAAGTTACAGGCTCAGCAGTCTCTGGCTCTGGTTGGCCTCACCTGCCCCATGTGGCTGGGGAACAGGCTTGCAGAAGCAGCTCTGTTTGGGATTTAGGGACTGCTTTGTGCTGAGAGAAGGTACAGTCAGCATTCCTGAAGAGTTCAAAAAACAAGTAGAATTAACACTTCACCGCATGGTTTAGTGAGCATGGTGGTGTTTAGTAGAAGGTTGGACTTGATGATTTAAAGATCTTTTTCAGCCTTGATGATTCTATGTTTCTAAAGGCCTTTCTAGTTATTTCAGAGATTTATCTGCCTGCCTTTATTCTAGGCCTCATGCTGTCTGCATTGTGTCCCGTAGCTTGGATTTCCATGGGCCAGCACATAATTTTAATATCAAGGGAATTATGATGAAACCATCTGAAAGGATCTGTTCCTTTATGAATGTAAAAAGCAGTGAAAATAAAGCCTTTTCTTTAGTAATAAAATCTTATGCTTGTGGCCATATGGCTGATTTTGCTGGCCACAGTTGCTGGATCATTTCCTAAACCTGGCTCCCTACCCTAGCCCAGCCTGGGGGAAGGCATGTTCTCCTGCTGAGGAGGAGATAGAGGCAACACAAACTCTTGCAATTTATTCTTTGAAGCTTTGTATGCAACTGACCTCCACTTAAGCATTTTTTACTATATAAATATTTCATGTGAGCCATGAATCAAGATCAATGTGTTAGGTGACTTACCAAATCATTAGCAGTGCAGGATTTAATAAACTTGATGCCGGGGTTTTATTAAATGGGGCGTGTTGGTCATTAAGGCAAAGTAATGGTGTTGTGTAAATGTGAGAGAAAAACCAAATTTCCTCTGGGCGTCTCATCTTAAACAGGCAGTAATTGTAGGAATGGCAAAGTAGCAAGGCAGGAAGTCAGGCATGGTTAAAATTGCTATAGTGACTGAATTCTGATTAACAGATTTTCTGTGTCTCTTCTCACAAGGAAGATGATGCCAAACCTTATTTTCTGTTAGGCCTCAAAACTGTAATTTGGTTAGTGCTAGGAGAGCTGATTTGTCAGAGTCAAAGCCAAACTCTGAAAAGAACACAGAGCTGGTGAACAAGGCAAAACTCAGGATTCGCAACAAGTACACAAATGTCTATTCTTCTCCTTTTTTTGGTAGTAACAGAATAAGAACAATCAACAAAACACTTATAATTCATTGTCAAAACAGACTTACAGAACAAACAGGAAAAACCCCAGAATCCACTAGTTCTTTTTGTGCTTGGAATTACCCTAGTTTATAATCATCATCCACTTAATTTATTCCTTTTGTTTGTGCCCCCTCATAGTCTGAATTCGTGCTATGAACTAGATAAAAAAATACAACAAAAAAAAACCCCCTACACTTGTGAAGAATTAAGAGCTGAAAAGTTCACTATGCTGGCATTTTCCTTTGTGTGCATTCCTGTGAATTCCAACGATGAGAACATCAGCCTGTTTAACAAATGCAGCCAGGATTTGTATTCAAGCAGAAATTCCTGCTGTTTCCCCACTCCTATTGTCATATTTTCTGATGAAAATACTGCTTTTATCATCTTTACATCCCTTTTAGCATTTAATTCATCGTTGGCTTTTCTTACCCCTTCATAAAAATGTATTTCAGGGCTCCATTCAATGATGGGTCCAACACACCACTGGCTGTAGTGATTCTCTACCCAGGATGGGAGCTTTCTTTTTTGATATTTTTTTCCCCCCTTTTTCATTTAAAACAAATTCTGAAGATTTAAGCTTTTTATCTGCTACTTGCTAGGGAAGCATTTTTTGTTTGTCATTTTCTCACCCCCAGCATTCTTCTTGAAATATCATCCATCCTCCACCCTCTTCTTCAGATTATTTCCTTCTTTGAAGTCTGGAGCCTTTATAAATACAGTTATTACAGGTGAAATGCCAACATGCTTTTTTCCAATAACTAAGTTTTGCAAACCAGAATTATATAGTTTTTGGGAAAAAAAAATCCATGATGACTTTAGAAACTGATAGACAGGATTAAAGTGTTTTTAAAGTGTTTTACTGAAAATTTTAACTTTATGCAAATATGGGTTTTAGCTGATGGTTTTGCCCTGTGTTTTGTAATACCTTGTCCTTAGCTGAAGTTAACATATTTTTTGCATTGCTTATTTTTGTGAATAGTAACTAACTTGTGATTTGAATGATCGATTTATAACTCTCTGAGGTTTCTACCTTATTTTATGGTGATTTATTTTTGTGTAGAATGTACTGTTACTACAAGTGACATTTCAAGATTGTATTGCAGTCTCTGGAGTCCTTGAACTATTTCCAAGCAGTGAGCCTGCTGAGGTTTAAGCCAGTTTGGAAATCTGTCTGTTGGGTTGATGGATTATAGTCCATGTAGTGAGCACTCAGCCTCCACAAGGTTCATGGCATCTTCACCTTTAAGTATCTAATTTATGTAGAAATGCCAATAAATTATTTAGAAGGGCATGCTTGCTGATATCAGCAGTTCTGGAGCAACAAAAAATGCTATGACTTTGAAAATCATTGGAAATGTTGGCAGATCTTCAACAATTCTTTATAGGTTCCAGGTATTAAATAACTTAGAAGAATAAAAGCTGTTTTTTATTCTTTCCCCCTAGATTTTCTTGTCAGTTTTTTAGGAATTTATCAGATTGCTCTTGGTGTAAAGTTCACATTGATTCTGGGAAAGCATGCATCCCAGAAACATGTGAGAGGAGAGCAAAAGTTCAACAAAATAGAAATACAAAAGAGCTCCTTCCTTACTTCCTTGTTCATTAAGGATTTGTTCCTGAGTTTGCAGAAACCTCACATCTCTACCAACAAACTTTATATAGGTACATTTATGGGTCCAGGCACAGAGCCAGGTTAGCACAATATGCAGAGCAGTTGACCATGTAGAAATTTGCCCTGAAAGCCCAGGTAATCCTGCTGGAGAACTGCAAATGTTGACTCTTCAGGTTAAATACCTAAATCTGTCTGAAGGTGTCTATTGAAACAGCAGTGTTTTTGCAAGTGCTGAACACCTAAGTTCTTTACTAAATCAACAGGAATTTAAGAATCACCTTGTAGACACAGTCTGATAAAATTAACATTTATTAACGTACAGCCTTTAGATGAGAGATAAAACCCAGTTGTGCCTCCTCTGCACTTGGGGTTTGTAAGGTACCACCAGTAAGAGGGGTCAGGACACCACCATTTGCAACTCTAACCCTTCCCCCAAAATTTATTCTTTGCCCCCCACCCTGAGGTACCCCAGAAAGCAGAAGGAACAAGCAAAAGAAATATAGAAAGTGAAAATGTAACTTGGATAATTTTTATTTGATTGCAAAGGAAAATTGTCATTGCACTGCTACGTTAGATTAATAAAAGGTAGGTGCTGCTGGGCTGCCTCCCCATTGGGTGGCTGTTCAGAACCAGGACTTCTGCCTCCTGTGTCACTCTAAAGGTGAGGGCATTACTTGGCCACCTATTCAAAAAAAAGAAATGCAGGTATAGAAGGTGATTGTCCTTCCACTATTTTTTTAAATATTTACAGCAAATAAGAAATCACTGAAAGGTGGACTTTAATTTTAACTTCATGCACAAATGAGAAAACAAGTAGTACTGCAGGAGATATTTTGCAGGAATATGACACAGTATATTGATCTTCTTTAATGCTGAAATTCACAGGAGTAGTGGTGCAGATTTGTCCTTAGCAGGGATCTGTTTATCTAAAACTTTAGTGACTAATCTTTTTTTTTTTTTTTCCTTGCAAAGTCTAATTGAATTTTGCAGACAGGATTAGATCTTTAAACTCTGAGGCATTGATGGGAATGATTATGGAGGACCAAACTAAAGCAGTTGTCTGTTATTCACAGTGACAGCACAGCAAGCTCCTTTCCAAGGGTGTCATGCAAACAGCTGTTAACTTAGCATGGGTCTGGCTTTGGACTTCCCAGAAATTTGGAAAGCTCATGGGTTTTCACCTGAAAGAGTAACTGTGGGACACAGAGCCCAGTTTTTGTGTGTGAACACACACTGCTAGGGAGGGGAGCAAAGGGAGGTACTGCCATTTGCTTGGACTTGGGTGCTGTACTGCTTGCTGCCAACTTCTGCATCCCTGTGCTAAGTCATTGCCTGTTTCAAAGGTCAGATCCATCAGATGTGTGCAAGGATCTTATTTTAACCAGCAAATGTATGGTGAGTATAGCTGCTCCTTGCTGTGGTCAGAATACTGGATATTTAGGTGTGAATCTGCTACAGGACATTGCCTTGAGGCAGGATGAGGTAGCAAAAGACAGAGCTTCCTGAAATAGATCCTAATTCACATGAATTTGGTTCATATTAACAAATTAACTCTTTGACATTGTGGAAATATGTAGAGGTAGAGGAACACTCCAAAAGCCCTTTCATACGTACAAGGTTGGTAGAATCACCTTAAAAATTCAGAGAATGTCATGGGTTTTGTCTGCTGGCTGTGTCAGAAGTGCACTAATGATGCTAAAACATTTCAGGTTGTCAGCAGTGACTTGTTTAACAGGGGCTTCAGGGTCAACATTGCCTCTTCTAATTAAGCCCTTTACAAGTAATGTCAGGACAATTTCTAACAGGGAGGTAGGTCACAGGTATGAAGAAAACATTTACTGTCCACTACCAAGACTGAAGAGAATTTGAAAATCTGGTTATTAAGCAGAGTGACAGTCAGTAGTGGTAAATTCTCTTTTATTTGTGGTGGGTATATGAGGATATCTAATGCCTGCATCTCACCCTCTTGAGGCAATGCCAACCCAAGCATCACCATCTTCTTTGGAAACTGCAGCAAATCCTGGTAATTGCTAATTTATCCAATCATCCCATTATCTCTCTAGAAGGCTCTGAATTTAGAGGAATCTGTAAATGAATGAATAGTCTGAGTAGAAATAATATCTGAGAAAGGAGTAAAGAAATTATGTTAGTATAGGAAATATCCTTTTTGAACAGTTATGTTTTTGCTGTGGTCAATTGTGGTCAGTTATGGTCATTACATTTTATTCCCACATATACTTCTTGACTGCTGCAGGAATGCTTTTACTTTTACATTTATTTTCAAGAATTTTTCAAATTATTTGATGTGTGGTGTGCTGGGCTTTCCCTTTTAGCTCTCTCTGGAAACATTCCTCAAAGACAAGTAAGGACCTCCCTGTCTATCTTAGGCACTATATCTCTGATAGCTGCCTTGATGAGGAAGGAACCATCTGTCTGAGAGCAGCTGGCATTCAAGTAGGGGGAAAGACAATTTAGAGCTACAAAGCAAAATAAAACTAATGGTTGTATCCTACAATGTATTACAGCATCATCCAGAAGAGCCTTGTTAGTCAAACTGAATGAGCTGCCTCTTGAAATGCTTAATCCTCTCTGAGCACTCCCAATCTAAACAGAGGCAGCAGTAGAGAATGTCATATGTTATCCTCCCTGAATACCTTTAAGAAGGGTGTAGGTATGGGAAACGACAGTAAAATAAATGGTTCTGAAACAAGAAAAATTCTGTATGAAAAACGATGAAAAGGGCAGAAAGGATGAACATGGAAGTATGAGATCTATATTTCCAGTTTAGTTTTTAATCACTATTAAGTTCATTGAAGAAGTGAAAACACAGTGTGAGCAATTGATACAGAAGTAATTTTTCCCAAATATGTAAATGTCTTTAATATAAAGTAGCACCTGCTACTGCATAGAGGTTATTAGATTGTGTGTGCATGAAGCAATATCCTTAGAAGAATTTAGATGAATAACCCATAATAAATCATATATCACAAGTGCATGCAGTTAATATCAAGATTAATTATGCAGTGACTTGTAAGTCATTATATCATCGACATCAATGTTAAGGTTTAATTTTTCTCTAAAAACTGATGAATTCTGATGTAGCTATTTAACTATTTATAAGCCTCCTTGAGATGCAGGCTAAAGCAAGGCAAGGAAACTGTGACTTTGGTTTGCTTCTGTAATGGAGTGGTTAAATCTACACCATCAGTCATATAGAAATTTAATAGTAATTTTTGTTTTCTGTCCCAAACTTATAAACATCTTGTCGTGTTTTTTCTTCTAAAGTTTCTGGTGGCACCCTGTTTTTCTCATTTCCACACTCCTGATAATCTTCTCTTGTAATGGTATATTGTGGCATCATTTTTATCTGATTTATTAGAATTATTAAAAAGCAGGAAAACACAGGGTATATTCTGCCATGTTGATGAAGTTCTGCGAGCTCTTTAATATATCATGTCAAAAGTAATTTATATTCTTGAGCCATTAGCGTGTTGTGTTAGGTCTGAGAGGCCAGGTTTTGTCAGTGGGGGGGCTGCAGGTGTGGTTCCTGTGGGCAGTTTCCCCCATGCCCAGCAGCTCCAGGACAGACCCACCAAGCCAAGCACCTCCCTGGGCTGCCTGAGGGGAGGAGATGCAGCTCAGGAAGGTGGGAGGGGTGGGGGGAAGGTGGTTTTAGGGTTTCAAGATTTTTTTTTACTTCTTATTATCCTGCTCTGGTTTTATTGGTTATAAATTCAACTTATATCCTCGAGTTGAGTCTGTTTTGCCCATGACAGTGTTTGGTGAGTGACCTCTCCCTATCCATATCTCAAGTCATTAACCCTTTGTTATATTTTCTTTCCCCTGTCCAGCTGTGGAGGGGAATGATAGCGTTGCTTTGGTGGGTGCCTGGCATCCAGCTAGGATCAACACACCATGCATGTGAAACACCACAATACTTAATATCCTTTCCTAACTAAGGGCCAGATCCACTCTGAATGCACACATCATCCAAGAGCTAGGCTCAGCTCCCCACACCGTGCAGAGCAGGCTGGGTGCTGCAGGGAGGTGGTGCAGGAGTTTGTGCACAGGCAGGCATCCCCCTGCCAGGGAAAGGATATCCTTGTTTAGACAGCTGTGTTGGATCTTAGGTCTTTCTCTGCAGAGCAACTATTTGTGTTGGGAAGCCATACACCAAAATGTTTAAGTGCTGAAATACTCATATCTGCATCCCACTGAAGCACGTGGGACTTGAACACAACTCCAAATGGTTACAGAAAAGTATCATATTAAATGTTTTTTGTGAATTCATCTACATACAGCTGAGCCTGTGGGCATGTGGGGCCAAAGGAAACCACTGCCCTTTCCTGGCAATAATTTCCCTGTAGGTATAGGAGAGCATCCTGTGAGGAGAGACAAAAGCCATAGTGCAGGATCATTAATGCATGATGAACTAACTGACAACAGCATTTATCTATTTGTCCCATAAAGTTTTAGTAAAGTAACAAATACAGTTAGTGATTTTTGGAGCAGCCCATAATGTACAGTGCTAAATTTGTATTTGGATGAAGAAATCAACAATACTCTGAGGCACATTGTACAGTTACTTAATGAAACACTGATTGACAAGAAAAGCCTAATTATGATAGAGTCACATTTTACTCTTTCTGGAAGTTACCTATTTTCTGTTCCTTTGCTTAATTGCCCACTTTCCCCCTAAAACATACATTTTTATGCACACGTGGCTGACACTTGCAGTTTGGAACTGCACACATCATCCCTGTACATCACACACCATTCTTCTGAGCTCAGAGCTTAACAAAGGGTGATGAGTGCCAGCTGGACTAAGGTAAATGTCATCCCCAATGGACACGGGAAGCATTTTTCCAGAGGCTGATTCCAAGTGTACTCCCCATTAGCAGACAAACCAAGCATCCCCACCTCTTGTTGACCCCATGTCTGCCCAGGGCAGCGTTCTCTGCCAAATCAGGCTCTGTGAAAGATGCTCAGGCAGTTTGCTGTGAGGTAAATGGGATTCTTCCCTCTGCATGAAACGTTTTAGTAATTTTAAGTGAAAGCAGCAAGCTGGAACTATGTGTGGTATCCATTCATGCAGCATAACAGGAGTTAATAAAATACATGGGTTTTACATCTATCTGTGAAGAGCAGCAGATAACAGACAGCACACCCAGTGCTGTTCTCTAAGCCATGTTCAAATGCTCCTGTCCTGACAAGGTGATGGAAACAGCTGATTAGATGTTACCTCCTGCTCCCCTAACTCAGAATTCTGCCCTTACATCCCCCCTTGCTGATCACACTGCAGATGTGCTGCCCCTGGGCACGGATGCAAGACCAGCTGCAGCTCGAGGATGTGTTTTGTTACCTGGCACAGCTTCAGAAAGGGTGTTGCTGGCAAGGGAGAGCTGAGCAGGCAGCAGAGAGCTCTGATCTCTCCTGCTGAGCAGAAATAAGGGGAGCTGAACCTTCCTCTGTGCCCTGCCCAGGCCCAGTCAACCTCTTGTGTGTTAGGCTCAGCTTCAAGTCTGCTCCCCTACCTCACTCAAAACTATTGTGAGGGACTTTATTTCTTTTTGTAGTTGTGTTATAATTAAGAGATATGTAAGTGTGAATGCTATAGAACATGAGAGGCTCTGGTAAAATCCATGCTGAGCATGAATCCAAGCACAGAAGTTTCATAGACCTGTAGATCTCTCTTTTGAGATTTTCTGAGTTCAGAATTCTTGTTGTTAAAGGATCAGGATTATATCAAGATGTCTTTCATTCCCATGGGAGATAATGGCTTCCTGTCTGGATGGCAAATGATCTCATTTCCTGTGAGAAGTTACAGGACAAATGTTAAGTACCTCCTGTAATTTCATAAAAAAAATTGATAGAAGGCTCCAACTATTTTTTTTTCTGTCTGTGCTGGGCATTTTTTGTTGTTCTAGAAGCTGATGGCAAGGCACAGGCTGTAGCACAGGGTCTCATTAGGGCCTTGGAAGATTGATTATTTTGCAGTCCATGTCTTCAGCCTGCCAAGGGGATGGGCTGTGCAGTGGTGGAACTTGCACTCAGAGCACCTTCTCACGTGGCACTTGCCAAGCTGGACTTGGCATTGCTGGAATTGTGTCACCAGACCCCAGGGAAATAAAAAAAAAAATAGAACTGGGCTTATTCCCTCTAAAGGAATTTTTTTAATGTGTTTTTTACAGAAACACAGCAGAAGCAAACAGCTTCCAACTCTTTGTCCTATTACCCAGGAGAGGTTATTCTCTCTCACAAGAGGGGAAAAAAATACCAAAATCACAAATAAATGGTGATGAAGCCATTAAACAAAATGGAAATTAAGGGGAAAGTGGGAATGAGATGCTGTTGATGTGAATTTTAAGAGTCCTTCACAAAGGGTTATGTAAGAGAATGAACTAGATTCTGATTATGTTTCTGAATTCATTCCAATAAAATGAGAAAAAAAGAACAATCCTAGATTTGTAGTGCCCCATTACTTAGCTGTGAGGTTTTTGTGTACATAAGGTGACTTTTTCATTTTATATTGTAAGGCAATATTTTAAAAGGCAAAATACTGTATACAAAAAAAAAAAAAAAAAGCAGTGCTGCTTGTTTGCTATTCCAGTAACTCAGCTGGGCATCATTAAGGCACAGGCTTAACATATTTCTTATTAAAAAGGAGAGGTCATAAAGCATTTTTTTTTTCTCTTCCATCCTGCTACTAAAAAGTAAATGAAAGCTTTGCAGTCACTGTCACAAGTCATAGCTCTAAATTATCTTGCTGGGGTCCCAGGACCATGTGGCTGCACTGACTGCCCCAGCCCCTCTCCCAGCTCTCAGACAGGTCCATGTTCCAAGCACAGCTCAGCTCCAGGTGCCCTCATGAGCTTTGGGAGGCACAGGGCAGGTACATGACACCAGCAGCCACCGTGCTGTCAGGAGCACAAATGGGGATGGGGATTTAGATTTAGAATATGTTTTGGGTTGGGAGGGACCTTAAAGACCATCTTATTGCAAATCCTTTTCATGGGCCCCTTCCACTAGGCTAAATTATTCAGAGCCCCATCCAGCCTGGTTTTGAACAGCTCCAGAGAGTCCACAACCTCTAAGGGACTTTTTATTCCCTGGGAACACAATGAAGCCCGTGGGAGGAGAAAAAAAAAAAAAAAAAAAAAAAAAAAAAAAAAAAAATAAAATTGGAAGAAAAAAAATTGGAAGAAAAAAAAAAGCCATTGGCTTTTACTTCAATTCCTCTGATTCTTTTGAACTTATGATCAGACATATTTTAATTAATTATTCACTATCATAATCCCCAACCATATGGGGA
This sequence comes from Cinclus cinclus, assembly GCF_963662255.1. NCBI lineage: Eukaryota > Metazoa > Chordata > Aves > Passeriformes > Cinclidae > Cinclus > Cinclus cinclus. The sequence continues at coordinate 7,122,199 of NC_085046.1, forward strand.
AGGGATTAGGGGAGG